>NC_136128.1:9162518-9792518 GCF_965212315.1 Lampetra planeri | reverse complement strand
TGTTGGCCGTGAGCGGGAATCGAGCCCGGATCGCCGGGTTCGTAGCGCAGCGCGCTAACCGCTACCCCACCGCTCCCCACACGCACATATAGACACACGACCCGGGGCACACACACAGACACACGCACGCACACGTGATTGCATTACCACACCAGCTATATTTAGATGCAATTACGAGCCGGGGCGGCAGTCTAGCAAGTAATGAGACTCGGCTTGCCGTCTTTGCTATATTGAGGTCGGTGGAGCCTTTTTCATTTTTGTCGGGGCGAGTACCCATGGCAGAGTCATTATTACCGCCGCCACGCGATCGAGGTGTTCGCACTGCGAGCTCGCACGGGCTATTTCTATGACGCACAGGTCCGGTAGCAAGCCTGCGAACTTGTACCCGTTGCTAAACTGTCGATACTGACAATTATATTTAGAACAAGTCCCGATACACGAAAACGAAGGTTTTCCCGCACAATCCATGCAAGGCGTTGTTCGAGAGGAGCAACGTAATACACTCAATACACAAAGATCCCTTGTATTGCCGTAACAGACTGTTGGGGCAAGTGCTGTTAGCGAGCACCTGTGAAGGCCGGAAAGACACACGAAGGGTGGGTGGCCAACACCACGTCCGGCCGCGTTTGTCGCCCCAGTGGCGATGCTAACACACGGGCACCAGGTACTCATTTGAGGCTGAGTCGACCTAGGGGAGGTCCATGACCGGCTCAGATGATCGTCATTGGTGTTGGCCGTGAGCGGGAATCGAACTCGGGTAACCGGGTTCGTAGCGCAGCGCGCCAACCACTACACTACCGCCATCCACATACAAGCACACACACGCACACGCACGCACACGTTGCAACATCAAATAATGAAAATCTATTCATATAATCGGCCGAAGGTACATAGAGGTGGTCGTGTTCATTTATTCAATGCGCTGCACAAATTGTATTAAAAGTTGATGTAAAAATAACACCATTCGCGCCTGTGTTTTCTTTTATAACACCCGTTCCCAGTATACGCGTGGAAGGCGAAAATAGATTCGCGTTAAAAAAAAAAAACTTCCGAGTTCGGCAGCCGTTAGTGGGTTTGTTCGTCGCCATGCCTTAAAGGCGTAAAACTATGTACAACTTCGCGAGCAACAGCCCCGGCTGTTCGCGCGATACCTAAACGTAAATTAATTCTACCCTTCTTAGTGCACAAAAAATAAAGTGGTCTCGAGCTGCACAACCAAGCGCGCCAGAGCTAAGCGATTAAAACATTTAACTCGCTGAAATGAAGCGATGGTGCAAATACAAAAAATAAAATCGACTTTTTTTTTCATGTGCAAGTCAGCCTCAGGAAGGCTGAACTTTTCCAGCGCAGCGATGCTAAAAATAGCATCGCACGATTCCCCCCCCCCCGTCGCGGCGAGAATAAATATCATATAAAAATAAAAGAAATTCGATTATTGGCTGCCCATAGCCGCTGTACCCACCCCCTCATCAGACGCGTCAGCACTCATCACCGATGGAAGGACATTAATTTATTTGAATTGGTAACTTACGAGGAAGTGCGCCTGACGCTTTTTGGCATCATTAACCATCTACGCCAACGCGGTTTCTGCGGCTCGCGGGCGTTGCAAAGCCAGGGTTTAAAGATCACGCATCCGCGCAAAGACATCACGAATGACGTCTTTGGACGCTACATATACGTTACTCTGTGGCTTTGGGAAGGGATTCAAAAACCTTGACGGACGTTCACAAGAGGCTACTCCTCGCCTCTCCACTCCGCCAGCGGCTGCAACCAGACCGCGTTAAATGTCTCGCTTTTATTTTAAGGTTTAGAAGCGCAGCGTAATAAGAACAGGAAGGTGGTGGGTGGGTGGGGGGCGATATATATTCTTTCTCTTTATTTC
The DNA here is from genome assembly GCF_965212315.1 of Lampetra planeri. Lineage (NCBI taxonomy): Eukaryota > Metazoa > Chordata > Hyperoartia > Petromyzontiformes > Petromyzontidae > Lampetra > Lampetra planeri. The sequence goes on along the minus strand of NC_136128.1, from coordinate 9,790,636 downwards.
TCGCACTCCGTTTCTCTCTCTCTCCCTCTCTCTCTCTCTCTATCCCTGCCTCTCCCACTCTGGGTCGAGCGAATCCGCCAAATAGCGCAGATAGCCAGGCGTGGCGATCAGCACCCGTGCAGTGTGGACAGCTCCTGGCTGCTGAAGAGCCGAGAAAGGGGAGCGACTGAGAAATCCGTTCCTCTCTTTTACCGGCAAGCCCAAAAGACAAAACCGCGAACCAGCAAAGCACGTAAGTCGATTTCATTTTCAGAGCTGTTGTGTTTTTTTTAAGCAACACGTATTAAACTGAGCCGCTTATGTACCGAAACGCTGCCTCGATTACGGTTCGCGTTTCTCTCTTTGTAGAAATCATTTGCTCGGTCTGTTTGCGAGATCAATGCACGCAGCTGGAAGGATTGTTTTTTTTTGCAGGACCTGTGTTAACTGGAAGATAAAGTGACGGATCTTTTACAGCTGCTGTTATTGCTTGTATAAACTGCTTATCCCTCTGAACGTTGTTTAATGTGTTTCTAATTTCACTACCCTGATATTACGATCAACTTAATGGGTACGTTGTTTTTTTATATAAACACAAATACACATTTAGAAGGATTAAGCGTTATTAATGACAAGTAGACGATCCATCGAAACCAGGAGTTACGGTATTTGTTTATCGGAGATATGGGTTGAAGTGGACGATTCAATAGACAACAGCAACACGCCACATTCCAACGCGTGGAGTCCAAACATCGCGAAGAGAGCAGCAACAAGCAGCAGCACCGTTCAGTATGTTTTATTAAATGCGACTGAAATGTGTTTTTTATGGGGCTAAGCGCCTTATTTAGTATCACGAGACGCGGCGAGTCAAGAGGATTAAGTTCACGGCGAAGGAGTGCGCGGTGAGTTAATCTCTTGCGTACAAAAGTCTCGAGAGAATTTGCAGAGTTAACGGCGGCTCACGCTTCGTGGCGCGGCGTCTCAACGCAGCCTCGGACGCGTGCCAGGGATTATAAAAAAACTAAAAAGTCCCCTCCGCGCCCGGCGCCAAATTCAAAAACGGCGCTCGGATGGGTAATCCTCGAGTTCCAAACGCCTCCTCCTCCTACTTCTACTACGACGGCCGGCTGCCGCCTGCCCCAGCCGACAGACAGTTTAGAGGTGGAGGAGGAGCGAGACACAACGAGTTGAACATTAAAGATCAGCCACAGTAGCGGGTGCGACTATGGCCACGCAACCAAAACTGTTGACCGCGTCGTAACAAGCGCGCAGGCTGCGCTTCTTCAATGGAGGAGGAGGAGGAAAATGAACACGACACGAACGCTTTTTGTCTCTCCCGAAGACCTCGCGCCGTGACCAGCAGACCTTGACATCGGCATTTAGCTCATGAAACATCTTGCCGTTGTGCGCTAGGATAGAACAGTGCAACATGTCTGCCCCCCCCTTCCCTTCTCTATCTCCTCGTGTGACTGCCGCAGCGCGGAATGATGACTTGCAAACTGCCTTACCAAGCCGTCATGCTGCTGTCCATCGCCACCCTGCGCTATCACGGTGCCTGCTGCTTGGCGGCTGTTCCTCCATACCCAACGGCGCGGTAAGCACGCGACTTTCACTCGGCTGAAAGACAACGATCCCCCGCGTAGCCTTGACAGACTGTTGGGGCAAGTGCTGTTAGCGAGAGCCCCCTATGAAGGCCGGCACGGCACACGCGGGGATGGGTGGCCAACACCACGCCCGACCGCCTTTGTCTCCGCAGTGGCGATGTTTATACACCACACCAAGTACTCATTTGAGGCTGAGTCGACCTAGGGGAGGCTCAGGGCCGATTAGGATCATCGTTACGTTGGTTGTGAGTGGGAATCGGACTTGGTTCACCGGGTTTGTAGCACAGTGCGCTAACCATTACATCACCGCTCCCCACTCACGTGGCTATCACACACGCACACATACACACACGTATACACACGCAGACATACGCAGACACGTATAGGTGCACAGTAAATACACACGTATAGATACAGATATACATACGTGTGTACACAAATATACAAGCTGTACAGAGGCACGGGTACACAGACACACAGGTACAGAGGCTAACATACACGCAAAGGTAAAGCGACATTAGGGTTGAGTCGACCTAGGGGAAGCCCAGGACCGGTTCAGATAATTGTCACCGATGTTGGCCGTGAGCAGGAATCGAACTCGGTTCACCCGGATCGTAGCGCAGTGCGCTAACCACAAGCGCTCCCCAGACACAGAAATACGTACAAAGACACACACACACACAGGTGCAGAGGCAAACACACACAGACAGGCACACACATCGGTACACATATACAAATATGTACATAGTTACAGAGAGACACACGCATACGTACATAGACAAACACACAGAGGTACACGGATACGTACATATTGACACACACACACACAGCTCTACCGACGTACAAGTAACGGTGCATAGACACACACGCAGACACGTGGACGTCAGGGTAGACAACGCACAGATGTCGCCTCCTTTTCGCCGTCGAGACCGCTGGGGCTGACGCAGCAAGCGAGCAGCAAGCGGTGTGCACAGCACCACGCCCGACCGCCTTTGTGTCTCCCCCGGTACCATTTGTTGACACATCGCACTAAGAGAGTTGATTTACGTAAGGGAAGTCCAGCAGGACAGCGTTCAGGGCACGCGATTGCCAACGGAATTACCCTAGGCCAGGGAATCGAACTTAGCTCGCCGCGGATTTGGCGTCGCATTTGGGTTGCCGCGATGCCGCTGTATTGCCTCTGTGGCACGGTGCAAAAAAAACACACGGCACGGCCAGTAATGGCCATAGGGCGTGTTGCTTAACACTGATGTCCGACTATCAGTAGCAACAGCAGCATTCCGCATACGCATATGTCCTGGGGGAATTAAATTCAATTAAAGAGCAACAGATTCGCTCAACAACGAAAAAAACACACAGCTCTCTCGGCCTTTCCGTGCAAACCAACGTGCATCGGTGGTGGTCGTGGTGGTGGGGGGGGGGTTGAACGCATCCCTTCCACTCCGCCTCGAATACAACTTTGCACGGGGCTCTGAATATTTCATCGCTTTTGCCTTTCTGGGGCCGTAATTGCATCTCTCGCCGCCGCAGCTGCGATCCCCTGTAGGGCTGATGGGAGGGTGGGAGGGTGGTGGGTGGACCTAATCTCATTGGGAACAATGTTCGCGGATCATTTTACACAGAGAAGCGCTGTGGGTGGGTGGGTGGATAGGTGGGTTGTGGAGGGTTGGGTGGGTGAGTGGTTGGTTGGTTTTCTCTCGCGTCTATTAGCGCGCTACTGGCGGGGAACGATCATTCTCGTTAAATTGACCAAATACATCGGCCCAGCAATTCAGGCGCTATCGATTATGCATGCGAGCACGCAAACACGTTCCTGGGACGCTCGTTAATTTTGATGGCTCCGCTCTGCGCTCTCTCTCTTCTGTCTCTCTCTCTCTCGGACTTCTCGGCCACACGGACTTCCGATTGCTCGTCAGCTCGTAACCGGCTATGAGAGGAGGGAACTTGCAACAGCAACAAAAATGAGGACGCCCGACAATAAGGGCGTCCTCATTATTTCTGTTTGTTTTGCTCGCTTGCAAAGGTCCGCCCTCGCAACACTGTCTTGTTTTATGTGAGCGTTGTAAAATTGTATTATTAGTCACCGATGTACGGAATATTGGTCGTATTATACAGCGGCGCGTGTGTGTTTATATTCGTGTGCGTGTGTTTTTTTATGTGCGTGTGTGTTTATATGCGTGCGTGTTTGTATGTATGTGTGTACGCGCATGTATGTGCGTGTGTATGTATGTACGTGTGCGAGCGGTAGAGTGTAGGGGTTAGCTCACGGCTAACACCAGTGGCAATTATCTAAAATTAGTCCTGGACCTCCCCTAGGTCGACTCAGCCTCAATTGAGTAACTGGTGCGGTGTGTAGACATCGCCGCTGGAGAGACAAAGGCGGTCGGGCGTAGTGCTGGGCATCCACCCCCTCGTGTGCCGTACCGGCCTTCAACGGCGCTCGCTAACAGCACTTGCCCCAACAGTCTGTTGAAAGGCTATACGGGGGATCTTTGTCTAATTGCACTTTGGGGCATTGGACCACCATCATTAGACGAATAGGGCCACTCGCCAACACTTGTATCTCGATGATTGACGGTGATTACAATTGCGGTAAATTGAAGATGATAATGATGACGATGGAGTGATGATAACGGTTGACAAAATTACGATGAAATGTGACGACGATGTTGCCGCAGATGCTGATGATGGTGCTCTTACTGTTGCAAACGCTGGCGATGGTAATCTAATTGATGCCCACGCTGGTGACGAAGATTGCGATGATGATGACTCTGACCGAGCAAGCATTACGCAAACACGACATATACCATCATCACCACCGCTACCTCCATCCATCATCAATAACCGAAATCACCACCGCCATCACCACCACCACCACCAAAATCATCCCCCATCACCATCATGTTTCCCAGCAGCCTGGGCAACGACTTGGACTACGAGCCGCAGTTGGGTTCGTTCGTCGGGGAGGACGCCCCGCCCGACGGAGTCGACCCCCCCGAGAGCCCCGTGCAAGACGATCACGCCCTCTACGACCTCCTCTACAACGCCATGAAGAGGTAACGGACACCCCGACACCGCCATCAAAAATCGACGTTTCGGGCAATGGCCCTTCTTCGGAGCACATCGAACAGGTTGTTGGATCGATGGGGGGGGGGGGGAATGGACACACTCGGGGCCCCCCAGACCGTCACGGCTCATTCACAGCTCATCCCGTACAGCTCCATCACCCACTGCGTTACGATCGATCCAATTGGACGGCTTAATGATGATCGTCTGCTGCTGCTACTGCAGTTTGTTTGTAACCGACGTTAATTGGTAAGCACGTGTCCGATCGAGTCGTGGCGTATCTTTGAAATGTCTGCCGCATTTCGCGACGAAGACCCTTCACCTCGGTGCAGTATCGGGTGTTTGTACATCAATATCGCATTGATAGCTAACGAAATAAAACGTGTAACTTGTGACTTCGAATCCAAAGATAAAAATCTAAGTAGGTGGTCCGCAGATAAAAACAAAATTGTTGGCAGCAGCTCTACGGTTGCGTTTTGCCCAAGGAACGTTTTGAGATTGAACTGCAACCAAACCTCGCATCCTCTCCTACTCAACCTCTCCACCACGTGCCAAAAACTCGCTAATAAAATTCGAGTCCTCGTAAGTATGTGCGCGTGACCTTTGATAATTCGGCAGCGATACGGTATTGCATACCTGCGCGTATGAATGCTGTGGGTTTTTTTTTTGTATATTCAAATAGGCGAGGGGCACTTGGGACTCAAGGTCCATCTCAATATATTTCGAGCAAGAGAGACCCGGCTAGAACCGTTGTGAAGGCATCCTTCAAATACTGGCTAAGCCCTCTGGGAGCTCCCTCGTGGCTATACAGAGCGATAGGCGCAGTACCTTGGAAGCACCGAACGCGTAAGCATCGCCTCCTCATTTATAAGGCAATATAATTCGAGAAAACGGCTTTTGCACGTGTGAGATATTGATCATCCATAGTCATAGACAGTCATCTTGACGTTCACGGGGATTGTTTGACCATACTTCACCACGCCGGTCAGTGCGGGTTGGTAGTAAAGAAGACCGTGGTGGGAGAGTGGGGGGGGGAGGCAGGCGATTCAGATATCACTCGCAGTCATGAGGCAATGCGCTAACCACTAGCGCCACCGCTCTGCAACAAAAAAAAATCCAAAGTCCCGGTGGCATGGCCCAGCGTTAAGCGCGTTCGCCGCCGCTTCGTGTAGAGAATCGCGGTTCCGATCTCACGGCCGCCCCGAGTAACAACTGCGGGAGGAGCATCCCTAAAAATACGCGCCGTCTGCTTCAGCAGTGGACCTTAGAGATACATACGTATACTAACACGATTTTTATTTTATTTTATCAGGTGAGGCCAACTGAGCTAGATTGGCTCTTTATTTCAGTATTCGCCCTGGACATCGCAACACGATGGCCCAACAAAGTCGCGTATTGTCGAAATGGGACCTTTTTATTTTTTATTTTGCCAGTGTCAAAGTATGAAACAATAATAAACAAGTCTGACACTCGTGAGACAAAGTCAGGCCAATCGGTTTCACAGACATTGCCATATATTATCGGAGCATGTTTGTTTGCATGTTCACCACATGGACTGTGTGTGGTTAATGCAGACTTGATTCATTGCAAAATGTTTCTATTTGGTGTTTGAACATCGTAACACCCGCTGTTTCATTTCTAGAAATGGGCAAAAAAACACAACTCTATTCTTATGTTTTCATCGCGCGGGGATTTACAGCGGCAGGCAAATAACTCGAAACGCGGCAGTCTCATGCCCCCCCCCCCCGTTCCGGCGAAAAAAAAACCCACTTGGCAGGAAGCTTCCTCCTGAAAGGGAAAAGAAGACGAAGCTCCGCGCCACTCGGTGAGACTTTTGGTGGGTTGAAGCCAGCGGACTTCAAATAAATACCAGCAGAGTGCAATGATGCTGGCAACAGGGTTAGGGGACAGGAATGAGGTGGTCGCTGTGTTACACGAAAAAAAATGTTCCCGGTTAATAAGTGTTATTTTCCAATTGCTTATGCCTCACAAGTACAGAAAAAGGCTATCATTCCCCAGAAACTTTGCTTTTGTAACCAGGACATTGATATTTTGAAATGTACATATTTTAAATGAGAAAACGTGGTGTGCATTTGTGTCATTCTTTCACGTAAAGTCCTGGTCACGAAAGCAAAGTTTGTGGGGAATAATATACATTTTCTGTATTTTCTAATTGCTCACGAGGCACGAGCAATTAGAAAATAACACTTACTACCCAGAAACAAAAATCTAGTTACAAAGTGTAATAACACTGGTCAAGAGAAAAAACAACCTTTTTTTCTGGCCTGGACTTTTGCAGCTGTTTTAGACTAATTTCAGGGTGCTGATTCCACATCTGATCTCAGATTTGCTCTATCACATTTAATTTGTATGCTATCGGCATACCCCATTTTCATTGATTTTACCCGAAATTAACTCTGTCACTTATGATTGCAAGTTGTTGCGAGTCAGTGACTGCTTTAGTGTTAAAATATGGTGCTGTATTTTTAGGATAGTGTGTTTATAATATCATTTTATGTAGATATCCACATTTATCAACTATTTTTCTTCTGCAGTTTTTATTGAAAATGCAATATTTTATATCTCAAAAACCTGACGTGATAGACATAAACTGATGCCAGATTTGGAATTAGCTTCCCAAAATTACCTTAAACCCGTTGGAATACCTTATTCCAGAAAAAGTGTGTTGACCAGTGTTATCTACACAACGTTACGCGCTTGTGCAAGCGCGCAGTTCGCGATGCATTTGTCCGCGAAGGACTTTGCCAACGCCGTCTCTGAGCGAGAGAGCAATAGCGCACACGCGGCTCTCTGTCACCGTGTCGGAGTGGAGCGTTGGCGCATCGGTTAGCGCCGCAGCTGGCGCCGAGTTCCATTCACCCTTTTTTCCCTATGCTCCTGCCGGCTCGCTCAGGCTGCGGCGGCGTGGTGAAATATGGTCAAACAGCCCCGACACAGCGTGGGGACAGGGGGCTGCATTCGAGCAGTGGATGGTCAAATAGCTTTCGTAAATAACAATAGGAATTGTGATGATACGCTGTGGTATGGCATCGTGACAATACATTTATTGCAATGGCGAGACTCGCTGTGTCATCGCCTAAGGGCGTTTATGTCATATCGGTACCGACTCATTACACGTATCATGTTACATTACGTATCCTGTGCTATGCGTGCGTAAGTGGATGGTATCTCATTAATGTTATCCGATCTCTCTCTCTCTCTCGTTTGACGCCTTGCTGCTGTTCACATATACAAAGATAAAGATCCCCTGGCGTATAGCCTCGCAGACTGCCGGGGCAAGTGCTGTTAGCGAGCACCTATTAAGGGTCGGAAGGCACAGCACTCGAGGGGTCCGTGTGGCCACCTGCACGCCGGGCAGCCTTTGTCTTCCCAGCGCTCATGTTTATATATCATACTCATTCAAGGCTTAGTCGACCGTGAGAGGTGACCGTGAGAGGTGATTTTAGACATCACTCGCCACTGATGTTAACCGTGGCCCGGAATTGAACTCAGCTCTCTGGTTGCGCCACTGCTCTCAATTATATGAACACAAAGACAAAGATCCCCCGTACCGTATAGCTTTAACAGACTCTAGGGGCAAGTGCTATTGGCGAGCACCTATGAAGGCGGGTACGGCACACGAGAGCGTGGGGGGCCAGGACCACGCCCGGCCGCCTTTGTCTCCCCGGTGGCGATGTTCACACATCGCACCAGGCTCAGTACTCATTTGAGGCTGAGTCGACCTAGGGGGAATCGAACCCGGGATGCCAGGTTCGTAGCGCAGCGCGCTAACCGCTACACTACAGAACACAAATGACCGTACCCGTGAATGTTACTCTTGTTTATACACAGTATGTATCCCCACCCCACCCTCTCTTCCCCCGACAGAACGGAGAGACACGCGGATTCCATCTACACCCATTTCTACAGCAAGTATTACGGCAGAAAGGCGGCCAAGAACATATTGAGGAAATTAATTGCAGGAAAACGGTAAGAGGAAGAGGCCTGTCTGCGCACGGGAGGGCACAAATGAGTGTGTGTGTCGGGGGGCATGGGGGTGCAGCAGAGGTCGTTACGCTATACGGGCTTGAGGTCCGTGCCGTCCCTTGGCTACGGCAAATCTGGGCGATCGCCCCGGGCCCTGCACTTTGGGGGGCGGGGGGTGCCTCGCCTCGACGTCACGGCGTCTGATGTAATCATTTCGGTTTTAGTTTGAAGGCGTCGCGGTGACCACACGGCGTGGTTTGCCCCGGGCCCCGGAACCCCCCACCCACTATGCCCTCCACTATTGAAAGCACTGGCTTCTGGTACGGCATCATATCTCACCTCAACAAGATCCTCATTACATCCCTGCACTTCACGCGTGCCTCCAAACATCTCTCATCGATATTTATATTTTTTTTCAAACGAACACAATTTGTTATATACAGCAGTGTGTATATATTGGGTAGTGCTCTTTGTGTGTTCCGTATTAAATTCCATTGGCACAGATTTAGTCGGAGATATACATTGGAATAAATGCATGAATGGATGCTTACCGCGTTCGTTTAAGGTAATAACCATCAGATATTAAATGGAGATTTCCCCATACTATGCCGGTCACTTGAGTTGTTTGGCCATACTTCACCACGCAGGTCAATGTGGGAACATGAGGGGGGTTTGCCTCGGATTTGTTCAGATACCACTCGCTGTGGGTGTCAAAATTGAACTCAGCTCACCAGGTTCATCGCCACAGTGCCTTAATTAATAACTGTAACACGGCAAGCATCCACCGCTACGGGATAAAAAAAATGTATTCGGCTGACGTTTCGGGGCACTACTCTTCTTCAATTCATGTGTTGGTAAATAAAGCATAAACTACACGTCCACACAGGGAAACGATAAAAAAGACTGATGGTTTGGGCAAAGCCTCAAGAAGGTCTTAGGAAAATCGCCGCTGCCCTATAGCATCATCCGCCCAGTGCTGGTAGTATATCTGTTAAAAGGACTGCGGGAAATGACAAACGCAGTTGAGGCCTCTTCTGTTCATCATCCGAACGACGTTCGCTGTGCTGCGAAGTCGCTGAATCAATAGCAAACAAACAAAAAAAACCCACATTGCAAAAGCCGAAGCCCTCTGCTGAAGCATAACGCACAGACTCCCGTAGGAGGGGATCACAGGGTGCGACACGGCCACCCATACCTGCCTCGGTGCGTACATTGGAAAGGGTAATTTGTGTTGTTGTTGCTGTAGATGTTCGGGTACGGACGTGTAGAAAAACTAAAATAGGTCCCTTAATTCTAGACTGAACCCCCACCACCATCAACCCACCATCATCAACACCACGCGAAAATTGACAATCAGGCGCTACAAGCGTCTAAAAGTACTGGAGGTGCTGGTTGACCGATCGCTAAATGAACCTCAGTTTCCGTTAAGTTTGTAAAGTCAGTCCCGCTCTCGTCCTCGGACACGGTAATGTGGACAAGCTGAGCACTGCCCCTCCTCCCCCCCCCCCCCCCCCACCTCAACTCCGATTGCAGAGCGCTGAGGGCCAGCCCAGTGCGTTCTTAGCGAGACCTTCAGCAAAGTCGACGAAGAGATTTGGCGGGATGGGGCAAAATGTGGGAAATTCGCGTGTTTTTCTGCAGGCGTTTGCATGGCGGTTTAAAAAAAATTCGTGATATGTGAACTTTCTCTTATTTAGATTTTGAATATAACGTGATGAGCGATGAAAATTGTCCCAATGGGAATAGTTCAACATTGTGGTCGATAAGATTGTGATAAGGACTGGGTTAATGTGTTTGAAGGTCGGTCATCATCTGAAAAGGGTCGTGTTTTGATGCAATGTTGGCAACAGCTTCCTTAATCTAAGATCAAAAAAGCATTTTCTTTTTGGGACAAACATTACATAAGAGAGGCATTTTGCCAAGATGACAACCGCTGCTCATAATATATGTATTATCGTCAATTGTTAATGCGAACAAATTGACCAAGATGTTACCCGATCATCGCTTTTGCATTTAGAGTGCCCCATCCAATTTTTAGTGACGTACCCACAATGCAACCCGCATTTCTCTTCCCTAGAACGTCACGAGGACAGAAACGACAGCGCATGTCTGGAGACACCTACCCTGATCGTGTCGGCCACTTGTGAGCAGCTCCTATTATAATTATTATGAGGTCTACGGGTAGTGAGACAGGGGTGCACGTCTCTAACTGGTTGGACATCAGGGCGAGGATAGCCGTGACGCAGAGAGGCAAAGGAAGACAATCAATGACTTACGAACGGTATATTTTCTGATGCTGCGTTGGCAAATCTCGACGCATTCGTCAATGACACCGTGACCTTAAAAAGTAAAATAGACCATTGGCGATGGTTTTGGGCCAATGGCCCTTCTGCATAGCGCATAGGGAGGTGAGAGAGACAGAGAGGGTTGGACTTGGAGGAATGTGCACTGCACTATGGGGCCTGACGATAATTACATTTTTCAGAAAGTTTTTGCGGATAAACACTTTTAAAAATCGCCGTACGGAAATTTACCGAACAGGTAGCCACAGACTAACAAACAAAAGCCCCTTCAATAGCTAAAACAAAGCGTGACTAAATGAACTAATTTGCGTGAACAATGTGACACGCATCGCCTCGCGGATATCCGATATTTATTTTTTTAATCTCTCACAGCGCGAGCGACAGCCCGAACAGATTCCTCTGATCCTGCCCATCGCCACGCGCACTGCGCGTGTGTGCGTGTGTGTGCGTGCGTGTGTGTGCGTGTGTGTGTGTGTGCGTGCGTGTGTGTGCGTGCGTGTGTGCGTGCGTGTGTGCGTGCGTGCGTGCGTGCGTGTGTGCGTGTGTGCGTGTGTGTGCGTGCGTGTGTGTGTGTGTGCGTGCGAAAGCTCTCTCGCGTGGCAAGAGACAGAGACCTCCGCTTGTCTCGCCCTCGCCTGTCAGCGCCACTCAATTCATATCCAGAAGCCGCATCCATCCCGGCCAAAGCGAGGCAATTCGACTTCGCCTTGGAACGCGTTGGCCACGCCGCACGCACGCTCGTTCGCTCCGTTTCATGGGGTTATCTGTCGCGAGCAAACAAAAGCCGTTATCGGTTCCCGTGAGCGCGAATTCGTCCATGGCGGTGAAAAGCAACCCTCGCCGCACGCCACCACAAACCCCCAACTCCCGCTAAAGCAGCACAGGGGTGGGACGTGCCAAGACGATGACAGTTGGGCACAGTCCATCCATCCATCACAGTCTTTGTTCAGGGAAAGTGAGGGCTCGATGAAAAGCACTTTTATTCTATTCAAAGGAGACCTGGGTGACAAAGCGATCGATTGCAGAGCAACGGTGCACGGCGTGGCGCAACGTAGGGCAGCTTACATAAATAAACACAAAAGCCCCCATTCGCCACTTAGTGACGGCGACATCACCACGGCGCTTGTGCCAGGCTAAGTGCACTTTAAAGCTGAAACGTCGAACGCCCGATGGAAGGAGGTCACGAGGCAGATCTACAGGATCGACGAATAAAGACATATATAGGTTATGAATAAAACTATCGACAAATTACTTTATTAAGGCAGATCCATACCTTGTAAGAGCACCTGTAATAATATGACAGATGCATGGCAGAATAGACGAGAGACATGGGCCCCCTAAACACGATTCACCAATCGAGCCATGATGTCTATTAACTCTTTACTGTTTTATTTATTTTACCGTTTAAGGCCCACTGAGCTTTGTGTAGCTGTTTTTAGAAGCGACCTGTCCATCACAAATGAGAGCTCAACGAAGTGGCTCATCACGTGGACATTAATAGCAGCCAAATACTTTAACAACACGTGATGTTGATTCTAAATGTGGAGGGAAAACCCGGAGGAATCGGATAGAAATCCACACGACCACGGGGAGAACACGAAAACTTCACATATACAGCCGGCGTCAGGGTCGGGATCAAACTCACGACCTCCTGTATACCAGGCGAGGTAGTTAACATCTCGCCACCAAACGGACCCCTCGTTCACCCCAGATGTGTCTTCGTTAGCCATCGTCATCTTGAGCGGTTGAACAGGGCAGGTGCGGATGTGAGTGCTAGGGGGTTGCGGCGTTGACACGAACGCTGGGGTCACCCCAATGCTGCTCTAACGAGGCGGTTCACGCGATGCCTCCCATTGAGAATCGGCGAGCCGCAGAGGTGGCCCCGTCTTGCCTCGGTGGGGGGGGGGGGGTCAGAGCAAACCGAGCCACAGGCTACCGAGAGGCTGATAGAGCCCCAGACGTTATGTCGGGCACTTTCGCCACTGAAATAAACCGAATCTAAAATCGAATCTGTCAAAGAGCGGCCCTCAAGTGGAGCGAGTTGATGGTCTCAGCTGGGTCACTCACGGCCACACGAAAACCAAAAAATCCCGGCCCGTGATTTGTTTTATTTTATTTTATTTCTAACTACGTGACTTTGCCGAAATAACCAAAGAGTATGGATTCCTGCAGTCACGAAAGTTTCAAATCAAGACCCTATGTACGTATTATTATTTTTCATTTGATGACAACCGGGAATGTTTTCATCTTGGCTGGGGGACATTTCTCGACGGCAGGGCCCTTTCAGAAAATCCTGCCCGCTGGTGCGTGGATAGCAAAGACATCGGGAGCGGCGGCTTTGATCTTTCCTTCCGCGGGACGCTTCTCTCACACGAGGGGTGACGCACCGGCCCGCGGCAGTTCTCCACGCAACGCCTAATGACACGACCGGCTACGTGTGTATATAATCAGATGTTGAGGGCAAAGGTCACCGCAGGCTGGTGCGGCTTATGCCACCACTGCTCGCCATTGCTCCCTTCCTCTCTCGCGCTGCCAGATCCTGCGGTTGATCTAAACCGTATCGAGGCGTGTAGTTGTTTTGCTGCTGTTGTTGTTGTTAAATATGCGTACGTAAATAAGACCGAGGATGAAAGCTATTCATAATCAACGTTTTTGGGTTTAGATCGCGTTATTTATAAATGTGTCGTAACCCTCCACCACCCGACACGGTCAATCAGTGAAAAAGTGTCACGTTGACAAAAGACAAACAGTTCACTACTTTAGCCCACCGGTGTGTTGAAGCGTGAAACCACAACATTTACAATTTGAGTACGACGTTTCGCTGGTAATTGCCTCCAGCATCATCGGGAAATTCGCCAGAATGGTGTCTTTTGTCAACGTGACACTTTTTTACTGATTGGCCGTGTCGGGTGGTGGAGGGTTACGACACATTTATAAATAACGCGATCTATACCCAAAAACGTTGATTATGAATAATATTGGTCGCGAAAGCCTGCTACGTGTTAAACTGATGAAAGCTATGTGAGAGCGAGAGTCTAACCGGCGTTGTGCTCTCCCCCTTACGTCCACCCCCTCCCGACCCCACCCGCCTCTTTGTTCCAGCTCGGTGCAAGATGGTGACGATGGCAGCATCGCCGAACCTTCCAAGCGCCACTCGGACGGACTATTCACCGACCTGTACAGCCGGTACCGCAAACAAATGGCCGTTAAAAAATACCTGTCTACCGTGCTAGGCAAGAGAAAGTACCCCAAGTATAGGCAGAGGGTCAGGCCAAAGTCCAGCCGAATGCGGTGGTATTTCTTCTAGGATTGAAAGTGAAAAAAAGAAAGACACCCAGACACCGGTCACCTTACTCGTAGTGCTGTCAAGTGGACCTCACCGTCCCCCACCTCACCCAGCCCACATCTCCGCCACCACCCCTCCCCCCGTGGAAGGAATTTTGCGCGGCTTTTGACATTTTTTTTCAGTTTCGTATTTTAAAACTTATTTATTAATTACGTTACCGATATGTAGACGTATTTATTTGCGTTCGTAGCTGACACACACACACACACGCACATCCACACATTATTTTGGGAGTTTTTTTGTTCCTTTGGCTTATTTCGCTCACATCTGCCTGCACTATATTTTTGTACATACATGTATGTAATGATGATTAAAAAAAAAGAAAAAAAATACTTAAAAAATAAAAAAATGCACAGGTGGCTACGAAAAAAAAAGAACAACACCTAACAAAAAAAATAAAAACCAAAAAATGGCAACCGTTTAAAAGAAACTGATCCCCGTTGTCCGTGAAACACTGTAAAATGGACCAAAACCTGCTCTATTAATTGTAAGGCTAAGAACGATACAAACCCACACGAACCCACCTCTCCCGAGCGATTTGTCGTCGTGTGTACGGATTGTTACTTTGTGTCACTCCTATAATAAAAAAAACAGCAGCAGCAGCAGCTACACTCTAACTGGATTTGTCACCCGCTGGGTGTCCATACACTCTAGAACACAGCCGTCTTAACCGTCGCGAGATGCAATTCTCTCCTTCACCTAATCCTGGCGGGGGGGGGGGGAGATCGTTACAATGGGCAGAGCACGCGATAGCCACCGCAACCCAACAACGAACGCGACAATCTCACACCAGCGCCAACAAACTTAAAATTGGACGTGGGGAAGAAAAAAAACACAGCGATTTTGGTAATACTTCAGTTTATGCCGCCAAGATTCAATAATACTACTTAGCTGCAAGTCACGTCTTGTTTGCGTGTAGAGATTAGAGTTAGCGGTAGTAGTTAGACTAACATCAGCTTCGATTAGTTCATATGCGAGTTACACGTGTAGTCCTAGTTGCGGCGCGTGTTTGTGTGCAGCCCCAATTTTGGCCGCATAAATGTGAGCATTACCAAAAAGAGGTGGGCGAGCGATCCCTGCAGGCAAACGAGGTTGTTGTTGTTGTTTCTATCCGTACCCAGTGATTTCCGCGGTGTGCGTTTCACGCCGTGCCGTCGCTCGCTTGCAGGCTTTTCGGCGCGCCGCGCGCGTGCACGTGCGTGTGTTGTGTGTGTGTCAGCAGTGACGTTATTCCCCGCGTAAAGCATTGTGTGCAAACTCTGACATTCGGAGAGGCTCTCACAGCGGAGGCGTCGCGGTGACCTTAGCGGCCACCACTGCGCTCAAATCGCCAGCACCCGCATTCGCTCGGGGACGAGGCCAGGATTTCAGCACGTGTTCCTAGATTGGCTCCATCAACCCGCCGCTCGGTTTCCTGCTACAGCCACCTGTTACGGCCACACGTACCGTCCGCGCTCAACGCACCCATTGCCCGCGCGCGAGGCTGATTTTTGTTGTTGTTCGCGCAGAGTGGACAGGCGCGCCGCACGGCAGCCGCTGTGAGCTGTTAGCCCAGGCAATGCGGGCCAGACGGACCCTCGACGAGAAATCAGGCAAAGGCCCGTGAAATCACTCGAGGGTCATCTTGCCAACGTCTCGTGCCAGGGGGCCGCGGCCACGGCGCCATAGGATGAGAGCCAAATTTTCTCCTCTCTCTCTCTCTGCAGCTGCATGCCAATAGAACAATTGGATGAACGAGCGGTGGCGGATTGTAGAAAACGTAAAAAAAGACGTAAACTCAAGACACTTGGTAATGAATGAATGAATGCATGAATACATTACGCGGACGAATAAATAAAGGGACTTGCTGCCGGGTCAGCGTGAATCCAAGCACAGTGTCGTTGTGATTCGCGACAGCTCCCACGGAGGCTTTGAGCGAGAAGCGCGTGTATCCTCGCTGGCCTCCATGCTGACCGGGCTTAAGCCCATGGACAGAGCGCTGCGCGGACACTTAGTTTCTGCCCTGGCCCCGCCGGTAAGTGTCCTGACCAGACACACCTCGCCTGAGCCCCCCGCCAGATTTAATTTGCACTGCCCTAGGGCTTCCCTTCCACGCACAGAGTGACAAACAAAAATAAAAAAACGCCTTTCAGCCGCCCATCAGCGTCAGCTTGCTAGCACGGCCGAGGGCTCGTCCAATTGGTGGGGTGGGGTGGGAGGGGGGGGAACAGACCAAAAAACAAAAATCGATCTTCGGTTTTCGACGAGTCGGTCTGTAGCGGAGCCGCGGCGGGGGGGGGGGGTCGTGGTGGGGCCACGCGTGTCCGACCACACGCGTGTCCGACCACACGCATGTCCAACCACACGCGTGGCCTACCGCCAGGCCCCCGTCACGCGTGTGGTTAGACCGGAGCCAAAGTGTGTGCCCCCCCCCCACCCCCCAGAATTTGTGGCAAGCGTTGCGTCGCCATTGCACATCTAGTGGTGGTACAAATTTGCGAGCCCGTTCCTGACCGAAACAAAAAATTGTCTTAACGCGCGGCATCCGCGGGCAGGCTTAGTGACGCGCTGGGGTTTTGTCGCTACACATCCGGGCCGTTGTTTCGAAGGCGTAAACAAAAACAACTAAAATTCACGATGGGGGGGGGGGGAGTGGGGGGAATGGCGGGGATTTCAATCGATAATTGTATAAGTCACACATAAGCCCTGTTTTGTATTTGTGATGGTAACAGCGAATGTTTGGCTGAGCTGTCCTATTTACAACACACGTTTAAACCTGAACATGCCTGTGCAGTGACTACATTGCCGTTTAAAAAAAAAAAAACCTGATGGTGTTTCATTGTGTGTGCGTAGTTTGACGTGCTATATATGCATCGGTTGGATCAGTCATCGTCTATACGCGTTGGCAGTCAATTAAGAAACGAGAGAGAAACAAAATCGAATAGAATCTGAATTGTGATACGCAAATTTGTTTATCGCGTTTAACATTCAAGCGCTGTCCTTACGGATAATATAGCGACGCCACTTGAGCTGCTGACAAGTTCGAGTTTGCGTTACGATAAACTGTTACGAGCCTAAACGCTAATGCCGTGGAGACAATTACATATTGACCAGCGCCGCAGCCGCGAATATTTACGAGTTACGAACGGCACGCAAGCCTCGCGAAGGAAGCCTCTCGCGCAACGAACATGAATCCCATAACCATCACGGCGCGCGCACGCAGACACGACTGCCAGCGGAAGCGTCTCGGGGCAATTCTCCCGGACCAAATCTTGAATCACTTGAAAAGTGTTTTGTTGTTGTTGTTGTCATTGCTGCCCATGATCCTATTTCCAAAGGACGCTCCCCGCTCTATATTCCGTTGTCGTGATGGTTACTGGGCATGCTCCTGCCGTGCATTGGTTATTCGTGATGGTTGGCCGCGCGGCAGGAGGCGCTTGGACGACGGAAACTTAAGATGCAGTGGCCAGGTCGTCCCCGGCCATTTCGCCGACGAGGAATCGCGAGATCGCCTCCGCTCGCGATCCCACAATCTCGAGCCCACCTCGTGGACAATTCTCTCGCCCTCAATTTTGGAGAGGGTTGCTCTCGAGAGGCAATTTATTAGATGGCATCGAATCTTAGTGGGTATGGGGGTGGGTGGAGGGTGGAATAGAAAAAAAGTAAACTTCCGAGTCAATTCAGGCATGCTTACGTCAGCTTTCGTGTGTCTGAAGGCTCTACAGATGTAAAACGAAGACAGCTGTGGTGGCAGTGGCAACGAAACCGGTGTCTTGACAGCCTGACACACACACACACGCGCGCGCACACGCGCGCACGGACACACGGACACACAGGCTATACCCACATGCCTGACCTTAAACATTCCATATATGCTGGTTTACAAGGTTTACAGTAGTCGTAACTGCCTGCTTGTGTTACTGATGTGCACTGTTTACGTAATGGACCTTTTGTTTTGCGTTCACACAAGTGGTGTTTTTTGGACTTGTTTATTGCTAAGGTTTAAAGCAAAATGATAAAGTGAAAACAAAAACATACGTACGTATATATAAAAAAAAAATTGCACGATTTAGACATTGTCCAGGTTTGTACTGGATCTCCTATGCTTCGATAGTGTGCTTATATCCAATACTGCGGAATGCACAGTCCATTCCCTCTTAGACACCACAAGTTTACACGGAAACTTCAGATGCACCAGCCGTCAGAATATACAGATCAACTTTATTGCAAAATGTATAGTTTGCGGTCATTAATAAACGTTATCATTTTTAACATGCACTCTGTGTTTCCTGTCGACATTCTGAAACTTCTTCAAAGCGTGGCCTTTGGGGCAGAGTTTTTTTGTGCGGGGGGGGGAGGGGGGTGGGGGGGGGTCCCTCTTCTCAGGATGCAACCGCGTCACCGCTCGGCACAACGCATTTGAAAGGGGGCACCCCCCCCCCCCCACCGCCTAGTGGCAGCAACTGGCCCCCAGCACCTGGGCCGCAGGTGCTGGGGTCTGCCCTGTGAGTTCAAGTTCAAGTTCATTTATTAGGTATAGCCCTGTGAGCTATTCGGCTCTTGAATCGGGTGCAACCGCAACAAACAAAAAACAAAAACATGAACAAAAAAAACATCTTAAAGTGAATATGTGACTGAGTGCAAACAGAAAATCCAAGAAAAGACAGCAAAATATTGCAGAAAAAAAATCACCGCACACCAACGCTGTGTGCAAAAATCCCAGTGGGATGCAAGTCAAACAACCAACAACAACCACAAGACAACCTAGATTAAGGCCATCAGTCTAACTCTGTACTACAACAAACAAACATGGCTAAACCAATACACTTTTCGAAATCACCAAAATAAAGCCATGAAAGCAATGAAACAGTGATCATAGGAACTGTGACGGAATTTTCACAAGAAATGGCATGAACAACATGTACTACCAAAACCCTGCAGCCATAGCTGGCTGCATGAGTAATCTGTGTGGACCAAGATCGAGTAATTCACGGCCTAGTCTAGGCACACAATGGCCCGCTCTCTTTTTACTGCGACAGACACCAACAACCGTGAAGCAGATAACTCATATTTCGATGTAAAGCTTTCGTGACTGCAGGGATTCATATTCTTGGTTCTTTCGGTAAAGTCACGTAGAAGGGAAATAATAAAATAATAAAAATAAAACATAATATTATACAATTATAACGACGTTTCGGCCACAACGCAAGCAGCCGTCCTCAGGTGAAGAAACAGAGCTGTCGAAAAGACAGCGTCTTAATGAACACTGCAGTGTTCATTATTTTATTATTCTATTATTTCCCTTCTACGTGACTTTACCGAAAGAACCAAGAACATGACTCATAATTACTTGCGGTTATTACACTCTCAGCAACGACCATTGGTTTTTGGCGAGAGACAAGAAATGTAAATGGGGGTGGTTGGTGGTTGGGGGATGGTGTTGGTGCCCTGGTCAAATTTCCGTCCCCCATCTCTCTTTGTGTCCGGGCACTTGGCTCCCTGGAGCCATGGGTCCCGGTCCAGTTGCTCCGCTCGCACGCTCGATAGGGTGGCTACGCGCCACTCAACGCTCACGAGGTACACAGTGGCCATGTCAGAGGCGCTCAGCTGACGTGGCCCCTGATGAATACAGGCAGCCACCAATGATTAAAATTGTGTCGTCTCAGGTCAAGCGAGTTTATGGCCTCTGCTCGGAGTTGGTCACCAATTACTGCACGGAAATAAAAATTCCGGAATTAAACGTTGTTTTTCTTTTTTTCTTTTGTCCACTTAAATCAGTGGAAGTTGATCATTGGTTTTTTACCCTTCTATCTGGCAACAAAACTCACACCTTTTTTTTACAAGGAGTCATGTTTGCATAGACCACAATACCTGCAGCCATAATGCAAACAAAAAACATAACTCTGATAATATATGCACTGTCCTTGAAGTTGATTGGTCCACACCCGATACAGCTTTCCTTAGAGCCTAGTCTCACATGGGTTAGACCAGATGACGCCAAAAGGCGCACAACTCAAAGACAATGCACCATCAGAGTATGAGAGCTCGGGGGTAAGCATTTACACCATTGGAACCTCATTTGCCAGTAAAAAAATATGATAATTGGTGTTTTGCCCTTCTATCTGGCAACAAAACTGACACATTTTGTTGTTGTTGTGAGCGTGAAGCGTTTGGGCTCGATCGGCGTGCGACAAAACTGCTTGTTCATGGACACCAACTAGGAGCGTTGTTCTCGAAGTGACTTCGAAAGTGGTGGCGGTGTCAACCTCCCGCGGCCGGCATCCCGGACAGAGCTGTGAACCGTGAGCTGCATTGGTAGCGAATGGAAGCTGCCTTCATCCCTCGGCACGATGCAGACGGCACCATTTCAATTAAACTTGGTTCTTGATTTTACGGGGTAGGACTACTTTCGTGTAAATTTGTGCTGTGAAGCATCGCGATGCCCCCTTTGGTGGGAGTGCGAGTTTTTACTAAAACAATAAATGTAATAGGAGGAATTAATCACTTGGGAGGGGAAATAAGTTAAAAATAACAAACGCCACTCAGCGTGGTTTTGGCGTTGCAGTCAATAGATGGTTCTAATTAATGTCGAGTATTTTCACACACGCACAAAAGTGCCAGGACCATTCACACGATGATTTGCATTACCAGCCAACCGCCTCTATTTGTAAACATTCTTATCACCGCTGCGACTCACTTCAGATAAAGTCAACATAATGAGCAATGGGTGGCAAATGCTGCCGAACTGTGCAGCGTCGCATGCCCGGCTCTCTACGAGAGAGAGAGAGAGGAGTGACGACTCAGAGGCGCGAGGAGGAACCACGGACACGCGGGGACGCAGCAGGAGCCACGCGGTGAGAAGCCACCAGCAACGACTGCCCGAGCTCTGGAGTCCTCTTACATATAATAACAAAAACAAAAAACAACTCAACAGACTCGTCAATAACGCTGCCAGAAAAAAAAAAAACATATGCAATCGGCGACATTTTCGGGCAATGGCTCTTCTACATAGCACACGCACACACATGTTAAGGTGTTTTCAGCCAATTCATGAGTGAATATGTGTGGTAGAAAACCGGAAAGCCCATAGAAAACCAAAACCGCAAGGGAGCAACGCTCTATCCCCTACAGATGGAACAGTTGGAGTCCAAGTTTGACTCTCCTGCCGTCTCCTTTACGAGCCAGGGTATATATATATAGTACATCGATGCCCACCGTAAGAGAGTTTCATAACATATGTGCGGTGATCATCCAATCCTCGCTGTCGCCACAATGTTGAGTTACAGGCCACGCGAACAACCACCACCAGCTGGTGGAATTGCCACGAATTGGTGTGTCTCATTTATACTGTCAAGTTTGTATTGTCTGTTTCATTTGTTTCAGTCTTGATTGTTGCATCCCATTCACACACAAAAAAAAATCTGAATTAATGTGATGCTCAAATCAGCATCGAAGCGGTGCTCATTTTCTGTTTGCCGCCCTGACCGAGTGGTGGAAATTCCACATTGCTATGTCACGGACAAGTCTATCCAGAGGACAACCGCCGTCGACTCTCCCACGAAGAGGAACTAATTATATTGACCCCAGAGGGGATGATGGGCCAGGGGTCAACCGCCTCATTCAGGAGTCGAACTCGCAACGTACCGATCACGAACCTCTCGCTCTCGCACCGAGCCATCGGGCTGAATCCGATTTATTTTGACATCATAGCACAGAGATATATTTGCATGCAATTTGCACGCAATTTTCGGAATTCGCAATAGATTGCTACGCGCGCCACGTGATGCGCACATTGCGAGCGCGGTACTTTATATTTTAATTGGTGACACTTGCATTAAGCGATTGCAAGGAAGGCTTGCGGAACTTTGGAAATGTTTGAAAGATTTTATGGAAAAAAAAGAGAGGCGAGAATTGTTATTTTGAGGTGCCACGCAGCCTCAAACACACAACCAAATTACGCAGGCTCAATTTGCTAATACGTCCTATTAACACAGCTGACAGTCTGCTGGCAGTTACATTAATTGCACTGTGTGCAGAAACTTGCAACGATACACTCAAAGAACGATGCCAGGAATGCCTTCGTCACAAACATCCAATTAAAAAAGATTTTTTCCAAGATAATTTTGGTTCATCTTTTTGGTTCTTTCGGTAAAGTCATGTAGAAGGAAAATAATAAAATAATAAAAATAAAACATAATAAAATAATTCTCACGACGTTTCGGCCACAACGCAAGTAGCCGTCCTCAGGTGAAGACCAGGTCTGTCGGGGAGACAGCGTCTGAATGAATCCCTGCAGTCACGAAAGCTTTAAATCGAATAATTTTGGTTATTCACAAGATCGTCAGAGATGACAACAACGTGTTAAGGCTCTCAATCCAGCAATGGAGAGATCATGACCGGTGATGATGAAGATAAGACCGGAGTATTAGCCAGACCACTTTCAGCCAAACAAATCAGCTCGAGTGCCATCCAGAACCACCCACAACTCCTCGGTGGCTCTTCTCCCACCTCGCAAAGCGCTGCTTCCTTTTAAAGGGGAGCTGGCAAAACGTGCAACTTGCCAGGAGCCTATTAATAGGTTTTTACCCTTTCATCTGGTAAAAAAAAACTGACACCTTTATACAGGCGGTCATGTTTGCAATAACCACAACACAAGCAGTCAAAATGCAAACAAAAAGAAACAACTTTGATAACGATAATGATATGCACTGTCCTTGAAGTTGATTGGTTCACACCCGAGACAGCTTTTCTTAGAGCCTAGTCTCCATTGGTGTTGGACCAGATGACGCCAAAAGGCGTACAACTCAAAAACAGCGCACTATCAGAGTATTGAGAGCTCGGGGTAAGCATTTGCATTATGAGACCTCCTTTACCAGTAGCAAAATATAGTAATAGTTTTTACCCTTTCATCTGGTACAAAAACTGACACCTTTATACTGACACCTTTATACATAATGCAAACAAATAGAAACATAAAGGTGTCAGTTTTTGTACCAAATGAAAGGGTTAAAACCTATTACTATATTTCGCTACTGGTAAAGGAGGTCTCATATTGCCAGGAGCCTGTTGAAAATGAGAGTCCTGAGACTCAGCCAGGAACCTTCGCTAGGGATCGGTTAGGTTGCCACCCCCCCCCCCCCCCTGGTGTGTTTTCGGTTCGTGCCACGCGTTGCTGGGCCAGATGCTCGACGTTTCGCTGCGGGAGCTAAAGATGCTCCCAGCACGTGCAGCCTAAACGTCACAGACGTCGCGCTCAAGTAGCGTGGGGTACAGCCAGAAAAAAAAAAACTCAACGCTGTCTGTATGTATGCTGAACTTCTTTCGCACCGTACGTAGCCAACCGTGCTAATAAGGGGTGCGGGGAAGGACAACAAACTAAATACAGAGAGCCCTTCTGGAGACATTAGTTTGCAATCTAGATGATGCTTTAAAAGTGCATAGCTCCGGTGGCTTCCTAATATCGGAAAGAAAGAGCGTCCCAGACGGCCGCAGAAGCGCATCTGAAAGCGCGCGATGCAATTGATCACCGTCTTGTAGAGCTACGCAGTAGCGCAGCCGTACAAAAAAACCCACGCCCAGAGCGATGGTTCTGGTTGCTTCAGCAGTCTCCGCTCATCATTTACCTCCCACCGTCGGCAGCGGGCGACTAAAATCCCACACTGTGGAGCCACAGAGACAAAGGTCCCACCGTGTGGGCTTCACAGCCGTGTGGGACAAGTGCTGCTTGCGTGCCCTTAAGAAGGCCGGCACGGCCGCCTTTGGCTCCCGAGTAGCGATTTTTGCACACAGCACAATGCAGTTTTTTTATATCACATTTTACAAAACGGACCCATGCTCGAATACTACATAATATGCAAAAATTTGGATATTTTTTTAAGACAAAGATCCCCCTATAGCCTGAACAGACTGTTGGGGCAAGTGATGTTAGCGAGCACCGTTAAAGGCCGGTACGGCACATGAGGGGGTGGATGCCCAGCACTACGCCCGACCTAGTTTGTCTCTCCAGTGGCGATATCTACACACCGCACCAGGTACTCATTTGAGGCTGATTCGACTTAGGGGAGGTCCAGGACCAGTTTTTGATACATCATCACTGGCGTCGACCGTGAGCGCGAGTCCAACGCGGGTCGCCGTGTTTCAGAGCACTGCGCTGTAACCGATAACAAGCTGCGCACACAGCGCGTGTCAAACGCACAACGCGGGTGATCGACGAATGAACTCGGAGCTCAATCACCTCCTGGGTGCGTTCGCCGTGAATTGCATCGGGACAGTTTTTAACTGAATGATCACCGCCCTCGGTGCAGGAACCCGCCATCAGCTTTCCGGAGTCAAATGTTAGCCCATCCACGTCGACGGCTGCGACATCCCAGTGTCGGATAAGGCGACCGCGTGCCTCTGCGTCCTCTCCCATCGCGAACGGAACATTTGAAAGACCAGTGGTCAGGGCGCCTGACCTGCATAGTGCTTGTACCGGCAGCTGCGCGCAGTGCGCTGACCGCAGAGACTGCGAGGACGCTCGCCAAAGCATTCGTAATCTAATCAGACGCGTGGACAACTGCAGCAACAGCAGCGGCGGCGGCGGCGGCGGCGGCATCTCCTTCCGCTCAACTGGGGCCGCTCCAGCCGGCGCTGAATGCTGCCGCTCGTCCGATAGCAAACAGAAATACGACGATGCGATCGAGAGTTTGACACGTGACGAGCCGCACTTGCTGCCTATTAAAGTCGGTATTGCGTATAAATTCTGCTCTACTCGTCTTCAGGAGTATCCACCGATCAGCTCCCTCCAATCTCGCCGATCGGCGCCTACCGGCTTCAACAGACTCAGATCGACTCCGACTACGATCTGCGGGCTCGCGGCGACCTGCTGCTGTACACGCGCGTAACCCTCGTGCGATATGTAAACCTCGTGTAAACCTCGTGCGATATGTAAACCTCGTGTAAACCTCGTGCGAAACAACCAGCGAAGTTTTGGGGTCTCCGGCCCAAGTAGCTGGTGGACCGCGCTACCGGCTCGTGTTCGGGATCCATCCCAGAGTCTGAGCCTGTTCCGCAACAGACTCAAAACGTTGTTGCTGTTGTTTCAGAGAGCCTACTTCAATACGTGTGATCAATGCCCATTCGTGATGGACTGGACTCATAAGAGCGCGCAATATCAAATATGCCGACTTACCATTGAGTTGCGGGATATTTCCAAATATTTCATAAGACAACACCGCCACGATATGTTTCAGTCTGCCGGCGTATCGTCAACTTCCAAGTGGAGACTTTGCGTGAGAGAAGAGCGCGCGGAAGCGGGTCTCACAGAGCTACCTCTGAGATTAATTCTAGTGATCTCTGCCTACCCGCCAGCCTATGAGAAATGCCGCTCGTCACGTGACATTCACAACCCATTATTTTAATTGTCGCGGTTGACATTTCGCCAAAGTTGGACGGCGGAGACAAATTAAGCGTGACGGATTTGTTGTGGCGATAGTCGACGCTTGAGGCCATCCCCATCAATTCACTCGACCGGAAAAACGCAGCAGCGTTAGTCATCGCCACAACCAGCTGCCTGGATTTGAACCCAGGGTCTCGGCAGAGCCAACTCAGAGTCCCTGACGTCTGGGCTACCCTGGGGAGACTGTTTATTTACCAGAGAAACCACAGGGCACATCCGTTAGCAGCAGCAGCAGCAACAACAAAAAAGAGGCTTCTCATCTTTGCCACTTTTGATCTCAATTACAGAGAAAAGTGATGAATAATGAATTGGTTGCACGTGAAAATTCTTACATATTTGCACTAAATTATAATCAAGGATTTCCTTATTTCATGTTTAAATCATTAGAGGAGCTCTCATTATAATAGTAGGTTAACATCCGTTTGGGATGATTAAAATAATTGGAATTGAAGTGGGCCTTGAAAGACGTCTTGAATATTTCTCGAGAGGTTTTCGTGCAGTCAATGGAAGCATTTTTGACATTAAAACGACCACTGGCCTCTGGAGGGCTGATGAGCTGAGTTCGCGCTCGCTGCACCGCTGAGCCTCTTTAAGTAATTTGTAAGAAGCTCAATCCAATGCTGCTCACGTTAAAGGGTCTGTGCTAGGATTAGCGTTGCGACCATTGCCAGAGTTTGAAGCTTTGGGTTAGGGTTAGAGCCCCCGCTAAGGTTGGGCACCGTGTTCCTAGACGCGGCTCGCCTCTGGCTCGCTGCTCAGCCAGAAGCTTGGGCCACTCCTTTGCTCTCAAAGACCTCGGTGAGTGAGCGGCTCGGTCAGTGGCGTGGCTCACACTCGGCTCACGCGGCTGGCTCGATTGAGCCAGAGCCCCGAAGCGTGAGCTGGAGCCGTGCCTCGGAATTCCACGGGCGGGCATGAGACTCAAGACTCGAGCAGTGAAACCCGCAGCAGATGTTGGAGGGGCGGGGGAGTAGGGGGGATCGGGTGGGGGTGAGGGTTCGCGCGCTGTAGGGAGCGGTGGCGCAGCGGTTAGCGCGCCGCGTTACGAACCCAGTAACGATAATCTGAACCGGTTTTGGGTCTCCCCTAGGTCGTATAGGGTGGCCCACAAGTCAGGACACATAGGGTTATTATATCTTAACACTTGCATTAAAACATTGTACGTGTTTAAGTTAATATTTGGTAGATTAATATGAAAATGTATATCTACGGCTTCTTCTTCCTATTCCTCCTCCTCCTTTTCTTCGTGTTTTTCTTCTTTCTTTTCAGATGACATTTACAAACCGATTTACCGCAGCCCACTTACCACACAAGCGGGCGCGCACGCACAAAAAAATAAACAAAGGCAAAGACCCCCCGTATAGTTTTAACAGACTGGAGGGGCAAGTGCTGTTAGCGAGCCGGAACGGTAAACGAGGGGGTGGGTGGTCAGCACCACGCCCGACCGCCTTTGTCTTCCCAGTGGCTATGTTTACACACCGCACCAAGTACTCATTTGAGGCTGAGTCGACCTAGGGGAGGCCCCATGACCGGTTCAGATAATCGTCACTGGTGTTGTCCGTGAGCGGGAATCGAACCCGGGTCGCCAGGTTCATAGCGCAGCGCGCTAACCGCTACACTACCGCACAGACACGCGCACCAAAAAAATCACAAAGATTATTTTTAGTGACTCTTACACGTAAATCACACACACACACACACATCCACGCGCGAACAGCCCACCCACAAACTCTTCCTTCAAGCGTTTGGGCACGAACGCAGCTTCGTAAGATCGCTTCGCGCGCGAGGCGGAGGCACGACATCGACGCGAGAGGTTCTCAGTGGAGGAGGCAGCAATCCGTACTACCCCCCCCCCCCCCCGATTTTTAATTTTCGTGACACTTTTGCTGAACACGAGATAAAAGATCTACAACTGCCGGTGACGACAAGCACTCAGCTTGAATCGGCGGACACACCGGAGCCGACACTGCCTCTTGAACCGAGCTGGCTAAAGTTGGATGACAGGAAACGTTCGAGTCTGACGTGATGAGTCATTAACGTGGACGGGCGGAGGTGCCGATGGATGACGTACCGATGGATGACGTTCCTGGTGACGATGGCCGTGGCAGTAGCCGTGGGGGGGGGGGAAAAAGCGTGGCGAGGAAAGTGACCGCAGGATGGGGAGAGCGACTGGAGTGAACGTACTCGTGAACGTCCTTAAACACGTTAAATTGCTACTCATTAACAAGTCGTGTGGATAATTGTATTTTGTATTAATTAATGAATTGATGAAAGGAGAGTCAATTCGTTTAACGCATAGACTTTCGCGACTGATGTGATTTATAATAACGTTTTTTTTTATAGGTTAGATCGAGTAAATAAAATGCGTCGTTCACCCACCACCACCCGACACAGCCAATTAGCAAAGGGTTGTCACGTTATTCAACAAGTGCCGATTAGTGTGTTGAAGGGTAAACCAACACCATTTACAATTCGAGCACGACGTTTCAATCAACAATCCTGATCTACGGTCGAGTTTAACAAGGGAGCGTCAGCTAGGAAAATCTGCACATGCACCGTAACGTAGTGAGCACGAACCACATCACTGACAGAGCTGGGGAGGAGCTCTGAGCTAAGAAACGCTGAGACCTTGAATTGCGTCTGGGGTTTCAGCCATCGTGTTGTTGAGTACGTGCGTTGAACTTCTTTCAAGCGCCGTACGTAGCCGACACTGCTAATCAGAGGTGCGGGGGACGTACAACAGACGAAATTTGGTCTCAGGTGTTGTGAGTTGATGATCTCCACCCAGTCGCCAATGACGATACAAGTCACCATGACAGTAAATTCAGGGTTTTTGACCGACTAATTTTAGCTCTGACAATGAAACAAAACAAAGAGCACATTGTGCCGGTTATTATTGTTTCAGCTTTCTCCGTCGTGCGAACGCAAGACGTGTGGGAAAACTGCTCCGGGTCGGCATTATACTGCACATTCAACTTGAATGCCACGTGGTGGTGGCACTGATGACTTAGCTGGCACCGCTGAGATTTTGGGTTCAAATCCATTCGGTTGTCAGTGGTTAAACCGCGTTCTCGAGTGTCCTTGAGTTGATGATCTAAACCAGTGGTTCTCAACCAGGGGTGCACGCATCCCCTGGGGGTGCTGGGGTGCTCTTTCTGAGAGTGCGAGACATGGCCAGATTTTTTTTAGAAGGTATTATAATGATTATAATCATTTATTAACATTATAATTGTTTTGTTTACGATTTGGTGCAAGGCTGCAGTAAAGGTTCAAGTACCACTGCTCCAAACCAAGCGACCAATGCATGCGCACACAAAAACAACCGCGTCGTATCGATGTGGCTTTTCACCAACACTTACTGGAATGCAACAATCTTCCATGGGCATTCCGAGAAGTGCATCCAGTGTTGATGAAGATGTCCGTGTCGGGCGGTGGCAGTTTTGATGCACGTGGCCCACGACTCAGCAATGTTTCTGAGGCAGCGAGGATTGTTGGCTCACACGAATATTCTGAAACCTCCTTCCCACGGGCGTTTAGGAGTTGCAGCAAATGTGGATCTCCACCTGTTCCATCTCTGTGGGGTAGAGCGTTGCTGCTTTGCACGCGTAAATTTTCTCCATGTGTAATAAAAGACTTGACCACGATATCTGGCTCAGTGTCCTTTATTCGGTCCGTACTGCGTCCCCACACGGCTGTCTCTCTTATTCTCTCTGTGCTGGTTCCGATGTCACTCCAGTCCACATCAGCAGCCCCGCTGCTGTTCTTGTCGCTCTTGCAGCCCCACAGCAGCTCCGCTGCTGTACTCTCACACAGCTCCCTTGGCTGTTCCTGCTGCAGCTCTGACGGCCACGTGCTGTCTCGCCTTCTCGTCGCTCCTGCGACTCCTGGCAGCCACCCCGCTGCTCCTCACACACAGCCTTACTGCCTATCTCTATCTGCAGCTTTACACCTCCCAGTAGCTCCCTACTGTTCCCAGGGTTGGCTCCCGCTTCTGACGGTGCCCCCTCGGCTCGTACGCCCGCGTGGCCCCACACCTTTCCATTCACACCCCGACTGCCTTCTCCTTCCGGTTTACCCGCTTAAGGACCCCCTACCTTTCACCCACGTCACCTGGCTCCGCCTCCTCGTGACGTCACATCCGGAAGGTCGCTTTCGCCCGCATTACACCACCCTCCCCCATAGAAAAAACCCAGCCGACCTCGGCTGAACAACACCAAAGCGTAATGCGGTGAACCGACCTTCCCCCTTAAAGGACACTAAGCATGCAATATAACAACAAGAACAACACACAAGTAACATCGACGAACGTACGAAAGCATGCGATAAATACGACGGCAAGAACAAGAACAATAACAACATGCAATCAACGAAACGTAAGCGATTTGGAACGAGTGCGGGTCGCCGGCCCGTCCCGGACGGTCGGCGGCCCACTTGTAGAACGGGGACGCGATGGAACACGAGAAATGACAGGGGGTAATTCCCCTGCTGCGATTGGAAGTCCACCGACATCTCGTGTCCCTGACGAATCAGTCTTGGTCATATTCGGCGAATGCGCCTGCAGCGGGGTCGGAAGGGTCGCCGGGCTTGAAGGTCCCGCAGCCTTGGCAGGCGCCCTCCGAGCAGGCCCACTCCTCCCCCGCGGTGTCACGGTCGGCCTGTCTGGAACAGGTACGACAGGCGCTCTAGCAAGATCAATGGACACAGGCGGGGAAGAGTCAGAGTCAGCAGCAACAGACCCCGGCAAGGCAACATTGGGAGATGACGCATCACGTAGGGGAGCAACATATGGTTTCAACCGCGACGTATGAACAAACCAACGGCGAGAACCAAACTGAACGCGCGCCGACTGCGGATTGGGAACCTCAATGAGGCGCACAGGACCATGCCAAGGTTTGTGCAATTTAGGAGAGGTCCCCGGCCGCACCTGCGGGCAATGGAGCCAGGCCAGGTCTCCCACCTTCCAGGGGCACTCCCCCTCAGACCGCCGAGCATACCGCTCGTTCCGGGCCTGGGCTTTGGCCGTAGCCACGCGGGCGTTTTCCCGCGCCTCCGTAACCCGGCGAACCGTGTCCTGAATGTATTCAGGGAGTGGTTTACGAGGTCCCTTCACCCCAGTACCCAATTGCACATCCACCGGAGGCACGTTTTCCCGACCATACATAAGGTAAAACGGCGAATATCCTGTAGCCGCATGGGGCGTCATCCTGTACGCCGAAAGCACACCGGGGATGTGCAGATCCCAATCCGATTGCTGCTCACTCACAGTATGGCAAAGCATGGCAGACAATGTCCTGTTCAGCCGCTCAACCATACCATCCGTCTGCGGATGGTATGGAGATGTCCGTATCTTCTTAGTCCCAAGGCCTGCGCACACTTCAGCCAACAATTTAGAAGAGAAATTTCGGCCGTGGTCCGTGAGGAGTCTCTCCGGCGCCCCCTTGTCCATAATGTACCCAAACAAAAAGGCGTCGGTGATGGCCGCAGCCGACTGATCGGGCAACGGCCAGGCCATCGGCCAACGGGAGAGATACTCGACCCCTACCAGCAAATATTTATTTCCCCTCGCCGATGGTGGGAAGGGTCCCAATATGTCCAGTGCCACCAATTCATTGACTCGAGACACCTGAATCGACTGGAGAGGCGGCACGTAAGGATGTTTAGGCGGCTTACGCCGGGCGCATTCAGGGCACGCGCGCACGTGCCCTACGACATCTGTCGCCATGCCGTGCCAAAAATAATGACGTTGTAACGTCAACAAGGTCTTCTGCACCCCTAAATGCAATAGTGTGTCACAATGGAGAGTTCTAATCAACTCAAATCGCAAGGACGTTGGTACCACCACACGCCAGCTTTCCTGGAACCTTTCTTGCCACATAAGCAGACCATCTCGGAGAGCGGTTCGCGGCCCCACAGCCGAACTCGGACTCCCCTTGTCCCTCATAGACCGCTTCCGCATGGACAACAACGACTCGTCCATCATCTGTTCCCGAATCCAGACAGACCGCGGCAGATTCAAAACCCCATCAGTCGGTCCCGGTTCCATCGGAGTATCCGACTTCCCGACGGCCAACGTGAGCGGCTGAGAGGGGTTGAGAATCGGCGAACACCTATGCGTCCCCGACGCACATTTACAAGGGGCGCGCCCTGGTAATCTGGAAAGTGCGTCAGCGTTCGCATAGCGCACTCCCTTCCGATGTTGAATTTGGAAGGAAAACTCCTGCAGCGTGTCCAACCAACGTGCCCACTGTCCCGATGGCTGGTCCATTTTAAGTGCATATTGCAAGGCCGCATGATCCGTACGCACAATAAAAGAACGACCGTAAAGGTACGGTCGAAATTGCCGTAGGAAAAAAACAACCGCCAAAAGTTCTCTACGAGTGACACAGTAGCGTGTTTCCGCAGGCGACAAGACTCGGCTACCATACGCCACGACGCGCTCTACGCCCCCTTTAGACTGTGATAATACCGCCCCAATACCTGTGTCACTCGCGTCCGTATCTAGAATGAAAGGGCGATCAAAATCGGGATAATCCAATGTCGGGGCCGTAGCCAATAGATCGCGCAGACTCCGAAAGGCCGCCTCTTCCGGCTCTCCCCAAACAAATTTCCGTCCTTTACCCGTAAGGAGATGCAAGGGCCTCGCAATCGTCGCAAACCCCGGCACAAATCTTCGGTAATACGAGGCAAATCCCAAAAACCGTCGAACATCCCCCACAGAGGCCGGAGTCGGCCAATCCCGGACACACGCCGTCTTTTCCGGATCCGTGGACACCCCCTCGGCACTCACAATGTGCCCCAAATAACGGACGGACCGTTGCAGTAGGTGGCATTTCTTTGGTTTGAATTTCAAATTGGCAGAGCGCATCCTCGTGAACACTGTCTCCAGCCGCGTTAAATGTTCCTCAAATGTGCGGCTGAACACAATAATATCGTCCAAATATATAAGACACGTCTCCCACTGCAACCCCGTCAAAACGAGCTCCATCAATCTTTGAAACGTAGCAGGGGCCGCATTCAATCCCATCGGGAGGCAGTTGAATTGAAATAACCCCTGCGGCGTACGGAATGCGGTTTTCTCCTGTGAGGACTCGTCAAGGGGAAGCTGCCAACATCCCGAAGAGAGGTCCAGTGTGGAAAAGAACTTAGCCCCCGACAATGCGTCAAGGGAGTCGTCCATACGCGGCAGGGGGTACGCATCTGCCACCGATATCTTATTCAATTTCCGGAAATCGACACAAAATCTCAAGTTGCCATCCTTTTTCTTAACCAAGACCACAGGAGCGCCCCATGGGCTGTTAGATGGCGATATAATGTCCGCAGCCAACATGTCTTCCACCGCCCCCCGAACGTGTTCTCGCTCCGCTGGACTCATCCGATGCGAATTTAACCGAATAGGGGCAGCGTCGCCCGTCTCAATGTGATGGGAAAGCAAGGATGTGCGTCCCAAATCCAAATCGTCGGAGCTGAATACATCCGAATACGTCAGCAACAATTTACGCAGCGCATCACGTTGCCCCACGGACAGGGAAGAATTTTCGTCACATAAGGTAGCGATCCAACGATTGTCCGAACTCCTTGGCTCGGAAACACCAGCGACCACTCCTCGGCGATGCGGACAATCGTGCGTCGCAAACGTCGTAGTGGCATGTGCCACAACCGTACCGGCCGGAACACGGATGTTTTCCACCCCCGCATTAAGCACCTGTAAAACCGGTAATTGATCCGGCCGGACGATGGTCTGTGCCCCAACTAACGCCAATCCCGTTGTTATCGTGGCGGATGGTGACAACAAGACCCCTAATGCTCCTAGCCGATTGGGCAGGGGCTTCCGATACCGCAAGGGTATAAGCATCTGTGAACCAGGTGGGATGTCCACAGATGCGACGGACAGCGCCTGCACCTGTACGGCCGAAGCAGGTCGCCCCCAGGGCGACGGCAGAAACGAGATTCGACGGCCCCCCGGCAATTCAATACAATTCTCATTGATTTTAATCAAAATGGGCATCTTAGCCAAAAAATCCGTGCCTAGTAAGCAAGGAACCGCCAAAGATCTCGATATTAACACAACGCCCGAAGCCGACACATCCCCTATAGATATCTTAGCATCCACCTGGCCCACAATCCCCATACTACCCCCGTTTGCAGCGACGCAAGACCCATAAACCGGACGCACAGCCCCCGGCGGAATGCCCAACAGATGGAAAATGACATCCGATATAATAGTCGCAGACGCTCCCGAGTCGAGCAAAATGCGCACGTCCACACCTTGTATGGCCCCCGGTACAGTGGACGAACCCGTAGCGGCCGCGACAACTCTCCGTGCCAATTTGCGCCACTGCGTAACTGAATGACAAGGCCCCGTCGATGGCCTTTCTTTAACAACAATAGGATCGCGCAACACAGGTGGTGGGTGAGGTGTAAAGCCTTGCCGAGTGTCTGGTGCGTGCCGACATGCCTGTTTCGGAGGTTCCTTGGTCGGCTTGTCCGGTGTTGTGGGCTCCTGCTGCGGCGGACCCGGGAAGCGGGCCCAGCAATCTCTGGCGTAATGGCCCCTACGGCCGCAGCGGAAGCAATCGGCCTCGTTGCGCCGAAGCGCAGGTCCTGCGTCCCGGCGGCCCCGTCCCGATGGCGTAGCGCGCGGCCCCGGCCTTCCGCGTCCCGGCCATGGAGAGGAGGCAGCCGTCAGCTCCTGTGGACCCCGCTCATCCGGCACATAGATCGCCTTTGTGGGGTCCCACCCCATCGCGCCTCCTTCCTTGACGGGCCCACCCGTCCATGCCGCCACTTGCTTCCAGCGACGGAGATTAAACTGCGCGTCCAGACACTTTGCTGCCGCCCGGGACGTGAGCTTCTCATGCCCACACACAGGCATGGGGATCCCCAGATCCCGAGACAGCTCCAGCATTTTTCCCAATATGAGGGGCTCGAGCAGATCCTGTGGCGTGTCAGGATATGCTGCCATGGCCAGCTCCAACACCGCACCCCTGAACGCCACGGGCGATTCTTCGGGTGCTCGTTGTCGTTGAGCGAATCGCCGATGCGCGTCGTCAGGTGGCTCATAGGCGTCGGCCATTTCCTCAAAAACTCCACATAACGTCTTCTTCTTATCGGCCGTTATGGAACGGAAAAATCGCACAGATTCGTCGTCCAGTAGAGTCGGCAACACTTCCAAGGCCTCCGCATCGGTCCATCTTGCTGAACGAACCGCCGCCAAAAATCGGCAGGCGAAAGCGCTCCAATCGCCCCCGATAGAGAATTCCTTAACCGTAGTAAGGTGGCGACTCCGACTCCTCTTCACGCCGTCTTCCAATGATGGTTGTTGTGGAGGTAAATTCAAAATGGCGTCGGCCCGCGGCGTGGCCAAGATGGCGGTTTGGCGCCGCGGAGCGCGCAAGATGGCGTCTTCTTGCCGCGTGGCCAATGGCGGCGGCAGGGCAGGCAACGTGGCGGCCCGTGGGGCACCTTCTCGTTCCATCGTCGTCCTTGGCGTAACGAGATGACACAGATGCGCCAGGACGTCTTTGAGTGTCTCCAGTTGTTCTGCCACCTGTTGCCATCTTTGCTCAGCGTCCGATGTTGTTGACGGACCCGCCATCGCGCCGACATCTTCCACGCCCGTCCCCGTGCTCGCCTCAGCAGGGCTCTCCTCCACCACCCCAGCAAAATCCGTGGTCGGAGGGAATTCGTCGTCGTCGGACGAAGAAGCCGATGCTGGCGCCGGGGGAATTTTCTTCCTTACTTGCTTAGACATGCCGTTTCACTTCTGACACCAGTGTAATAAAAGACTTGACCACGATATCTGGCTCAGTGTCCTTTATTCGGTCCGTACTGCGTCCCCACACGGCTGTCTCTCTTATTCTCTCTGTGCTGGTTCCGATGTCACTCCAGTCCACATCAGCAGCCCCGCTGCTGTTCTTGTCACTCTTGCAGCCCCACAGCAGCTCCGCTGCTGTACTCTCACACAGCTCCCTTGGCTGTTCCTGCTGCAGCTCTGACGGCCTCGTGCTGTCTCGCCTTCTCGTCGCTCCTGCGACTCCTGGCAGCCACCCCGCTGCTCCTCACACACAGCCTTACTGCCTATCTCTATCTGCAGCTTTACACCTCCCAGTAGCTCCCTACTGTTCCCAGGGTTGGCTCCCGCTTCTGACGGTGCCCCCTCGGCTCGTACGCCCGCGTGGCCCCACACCTTTCCATTCACACCCCGACTGCCTTCTCCTTCCGGTTTACCCGCTTAAGGACCCCCTACCTTTCACCCACGTCACCTGGCTCCGCCTCCTCGTGACGTCACATCCGGAAGGTCGCTTTCGCCCGCATTACACATGTGCTATGATCCCCCCCCACACACAAAAACTCATTAATTGGCCGAAACTTCCTTCATATGTAGAGGATCGCAGAGCTTGGGGATGGTGAATTTGGCACTGGCTCACTGCGTGGCTGCTGCCCGCCCACTCGCCTGTGTCTCCTCTGAGTTGCCCTCTCTCTCTCTTGAGAGAGCGAGCGAGTGAATGCTGTACGCCGAAGCGGCGCGTTACAAGTTTAAATAATTATATTGAAGCGACGTCTGTAGAGATGTCATCAGGGCCCGTCCATAGAGGCGGGTGCAGGTCGCGGGGCAAATCCCGACGCCTTGGAACCCAAACGGAAGCACTACATTTGACACCGTGACACCCAAGCGCGGGGTGGCCCCCCAGAGCGCCCCTCCCCCCCCCCAGAGCGCAGCCCCCCCCCCCCAGACCGCGGGGCCCCCCAGAGCACGGGGCTCAGGGTGAAAGCTCTGGATGTCATCGAGGGATGGGGGGGAGGGGTCAGTTATCTAACGCAGGACAATGCATTGCTGCGCCACGGTTTTTCATCAGATAATTTCTTTTCATCTCGTGATACCACACCGCTTGTAATGTTGAAATGCAAACGTCGTGGGAGCGAGGGGTGGAAATAAATGATTTGAAACAATCTATACGCACGTAAATATACATTCGGGCAATGTGTCTTTTAAAAAAAAAAATTGCAACACATGCGGGTAAACGTCGTGGAGCATTAAAATCGCGGCGGTGGTAATTCCCCGCGTCCACAGCGACACGAAAACCTGCGGGAGAATCGTCGCCATCGGCAGTCGCGGCTAAAAACGTCCCCTAGCTTCCCACATCGGCCACATACAGGAAACCCATTCGCTCGTTCTCTCACTCTCTCTCTCTCAGCTCATCCCCTCCGCTTCCCACTCTTGAGAATCCCGCAGCTGACGACAATGAGCCCGACTAAACGAGTGAATGTGCGCGCGCGTCGTCAGTACGGCGGTGCGGCAAGGGTCCTCTTCGCACGCAACTCCAAACACGAAGAACAATGGAACGGCACAGCGGGGGAGATTGGGGGGGGGGGTCCATTTCGCTCGCAAATCCACAGAGCTAGCTACGAGCAGTTCGATTCCCGTTCACTGCCACCACGAAGCGATGGTTATCTGACTCGATCCTGGGCCGCCCCTAGGTCGACTCAGCCTCAAATGAGTAGCTGGTGCGATGTGTGTAAACATCGCCACTGGGGAGACAAAGGCGGCCGGACGTGGTGCTGCTGGCCACCCACCCCCTCGTGTGCCGTGGCGGTCATCATAGGTGCTATTCGCTAACAGCACTTGCCCCAACAGTCTGTTAAGGCTATAGGGGGAGGGGATTTATGTTTATTTTACAAGGCGCTTTTTCCTTATATGTTCCCTGCACTATCCCTAGCCACCCCCTCTTCCCATAACCCCCCTTTGTTGTACTATACTTTTAAGTGCCAATATGTGAAGTGTGTCTGCTCGGGAGAGCGATACTCGCAAGATGTGCTTTGGGAAAATGTTTGCGCAATATTACAACTTTGTTAAAATTGAACATTTTACCCCTTCACCACCGAACCTCTCCCACTCTCTCTCTCTTTCGCTCCCGTGAGTCATCTTCACGCCTCTGCCTGCATCTGACGAGTCGCTCGCTCGCGATGATCGAATCTCCGCTGATATTTAATGCAAACGATGTCATTGATCAACCACGCACTTCGGGGTGTCATTGGTTAGCAGCAACCAAAGCGAGGGGAGGGGTGGAGCGGCGGTGCGATCTGGGGAGCGGTGGAGAGGATCCCATATTTATATTTATATATTAAAAAAATATAAAAAAAATATGCGCGTGGGAATGTTTAAACAAGAGAGTTGAGCGCGCAAGAGTTGACGACTTTACACAGCGGAAGGCGGGCGGGCGGGCTGGCACGACAGGCCAGGCAAGGCAGGCAAGCCGGTGGGGCGGAGGTGTAAAAAATGATGGCTACTGCGGGTAGCTCCTTGATGGAGGCAGGAAGGAGGAGAAGGAGGGGAGCGGGGGGCTCAATGGGTAGGGGGTGGGGGGGTGTGTGTGGTGGTGGTGGGGGGGGGCGGAACAAAAATAGAGCCGGCAGCTCGCACGCGGCTATCATCCGGACTCCCACGTGGCAGTGACTGCCTGGCCCCATTAGTCGAGGAGAGAGTTATTGTTTCCAAATCTGTAAATGGGATGAAATACACCACCCCCACCCCACCCCCACCGACTTGCAGCCCCACTTTGCCCGCGACCCGATCACCGACTACGCGCGCATTCCTTTGCTCAGTCCCAACCTCCCGCACCCCACCCCACCCTACCCACCCCGCGAACACCATTTCACACGGTCTGTTGTGGATGCTAAAGTGGGCTACATTTTCTTTAGGGTTTTCCATTTATAGTGGGGTGACAGAAATCCAACCCCCCCCCCCGCCCCTAGGTGTGATGTATCTGAAGGAGCTTCCGCCAGCAGCGGGGGGGGGAGTGGTGGAGGAAGTGGGGGAGGGTAGGGGGGAAGTGGGGGGGGGGGGGAGGTGGGGAAGGAGGTGGGGGGAAGTGGGGGAGGTGGGGGGGGATACGAATCGGGATGTTGCTCACAATCGTTGCAGGATAATTTCCGAAACAGTTGAGCAATTGTCAGCCCTACCCGGTACAATTTCTGCAAGCACACACACACGCGCACACACACACACGCGCACACACATGCACACACACACACCTGTTTGGTGTGCATCGCCCCTCATTGGCATCTGCTGTACATACATCGACCGTGATGCAGTGCCAAAAGCCAAGTCACTGAGGATGCCACTAGTGTTGTGGCCTTCTGTCTTGCGTGTTACACACCCTGTGGAATTATTTGCAGGCGTAGGTCATTCTTAGCCAGTGTCAATAGAGACCATAACCAAAATGTAAGCATAACTGTAATATAATATTAGAAAAATAAAACTATTTTAAACAATAATGGGTGACCAGTTCTCCCGTGAAAGATAATGCATATTTAACTAAACTTCCCACTTTTTAAAATATAAAATAATTAAGTTATTTAATTTTCCCTGGAAGGCCTCACTCAGTTGAAAAGAGTATTTTTTAAAATTAGGGTCCTGCAGTTGAATGTTTGGCCGATTCCATTCATGAGCGTTTGCATGTCGGAGAAAACGGGATACCCCATTAGACACCCCATGCGTACAGGGGGGTTACACCCAGAGCTCCACACAGCTCGATTTAAGAATGTTTTGCTCAAACCTATTTGCAATGGACTGGCCACATTTCAGGCCAAGGCTACAACACGTGGCATTCCCAAGTCGTCTCCTATCCAAAGACAAGCCAGGCTCAGGATCTGTTTAATCGTGCAAAGTGCAGAATCTGACGATATCGGGCACATTCAGAGTGATTTTGGTGGAAGGCAAAACAAACTATTGAAGAAAAATAAATCCCAGTGTAGCCACATTTCAGCATGCCCCTTAAAGCTTGGCAGTGCAGCAAGCAGGATGCTTTTAATTATCCTCTTTCCGTGCTCTGTGAGACAGTTCCTCTAGACGCGGGAGGCGCGTGTTGTGTTTTTTTATGGGCTGCAAAGGCCGTTGTAAACTATCCCACAGCTCAACACCCGACAGCGTGCAGACATTTCCAGATGGCCCATTGCTAAACACCAGGGCTGCTAAATAATGCAAGCACTAAAATTAGAACATCTATGTCGGTAAAAAAATGTGTAATAAAATAAAACCTCGGTGACCATGCCGTGCCCATGCCTGCGTGTGCCTCATTATTACAAACTTTCCATATTAGCACTAACTTAATTATAAAAAGTGCATTTTCAAGAAGAACGGCAGATTATTATCAAGTTGAAGAACGACTCATCTTCATTATTAGCGCCACTACTGCCACCATTGCTATCATCTTCACGACGATCGCCAAAAGCATCATTAGTTCATCATCATCAAGTAATCTTTAACATCACTATCATTCATTTTTATTCACCATTACCATTATTTTCATTGTCACTTCATGACCACTACCTTCAATCAATCGTTACCTTTAGCACT
Organism: Lampetra planeri; assembly: GCF_965212315.1. Lineage (NCBI taxonomy): Eukaryota > Metazoa > Chordata > Hyperoartia > Petromyzontiformes > Petromyzontidae > Lampetra > Lampetra planeri. The sequence continues at coordinate 9,750,579 of NC_136128.1, read as the reverse complement.
GTCAATGCAGTCACATCAACATCACCATCATGAAGTCATCATCATGAGCAAAATTAATCCATAATAATACATTCTTATCATTTTTATTATTAATTATGACCACCATCATTGTCATCATCATCACTCAATCATTACTCCCACCATCATGAATAATTCATTGTCACAAGCATTGTTGATTCATCTTCACATAACTCTCCTTAAGGCAATGTCATCATCATTAGCATCATTAATTCATCATCATCATCATACATTCTTCATCATCACCAACAACAAGAAACTCCACTAGCACTACCACCAATGCAATTATTGTCAGCACCCCGGTGTTTTAGCCTTTGTAAGCCAATTAAGCTAAACCGATATGTGGGTGAAATATGAATTAATGTAAGACTAAAGCATCGTTTATTTCATTTTAGTTAAATTGGACCTCAATTAGATTATAATAATTAGCAATGAACAAGCACATCTTTACAAACCATGCAACGCGTCAAACCGTTGATTTTCCCGCTTCCTCACGAAGACGGCAGCGCCATGCAAAACGACGAAACGAAATGGACTTCCTTACGCAAATGTAATGCATCCATTACCAGACTTCACTCGTCACTGATGGTGGCCGTGGCCGTGACCGTGAGTCGAACCTAGGTCGCCGAGCTCAGAGTTTAAAGGTCAAGCTGCGACGCCGCAACCACCCCAAGTGCAATCAGAATCAGAATCGTTGATCTACGCTGGAGCAATCCGATGAGCCATAAAGCTCTTTTTCACAGGTGTCCAGTAGGAGAAACGAGCAAATTCCTCCGTGCGTTTTTCCAACACCGTGTCCCCAAGTGTACCGCAACACGATGTCACGCCGTGTGTGTGCAGTGTGTTGAACTTCTTTCGCACCGTACGTAGCCATGCACGCCGTGGTGGGTGGGGGGAGGGGTTGAACACCACCTTACCCTGCTCGTGCCTCCGCTGCATTACTGGCGGGACGGGTGCCGAAAGGCTCGGTTTAGGGAACAATTAAAAACCCCTGACAGCTCTGTGCGGGGTTTACTGGAGGGTGTTTCTGCACGTTTTTTTTGGACACTCTGTTCTCCTATAACGCGGCAGTAGTTTCGTTCCTGGAGAACACCGCGTTGTTGAAAAATCGCGTTATAATAAATAAGATTTCATGTGGGGTAAAGCACAGTCCGCGCTAACACGTGAGATGCGTATCCAGGCCGAACAAAGACTGAGGCACGTGGGTAGCATCTAGAGCAGTGGTTCTCCTTCTTAACCTGGGGTGCAAGCACCCTCTGGGGGTGCGAGATTCCCTTTCTGGGGGTGCGAGACATGCCCAGATTTTTTTAGAAGAGACATCATCGAAACACAAATTCGGCACGGGCACGTAAGCACAACTACTTTGCTTTACCAAACCTATGTGTGAATTGACATTATACATCTTCTTGGTTCTTTAATAATAAAAATAAAACATAATAAAATAATTTAATTCTTCACATGAGGACGGCTGCTTGCGTTGTGGCCGAAACGTCGTGAGAATTATTTTATTATGTTTTATTTTTATTATTTTATTATTTCCCTTCTACGTGACTTTACCGAAAGAACCAAGAAGATGAATTCCAGCAGTCACGAAAGCTTTAAATCGAAATTTAACATTATACATGTTTTAAAGATTGAGAACCAAAGGGGCGCAAGGCTGCAGCAAAGGTTAAGAACCACTGATCTAGAAACATCCAGCAGTATCCCAACACCGCGGCAACCGCACAACCGCGTGGTGCTGAGTGGACAGCGCCACGCCCTGTAGACCATCCACCCCAGCAACTTGAGATGAGTTTTCACGTGCATGGGCCTTGTTACCCCACAGCACCAGTGCCTCATGGGGGCAGCACATGCCTCTGAGGGTTTTTTTTTTTACAAGAGGCATTGCGAAGGAGTATGGCTTCCGTTACAAACTTTTTGTGGGTCATGTATGTGTTTCTTTTTCACCCTTCCAAGAAAGTCCAACTGATTCTCAACTGTTTTTCAGGTAGGGTCCCGACAACTGAGGCGTTTGGCCAAATGATTATTCTTTTTTTTTTAAATAAACTTGTGCCAACGTTTTGGGGTATGAAAGCGGAGGTGCCGTGAGCAAACCCCCACACCGAGCAAGCGAGGAAATGACACCGAAAGTTTCACCACAGACCTGTTCGCGATTCCAACCACCAGGCCCGCACCGCGAGCTCTCGGGAAATTGCCCGGGTGGGAGGGGGGGGGTCTTTGCATCAGGGACGTGCGGTCAGGGGAGGCACGGGAGGCAGAGTCTCATCTGTCATACTCCAATGAAAATCGCTGTGACGAAATTTAAAAAAAATATTTTTTCCCACTGATCTGTGTTATAAAGGTCACTTCTGTATGATTCCAATCATTACAGAGAGATAATAACAGGCACGCGATTTTTGCCCGCGCTCCATCCAGTTTCTTAGGGGTTGCGCAATCAGAGGGGAGGCTGAGCTCGTCGCTGCCTCTCGTCTCTCCCTGCGTTTGCAGCGGAGTTCCGCAAATTTGACGATTTTGACTCGAAAAATTATTAGAATCATACAGAAATAACATAACACAGATCAGTTGAAAAATCTAAATTTTACTTTTTTTTTTACTTTTCGTAACATCTATTTTCATTGGAGTATGGCAGGTGAGGCGCTGCCTCCCCCTGCCTCCCCTGACCGCACGTCCCTGGTATACAGGAGGTCGTGGGTTCGATCCCGAGCCTGACGCCTGCTGCTGTATATTTGGAGTTTGCGATGTCTCTCTCTCTGTGTGGTCGTGTGGAATTTTTTTTCTCCGGGTCCTTCGAGATCTCCCCTCCACATTTATAAACTATTTAAATACCTTTGCTGCTAAAAATGTCCAAATGATAAGCCACGTTGTTGAGCTATCATTTGTGGCAACGTCGCTTTTGAAAGGTAGGTTAATGCCTAAGTGGGCTTTGCCTGGTAGGATGGAGATGGTCTAGTTGTATCTGTATGTGTCTGCGTGATTTGTTTACCTTTTTCTTTGCCCTCCTATCGTGCTTTTGTATTGATTGTTGCTGTGACGTTATTACCCGCCCCGACTGAACATCCGTGAAAAAAATCTTCACAGCTCATCGGATTCCTCCAGGATAAGTGCATATCCTGATTCTGATGTTTAGCGATCCGCGAGCGATCTACCGATTCCCCCTTTTTTTGCCTCCGCAAAGCGATCGGTGGAAGAGGTGGTGCGCCACCGCGCCCCGATGCGATCATCAAACCACTCCGGCTTCCCTCGCGAGTCCCCTGGGCAGCCCTTCGCGATTTCCTGGCGGAGCCAATGACGACGACGACGACGACGCTGAGGACGCTTAGACTGGCGGGCGGGCGGGCGGGCGTGCGTGCAGGCGAGAGGAGAGGAGAGCCCGCGTGAATTTGAGATAAGGGGAGTTTCTCCCTCAAGCCTTTCAGATTGCGTTTTTTTTCTCTTTCTCTTCGCGTGGAGACCCCTCGCTATTTTCCACTGTTGTAGTCCAGCCCCAGGGACGGAGCCGTACGCGCCAGCTGACATTTAACCAGCTTGGGAGGATTATGCGCCATTATCCAATGCTCCGTGTTTGCCAGCGACCCACACGCCTGCTATTTAAATGGACCAAACAATGCCTCATCCACATTAAATAATTCTGCCCTTCCCAGATTTGTCTCTGCACATCAAAAAAAATAAAAGTTTGTATCAGCATTATTTTATATATAAATACATGCAACCCATTAGCCGCACGGCCTTCTGTGAGTCTACACCTTATCAGCGCCTACCCAGATGCAAAGTTTTCCTAAATGCGCCTCTGTGGGCAGGCTTGTCGTGAATAAATACTGGTAAACTGCTAGATGTTTCGTAAGCAAAGGGCCCCCTCTCTCTATTGGTCATGGGTTCCTAGTTTGACGCAAAACTAAATGGTGCACAACACAATAATCGTGATTATGCGTCGTCGTTGGAGAATGGTAAGGCTTGATGCAGGCCCCCGTTTGTGAACTGCATCAAAAGCTCCTCCGTGAAAAAGCAAAAAAAAACAAAACAAGCGATTCCTGAAACTCCCCAATGCACGACTTATTATTCGTTCCATAAGCTTGACCTTTGGCACTAACGGTGGTGTCAAATTCAAATGCAGTTCCATGACAGGAAAAACAAGGGGACATGCATTCTGATGTTCACATTGCCTTGCACGCACACTACATACACAACAACAACCGCCATTCGCCACTAAGTGGCGGTGACGTCACTACGTCGCCTGTGCCAGGCTATGTGCACGTTAAGGTCACGTGACGTGTCGAACACCCACTGGCAGGAGGTCACGGGGCAGACCCAGCAGGTGCCACGGGTTGACTGACTGAGATGAATAGTAGACGCACCACCTGTGCCCCCTACGCACACGCCACACACACACACGGTTTGAATGTATGCCATTTAAATTATTTGACTTTGCATCTGTGCATGCGTCAAAGTGTTTCAGTGACTGTGCAAATATGGCTACGGGATCTCTTTGCATTCCTCTTCAAGGGCGATGGCTCGGTCTCGCGTGGCTCCACGCCATCAACGCCGCCTTTTGCAGCGCCACCGTTCACTGCCCTAATAAATAAATAAATTATTGCATTTATTTTCATTTCACACAGCGTCATTCACGCTAATTTCATCTCATAACGCTGCGCATTAATTCAATATTAAATAATAATAATAATTATTAATTGAGTAATACTACCGTGGATAGTAAAGGTTGTTTTCTTTAGGGTTAGATTGCGTAAATATAAACCAGCCACCACATGACACAGCCGATTAGTAAGGTTTGTCACGTATACAATACATAGCAATAAGATGCTCGTTCGGCACACTGGTGTGTTGGAGAGTAAACCGCACAACATTTACAAATTCCAGTTCTTTTGTTATGCACTATCTTGCTTGCACGTCCTAGGACGGAAGCTGTAATATTTACGACAAAACTGAGCAGAGTATAATTGTATCTTGTGTAAAATTAATGGCAGTGAATCTGGCATGAAAGTATGTCATAAAACACTTCACTGCATTTCACTGTAGCACTGTATTGATGGCAGTGAATCTGACACAAAACGAAGTCATAAAACACTTCACTGCAGTTCACTGTAGCACTGTATATAACTGACCTTCAATTTGTTCAAATTCACTGCTCTGATACTTTATTCTCTTCTGCTTTCGGTCGCTGGGGTTGAAATAAATTGGAATTCGATACAATATCTGGAAAATCACCGATAAATGTCTATTTTACCATAATGTAGAAGCATAAATTTGGCTTACCTTTTGTCTCAAGTGCTGAAGACATAAATAAAGACACCACATCCACTTTGTTGCTGCGTATAATTTTTTATTAGATTAACTATAAAATTATTTCCGCTCGACCTTATTCTACGTGAGTGTAAAAATCCACCCTATCATGAATATTAATGACGGGGGGGGGCATGTGCAGTGACGTCACGCGCGTTACACACAAACAGATATTCTTGGCTCATTATAGTCGTAATGATATTGTTCGCTAAACCATCATAGTGGATGTTTGAAGATCCTGTGACTTCGTTCACAAGGGTAGGCCATTGTGTGCTGGGCGTCACACGGTGATGCAACATTTTTTGCCAAATTAGTCAATTGGGAATTTTGCAATAATCGTCCCCTACCTGCGAAAAGCAGGCAGAGGCCCTCCTGAAAAACGAGCGACGAGACTCAGCAAAACAAAAGTGTTGTAACAATACCAAAGAACAACAACATGAGTATTAAAATGTAACTGGAGGGGGGAACAAGAAGGGGATGCACTGAACGAGGCAACATTTTTTGACGAAGCGTCCAATAAATTCACATTCTCACGGGGACGTGGATTTAGAAGAAGGGTAGGCAGGCAGGGGGATAACCAGCGCATCCGCATTAACACCTTGCTGCTTGCTTCCCAACGGTGGACACACCAATGAGATGATAAACGTGGAGACAAGAAGATAATCAATTCTGGAATCGAACGGTGACCAACCCCCTCCACCACCCACCCCCACCCACCCTCCCACGCCCAGATCACCAAATCACGACAATTCATCAGATCGCTGGTGTGGGGAGGCGAAATTATCACACGCGCATCATACACGCATGAAGATTTTTTTTTTCAATGCTCTACCCCATCAACCGACTTCGACAAATGTTCCCAAAACTATCGATCCCGTAATCTCGAGCGTGGCATTTTGCCTATTCACAGCAGCCGGATCCCATGGGGGAGTCACAACCTCCTTCCCGGCGGAACAAACGCGCGGCACGCCGACCGTGACGCAGGTTCCCCTGCTCGCCTGCCCACGCCAGCGTGCCCTGTGGAATTTTTTGCGGCTTTCTACACTCCGAGAATCCTCGCTTCCTTCTCTCTCTCTCGCTCGCTCGCTCTCTCTCTCTCTCTCGCGCTCTGTCTTCAATACCTTCCATACCCTCTACTGACCCAATCAGACTTGTGCCAAAAATAGAGCATTCCTACCGTGAGGGCGGTTTGAGCCATCTGCCCTGGGCCCGACACATAGCAACAACGTGATGCTAAATGACTGTTACACTACGGCCTAGGGACACTAGTTTTTCAATGTCATTTTTCAAGATAATTATTCTTTTTGTGTGGGTTAGTTACGTTTTTTTTTTGTTCGTACCTGTAACTGTTTGCGTAAAAAAAATGAGACACGGCTCGTGTGCGAGCGTCAACTGTTTAGATTTTTTTGGAAAATGTAATTCTTCTCTTTTCGGCGTTTAACGGGAAACAATTGGTCCAGTGCAGGTGTAGGCAACACATCGAGCAACAACGGAGAAGCCGGACGATAAAGATGCAACGCCGGGCGTTGCCGACTGAAAGCGACGCACGCGCGCGACCGTCTTATCGGATGAGCAAACGTCGGAAATCTGTAGACAAATAGAAATAGTCAAGACACATAGCGTCAGAAGCATAATCTTAACAACTGTTATGTCATATTTGTTACTTCCGATTGGAATAATAATGATTTTTTTTTTTACCTGTCCCATTCGAATCCCTGGGAAACGCACGGGACATACAACACCAATAATACATAATTAACCAATGTAACGCGCATTCCATCCGAAGGATCACAATCCAAAAACACTCTCCAAAGCACAACAAAGGAAGAGAAATCAAAGGGATAAATGAAAGTGAATATCTCAGTCAGCAATAACCTGTTCCGTCGCACGTGGGAATTACGCATTCAAGGAGGGGGATCTACCCAAAACCTCCTGTGCATGGCACAGTCATCGTTCCAAAACGAGGAGAAATAAAAAAAAAACGTGTCGATTCTACTAATTGTGAGGAAGAGTCATTGTCCTCCAGCAATGGTCGTTGTCCCATGTTTGCTCTTGTCCTTTTGAATCGAGGCATACGCAAACTGACAAAATCAACTATTTAATTTGACCAGGTACAACAACGCCACGGAGCTATTTTAGTTATTTTTCAATGGCCACCTGTCAACACGTGACGATAGATCATCGAAGAGGCTGACATCATCACCATCACACGTGGGAATTTATAGCAGCGGGCAAATAATCTGAACGTGCGTTTCAAAATGTGGAAGGCAAACAGGAGAGGACACGGAGAATAAAGAACTTTAAGGAGGACATCCGTGTTATTCACTATTTGTTGTTCAGACACGGCTGTCAATCTCCTGCAAGGTTATCTACCAAAAGGCAGATAGCATTGTGGTAGATTGAGGCACTTCAACATGGTACAGATGAGCAATGAATGGCTCTGTGTGCATTGCAAATCGCATTGCATACATATTACATACGAAACGCATGTATAAATGTAATGTGTTAATGTGCATGATTCATGTGCGCAGAAAAGTACCACAATGACATGTTATAGGTCATGGGACCTCCTTTGCCAGTACCAAAATATGAGAACAGGTTTTCCCCTTTTTTTCTGGCAACAAAACAGGTGTGTTAAGTTGTTAAAACACCAAACTGAAACATTTTATAAGGAATCATGTCTGCATGAACCACAATACTTGTGGTCAGATTGCAAAAAAAAAATACTCTGATAATATATGCATTGTCTTTGAAACTGATTGGTCCACACCAGAGACAGCTTTCTTTTGAGCCTAGTCTCAAACGGTGTTAGACCAGAGGACGCCAAAAGGCGTACAGCACAAAGACAACGCACTACCAGAGTAATGAGAGCTCGGGGTGAGCAGCAACATCATGGGACCTCCTTTGCCAGTACCAAAATATTATAATACGTTTTTCTCTTTTTTTCTGACAACAAAACACGTGTTAAGATGTTAAAACACCAAACGGATTCCTTTTTATAAGGAATCATGTTTGCATTAACCACAATGCTTGTGGTCAGAATGCAAACAAATAACATACTCTGCATATATTATCTGCATATATTATCAGTGTATGTTTTTTTTTGCATTCTGACCACAAGTATTGTGGTTAATGCAGACATAAAGGTTTCAGTTTGATGTTTTAACATCTTTCCACCTGTTTTATTGCCAGAAAAAAAAGGGGAAAACCTATTCTCATGTTATAGGTCGTTCTTTGTTAATGAACGGTGTGCGTATGCGTTGAGCAGTTGACTGCAAGTGTCATCTGGCTGTAACTTTGCAGTGATGGAAAAAACAGTGAAAGTATGTTAGAAAAGTGAACTTTTGTTGCCTGGGTGGCTCAGATGATAATAACATTGAGCTGGCACTTGTGAGATGCGGGGTTAAAATCCTGCATTTCAGCTGCCTATCATTGCAGTTGCCCATGACAGCACAACAACAAAAAAACATTATCATGTTAATCAAATGCAACACAAATTTGCATTTATATAGCATTTACATGCAACCACATCGCAAGATGAGGAAGTTTGGTTTGTCATTTAATTTGGCTTATTCAAGCTCTGAGGATAAGGGACGTGAAACATTTTCATGTGATGCAAAAAAAACCTGTAATGCATATTGGGCTACCGCGTATGGATTGAAGGGCTCAACTGAAGTGCCTTCAGACGTAGTTCTATGATGTCTTTTTTTCTTTTGGGTAATTCTCCGAAACCACGCGATGTTCCCGCTGCTCACCGAGAATCTCCGATAACACAAAACGGGCCGCATCTTGGGATACAATTATTTTGAAGAGCGCGAAAGGGTAAACAAATTGAATGGTAACACATGCAGCTGCACCCGTGAACTGTAAATTCACTCCGCTCACTTTGGCTTGTAGCATTGTCAATGTAATCATATATATTTTACCTTTAAAGCATCACAGTGGCCACAAGCTTCGCATCCATCATCCCTCCCCCCCGCAAACCCCATCCTCCGCTAACACTACCGAGCTCGAGAAAGGCTGCGCGACTCGCCGTTTATCATTTTCCACGCAAAATTCCGCCCGTTGCGATTTGCGGCCACTTGCGACATTTCAATTCGGGCGAAAGGCATAATCATTGCGGCGGTCCGCATGCATTGATCCGGACACGAACGCGACGTCTCGCCTGGTCAATGCCGCTGAGTGCCGTTGTCACGGCCCCTCCACGTGGCCTTGCCGTTGGCTACATGGAATGTTCTTGCACGCATACGCACAGAGACGCGGTGAGTGCATTCTGCAATGGGGGGAAGTGTGTGGGGGGGGGGGGGTGCTAAGTGCAGTGTTACGACCACGGGCCAGCAAAACCCTCTCAAAAACCCATCAACACAGAAATGCAACGTGTACTTTTGATATGCCACCTAGTTCAAAACATGAAAAAAGCCTATATTTTAGTGCAACTTTTATACTTCTCTTCACTGCTATTATTATTATTATTTACACATGAATGGGTTTGGAGAAATAGGAGTCATAAATAATGCATGGCTCCTTTTGTCAACACACTGCTGGGATGATTCCCATCCCACGTCGTCTCGATTATCGGGGTTGTTTTTTGACAATACTTCACCACGCTGGTCAATTTGCGTTGGCCAAGGGGTGTGCAGAACTGGTTCGGATATCACTCGGCAAGGTTTCTAGCCAGGACGGGTGGGAATTGAACTGGGATGGCTGGGTTATGAGTGCTGTGCGCTAACCGCTGCACCACCGCTCGACCTCCTTCACAATGCAGTATATTTTAAAGGTGAAATGAATGTTGTATTGTTGCACTGATTAAACTAGATATGTGGTTGGAACCGTGGGATCAATGTTGACGCAACGTTGCACGTTAACTCTAAAGCCTGTCATCTTGACGAGGGTTCTGCGTTGCCAGTCATTGTTACCGGGGCACGAGAAATAACGATCTTGGTGCCTCTCTTTCTCTTCGCTATCATTCGCCTGCCGCCTCGACACCATTAGTGTAAATCTCTGATTAAAATTAAAACCGTCAATCGATTCAGAGCCACGCTCGCAGATGGTTGCATCATTTGAAGGGCCGAGGCATGGTACGCGCGGGCTCGCTCCGGCATTCCCCGGCAGACGAAACCGATCCCCCTTCCTGCCCCCCTCTCGTCTCACCGCACAACCTCGGCCACCGCGAAAAGACCCCGCGACGGTCATGTCACCGGACACATTCGCTGCTCGCTCGCCACCCATAAACCCTCGCCACCACCCACCACCTCGACGCCCCACCCGTTCCTTTTCTCGCGTCCCTTTCACCAAATCCTTCCGGCTCTCCCCCCCCCGCAGCGAAAAGCAACTGGCGGTGGCGGTGGCGGGGAGACATCACTCCTCGCTGTGTTATAACCAGAGTCTGCGCGGCGATCAATGTCATCATTTTAGGAATTCATGGGCGCGCGCGCGCGTGAGCCTCCACCGCCCACACTCTCTCACCGCGCCCCCCCCCCGAACTCACCCCCCCACCCCCACCCTACACTCTCCTCACCGATCCCTCTCCACCACCCACCACTTCCCCACCAACACCTACTCAGTCTTCCCCGCCCACCCACACACACACACACGCGTGCGCGTCACCAGCGCGCATGCCTCCACTCCTAACAAGGGAATTACAGCTCCATCAGCGGCCGACGAAATGGCGTTGTGGCAAGGCCCCCACGACGCAATTAGTCATTCCACTTCTGCGATGGCCAGGGGAGACGGGAACCCTTCCTTTCCGCGAGAGTTACACCCGCACATTTTTTTTTTATTTTGTGTGAGTATGCGTGTTTTTTTGTGTCCAATTCCTCCCGCGCACTTCTGTTGCAATCGGCGCGGCCGCTGATAATTTCGTGGCGTGTGAGAAAGCGATTCTGTTGTTGTTGTTGTTGTCGTTGTTGTTGTTCTGGCAATCTTGTGATGAACACTGAGATGATACCCGCTCGCAGTTTAGCCCGCGCGCTTAGGACGCATCGGAGCAGCCGCTGAAGTGTGATGTCCGTCGACGACTGGGCGGTTGGCCGCAGAGGGAGGGAGCAAGTACAGAGCGGAGGGCATCCACGGCGGAGACGGAGTGTGGGAATCTTGATCGTGTTGTATGAGCTATGATCACTGGAGCACCGCGGGAGATGGCGACGGGGGGAGGCGGGGGGGGATTGACTTCATCTAGCAGTGGATAGATCACGTCTGATGCTGATGGTGATGCTATTATCCACGCTGTCTACTAAATACAGCAGTGGATATTTAATGGCTGATGTTGATGGTGATGTTATTATCCACGCTGTCTACTAAATACGGCTGATGATGATAGTTATTCTCCACGCTGTCGACTAAACAATCCAGCGGTGGATAGCTCATGGCTGATGATGATGATGATGTTATTATCCACGCTGTTTACTAAATCCTAGCAGTGGAGAGATCACGGCTCATATTGATGATAGTCATTTTCCACGCTGTTGACTAAATAATCCAGCAGTGGATATATCACGGCTGATGATGATAATGGTATCATCCAGGCCGTCTACCATTTAGCAGACGATTCCAACAACGTACACGCCTCCCCGTAGCGCCCGCCTTCTATAACTCGACATCCCCGTTTGTTACCTTACGTTTACACAGACGACACAATTGTTTGAACGCATGTTCCTTGTCTTTGGTTTCGGTCTCTCTCTCTCTCCGTCGTGCGCCCTTTGGCGTGCGCTGCTGTACGTTTGAATGGTTTAGTTCAATATCGCTCCGAGTTACGACACTCGGTTTTCGAGACGCGCGCAATGATTCATGCTGGATTTTCAACAATTCAGAATCACAGTTCCATCGAGAAATTCATTTTTTAGGTCCTTGTTTGCGTTGTCCGTTCCATGTGCTCCGTTTCTAGATATGCTCTTTCGAGCGTTATATCCCATTGGTCCAAAGATTACAATTGAATACAATTTGCATAAATCACACAGGCGAGTTTTACACATGCAATACGAGATGCATGTGTTGTGAACGTGATAATATCCACATGCATGTGTTGTGGACGTGATAATATTTACATTCATGTGTTGTGAATGTGATAACATCCACATGCATGTGTTGTGGACGTGATAATATTTACATGCATGTGTTGTGAACGTGATGACATTGACATGCATGTGTTGTGAATGTGATAACATCCACATGCATGTGTTGTGAATGTGATAACATCCACATGCATGTGTTGTGGACGTGATAATATTTACATGCATGTGTTGTGAATGTGATAATATCCACATGCATGTGTTGTGGACGTGATAATATCTAGATGCATGTGTTGTGAACGTGATGACATTGACATGCATGTGTTGTGAACGTGATAATATTTACATGCATGTGTTGTGAACGTGATGACATCTACATGCATGCGTTGTGAATATGAACATATTTACGATTAATTCACGAAAAACGACACGGCTAATATCCAGCCTCTACTCACAACAACGGATTGAAGCAGTGGTGCAATGCAGGGTAACTTGAGCTCTACAAGCCGACGATTTCAGGCCGTGGCTAACAACGATCATTGGCGAGTGAAATCTGAACCGATCCTAGACCCTCCATACATTCACAAACCTGCACTGGCGTGCGTGACGCATCGTCAAACAACCCCATTACCTACGTGGTGTGGGGAGGCCTTCATCCAGCGTTCGCCTAACACATTCACATATTCTATTACAAGCGACGCGGCTGCACTGTAACGGTTACAACAATGAACTTGCAATCCAAAAGTCGCAGATTTTATCTCCCGGAGTGGCAGGTGACACCCCCCCCCCGTCCCATGTCCACCCAATAGTGAATAGTTTTCACAGTGACTCGATTAAGCTAGTGCGCGGCCTGTAGCAGATATGTTATAAAGGGGCCATAAATTAAAAAAAAATATTAAAATATTTTTTTTTACCTTGCAGTAATTGTATTTTTTCATTTGCTATACAGCCAAGTAATACGACAAATCGCTAACCTTAAACACCCAGTCGTTCATAAAAGTTGAAGGCAGTATAGTACTATAGTAGTAGAGCAAGTGCAGAATCACTGAACAGTAATTTGTAGCTTGAAAGCATTTAGCGCGGAGCCCTTGAAAGTGCAGGGCCCGTGATGGCATCTACATGCATGTAGGAGTAGCTACTACACATATGTGGTAGCTACTACACATGTACTACACATATGTAGTAGTAGCTACTACACATGCACTTTCAGGGAAGCGCCCCACTCGGCACCTTCCAAGAGAGACCGAGCGTGAACCAGGCCGATTATTTACCCACGGAGACTTCACCGAGTCTTAAGAACTCGATTTTTTCGGAAGGCATTATGATATTCGGCCTATGCAATAAGCAACAAAAAAAAAACATTCAAATACAATGGTATTACGTTCAAACTCGTGCGCTCTATTCTCACGATTGGCTCGTTGAGTAGATGTCTACACACAAAATCATCGAAGAATGAATCGATCAAATGCATATTGTTGCATTCTTACCGACCTGACCAGACAGCCGATTTTCGTCGGAACACTGCACAGATTTAATTAAACAACGGTACAATGACTACATTTTTTCTTAGACCGGGCTAGGGTCGGGGGGGAGGGAGGGCATGGGGGGGGGGGCTGGCGAGGGGTGAGGGTGTCCGGCTGGGAGTGGGGGGAGGTGGTGAGTTGGGGGTTGTGTGAGTGAGTGAGAGAGATGGTTTCTGGAAATTGGTGCAGCGGCTTTAATCAAGAGCCAGTGGCGACAGCTCCCCCTCCACCGCTTTCTGAGCTGCGTGTAACCCGCACCCCCCCCCCCCCAACTTCAGAGCGAACTGCATTGAAATTCAGACGCGAGTCACGGTGGATTGGGCCCTTGCGTGGGAGCCTCGCTTCACCTGTCGGGAGCACCTCGAGACCTCGAAAACTGCCAAAGGTTGTCGCGACACGACGTGCCATTGCTGCGCGCACACAATGCGTGCGCGTGCGTGTGCGCGTGTCTATGGTGTTGGGGAGCGGTGGTGCAGCGGTTAGCGCGCCGCGCTATGAACCCGGCGAGCCGGGTTCGATTTATCGCTCATCGACCAACAGCAGCGACGATTATCTGAACCGGTCCTGGGCCTCTCCTAGGTCGACTCAGCCTCACATGAGTACCTGGTGCGGTGTTGTAAATATCGCCACTGGGGAGACAAATGCGGTCGGGCGTGGTGCTGGTCACCCACGCCCTCGTGTTCCATTCCGGCCTTCAAAGGTGCTCGCTAACAGCACTTGCCCCGACAGTCCGTTAAGGCTATACGGGGGAACTTTGTCTATTTGTGTACATATAGGGAGTGGTAGCGACGTGGTGAGCGCACTTTGCCATCCACCTTGAGAATCAACTTCATTTCCCGTCCATGCCCAATATCAGTGGAGAACATCGGAACGGGTTCTGCCCCCCCCCCCTGATGTAGATACAGCCGTGACATTAATACTTGGCGTGGTATGCACACAGCAGCACTGGGGGAAAGAGTGCTGTTGTTTCGATCAGCTCATTGTTTATATCAGCTCGAACACAAATTATCAACTAAGTGTGTATATAATTTCTTACACAGATTATCCACTCATTACTTAAATCAGCTCAAACACAGATTATTCACTCAGCCCAGATCAGCTCTTAGATCCACTGATTGTATCAGCTCTAACACAGATTCTGCACTTGTTGAACGCATGCACGCACTATGAGTTGCTGCACATTCGTGTGACACTCAACACGAACCAGCACTCCAACAAAACACAAACTCCACCAATGCCATTAGCAGCAGCAGCAGCAGCCACAGGACCCATCATCAATGACGTGCAACGGAGCAAGCGGAAAAATGTGTTCGCCACTGGGATCACACCGCACCAATCAACAAACACTGTCGCATTAAAACAAATTAAGGACGGAAATAAACGAACGCTTGATCCGTTTCTGTAAAAAAAAAAAAACTTTCAGCGACCGAGCACGTGCACGATCTTCGGGGCTGCGGGCCGGCCTGCAATTAGCGGGCGCGTGACGAGGGAGTCGTGGGGGGGATGGATGGTGCCCGCGTCCTGCAAAACAACGGGGAGACGTTCAGCAGGAGAGAGAGTTCCCAGTTACGCAATGAAGGGCACCCGTGGGTGCTTGCGCGCTATGTTGGCTCGTGGGGAGCGTTGGTTTAGCGCGGTTAGCGCTGCGAATCCCGGCGATCAGAGTTCGATTCCCGCTCACGGCCAACAGCATTCAGCGATTATCTGAACCGGTCCAGGGGCCTCCCCTCGGTCGATACCAGCCTCAAATGGGTACCTAGTGCGATGTGTAAACTTCGCTACTCGGGAGACAAAGGCGGCCGGGTGTGGTGCTGGCCACCCACCCCTTTCATAGGTGCTCGCTAACAGCACTTGCCCAAACAGTCTGTTAAAGGCTATACGGGGAATCTTTGCATATCTTTGTTTGGCTCGTGTGTGTGTGGAACGGTAGTGTAGTGGTTAGCGCACTGCGCTACAAACCCGGCGATCCGAGTTTGATTCCCGCTCACGGCCAACAGCAGCAACGATTATCTGAACGGATATTGCGCCTCCCCTAGGTCGACTCAGCCTAAAATTAGTAACTAGCGCGATGCGTAAACTTCGGCACTCGCGAGACGAAGGCGACCGGGCGTGGTGCTGGCCACCCACCCACCCCTTTCGTGCGGCCTTAATAGGTGCTCGCCAACATCTCTTGCCCCAACAGTTAGCTAAGGCTATACGGGGGATATTTGCCTCTGTGTGCCTCTAACGAGGTGGGGTGGCCGGGAGAGGGATCTCATCAGCGCCGTCAAGACTGCCATCATTAGCGTAATCGCGGTTTGGGGAGCCGTGAGATTACACGCCTGGGCAAGACAAGGGGGGTGTGCGATTGGGATATCCAGCTCCGGTTAAGCTCAAGTTAATGAGCCACAAGTGACACGCGTGCCCCTGTGCGTTTAATTAATAGCCACCGAGAGAAAGGCGGACAACGTGTGTGTGTGCGCGCGCGTGATGGGACAGGGCGGCGTGATTGAGTGTTCTGCTACTATTCACGTGCACGCGAGCCCACAATGACACAAATCACACGAAGCTCCACCACTATCACCACAGATCCCATGTATAGCCTTAACAGACTGTTGGGACAAGTGCTTTTAGCGAGCACCTATGAAGGTCGATGGGCGCACCCAGCACCACGCCCGGCCGCCTTTATCTCCCAATATATTTACACACCGCACCAGGTTACTCATTTGAGGCTGAGTCGACCCAGCGGGAGGAACCGGGATCGGTTCAGATATTCGTCACTGGCGTTGGCCACGAGCGGGAATCGAACTTGGCACGCCGGGTTCGTAGCGCAGCTTCGCGCTAAGCGCTACACCACCGCGCCCCACGAGGCTCCTTCTTCTTCCAAGCACCACCGAAATTGGCACGCGCAATTACAGTCACGGACACGCGCAGCACTTTGTGCGAGCGAAAATGTACGTCCAACGACGAAATCGCGCGATTTTTAGTCGTCGGAAACACCGATTGACGTCGCCCAGCAGAGGCAAGAACTCGGTGAATCAACGCGATGTGGAGCCGCTGTTGGCGCGCGCGATTTCAAACGTGAGTCCAACGTTCGGCGCAGCGTCGCGTGTTTACCGGGAAAAGCCTCCGCGTCGTTTTCACACGGAAACGACCGCCGCCAATTAAATACGCTCGGAACAGTACATCACTGCAATCGCCTTGTTTACTGCCACGGTCCCCAAAGTGCCACTGTGTGCGGCTATGCATTGGCGTTTTTACAGCCAAGGTAATGCCGCTTACACAGCAGTACTCTCGCACGTGCGTCATTGCGCCTGCGTTGTGGCTGCTTTCATTAAAAGTCCTTACTACACAGGTCACACTTTTCAGGTTGTAGGTGATATTAATTACAGAACCGCAATTGAAAGATCATTGCGCGCGTGCGATCTTATTTCATTTGACGCAACATCCTGATCTCGTGTGTTGTGAGTGGCAGAGAGTATTGGGTCTCATCGTGAGCTAAGCCGGGTTGAGCTTGGCTCGTACCTTGGACGGGTGGACCACCAGGGATGATCAGGTGCTGTAGGTGCGCAGCAGCGACGCTGGTCCCACTGGTCCCCCACTGGTCCCCCACTGGTCCCCCACTGACCCCGCTGGCCCCGCTAAGCTAAATTCGTCTTGAAATGGGTCTCAATTCAAGACTTGAACGCAGGACGTCGGCAGTGCTACCTCCAACATGGCTATTACGAACCTCCAGAGTGACAGAGACACACCCGGTCCCCGGGGGCTTGAACCCAAGCTCACGGCCGTGCTGGCTCGGTGCTCTGACGTGAACACAAACACGAGAGTGCTTGTTACACGCTGGAAATGTTTTGACACAAAGACATGGCCCCATTTTGCACGGCGTGATGCAGACCACGCACGGGGTGCGCTGCCTGGGTAATAATCCTGAGCTTAGCAGCAAGCTGAGCCGTGCTCTCTAGTAAGTGAGCCTCTCTGGCTGCTGGGTCAATACGATGTTTCTGGACTTAAAAACTTTCGTGAGTGTAGGAATCCATATTATTTGGTTATTTCGGTAAAGTCACGTAGATAGAAAAATAAAAATACAAATTAAGTGAATAAAAAATGATAAAAACATACAAATAAAACTATTAACGTAGACTGTAGCCTGGTTCGGTGAGCGTATTGACAGTCTATAATGTAGACTGTAGCCTGTTTTTTAAGCTTGGTGAGCGTATTGGCAGTCTATGATGTAGACTTATTCTTTGGTTCTTTCGGTAAAGTCACGTAGATAGAAAAATAATAATAAAATAATAATAATAATAAATATTTATTCACTTAATTTTTATTATTATTTTTCTATCTTCGTGACTTTACCGAAATAACCAAAGAATATGGATTCCTGCAGTCACGAAAGTTTTAAGTTAAAATTTAACCGCCTCTACGGGGAGAATTTCCACATAACCATAAGATCTTTTAACAAACTTCGAGACAAGAAAGCTCATCTGATCGAGTCACTCACAATTCAGAAGAGATGCCGCGACTCTAAGGTAATACCGATCTCCTTTACACTGACCTCTACTGTTGTCACATCTTCCAATGCCAAGGAATTTTGTTCAGGGCTGGCTTGGCCCTGATCGAAGAGAGAATTAGACTACTCCATACTGAACTATATCATGTTGACAAGACACTCTTGAAATCACACTTAACATTGACGGGAAAAAATGTCTACATCTGATTGGGAACATGTAGATAACATGGCTGCTTCATCAGCCGCTACAATGTCAGCTAAATGTAAAGAAAACCTCATTTCCCAGTTCAACCTCCTTCCAAGAAGAAACCAGATCCACACGGGGCCAGTGGGACCAGCGGGGCCAGTGGAGACCAGTGGGGTCAGTGGGGGTCATCAGGGCATGCCCAGGCAGGGCTCCCCGTGTCGCGCCGTGGAGACCTTTGTCAAATTAGCGCCTTGCCTCTCACGCCAGGAACTTGTCGTCATTCTCTGCTGTGCTTTGCCGCCGAAGCGACCCTGCTGACAATTTCATTGCCGCGCTTTTAGATGACCTTCTGCGGCCGTCGGGAACGTTCTTCCTTCCCATATTAGGAAGCCACTGGAGCTATGCACTCTTAAATCTCGATTGAAAACTCCGCACGGTTGGCTACGTACGGTGCGAAAAAAGTCAAACGTACATGCATAGGTGGGAGTCCCCACACTTTACCCCACCACACGCGACCTGCCGATCGACTAACTGTTGTGCAACCCATTGACACCGCTGGGTGGACAGAGGAGGCAGACGGGGCTTAACACACGTGCCCACTCCACCCGCCCCATGATTTGAACTTCCGCGCCGGGAGGTGGAATCGAACCGGCAACCTCTGGATTGCTAATTCCAGCGTGTAGACCATTTACGCCACGGCATCTTCCAAAATCAATTTAGATTTTAACAAATACAAATTTAAAACTTTTTTTGTGAGAGTCAAATGGATGAGCAAATCTGAGTCGGGGCGACGTACAATGACAAATGTCCACGTGAAGATGTTTATTGTGCGCGGTATATTAATACCGTAGCCTCCACAAATTATAAGACACTGTGGAATATAAGACACATTCCAAGCTTGTGCCCGGTGTCAATACAGTCATACAACTCTGCTCTCACACACAAACACAAATATCCCCTGCATAGCTTTAACAGCGAGCCCCTATGAAGGCCGGCACGGCACACGAACGGGTGGGTGGGCAGCATCACACACGACCGCCTTTGTATTTCCACTGGCGATGTTTACACACTGCACCAGGTACTCATTTGAGGGTGAGTCGATCTAGGAGGGACCCTGGACCAGTTCAGACAATCGTCACTGATATTGGTCGTGAGCGGGAATCGAACTTGGGAAGCCGCGTTCGGAGTGCAGTGTGCTAATCAATTGCAGCACCATACACGCACTCAAAGTATTATGAGGAGCACTCCCAACCTGTGCTTTGAAATACAGAGACAAAATATCGTATCTTATGATCTGAGGAATATGGTATACGTTCAATAAATGATTTTTTGCAAAGAGGCACTAAAATCAGCTTTGCAAAAAATTATAAATGGATTAATATAACATTTGGCATGTAAGTGAATAAGTATCACTGTATTTATAACTACATATTATGTTTTCATTTAATATACACCGGCAGTGTGTTATTAGTCAGCGGTGTAATTATCATATAGATGGTGCATACACATTAAGTATGTAAGATGTAAATAATGTACATTGATATACAAATAAAAAATAATTAAAACACACAAACGCACACGCGACAAGAGGTGTTTCTTTTTTGTGGGGGTAGAAATCCACATCCTAATTTATATATATATTATTCAGGGCACAAGTTGATGAAAGAACATCGGCATTTTTTATGTACAGTGAAGTTTCACGCGTCGTTATACATATTCATTTATTGTTTACATCGTTCCGCCCAGTCGGAAATCTCGCCAAAGCAGAGCCACCTCGATTCAAAGCTTTCGTGACTGCAGGGATTCATATTCTTGGTTCTTTCGGTGAAGCCACGTAGAAGGGAAATAATAAAAATAATAAATGAAAACCACATAAAATGTTCTTGCCGTGGTTTTCACACCTGATGATGATTGCTTGTGTTGCAATCGAAACGTCGTGAGCATTTTATTGTTTTATTTTGATTATTTTTATTATTTCCCTTCTACGTGACTTTACAGAAAATAACAAGAATACAGAACAACCTCGTTGTGTTTGTCAGAGAATAACTGCGGAAGAGGTTGAAAATGTTAGACTTAGTTGTTGAGTTGAAGTTTAGATTACTTCATGACATCGGGTTTTTTTCAAATTTGCTTTGTAATCATTTACTCTGAACACGTAAATATCACAAATACATCGTGTTTAGTTCAGTTTTTTAAGTGCAGGTAATGTGATCTGAAATGGATTCTATATTAGTTAATCTATAGTAATATATTACCATTATCACTTGCCATTGTCTATCCACTGCTGGATAAAGACCTCACAATGTCGTTGACATCCCTCACAATCCTGCAACGTACATTCACGAATTAACCGAGCACAGACACCTGCCCATATTATAAGGTGACAGGTAAGGGTAGACCTCGATAATGCCATTTAGTTACTTAACACAAAGCTGTGCAGCATTGCATGTGTCGTGAGTCACTTCTGAGACACAAATAGTAGGTGGCAACACGCGTTTATTCTACACGTTTAACACTTGCTTGACACACGGGATAACTATACACGGGTCAGAGCAGCCGGCACGCTGTCTGACCCACGACGCCGGAGACGAAGACGTAGCACCTTGGGTTCCATTCCACCGACAGACAGCCCCTATCCAGCCTCGGGACTTCCCTTTTACGCCCCCCGGTGTGACCCGGCTCCGCCCTCGGCCACGCCCCCTTATGGAACCTACCAGAAGGTTCTGGGCTATACCTCACGTGTCCTCTCGGTCACCTTTGCCCCACGTCCTTTACCCCGGCCTATCACGTGATCCACCAGCCTTCCGGGGTGCCACGTCTTCATATGCCCCCTTCTGCCAGCAGCCAGCGCCACGCACCCTGGTGACCCACTCCGTGGCATTGCAATGCTCTCCTGGAAGAACGGCTGCCACACCCGTAGTGACCCATTCTATGTCACTACACATGTACAAGCGCTCTCAGTCTTGCCCAGACCACCAGCTCAAAAGAACTGAATGTGTGGCCAATTTGTTTGTTTAGAGCTACCAACTCAAAGAGTCGAGAACATGCGGCCTTCCTAAAAGGCAGCAGTGAAGCTGGCGGTATGGACGAGCCTGACATATTTTGAACATGAAAGGCACATCTTCCTGCCTTGTTAAAATCTGTCGGTTTTCCGGGCCTCCACTAATATTGCACTTGTGATGAGTCTTCTCGACATTCGCTGATGTCTACCTCTGGACCGCAAGTCCGTTGCGCTAAAACCATTACACCGTGGCAGCTTCAGTGGTAGCAAAACTTTATTCCACCAGATGAGAAACCCACGGAGATTTCAATTTGCTGGCGTCACCTGGGTCAACAAAGCGCTGGCAGCAGCACACAACCAACAATCCCAGCACAATGACTAAGAGAGACCAATAGAACGAACATCGATTCGACGATACGTGTGAACGACATTCAAGACGAGCAAAATATTTCAACACAGATGAATATCTCTCTGAATGAATTGCAAACAAACATATTCAACAATTACAATAAATATATTCACTGTGGTGGAAGCAGCAGCCTCTAGTGGCTGGAGAAGGGGGTCACGTGAACCCATTGCATACAATTTATGAAAATAAAAAAAACGATTCTTATTCATGCAATTCAATGCAAGCGTTGTGTGGTTTAATAATCAATGAATGGCTAACACGTCTAACGGACACAGTACACCCACGCTCCCGTATGTGCGTTCAATATCTCCCAGTCCTCGTTTGTCCAAGTCAAAGGGGGAGCTGGTTTAATCTCTGTCTGGTTGACACAATTTAATTTGCTGCCTCTCGGTTTCATACATTAACTTTTTAGTGTGTGTGTCTCTTTCTCCATTGCTCTCGGTTCAAAGCAGCGAGGCACAGGCGGTGCCCGCAAAAACTCGCCTCGGTTCAATTTGTCCAACAACGGCGTCTTTTGGAGTTGATGAGGTTCTCTCCCCTGTTCTGTGCGGGTTCACCTTAAGGTTCTCCAATTTCCTCCCATAGGTAAGTAAATAATAATAATACAACTGGTAATTGGCCAGACATCCCGATGCTGAAACATCACCTGCAAAGTCATTAATTTGGATTACACAGCAACAAACATTGCCCACCAACTGTCAAAATGAATTATAGATTTGAAGCTTTCGTGACTTGCAAGGATTCATACTCTTGGGTTTTTTCGGTAAAGTCACGTAGGTAAAAAATATTATTAAAATTAATAAAAGTAAAATAAAAAAAATCACGACGTTTGGGAGGCAACACAAGCTTCCGTCTTCAGGTGGAACCGTCACAGCACGATTGCTGTATCAAGTAAAGAGGACTTTTATTAATTTTAATTATATTTTTTATCTGTCAAAATGAAGTCACGTGACTCAGCGAGGCTTTCCAGGGTAATCAGGCCTCGGCGTAAATACGTTTGCATCCTAGCCCTTGATGATTTCCCAATGCACTGCGTCCGAGATGCTCAAATAAAATTGATACGGACAACAACTGACCAGAGGGGACTGGGTATTAAAGGCCCCATCATTCCTTGCGGAAATGAAGAGAGTTCGGTGCCTGGTAAGACACATTATATTACATCTTATTAATAATTCCTCATTCATCATCTTTGAAAATGAACGGGATCTCATCATCGTGGCTGGTGATGGAAAGCGTCATTCTATTGTTATTATCTTGTCGGTGTGATGATTGGGAGGAATGTGGATGACAATTTTAAATTATTCTATTTCATTAAATTCCAACCCACTTCTTTTTTTCCCGAGCCAGTGCTAACGTATTGACTCTGTTGCCTTTGGTGCTACACGTGCCTCACAATTATAACAATAGTATCATTATCATCGTTATCGTGCCCTTTGTTTATCCAGGAAAGTCTCAAGACTATTTTTGTTTCATCAGGAGGGTCCTGCATTGGGATGTTTGGCCAATTCCATGAACGATTGGAATGTTGGAGGAAACCGGTGTGCCCAGAGAAAACGCAGGCACGCATGCAGATTGAACACCCACGCATTCAAAGCTCCGCACAGATAGATTCAATAACCTTCTGCTGCACTGGCACCTTGCGAACTCGAAGCCACGGTGCGTAACACCTCGTATCGCCAAGCCATCTCACCACGAAGTTCTAAAAAGGCTCAGGTCATATTCTTTGGGTCTTCCGGTAAAGTCACGCAGATAGGTTCGAAACGTCGTAATTTTTGGTTATTTTTGTTATTTTCTTTGAACCTATCTGCGTGACTTTACCGAAAGACCCAAAGAATATGAATTATTGCAGTCACGAAAGCTTTAAGTCAAGGTTTAGGATCAGGTCAACTTAGCTTCTAAACTCCGGTGAGATCGGGCGCTTGCATATCAACCCCTTATAGTTTTGTTAAATATATACTGCATTTTCAACAACAACAACAACAATAATAACAACAGAGTTCCAGAAAACAAATAACCGGAATACGACACGACTCCGAGCAAGCGTAACAACGGTAGCCCCCAGTTCCTGTCAAGGAGGGGTGGGGACGGGAGACAAACAACAGCGGAGCAAAACGAAATAACGGAACGTCTGGCTTCTACTTCCGTAGCGGTGCAGCCAACCCTGTGAAGCGGTGTGGTGTGTAACAGCAGCAACGCGGTGAGAGGGAGAAAACATTTTCATTTAAGGATCCCGATGTCCAAACTCCGGAGAGCCCTGGCATATCCCGCGGTCAGACGCGCGGTAATTAGTGCACAGCGGCCCCTGGCAGAGATGTTGCGCCGTGGGCTGTGCCCGTTCCGCTGCTCGTTTAATGAGCCACGATTAAGCGACCGTGCACGCAAGGGGTCTCGGCACCCCGTGTCTGCCAAGCTTCACTAATTCGGGCAAACTAATTAGCCGAGAGGGCGGTCGCGGCTGTGGCCTACGCGAAGTGGTTTTCGACCGAACTGGCTCTTGCAGGTCTCCTGCTGCCGTCCGTCGGACAACGAGGCAACGGGTAACGCGTGAACCGGGCAGCCCGAGTGTGTGGAATCTGCAGCTCCAAGGTCCCGCGGTTAGGCGACAAGGGAGAGCGTGCAATGCTTTTTGAAAACAAAAATATACAGGAATTTCTAAACACGTGACGTGCTGTCACGTGTACTGTCGGTGAAGCGGCGAATCGGTGACGTGCTGTCACGCTGTGGGGCAGTGCTCCGAGCCACGAACCCGACAAACCTGAGTTTGATTCCAAGCCACGGCTAACGTTGGTGGCAAGTGATATCTAAATCATTGCCAGCCCCCTCCCTTCACCAACCATGGTAGAAAAAATCCCAATAATTTCACATTAAAGGAGGCGATATTAATGCGCCGTTTACATTATCGTTGTTTGAAAGCCTTCATTGCCGCATTTGTGATGTAGGTTCAAGCCCCTCTTCCTGACAATACGAAGCTAAAGTGGTAGGACGTTTTTTTTGCGGAGCCTTGGCAAATGCAGTTAAATAATAAATAAGCAACCCCCTCCCATTTCCATCCCATCAGCCCCCCATCCCCCCTCCTTGCCTATCCCTCCACCCCAACCTCTGACCCAGGAAAGCACCACCATGAATTTCCCCTGATGTGCGCGCGCACGTTAATTACAGCAGCCGCCGCGTGTCTCCCTCGTTGCTCGGAGCTGTGTGGAGCTATCGGATTTAACCCGCGCACCTGCTTCCCAGTGAATTAGGAGTCGAGTGACGATATTGTGATATACGCAGTGCGGTTTGTTATTAATAACGGGGAGAAATAAATAAAAACACACTAATATTTCTTGATAACGTGTGTAGCGGTGATGACCGTGACCCAAAACAGTATGAACTTGTCGTTCGGGGTAGCGGGCGGGGACTTTCCCTTTGTCTCTGACGAGCGGGGGTGGTTCGTGGGCCACACGGCAGCGTGAAACGATACGAATGTAGTCTTGAGAATAAAATACAAATATTGTATTATTGTTCCTTGTGCGTCCGTGCAGGATTTGAGCTTTCCACCTTCTCATTACGAGCCCCACATGCTCACCAATGTGCCATATGCCACCCAGTCAGACGTAAACGCACGAGCCACAGACCCAATAATGAAACACTCGGGATATATATTGTACGTCAGACGTGGAGGTATCCTGCTTTGATTAAACAATCTCCGCGGCTAAAATTAAACTTAAATTCACACTTTAACGGTAACGCAAGCGTAAAGCCGCAAATTGCACTCCTAATACGCTACTTAACGTGACGAGTCAGTTCCCCTGAACGACTTTGAGCGTTGGAAATAGCGTATTACTGCGGTTGTGAAAATCGATGATTGCATGACCGGTAACTGCGTCGACAACGTTCGGAAACCAGTTACCGGTTTTGCTGTCAGTACAGAGGACACGCAATGGACCTCCCCCCCAAGCAATCACCTCGTCGTCCGTGCCGTGAGTGGTTGAGAAACGGAAGGCAAACGGTCACACGACGGTGTAACCACGGGGTGACCAGCCCCTCCCCACCCAGCCCCTCCACACCCTCCCCACCCAGCCCCTCCCTCCCCACCCAGGCCCTCCCTGCACGACGGACACAATAATCCCCTGTGGGCTGGTGTAACCTAGCGGTTCCTACCTGTATAAAGTACGTTTGTTGGGGCCACCACACGCCCGAAACTCAAAGTTTGCTTGCTTGCTTTTAATTTGTTTTAAGTTTGTTTTTATTGATGCGCGAATTAATTGAACATCTGCAAGCTCAAACTTGTTCCGAAAACTTTCCTCAGTGATTGGCAGCTACGGATGGCCTTCTCTGCCAGTTCTCGAGCTCACCAACGATAATTTCCCCTTCCGCAGAAATCGAACGCAGGGGCAATACTTGTTGATCCGAGCTCATCACTGCACGCTGTAGGAGAGCCACTGGTCCATGCACATCCACTTTTGACATCCACTGCTGGATGATGGTTTCTCTCACCATGTGCCATGGCCTTTCTCAAAAACGTCGGCGATCACTGCAGCCTTCCACTTTATTTTTTTATACCCGGTCCATGATATACCCACGGGGTTATTGAAGCCATATTTCACCATACTTGGCTGTGCGGGACAGTAGGGGCAGCGAGCATAGACACGGGAGTAGAGTACAGGACTACACTACTTACGAAAATTCTACTTACGAACTTTCAGAGATACGAACAAACCTGTCTGTTTGTCCAGTTGCCTGTTTGGACCGAGAGTCGTAAGTTCAACCGCCGCAAATAGATGGTGGTGGTGGCATCTACATCTGCAGAACATGAAGAACCAGTCGCATCTACATATGCTGAACACGAAGAACCAGTGGCATCTACATCTGCAGGACATGTAGAACCAGTGGCATCTACATCTGTAGAAGATGAAGAACCAGTGGCATCTACATCTGCAGAACTTGAAGAATCAGTGGCATCTACATCTGCAGAACTTGAAGAACCAGTGGCATCTATATCTGCAGAACGTGAAGAACCAGTGGCAACTACATCTGCAGAACATAAAGAATCAGTGGCATCTACATCTGCAGAACGTGAAGAATCAGTGTCATCTACATCTTCAGAAAATGAAGAACCAGGAGCATATACATCTGCAGAACATGAAGAACCAGTGGCATCTACATCTGCAGAATATGAAGAACCAGTGGCATCTACATCTGCAGAACATGAAGAACCAGTGGCATCTACATCTGCAGAACATGAAGAATCAGTGGCATCTACATCTGCAGAACATGAAGAACCAGTAGCATCTACTTCTGCAGAACATGAAGAACCAGTGGCATCTACATCTGCAGAACATGAAGAATCAGTAGCATCTACATCTGCAGGACATGAATAGCCAGTGCCATCTACATCTGCAGAATATGAAGAACCAGTGGCATTTACATCTGCAAAACGTGAAGAACCAGTGGCAACTACATCTGCAGAACATGAAGAATCAGTGGCATCTACATCTGCAGGACATGAATAGCCAGTGCCATCTACATCTGCAGAACATGAAGAATCAGTGGCATCTACATCTGCAGAACATGAAGAACCAGTAGCATCTACATCTGCAGGACATGAATAGCCAGTGGCATCTACATCTACAGGAGATTAAACAACTTGTAAAGCTATTCCCCGTGTTCAGTGTACACACCGTGCAACACGTTTGGATTCGACAGGAGTAAAGTTGGGACTTACGAACAAATCGACTTATGAACAGACCTCTAGAACCTAACTTGTTCGTAAATAGAGGAGCCCATGTATAGTGGTATGGTACAGCAATGGATGGTCACCCTTCCAGGCTCACTATCTCAGCTCTGGCACGATTAGCTTCTGAGATCTGGATATATTTGGTGAGATCGGGTGGATTTCATGTGATTTGGTCGGCTAGAGAATTATATGTGATGAAATATAAATATATAACGTACTTCACCTCTCAGGTAAATCTCTGGAACGTGTCATAAAAAAGAGCGAGGCAATCATCTGATTTGAGTTGCAAGAGTTTACCGAGCATTAGCAGACATGAGAGACCACCGCTCGTTTTGTTGGAAATTGATGATCATTTTAAGCACTTTGGAATGTGCGACCAAGAGCCGTAAAAAATAACACGCTTTGTTGACGGAAAGCACGCAGATTAATGGTCGTGCACGAGAGTTTAGAGACCCGGTGTTTATCACCAGGCCATCTCCCTGCGAGGATTATTTTGCCGCTGGAAAGTTTAAGGGATGCTGCGTGCGTCCGTGATATTGTGAGATGTGCCTCCGCATTCGTAAGCAATCGGCAGTTATTCGTGTCACTGGTGACACTTCGCCGAGCTGCGATCACACGACTAGTATGAGTGAGTGTTTGGAACGATGTTGCTGTAATTATCCACTCCCAGTGGGGCCGTGTGGGCTGATGCGATGTGTTAAAAAAAACAGTCTTATTTTTGTACGTGGAGGGAGGCAAATACTCTGCTGATACATTTTGTTACTTATATTCTCCGCGACGGCGCTAACTATTATATACATTTTGAATAGAATCGATTCCAATCAACTGCATTAAAACTGGGCAATGGTGGCCACACGCGTGGCCTGTGATCCAGACCTGTGAAGCAAGCCAGGGTCGGTGGATCACCGCACACATGATGTGAAACTCCTTCCTTCCCTTGCAGCGTCGAGGAGATGCCATAATCTTGACTTGCCAGGAGGCGATACAGCAAAACGTGGACTCCGCTTGTTCCCTCTGTGCAGTGGCGGCTCCTGCAAAATCTCTCAGGGGGGGCAAATGTCTGGATGATTGATAAGGATAAGGTCCACCCATGCAATGGATAAATTAACAGCTTAAGCATATAAAGGCAACTTCACTTCTTTAATATTAATGAAAAATAAAGTGACTCTTACAATACATCTTGTTTGTTTCTATACTCACTATTAAAACAAACCACTCAAGTTTCTTTTATTAAAGATTCCACTAGGTGGCGACAAATTATATTGTTGGATGAAACGTGCTTACGTATGATGACGTAAGCACGTATGATGACGTAAGCACGTTAGGGCGAGCCCTCCCGGAAGCCATAGAGAATGCATTACAGCGCCCCCGTTCGAAAAAAAAACATCTTTGAATGTAAGTCTATGGGACCACTCGGGGCGATTCTCAGCTGGAGGGAAATCGCCCAAAAAGAGGCGGTACTCCACAGAACGTAGCATGACGCTGATTGGACTATATCCAGAGGCACAGTGACGGCAAGCGTGACTCTGTGGTTGAATGACATTGGTGGTGCGTCGCCCAATCGCCCTAATGAAGAAACCGCCCCTGCCTCTGTGTTGCCCTTTCGCACGCGTGGGCTTTTTTTTCTTCCAGGTGCTCCGGTTCCCAACCACGTGTAAACGCTCATTGATTGCCTGAAAACAACTTAATATATAGGGGACCGCAGAGTTTTGGCACTTGTTGGAAGCACCGGCTCACCGCCTGACTGTCTTCCCATTCGCCTGTGGTTCTCCCTCGCACGTCTGAGTCATTACTGCTCTATGAGAGCGAGCGGATGCTGTGAGCTACATGTTAACATCATTTTCTACTGCTCTGGGTCCAGCTCTCCAATGGGATTTCGTGTTGTTTGCCATGATGTCCGACGTTTCTCTCCACATGCTGCGAACATCTTCCTGCGCTCGATGCACTTCAAGGTTTAGAATCGACGTTGCGTTTAGAGTAGTGGGCTGCTATCAGTTTCCGCACCACGAAAAGCCACTTCGTTGAGCTATCATTTGTGATAGCCACGTCGCTTCTGAAAAATAACTATCCAGCTCAATGGGCCTTACCTGGGAATTTAAAGAATAGTTTCATTTAGGTTCTCAATACAAATCGGTGTACAACAACTGCTCCATCCGTCCAGCCCACGCTGTGTAACATTGCAATAATTTGTGTTACTAGAATTATGGATCCTTAGCGCTTCGCACTTCATGCGCCATGCCTCGCCCCCCCCGCCCTCAATGTGTACAGATACTACTGACTCTATTGTCTGTAGGGTGTGTAGGCATATATGCCTACAAACGAAAAATAACTGTTTTGGGAGAGGGGGGCGGAGTGAAAACTTTTTTCGACAATTGTAAATCTGTCGGATCAACTTTTTACCCCCACATTTGGTCGGGGGGGGGGGGGGTGTCCACTTTATACTTTTAATGACTTTGATTCAGACCTTCTGAAAGGCTCTCATAATTCAGCTGATGGACAAACGGACGAACAGAACGCCAGGCTTTTACACTAGATGCATTTAGTCCGCATTTCATGTGTACATGCTCGCCCTGTACAGCAATTCGAGATGCTCATGAAATTTGCATCGTAGGAAATAAGAGATACAATTATTATTGTGAATCGTGGTTTGCTTCGATCACTGGCCCAGCTTCTGAAAAACATCACCAGGCTCAATTCCCAAACAAAAGCCGTGCCGAAATATGAACAACAGAGGCCACACACACACACACTACGACGAAGCTGTGGATCTCGTCTTTTTAAAGATGAACGTTCTAATGCGGACAAAAACGCTACGCAAACCCCAATAACCAAGCAGCTTTGACGGCAACAAAGAGCATCACACGCTGAGCGATTTGTGTAAAGTCGGCGATCGTGGGCAGCAGCGGTAACGTTCTAACCCCATGCCCCTACTGGACATTCGTGAAAAAGGAGCTGCATATCTCATCAGATTCCTCCAGGATGAATGCATATTCTGATTCTAAATGCCACCAAATCCGCCAGTTTTAGAGGCAGTAATCTTCACTGCTGGTATAACGCGATTCGACAACGCTGCCTCAAACAAATAACCAAGCGAATTTAGACGCCGATTAATTTTTAATATATATTCGGTTTCGCGATGTGCAATGGATTTCTTGAATTGATTTTACCCTCTTTGTCTAGATATCGTCATCTTCTGTGCATTTCTGTCTGCTTGTCTGTCTGCCTGAGCCTGTGTATATGTGTAGGGCAGTGGTAATTATCATTATGCTGTGCTAGGAATCCGGGGACCCCAGATTGATTCCAGCTCACGACCAACAACAGTGGCACATATCTGAATCAATCCTGTGTCTCGATCTGACCCTTAAATCAGTACCTGTAGCGGTGTGTAAACATCAGTATTGGGGAGACAAAGGGGGAGCGGTGGTGCAGCGGTTAGCGCACTGCGCTACGAACCTGGCGACCCGAGTTCGATTCCCGCTCACGGCCAACACCAGTGACGATTATTTGAACCGGTCCTGGGCCTCCCCTAGTTCGACTCAGCTTCAAATGAGTACCTGGTCTGGTGTGTGCAAACATCGCTACTGGGGAGACAAAGGCGGCCGGGCTTGGTGTTTGCCACCAACCACCTCGTGTGCCGTGCCGACCTTCATAGGTGTCCACTAACGGCACTTGCCCCTACAGTCTATTACAGGCTATACCGGGGGGGAATCTTTGCCTTTGTATGTATGTATGTTTACACGTGTGTGAGAATCGATGCCCTAACATGTATGCGGCAACATTACAAACGATACGCTGACGTTACTCTTGAGGCAAATGGAGTGAGCAAACCACGCGCACAACAGCAACACAAACGAGAAGACAAAACAATGAGGCCGAAAATGCTCAATGACTGAATCGTAACGCTTCATGGAATTGCCGGGAAGCAGAGGGGGGGGGGGCGAATCTTTAAAGAGTGCCGGGTGACTCAGCAGAATAAGTAAGCGCCTCACAATCGGAAGGGTCACTAGTTCACGTCCTGGTATAAAAGACACCTGGGAGCCAGAAATCTTTCTGATTGAGAGGGGGTCAAATACTTATTTCCCTCATTTTTGACATGCGTTTTTCTGGATTTTTGTTGTTTCGATTTAAAGTTTTCGTGACTGCAGGGATTCATCTTCTTGGTTCTTTCGGTAAAGTCACGTCGAAGGGAAGTAATACAATTATAGAAATAAAACATAATAAAATAATTCTCACGACGTTTCGGCCACAACGCCTGACCCTTAAATCAGTACCGAGGACGGCTGCTTGCGTTGTGGCCGAAACGTCGTGAGAATTATTTTATTGTGTTTTATTTTTATTATTTTATTACTTCCCTTCTACGTGACTTTACCGAAAGAACCAAGAAGATTTTTGTTGTTGTTATTCTGTCTCTCACTGTTCAACTAAACCTACCATTAAAATTATAGATTGATAATTTCTTTGTCAGTGGGCAAACATACAAAATCAGCAGGGGATCAAATACTTTTTTTCCCTCACTGTAGTAATAGAGAGTAAGTGCGGCATCACTTAACCGGAATTGATAGCTTGAAAGCATTTAGCGCGGGGCCCTTGAAAGTGCGATGTCCGTATCGTATGCTACTTTTGCTGCTAGGATAATTGGGCACTGCCTTGAGCCAGCGATGAATATTACGCGATCACGTGGAGTAGTGTCACAGTCCCTGTCTCCGCAGGACAGCGCCCTGTTACATATGTGAGTGCACGTTTTAGAAGTTATTTTCAATCAACAAGTGCGCTCCGTATGAATGAGCAACTGCGTGGGTTTCACACGCAGTGCGACGAACTCAGTGACCTGAGTTTGATTGCCTGGCTAAATAAATACACGGCACGGCAAGTGCGCGCTATCGTGGCTATTTTCCCGAGTTATATTCATCACCACGATCATCGGCCGTGAACCAATTCACGTCTGAATGAAGGGCGCCTCAAGCAGCCACCATCTCTAATGATCCTGTCACGTGAGAAACAAAAAATGTCGTTAGTAAGAAAAATTGTGATCACGTGTAATATTTGCATTCTAATCGTGGCATAGTGCATCATCATGTTTAATTACGTTGGCAACTAGATAAACAAGTATTAGCGTTCACAATTACATGACCTTGCTCTGATAATATTTCACCTTCCCGCTCTTGACAGTAATTCCAAAACACTAAGCCCCGATATTTTAAACGACCACTCAATAGAATATTTGAATATAAAATGAATGCATTTTCAGCCCGTGTGAAACCACTGCTGGATGCAGACCTCCCCGAAAGCCATTTTGGTCAAAAACATTGTTTTACCATACATCACCGCCAACGTAGGGTGGGTGAAAAAGTCTTGGGAAAGGGACCCGGTCCAGATACCACTCGCGCTGATATTAGCCACGGACCGGCAATCAAACAACCGGCCAGCGGGTGGGGCCCATAGAGCGAGGGCACCCACCACCGTGCTGCTACCGTTCCTCTGTTTTATACTCGTGATGCGGCATTCCAGAACGTGGATGGGTAGGACACAAACACAATTTCCTCTAACTAGCACGGGCCAGCAATCGCAAGGGCTGCGCATTTACAGACGTTTAGAGACGCTGAGATGCATCTCCGCTTCCGTGTCTTCGGAATTACAGACTCGAAATTTATTTTTATTTTTTTCACTCGTGGGTTCCCAAGCGCTGACTTTGTCTCGATCGTCCGAATGCCACGAAGCGCTGGCCTCGGCTAAACGGCGACGTTGCCTGTCCCGAGGACTTTGCGCAGCATCTCCCGGCCGAGCATTCCGCATGCAAGGCAATGCAGGCAGGGCCCTGCGGCGGCGTGGGACCGGGTGGAGTTTTAATTTAACCGGATGACGCACGCGGCCCTCAACATCACATTTGCATAATTGCCGAGCATCGCATTAAGAGCGCCGACGCAGAAGAAACGGATGTAGGAACAAATCAAATATAAAAAAAAATCATAATTGAATAGCAACTCCCTTGTTTATAATCATCAAGCCTCGACAAAACAATCTGCTTACCTACTGCATTGCCAGAATAGTGGTTACGTTCGCAGGGCCATTCATTAATCGTGGGGACGGCTGGCGGAGCGGGGGGAACATGCATTTTCGTAATTTCTTGCCGCAGCGTTAATTGACACGAGACGAGCTACGTGTGGCGTAACGCTCCGAGAGACACATTTGGCAGTTTCACAACACCCCGTACTAAAAAAAAAAATTACGCTCGTGCATGCGAGCACGTTACGTTCGCAGCGCCAGACAGGCCGATTAAACTACGCAGCCTGCATAAATTCAGACGCGGCTCGTTTCTGTGTGGGGGGTGGCGGGGGTGGGTGGGGGGGTAGCTTGTGATGAAAGTGGCGTCGAAAATCTCTCAATTTCCGCGGGGGGCAGCCTCGGCGGCCTTTCGAGACTGGAATCCGTTGACACGAGGAGCGGAAGGAGGCGTCGAACCAACGATTCACGTGGATCCCTCCGGGCCGTTTCAAACACAAAATGTGCGCATTTTACACCCAAGAAGCCATGCGCGGCACTTACTGGAGAACTGCAAGAGGGAGCACAGTCCCTCTGTGGTCTCTCCACAGTCCCTCTTGACGCTGATGACCATCAACATTAATTTTGAGCGAATGCGACCGACTGACGGGTAGCAGTGAAGCAGAGATAGCTGTACGCACGTATGTATGTTGAACTTCTTTCACACCGTACGTGGCCAACCGTGCGAATCGGAGGTGCGAGTGAAGAACCAGAGTAAACACAAAAAGCATTTCTAAACCGGTCCACCACAGACAACAGTGGTGGACCGGTTTTGCCCTTACCAGGACTCATCAGCACAGTGTAGTCACCAATGCTCACTGCTGTAAAGTCTCCCTCTGGGAACCACATCTGTGCAGTGCCCACATCCACACAATGGGAACGGAACAGCTGCAGCTAATGCCCAAAATAAAATTTGTAAAGTGACGAGGTTTGATCTTGGATGGCACGTGGATGGGTGAGCGTCATCGTGCCCGAAAGGCCGTTCGTCATAGGCTGCGTGGCTGAGTGGTTGGCCATTCATCCAGCAGTGGATTGACAAAAGAGCCGTTCGTGTTCAAGTGCACAAGCGCTAGCGTGTATTTCCTGAGAGAGCATTGTCGCAGGTGAGACTCTAAACAAGATCGGCTTTCATGCTGTCAGAATTTAGTTTCAGGAGTGTCTTTTAGGCGGTTCGTGTCTGTCTATAACCATGACGTGCATGCCAGCCAAAGAGAATATATGATGGGAGCATCTACATTCATACAGTTTAACCCGTCAGCTTTACCAAACAACCGGCACTGACAAATACACACGCCTGTAATTCTTCACGGTCAGCAAAAACAAGACGATATTTTACTTCCAAATGTATTGAGAATAATTTTGGTTCGCTCTCTCTATTTTTTTAAAAAGTTTATTTCGATACGCATAACAGCCGCAGCACTCGAATACACCGCTTGCCACAATGCCATCAATTTATCTTCGGTAGGCAACGTGAACCCACAAACACAATGACAAAGATCCCCCGCATAGCCTTCATAGATGTTTGAGGGATGTGTCGTGTGCGAGCATCTATAAAGACTGGCGGCCACACACGGGTGGATGGTGAGGCCAGCGCCACGCTCGGCCGCCTTTGTCTCCCTAGTGCTGATGTTTAAAACACAGCATCGGGTAATCACTTAAAGACTGAGTCGACCGAGGGGAGGCACAGGACCGGTTCAGATAATTGATATCGATCGTAGGCCGTGACCGTGAATCGAACTCGGGTCGCCGTGGTTCGCAGCACGGCGAGCATATCACTGCAAACGAAGACAAACATCCGCTATGTGACCACTGTAGGGGCAAGTGCTGTTAGCGAGCAGCATCCGTGAAGGCCGAAACGGCACGCAAGGGGGTGGGTGGCCAGCACCACGCCTAGCCGCCTTTGTCTTCCCAGTGGACGATGTTTATTCCTCACCGCACCAGAGAGTCACTTGAGGCCGAGTTGACCGAGGGGAGGCACCAAGGGCAGATACTCTGGCCACAAGGACAAAGGCACGCCCATACAGGTCTTTACCCAAACATCGTCGTCCCTCTTACTGGCTTGCTGGCATTTCGACGAATCTTTCGGTTGCGGCGGTGGTGGCAGCGGTGGGGAGGAATGTGAAAAACGCGATGGCAGAAGCCTTCGCTCAAATTCGCCAAAGCATCGAGAATAACAACGGATCTCTCCACACGCTTCCCCAGAGAGCACATGTCCGCAGCGAGTGCATGCAAAGCTTTGTGATCATTACAACCAGCAGGCGCGGCCGGTGGGCAGGGGGAGCGTCAGAGAAGGGGCGTTAGCACCAGCAAGAGTCTCAGATTAAAGGCCACAGCACAGGCGCACGCTACGGGGCGAGTGAGAAATGTTAACGCGGTTTGGAAATTGAAGCCGAACCGTACGAAACGTGCACGCGCGTCGCAGGCTCTAGCCTGCTCGTTTGCTTTGTTAAACGCGCGCGGCAATGCATCGCGCGGAGGGTTGTTGTTTTTTCTTTCTTTTTTCTATTTGCACATTCATACAACTGTTTAACGTAAAAAAAATTGTACCTCGAGTGTCCTGGCTGGCTGCTCGCTGGGCTCCTTTCCACTCCACTCCACCCGTGACTGGGCTGCTGCTGGGCCGTTGCCACCGAAGCTAGCTGGGTAACTGGCTACAAGGGATTTTTCCGCGTGAGAAGCAAACGATTAATTGAGTTGACACGGCGGCGAAAGAAAAAGTTCGGGAAACGTTGAATAATAATGATGATGATGGATAGTGACACCGAAGAAATGAGAACAACGAATACAGAAGATTGACCACTTGGTTAATTTAAAACTGCAAACAATTGTCAATGTGTGTGCTCCTATTAATATCATTCCATTGCCAGAATATGTTTTTTAAATCCTAGAGAATAAAAAAAAAACCTCACAATATTATTATCTTGGCACAATATTTTTTTGTTTGCTTCGAGTACAGAATTCGGAGAAGAACGTGAACATGACAGCGAGCTCTTATTTTCCATTGCAGAGAAACTCACGCAAAGTGCTTGCCACAAAGGGACCACGATACCTTGTTCATCTCCATTGGAACCTCATTTGCCAGTAAAAAACTGTGATTATTGCGTTTTTACCCTTCTATCTGGCAACAAAACTAACACCGTTTTTACAAGGAGTCATGTTTGCATAGACCACAATACCTGCAGTCATAATGCAAACAAAAAACATAACTCTGATAATGTATGCACTGTCCTTGAAGTTGATTGGTCCACACCCGAGACAGCTTTCCTTAGAGCCTAGTCTCCATTGGTATTGGACCAGATGACGCCAAAAGGCGCACGTTCATTTCGTCAAGGAGCATAAACCATCACGAGAACTCTGGTGATCCTCGCAGCGGCAACGGCTTTTGGCTGCTGGCCATCGAATAAAGATGGTGGTCACCGCATCAGATGCGCTTCTGTGGCCGTCTGGAACGCTCTTTCCTTCCGATAATATGAAGCCACTGGAGCCTTTCACTTTTAAATAATCTAGATTGAAAACTCATTTCTTGAGAACTGCATTTTTGTGTTTGGTTTGTTGTCCTTCCCCCGCATCTCCGATTAGCACGGTTGGCTACGTACGGTGCGAAAGAAGTTCAACACGCATACAAACCGGTTCTGTACTCATAATGGTCGTGATAATTTCAAGCTGTAACGCGCTGCGTGGTATCCGCTCACTCTCGTGGAGACAGAGGCGTGACGAGGAAGCACAGCCAAGCAGGAAGGCAGCCGCGCAATAATCCGGGCACCAACAATTTGCCTAAGCTCTGCAGTCCTATATATATATTACATTGGGGGCAACAGTGGCGAGATGTCATTGACATCGCTTGGTATACAGGAGGTCGTAGGTTCGATCCCGACCCTGACGCCTGTACATTGCGTGTTCTTTACTCCCGCGGTCGTGTGGCTTTTTCGCCGAGTCCTCCTGTTTTTCCGTCCAAATTTAAAAGCAACATCAGGCGTTCAGAGCATTTGACTGCTATACATTTTCATGTGATAAGCCACTTTGTTCAGCTGTCATTTGTGGCCAGGTCACTTCTCACAAAGAGAGCTATATGGCATAGTGGACCTTACCCGGTAAAATAAAAAAGAAATAATTTTAGTTTAGTGTGTGTTATCAGCCAATTTTCGAGTGTTTACATATGCGGAGAAACCATGGCACGTGGAGAAAACGCACGCGCGTGTGAAGGGGAAACACACTATCCCATGAAGATGGAACATGCGGCATCAACATGTTTTGCTGCACACATGTCTTCGCCTGGCGAGGCGGGTCAACGACACCTCCTCAACGCCCACGGAAAGTGAGTTTGACTTTCGTGTGACCCGCAAAACCATCGCTGACCTCCCACCGACTTGACGTCTTTGAAAAGGAGCCGCATAGCTCACCGGATTTCCTCCAGGACAAATATTCTGATTCGGATCGCTGCTTGCCTCCACAGCGCCGGATTAGAGGCCACGACGCGCAGCGGAAACCACCGCCGCCCGGCTAAAGATTCAGAGAAGTCCACGTGCCAGAGACTTGCACGCAATTCAACACAGGAATTCGCGAACAATGTTATTCATGATGAAGGTTGTTGTTTGGGCGAGATCGCGTAAATATATATAAATGTTTTGATTTAAAGCTTTCGTGACCGCAGGGATTCATATTGTTGGTTCTTTCGGTAAAGTCACGTAGAAGAGAAATAATAAAATAATACAAATATTAAACAATACAAATCATCATCAGGTGCGAAATCCACACCTGATGATGATTGCTTGTGTTGCAGTCGAAACGTCGTGAGAATTTTTTATTGTTTTATGTTTGTTTTATTTTATTATTTCCCTTCTACGTGACTTTACCGAAAGAACCAAGAATATATATACACGTGTCGTTAACCCACCACCACCGACGCGACCAATTAGTGAGGTTTGTCACGTGAACAAAACGTGCCAATCAGCTACACCGATGTGACAGAGAGTAAACCCACAACAGGCGCCACTGAGTAGGACGTTCCGCTGATGATTACATCCACAGCTAAATCAGGAGTTCATGTTGTTGTTGGCATGATTGTGACAAAGGATGGCGGGTTAACGGCACGTTTCTATTCACGCTATCTAACCCCCTAAAACATCTTCATTATGACGAGACTCACAACCCGCGTGTGGCAAGGCACCGCTCCCCCCGCCGTGTCCCGAACCGGGATTCGATCGAGCGCGCCGTCTTCCCTTTGCCGCGCGGTGCTTCTGCCAAATTGGAAAACGCTCGCTCGCTCTCGCTCGCTGTACGCTCGCTGTACGCGAGCGAGAGCGAGAGAGAAAGAGTTCACGCCGCTTTAGCCCCGGTTCGCGTGCACCAGGTGCGGAGACTTTGAGAGCAATCACTATCCAACAAAGACGATCGTCGCATCGCGCCGAATTTCTAGATGCGCTTCTGCGGCCGTCTGGAACACTCGTCACGAGGTGGATGGGGCTGGCTCACACGGTGGATGGAGTTGGCTCACGCGATGGACGGGGCCGGCTCACCGTGGTGGATAGGCTGACTCACAAGGTGAATTGGGCTGGCTCACACGGTGGATGGGGCTAGCTCATGTGGTGGATGGGGCTGGCTCACAAGGTGGATAGGACTGGCTCACGAGGTGAATGGGGCTGGCTCACACGGTGGATGGAGTTGGCTCACGCGATGGACGGGGCCGGCTCACTGTAGTGGACGGGGCCGGCTCACCGTAGTGGATAGGCTGACGCACAGTGTGGATGGGGCTGACTCACGAGGTGGCTTGGCCTAGCTTACGCGGTGGATGGGGCTGGCTCACGCAGTGGGCGGGGCCGGCTCACCGTGGTGGATAGGCTGACTCACAAGGTGAATTGGGCTGGCTCACACGGTGGATGGGGCTAGCTCATGTGGTGGATGGGGCTGGCTCACAAGGTGGATAGGTCTGGCTCACGAGGTGAATGGGGCTGGCTCACACGGTGGATGGAGTTGGCTCACGCGATGGACGGGGCCGGCTCACTGTAGTGGACGGGGCCGGCTCACCGTAGTGGATAGGCTGACTCACAGTGTGGATGGGGTTAGCTCACGAATTGAATGGGGCTGACTCACACGGTGGATGGAGTTGGCTCACGCGATGGACGGGGCCGGCTCACCGTAGTGGATAGACTGACTCACACAGCCGTGGCCATCGTCCTGCTAGGGCGAGGTCTGGAATCCTGACCAGAGATGGGGCATGCAATGAGACTTTTTCGTGGAAGCTGAACCCACAAATGGACCATGAATGACCGCAGCCGTGAGCCAGACCAACGCGAGGAAACACAAATGCCGCCGTGTCGATCATGATGATTTAATCCGTTGCTTCATGACTCCGGTCACACATCAGTGTCGATTCCACGGATGAAATATTGGCGACCGTATTCCTTGCGTGCTTGTATTATGTTGTTGTTGTTATCCGAAGCTGAAAGGTTTTCTTTAAGCTCAAGTGATCAGAGCCAAATGCATTTGAAACAATGGCTGGTTAAAGTCACGTAGAATGGAAATAATAAAATAATAAAAGGAAAACATAATAAAATAATTCTCACGACGTTTCGGCCACAACGCAAGCAGCCGTTCTCAGGTGAAGAACAGGTCTTTGTCTTCTCGACAGACCTGTTCTTCACCTGAGGAAGGCTGCTTGCGTTGTGGCCGAAACGTCGTGAGAATTATTTTATTATGTTTTATTTTTCATTATTTTATTATTTCCATTCTACGTGACTTCACCGAAAGAACCAAGCAGATGAATCCCTGCAGTCACGAAAGCTTTAAATCGAAAAATGGCTGGCTAGTTGCTGGAAAACCCTCAGGACGTTCTCCATCGCCACGGCAAGACACGCGGTGGTTTAAGACTTGAGGGTGGTGGGGCCCGCAGGATGACATCCACACGCGACCCAGTGCGTGTCTGTGTGCAGTTTCAGAGACTCTGAGATCAAACTGCTAATAACAATTCGATAGTAACAGATGACACCTGCATACATTTCGAAAAAAAAAGATGCATAAAAAAATATGTTGGTCACCTCTTTTAACTCATACAGCGTGTGTATAAGAAATACAGAGATCCCTCTTATAGCCATATAGCCATATAGACTTATTAAGGCTGTTTATGTAAACACACCACACCAAGTACTCATTTAAGAATGAGTCAACCGGGATCGGGCTCATAGCACGACGCGCTAACCACTGCGCCACCGCTCCCCCTTCGCACGCGCACACGCACACGCACACACGCGCGCACGACTGACTCCAGCTATTACTGGAAGCTCTGATGAGGTTATGGCAGGCGGTGGGCAGCACGTCAGAAATATTGCCCCAGGCTATGCACCCCTTAGTTAAGGATTTGTCCAGGCTCATCTCTCCCCAACACAACACCAGCCCGCCACGTTCCCCTTCCTCCCCTCTAACGAACTCCCCCCCGCCCACCTGCCCTCGCCCCCATTCACCGCACTCAATACCTCCGCTACGCAAGGGCCAAGTGTCAACAACATCATCCGTCGGGCTCATTCTTTGCACAGGCCAACACGTGTTCTCCACTCGTCGCCGAGTCGCTGTCAGGCCCCGCCGTACGATGAGAGAGAGAAAGATACATTCGCAAAGCTGGCACGTGGGTGAAAAGTGGCATATTAACAGCTTTGTCCACAGGGTTGCAGAATATAAATAAATACTCTGACAGTTAATTGTTTAAAGAGGGTGGCGGGGGACGGTGTGTGGGAGGGGTTGGTCGTGGGACGAGGGGTAGCGTATAGCGAGGTGCGGTAAGAACCCCGGCGACCCGAGTCCCGCTCACGGCCAACACCAGAGACGATTATTTGAACCCGTCCTGTGCCGCTCCTAGGTCGACTCGGCCTAAAATGAGTACAAATGCGGTCGGGCGTGGTGTAGGCCACCCGCCCCCTCGTGTGCTGTGCCGGCCTTCATAGGTGCTCGTTAACAGCGCTTGCTCCGACAGACTGTTAAGGCTATACGGGGATATTTGCCAGTGGGATAGGAGGAATTATGAGGGGGAGTGGGGGTAAGAGGAGGGGGTGCGAGGGGTGGGAAGGAAAACCGGGCTAAGCTGCAGAATGTCAGAATAATTTAATTGATCAATTTTCATCTGCAGAAATAGCAATTGGGCGTTTACGATGGTAATTGTAATTGTAATTGAATGCTTTGCGAGTGACTGAACCTCCACGGAGAGGTCACTGAACTCAATTTCTATTCACGTCGAGAGACAAATAAGTGTCAGCAACACCCCGGTTCACGTCGGGGGCGCGTTCCTGAAAGGTGCGACGGTCTAACATCGAAACGACGCACAACGGAGCGATTTAACAAGCGTAGCGGCGGTGGTGATGTCGGCAAATGCCGTCAGCGACGTAAGTGCGTGTGTGGCGGGGGGTTGAGACGACGCAACTCGGGTCGTGGGGTTTAACGAAGCGACGACGTGTCTGCGAAACGACGTCAAAGGAGGGGAGACGTGGATCGGGACATTTCTGTGCGTGATGGTGAGAAGGGCCAGCAATGGTCCGGGTATCACTCGTCACTGATGTCATCTGCTGCTGAGAATCAAACTTATGTTGCTGTTGGCTCTGTAGCGTGGCGCTCCTCACCACTCCACTGCCACTCCCCCGTAATGATACTTGCAGTCGAAGCCGGAAATGTAATACGCAAATATCTCTCTTCTTT
This sequence comes from Lampetra planeri, assembly GCF_965212315.1. Lineage (NCBI taxonomy): Eukaryota > Metazoa > Chordata > Hyperoartia > Petromyzontiformes > Petromyzontidae > Lampetra > Lampetra planeri. The sequence goes on along the minus strand of NC_136128.1, from coordinate 9,708,213 downwards.
CGGAATGGCTAGTAACAAGATACACAACAAAATTAATTGCAAAAATGAAAACCAAGTTGGATTGGTGTACTCTCCAAACCACTCTCATTCACTTTGATCATTCCGCCCCACATGGCGATTGAAACCTGATATTTATACAGTATTGAGGAAGCCTTGGGTAAGCCGCTCTTTGTCGGCGCTAAACGCATCAAACATTGCTCAATCGCTTACGACCGACGGGCAATTTCAGTTGAAGTGCCAGCCACAGCCAGTATCGACGCTGAAACTACATAAAAAAAAACATTCTCAATCCTGCTCACCACTGGACGCGGAACCCCGTAAGTTCTCTCGTGCGCGCTACGAGTCTGGGTGGCTTCCGCTAGAATCGTTTTAGAAAGCACTCAACTCGCCCCCTCGGTGATGACCGGTGTCGCAAAGTCACGATAACCAGTGACCGAGGCCCCATGTCCCGATGAGTCAAGAGCTTCTCCGCCGTGTCTGCCACTTTGCTCCACAAGCCGCCACCCGAATGTGCTGCGGGAGCTTGTTTGGTGTTTGTTTTGTTTCCCTTGTGCGGATCTGGGCGCCGGGTGGAACTGCGGATTCGTATATTGATTTTCTTTTGTCGCGTTTATTTAATATTCACACGAGCAACTTTTTGTACAACCTGGCTACACACCACGGGGAGAATTGTGGAGTCACGGATATGGTGTACGGGATAACAGATACAAGAAAGGAAATGAGAAAGAGAAGATAAATAATTGGGAAATAAGAGGGCAAGGTAGGGAAAGAAACAGATACATGGGATAAGCAAACGATTCAGGAGAGATGAGGTTTGGGAGAAAAAGGCTATGGTCAGGGCCTCGACGATGCTGCATGAAGGAGCGGCGTCTGTTCTCACAGGGGGCGGGGAGAGGTTCAGAGTGGGGCGTGGCCACACAGACGTCACATGTTCTTGGTTCTTTCGGTAAAGTCACGTAGAATGGAAATAATAAAATAAAAATAAAACATAATAATTCAGACTCTGTCTTCTCGACAGACCTGTTCTCCACCTGAGGACGGCTGCTTGCGTTGTGGCCGAAACGTCGTGAGAATTATTTTTTATAATGTTTTATTTTCATTATTTATTATTTTATTATTTCCATTCTACGTGACTTTACCGAAAGAACCAAGAAGATGAATCTCTGCAGTCACGACAGCTTTAAATCGAAATTTAAACGTCACATGGTTTACAGGAGGCCTGAGCTGATTTAGATTATGCATACAGGGACTCCTCTACTTACGAACGAGTTAGGTTCCAGTGGTCTGTTCGTAAGTCGATTTGTTCGTAATTCCAACTTTACTCCTGTCGATTCCAAACATGTTGTACGGCGTGTACACTAAACACGGGGAATGGCTTTCAAAGTTTAATAATCTCCTGCAGATGTAGATGCCACCACCGCCATCTATTGCGCGGCAGTTGAACTTACGACTCTCGGTCCGAACAGGCATTGCTACAACGCGGTGGGCTTTCATGATATTGTTTTTTCCGAGACTAAGGTCCTCTGCAAACCCTCTGGCTACCATCAAAGGTTTGTACACGAAGCCATTCAGATATACAAACACAGACATAATTTCAACCCTGATGATGGGTACAAACTTAGTAATCATTGGAAAGCTGTTATTAACCATGCAAAAAAGTTTTAACTATACATTTTTGGACCATCTTATCTGACAGGCACTCCCTCTTTTAGCCCCCCCTCCCAATACGTTCCATTCATTGGCTACTACATTCTGATAAGCTCCCCCCCCCCTCCCCCTTAACTTGTATTTAAGAACTTGCATCTTGGAATCCCTGCCTCACTTGATACAGAAAATCTGGCTGTGACGGTCCCACCTGATGACGGAGACTTGTGTTGCCTCCGAAACGTCGTGATTTTTATCATTTTATTTTTATTAATTTTAATTTCATTTTCTACCAACGTGACTTTACCGAAAAAACTAAGAGTATAACTGGACACACGGTCAGGTTTGTTCGTATCTCTGAAAGTTCGTAAGTCGAAGATTCGTAAGTAGAGTAGTCCCTGTAGTTTACAAGACAATGCTTCCTCGAGACTGCCTACAGGTGGGGTACACACAGTGTAGTGCATGCACACTCACACACAGAAAGACAAAGAAGCCCATGTGGAATTCAACAGACTGTTGGGGGAAAAGTCCTCTTAGCGAGCACCAAGACAAAGATTCCCCGTATAGCCTTAACAGACTGTTGGGGCAAGCGCTGTTAGCGAGCACCTATGGAGGCCGCCATGGTACACGAGGGGGTGGGTGGCCAGCACCACGCCCGGCCGCCTTTGTCTCCCCAGCGGCGATCTTCACACACCGCACCAGGCACTCATTTAAGGCTGAGACGACCTAGGGGAGGAGGCCTAGGATCGTTTCAGACAATCCGTCACTGCTGTTGTCCATGAGCGAGAATCGAACTCGGGTCGACGGGGTTCGTAGCGCAGCGCTCGCTAACCGATGCGAACACTACCGCTTCCCAAAATGCAGACACACACACGCACACACGCACGCATTTAGCTACAAACACAGACGCACACGCGCGGGACGCCACTCGGGTGAGTGCAGAAGTCGAGGGTGAGTGGACAGGCGCGAGAGCAAAGCCCAGCGAGCGCGCTTTCATGCGCGGACGTCGAGCGCCGTTTCGCTTGCGGCACTGACACACGGGGAAATGTACACTCCTGAAATAGCACTCGGGAATAATATTCAACTAAGAGCATATTTTACATTGCCGTAAATAAAATATAAATTTGTATATATAGGTAAATATGCACCGTTGTGTGTGTGTGTGTGCGTGCCGTTGGTCGCAGGTTTATACAGGGAATTTATAGTTAAGTGGCGTTTGTAATTGCAAATCAGTTAACATGAAAGTCTTGCTGTGTGCAATATAAGCTTCGCGCACGAAAAAAAAAACAAAGGACAAAATATCCCCTGTAACGTAGAGGCTCTAGCAGGCTGTTGGTGCAAGTGCTGTTAGTGAGCACCTATGAATGCCGGAGGGAGCCCTGCGTGCCAGGGAGTGGTGTGGCCGGCACCACGCCCGGCCACCTTCACATCTCCGCTGCTGAAGTCTACGCAACAACCACGGCCATCATTCGTCACGAAGTAGCGGCGATGTCACCATAGCGATTGTGCCAGGCGAGGTGCATTTTGAGGCCACGTGAAGTGTCGAAGGCTCACCGACAGTAGGTCATGGGACAGACCCAGGTGCCACGGGTTGCCTGTGGTTGTGTAACCACCTGTGCTCCCGGCTATGCCAATTTGCTGCGTTTTAGATGCCCGGCGCTCCTCTCGTTGTTGTGAGCGTCGCTCCTCTGTCCTCCGTTGTTGTTGCTGCTGCTGCTGCTGCTGCAGGGCGACTGCGTCCGACTGCCCAATAGCGTCCATCACGAGCCTCCTCTATAGAGGCCGATCTTGACACCGCTGGTATCGCTCATCAGCAAGTCCACTCATCTCAGGGCAAGTTCAGATAATCGCCACTGAAGTTGAGCCTGGCCAAAAGTCCAAAATATCAGTCCACCGGTCTCGTAGGCCTGTGTGCTACCCACTCCGTCACAACGACAACGATCATCCGTATAGCCTTTCGCATAATGTTGAGGCACGTGTTGTTAGTGGAGCCGGTCGGCCGTGTCCCCTCTCCTCCCTTCGTGAATCCTTTCGAGGGGGGGGGGGGTGGGTGGGGGGGTAGGGACCGGTCGACTACATAGACAACAACAACAATAACAACATCACAAATAATAACGTTCGGAAACGATGAGTCGTGACTCTGCATTGTGTTCCGTCCTCGGGAGAAGCGGGGTTGGCAACTCGACAGCGGCTGAGAGCACCAGGGCCGGGGGGCTTGGTGTTGTTTGTGAAACGGCAAAACTTTATTTCTAAAGAGTCTTCTTCAGAATGACAAATTGCGTTTCTGCAATCGCGGTCAGAGACTCGCAAACCACGTAACAAACACCGCAGCTGAAATCCTCGGTCCAGAAGATAGCCCCCCCCCACCACCACTCCAACTTCGACATTTGAGCCGAGCCTCGTGCTCCACTGGTGCACGTGGCGACTCGGGGCACAATCTCTGATCACCAGTTGCCTGATCTTAAAGGATGAGATTCATAACGACACGGACCTGTCTGCCCGTAGCTGTGCAAAACAAAAATGGTGCATTCGGTTCCCATATGCTGCAAAGTGCACAATTATACACGCGATGCATTATAGGTAAGCCTGCGACATTAGCAGGCACCTTTGAAGGCCAGAACGGAGCACGGGACGGCAGTTGTGACCAATATGCCCGGCTGCCTTTGTCTCCCCAGTACCAATGTTTTTTTACCCACCCACCCCAACAGGTACTCGTTAAAGGCTGAGTAAACCTAGGTAGACGCCAAAGGACACGTTCATATATCGGCCACTGCCGTTTGCCGTGAGCGAGAATTGAACTCGAGTCGCCGGGTTCATATGGTGGCACGCCAACTGCTGCGCCACCGCTCCCTGCTCAGCACCCGCACGCGCGCGCGCGCGCGAGCACGAACTGCGAGCGTGGGTATGCGCCGAGCATCTCATATTTAACAATAACAACAACACACACACACGCGGGGGGGGGGGGGTAAATGAATATGCACCTATTTGCATAGGCTTATTGCATGCGGCTGGACAGAGAGCCCTGTAAGCGTACGCATTAACAGACACAGTGTGCTTAACACTTGCGATGCGGGCACGCCGAACAGATGCGAGCACGCTTCCAAACCATTACGGCTCGCATCCCTTGGGGGAATCTCACACCGCGCTCGCGTGTTCATTTACACACAAGGCCTCCCCCCCCATCCCTTTTTCTGAACATCGTGCGCGCACGGCTATCCCATGTCATTTGCGCTCCGCGTAGAAATGCTTCGTGAAGTCTCCCGGAAATTTGTGGGAAATTTGTTGTTTTTTTCTACTTTCCCGTACATATTTAGAATCGCCACGTACCTCCGCTCCCGACTGGTTTTGCAACGGGGGAACGCTGCGAAAAAAGTCACGTGAGAATTTTTTTTTTATATTGGTTGGACTCACTTCACCGCGCCAGCTTGAAAACCTCAATTCTCAAAACGCTACGGAGCAAAAGGGGGGCAAAAAAATAATCATGATCCACCTTTCCAATTCTCTCGCCTCCCGCTCCCTCACCACCCCACCCCACCCAGCCCAGCCCCCCCCCACTCCTTTCCCAGCCCCCTCCCACCTCTTCTCTGTGCCCCCTGCCGTGCGTTTAGAGTTCACACATCTGGCCGTGCCTGCTGAATTATGCTGCGTTCGTTTAGAATGCAGCCCCCTATCTAGCAACGGCTCAAGCCACTGCGTGAACCATCGCCGGCAACCGCCAGACGAGTTCGATCCACTGCTGGATGGAGGGGTCACCAGGGGTCACCAGGCCCCGCCCCGCCGGTTACCGCGATTCCTGCAATGTGATCATCATCACACCGCAGTGATTATAATCCGCCGGGCACCTCCGCCGCCGGTGGCTTTCATCGCTCCATCTCTACGGTGGGCGTCCTCCACCCGCGTCATTATTCTTACCGAGACCACAACGGTCTCGTACATGTTATTGAGACGTTGTGTCGATTTCATTAAATCCGGGTGGCATATTTTCACCCGAACAGATTTTGTTGTTTGTTTGTTTGTTTTTCTTTCCTACGGTTTGACAATCTCCAGGGGATTCGGGCGGGATACGCGGGCGGAACGCGCGTGAGCTATGAGCTCTGCGCGGCGTGCGCACGTACGGTACAGGGATAGTGCGGATGGACGGCAGTGTATTACGTGCGTGTGTGTGTGTGCGTCTCATCTCACGAGCTTAGGTTCGACTCGGCTTCAAATCCGTACCCTGGTGCGGTGCGTTAACATCGCCACGAGGGAGACAAAGGCGGCTGGAAGTGGTGCCGTTCGGGCCTTCATAGATGTTCACTAACAGCACTTGCCCTCCGGTCTGTACCGGTGGTCGTGCCTGTCTCACACCTCTTACCCTGAAGGGACGCCTTCCAATTAACGGCCTAGCTGGGATGCCTGGCTGATGAGCCCCAAGGGGAGAGCGAGCCCACGTGTGAGGTCGCTTTCCCGAGTGGACCCCCATCGTGGGTTCAGGATCTCTTGCATTAAGTGCGGCCTAGTTGACCCCAAAATAAACCCATCGCTGGAATCGGTGCAGAATGTCACGGGTCCCCCTTTGGGTGCTCATCATGATCATAATAATGATGATACCTGTCACTTACCTTTCCTGTCGGTGTTTTGCGAGCGGTGCACCAGCACAAGTAAACGAAAACGGTTAAACACGCGGGTTTTCGTGACCAATATTATCCATAATAAAGGTTTATTTGGGTTAGATCGTGTAAATATAAATGTATCGTTAAACCCGCCACCACCCGACAGCCAATTTGTAAGCTTTGTCAGGTAAACAAAACATTCCATTCTTTACTAGTTCAGCACACCTGTGTGTTGGAGAGTAAAACCACAACGTTAACAATTCCATTACGACGTATCGCCGGTGATTGCAACCAGCATCATCAGGCGACAGCCACGGAGTTGTGGAGAAATTTTCCTCCTGTTTCGGTCTTAAATAGAGCGGGGGGAGGGAGGGGGGGGGGGGGTAAATGTGACGTCATCACTTGCGAGCCAATCAGATGCGAAGACCTGGGTGGGTGGGGGGAGGGGTTAATGTAGCCATATACATTACAATGGATATCCAAACCAAAACGCGACACGTTCATTCGAAGCAACGTGGCCCTCAAGAGGATTTAATATGTAGTCGGCCGCGTTCGGGGCGATGGCTTTTCTCTCCTTTCTGAAGAAGGACCATTGCTCGACAAACGGCTATTATTGCCTGACACAGGGTGGTATACTGCTCGCTATGAGAGTTTCAAATGCGCACATTCCTTGTACCTTGTCAGGATTGGAATATAACTGGGATGAAATTGGGAAGTTCCATATTCCCATGGTGCAGGGAGCGTGCCTATTTGTGGTGAGACCGGCTGTTAATTTGACACAGAAGTGGAACTCATTAACATACATAGAACACTTTTGTTTAATCTGTAAGAGGGTAGCAAAGATCTGACAGCACAACTCAGAAACCTTCTTCAAAGACAGCTCAGATGTAAAATTGTATCCGATTTAATATATGCTTAAATATGCAACATACATGCTGGCAATTTATCTTGTTTAGTCCATGTAATTGGTGCCCGAACTTCATGCATTCTTCCCCAACAGTGTATTTATTTGTTGAATGCTCTACACAATTTATGGGCATTTGTTTATTACATAAAAAGCATGGGCTGATAATGAAAGGCACATAAATGTCGCAATTTATAATACAAACAATACCCATTTTCAAACGCAGGATGCACACTGAGTTATTTTTGTCGTAAAATGTGATGATGATGATGATAACAATGGTGATGCGCTGCGTTTGCCCTGGGAATGGTTATTCTTGGCTTCTTTGGTCTGTGGAAGTCTTTGTGCGGCGGTAGATTTCACAAGGACTCAGAGCTACTAATTATTATTGTGATTATTTAGACAGGAAAACCTTGCCCACTCGCAGGACTCTTCATCAGGAGGGTCACGCTACATTCGGATGTTTCGTCTAGTCACATAAAATACATATTTATTTACTCAACATTTCTACATACCATGCAATAATTTGTGAAAAATGTATGCAAAAAAACAATTAATAGCAGTTAGAAGAACTATATTTAATTATTTTATAATAATAATTTCTAATATATTTACTGACTAAGTATGGTGATGATTTCGTAGCATTTTGAATTCCCGCATTACACCTCATTGTATTTTCATAATAACACATTTTGTTAATTTAGCATAGTGTCATTTAGTCATTTTAATTGGATGTTTGTTCAATTCCAATAGAGAAACATGTTTTCTAACATAGAATGTGAGCTATATACAATAATAATTATTGATAGTGCTTCGTCAATCCACTACTGGATGAGGGCCTCACCATGCTGCTTTGGTTATGGGGTGGTTATTAAATCATACTTCACCACGCTGGTCAGTGCAGGTTAGTGAAATGTAAAGGTCGGGGCAGGTGGTCAAGTCTAGTTCAGACATCACTTGTCACTGATGTCAGCTGTGGCCAGGAATTGAAGTCAGGGTCATTGGGTTCACAGCGCACTGCGCGCACCACTGCGCCACCACTCCCCCACTGCGTATACAACAAATACCACTAGCACTCGAAAAAAAAAACACTATCTGGGCTCTCAGCGTGATGAGAGTTTATCAGAGCTCATGTCACAGAAGGGCCACTCGGCACGATTTTTCGCGCTACATTTAATGAGCAAAAAAACTTCACCCATTTCAGAATCGCCGACGCTTCGTATACTGATCAGAGGATACGGGCTCCGTTATATAAAAAAAAAAACAGTGGGGCTTTGTGCACGCTGCTTGCTGTCACGTGCACGCGCACGCATGCATGCTTGCGTGCGCGTTCGCGTTTATTTGCTTATTTATTTCAGACACTTAAATTTTTTTATGCGGGGAACGCATCTCATCCCGAGCGCAAATATTACGCTCGTGCAACCCCGCTGCCACTGGCACCAGTGCTCACCGCTCGTTCCTGCAGAGGCCCGTGGTGCGAATCCAGCGGCCGCCCTGGTTATTACTGCGGCGGTGGCGGTGCTGCGTATTAACCGTCGTGGCGATGATCGTACTAATAATAAAACTGCAACGCGCCGTCCGTTTGACTCGCAGTAGACGTTAAATAAACCCTCGACGTCATTTGAAAGGGTCGGACATTTTGTGCCGTGGGCATCACGGTCCAAAATTCCACCGCACTTTTACTCAATTGGGATCGCACCCAGCAGCAGCAGCAGTCATCGCCCCCCTACTGGCAGACTGATGCCCCCAGGTCACTCTTGCAAATGAGATTCATCCTGGTCTATTGAGTTCTCACCTCCTTTAACAAAATAATCCTGAAACCTGCCGTGGCGCAAAGGATGTGGGCTGTTCCTTTCCGGCCATTCACACCGCGCGCACAAGGCTATGCAAATGATTCGTTTGACGTAATTTAACAATCCACCAGTGCATCGATTGCAATGCATTTGGGCTCACAAATGCATGCACCTGAATCGTGCGTGCAAGAATCAGTTATTTATATTGGATGCACGTTACGTGCAAAATTATTTTTACGATTGTTACATCTCGGTAATAAAAAAAACACGTAAAATATATAAGGGGATAATGCAAACGAGATGACAATTAGTTGATCGGCAGATCGTACGTAGTGGGAATAAACCGTGAGTAGGCCAAACATCTCATAGAGGGGGCTCTGTAGAGAGCTCCCCCTCGTGGGGACTCGTCCGCCAACAGCGACGTGAGAAAGACATTGCAGGGCTGCGCCTTCACATTGTTGTTTACCTTTCACAAACGAGAGGACACAAAAACTGAACAAAAAAGTAAACATTCTATAATTGATCGTGACGATTCCTTTAATCCCTGGGTTTAGCAAACTGCATGGTTACTCATCTGCACATGATGAATTGTGTTTGTGTACATCAGAGGAACACGCGTTTCTGATGCTTTGCAGCACGTGATATGTGTGCATGTGGCAGAGGTGGGACAAAGTCATTGTTATGCAAGTCCAAGTCGAGTCGCAAGTCATCAAATTCATGACTCGAGTCTGACTCGAGTCCAAGTCACATGACTCGAGTCCACACCTCTGGCATGTGGCCTCATCAGATGCAATGCACGCCTTATGCGCACACATGCCAACATCTACGATGGAATTTTTAATTGTGTACACCGTGTGTATGCACGCGTGACTAGGTTCATATTGAAAACCGTTAATACACCAGAATGCTAAGTTATTCACAATCGCAGCAATCAATTACAAGCTCGTCAATTTGCACAGCTCAAAACCAATATTGTTCGCCTCACACATCCACGGGACGCCCAGACATCATTACACCCCCCCCCCCCTTCGACTCATGGTACAAGCCCACATCTAATCACCCGGCTCTTTCTCTGCTCATTAACAGCTGCAGGGGGAGTGTAATGGGTGGCAAGGCTCAAATACCAGAGTCGCTGGAATGAACCATCTTCCCTGGGTGAGGAGGGGAGCGGCTGTGGTTGAACTCTGCTCACATTAGGTTTAATGTCAAAAAAATATATATTAAAATTGGGGTGCTTTACCCGTCCAGTCTCCGATGACCTTTTGTATTATACGGTGCACGGTTAAAAACGAAGTCCGTTTATATCTCTCAAGAACTTGGTGTCCATTTGAGATACATCACGGATGGACAAATGGATGTGTGCCGGCACACGCGATTGCGTGCGTCAGAGCAACGGGGCAATTATTTGGCACGCTGCGCACTCAACCTGGTGACCTGGGTTTAATTCCCGGCCACGGATGACATCGGTGGGCGAACCTACCCTGGGTCTCTTCTAGGTCGGCTCAGCGCAATATGGGCGTTGTCAACATGCATCAGCCACATCACCCCCTCAAATGCGATGCTGTTGTTCCGCTCATGCGCTTGCCCCAATGGCCTATAAGTGAACTGTATATGGGAAGGCGTAGTCTCTATGGCAGTATGGAAAACTTGCCGACCTGAGGTTGACTCACGCCCACGGCTATCATCAGCGGCGAATTGGTGTCTGGGACTGCGTTTGCGTCTCTCGCTCAGCTCCACTCGGCCGACAATGAATTATCGGTGCCATGCGCAAAACATCTGCACTGGGGAGACAAACGCGTGCCGGCCGATCACGAATCTGGCCACACCATTCCGCCCCTACGGGCCTTGAATCGGCGCTTGCTACTCGCTTGCAGCTCTCCCTGGCGATGCTAAACAGCCCGCCCCGACAGTCTGAATGGCAAAGCGGTGTGGGGGAAGGATCATTGTCTTTGCGCTGTGAGTGTCCTTGTATGCACAGGCCTCGCTCGTGTGACTGACCTTGCTTGGATATTGAAGGCGGCCGTGGCTGCTTAGCGTAAGGCAACGGCATTGAAACGGAATGTATGCAGTGAAGGGGGTTCGTGATTTGTATGCGAGTTTTTCAATGACTCGCTCCAAGTTCAATGGTCATGGCAGGGACACATATGCATTGTGTGCTCACCAAATGACAAATAAAGTCACAGCGCATTCTTCTGTCTCTTGGGTAAGGTTTAGAGATTTCAAACAATAGATACATTTCACACATGCAAGGACACAAAGCGTCAGAGCAAGTGGATGTTAGCGAGCACCTATTAAGGTTGGCCGAGTGCACAAGATGATCGTGTTGCAAGCAGCAGACTCGAGACTTTATATACACTGAAATTAAACAAAAAAAATGTATTTGACCAGTTAAGGCCCACTGAGCTATACAGCACTGTTTCAGAAGCGACCTGGACACAAATGATAGCTCAACGAAGTGGCTTATCACGTGGAAATGTACAGCAGCCAAATACGCCGAATGCGTGATGTTGATTCTAAATGTGGAGAGAAAAAACGGAGGACACGGAAAAAAAATCCACGCGACCACGGGGAGAGAGACACCGCAAACTCCATATATGCAACAGGCGTCAGGGTCGGGATCGAACCCACGACCTGTATACCAGGCGAGGTTGTTAACATCTCGCTACCATGGTCAGGCCCATTGAGCTAAGCAGCTATTTGACGAGTAGGACCACAACAGGCAACCTTTGTCTCGCCAGTGCCGATGTTCCTAGCGCCACACCAGTTACTCGTACAAGGTTGAGGTGACCTAGGGGACGCCCACAGTAAGAGCTTATATCTCCTGCGTCTGATGTTAGCCACTATCAGAGTCAAGCCACTGGCTTTGCAGCTTAGCACGTGAACCACGCAAAGATGCTACTGCAGCCATATACACTGGTGCAGAGCTGGGTTGCGTGGCAAATAAACACTCAATCTGCTCCCCGGCGCTGATGTCGTTCTGTATGCTAGATCACTCATTTCAGACTGAGTCAACCTAGTGGGGGGGGGGGGGGGTAAACTAGAGAATGGTTCAGACATCGCTCACCAACGATGTTAGCCACGTGCAGGGATCAAACTCACGTCACCAGATTTATAGTGGAAGGGGCACTCATCACCCGAATAGGCAACACAAGCTATTGTGGACAGCGTTATTCGCGAGTAGCTATGGAAGCCAGCATGGCGAGCAAAGAGGACGGTGTTGCAGACAACACACGTCAGGCCGCTTTCGTCTCCCCAGTGCTGATGTTTTCATACCAGACCAGCTACGGTGATCATCTGAAGTTGAGCAAAGCCAGCGGGGGGGGGGGGGGTTGGCGCCCAGGATCGGTTCAGATTTTCACCGCTGACGTTGGGCGGGGGGCGGGGCAGGTCACCAGGTGGGTGATGGGCATTGGGCTAAAACCACCAGCCCAGCGCTTGGCCATCACAAAGGGAAAACAAAGGCACATCCCGGACATTGCTACGCCACATTGGGGCACAACCGCAGGCAGATCCAGTGCGCTCGCACGGAGCGACGCACTCATTTCTCTCTGCCCCGTAATCCAGTTTTGTTTGTGCGGGAAAACTTCCTCCCCTCCCCCCCACCTCCGCTGATGTTTCCAACACAGCGACAAAGATAATTCCAGCAGACCCGTGCCACTAATCAACGCCGCGAAACTCGTTTCATACCGACGGGATGTGAAATGAAATGGATGATGTTAAGAATGCAAAACAAAGAACTATTTTTTTTGATGGATGGCTAAACACTTGATGTTTACCGGCTTTAGTTCAAGAGATGCTTTCACGTTAAATGTGACGCGAAAAACCACATTTTTTTTTATTATACGAGGCTGCCGAGATGGAGTTTTTTCTTCAAATCCAGCAAACTTGCTCTCTGTATAAAACACATCGAATGATGATTTGAAAGCGAAGGCTCCTGCGGATAAGTTGAATGACGAGAGAGCCTGTTTGGACCCGTTGGGGATTTTAAAATATTAAAATATATAAAAGCAACGAAACAAAAGACAGTTCCCAGAGAAAACCCCACGGGACTCGATGACCCCCTCGCGGCACCATCCCGTTCGGAGGCACTCCGACACCGCTCACGCCTTTCAAAAACCTTTCAAACCCCTCTCAAGGTGCGAACTGTGTGCCGCGACAACCGTGACCCCCCTCTCCCCCGTCTGGCTTAGCACAAACAAGTGCCCCCCACCCCCCCCCCCCCCGAGTATTTTTACGCGACGGGCGCACGCAGAGCTGGGGCGGTGGGGGGGGGCAATACCGCACTGCCAAGCCACAACAATCCTTTGGGTTTTACCGTCAAGTCAGACCCGAACCCCCGGGGTGCGGGTGGAGGCGGCACTGCTGAAATAATTCACGGCGGGGGTCCAGCGCCGCTGGCTTGGCCAACTTTCGGCAGCGGCGGTGGCAAAAAAGCTTTCGCCAATCCTTCTGTCCGTCTGACCGGAGACATTTCGCGGCCGTCAGAAGTTGCGAGTGGGATCTAAGTGGGGCCTGGCCTGCTCCACCCACCCCCTCCCCACCCGGTTGAAGAGTGCGGATTTGGCGGCATGCTCGTGGGCGTTTGGACGCCGGTAACGCGAATGGGCAGCGGATCGCGAGGGTTGCAACGACACGCGGCGCAGTTTCAGTTCGAGTGGCGTCCGAGCGCAGTCACGATTTCGTGAAGTTGCCCCCCCCCCAAAAAAAAGAAGAAAGTCAAGCAAAGCGAACTCATGCAAGTTCGTTAAAATAAACTTATCGTGTGCCAAATGGCCCAAATTATGTTTGTAAAAAATAATGCGTATACGCCTACCATAATATACAACACATAGGTTTTAAGGAAATGTATGTTTGTATTAATAGGGGCTACACTGTGACTGGGTTTGGTGTGAACGTCTTAGTGTGCTTGTCGTCGCATTTCAATTACAGCACCTCTCGTATGTATAAAGACAAATACTCCCCATAAAGCCTTGAGCAGATTGCTGGAGGAAGTTCTGTTAGTGAGCGCACCCCATGAAGGTCGGAACGGCACGCAGTGCTGCTATTTACACACCGCACCAGGTACTCATATAAGGCTGAGTCGACCTAGGGGAGACCCTGCACTGGCTAAAATATTCACTACTGCCGTTGGGTCTTGAGCAGGTTGCCGAGTTTGTAGAACAGTGCCCTAACCACTGCCCTACTTCGCCCCATATATCTACATGCACATGCTGGTGGAATGGCAAGTGTGCTTCGGTATGACACATGTCAAAGGTGAAAGCGCAGCCCCTGCAAATTCTTGCTCACACAACTGTTGGTGGAAGGGCCTCTACAAGAGGGTGTTATCGAGAGCACCCCCCCGCCCCGAAGATTTTTGGCCTACTCTTCCTCGCTGGCCAAGTCGTCTTGGAAGAGGTGGGGAGTGCCGGCACTTTACCCCAACAATCGTGACCTGCCGATCGACAAACCTGCGCTGTGTGGACAGAGGTGGCAATTGTACATTTACGAAAATCACCCGTCTATTTCAACCACTATCCCGGGAAAGTTAACCGGCAACCGCTGGATTGCTAAGTCCAGAGTGTAGACCATTTACACCACGGCATCTTCCAAAATCAATTTAGATTTTAACAAGCATAAACACATTTCAAACGTTTGTTCGTGAGAGTCAAATGGACGAGCAAATCTGAGTAGCTGCGACGTGCAATGACAAATGTCCAAGTCCAACGTGCTGGCCATTGCACCACGACATCATCCCTTGAATGTCAACTCATGACTGTAAACACCGACGGGCCTCCTGTCTCTGACGGGCTGATCAATGCGTGTTAGAGGCCCTTCGCAATTTAAACATGTTGATTTCAACCGTGGGTCTCGATGAGAGCCTGCATTGCTGCCTCCACTTCCACCGAGTCAAGTTCCTTGTCATGGTCGAAGAAGGCAAGGCGTAATGGGATTCAAATGCTACGGTTCTTTCGGTGAAGTCACGAAGATAGAAAATTAAATAAAAAATTAAAAATTTATAAAACATTTTTTTTTTATAAAATTATACAAAAAAACTAAAAACGCACGACGTTTCGTTACAGGAGTTTACGCTCAAACAAGTCCTTCTCAGTTCAGGAGCTAGGTGACTGTTGCATCACAAAGTCACAAAGGATGGCAACGGCTTGGGGAGCTCTTCATCCAGGAGTGGATAGATCACAGGTGATGATGATGATGATAAAACAGACAAGTGTCCGTTTTACCACCAAAAGTAAAATTAATATTCAGATCCATCAACAAATGGGATTTTTGGGTCAGCATTCCCCGGGTGAATCTGTTTCAGCAGGCAAGCAACTGGACTTGTTTCAACCTCTCTGAGAATCATCAGCGGGCATGTGACCTATAAAACATATGCAGCTGGCCTGTCTGGTCGGCTCGGCAAGAGCCCTCCATGAATACATCAGGGCTTTCGGAGCGCAGTACAGTATCGTGGTACAACGTATTCCTGATGTTTTAGCGGAACGGGGGTTGTAAATACGTAATTCCACTGAGGATTAAAAGAACGCATCAATTAAAAGCATCAGGGCGATGTACCTCATGGACCGCAGGCTGGCGATGTGAAGAATATATTTTAAGATAAATATATATATTTTTTGAGACACCAATGAATAATTAATGAAATGAGAAATATGTGCACTGCATACCTAAGCACATGACTTACACGTGCAATTTATTTTCAACCATGAATAATTTAATAACAGATATTAGTTACTTCATTAATTAATTGCTTAGTATGGTAATGTAATGGCTGATTATAACGGATTCATTTTAATCTGCAGCACCTAACATCAGAACATTCAACGCGTGCCGAGGGTGTTAAAACGCAGGTTTTTCATTCAGACCAATATTTTACCAACGTTGCACCGCTCGGACAATACCCTTTGCAACGTTTACAACCACAAAACAAAAAGCGTGCGGTATCTCTTTATTTTTTGTCAATGTTCACCTGCATTGGGTTACTCACCGAGTGAGGTGGTACCATCAAATTTTGTCAACGCAACGCTGTTTTCCATACCGTTGCGAAATCACAAAGATTCGCGGTTCTGACATCGCCAGCGGCGGCCGCCCTAGTTAATGCCGCGAGTGTAGAGACCGCGAGGGTAGGGCCACCCTCGTCATGTTGCAAATCTGCCCAATGTGAGGATAATTTACCCCGCAAATGACATCATCGGACGAGAGACAGCAAGCCAGTAATTTCCACCATTGACGTCGACAACTTGGCAGGATCCTCCTTGAAATGAGTCGTGAGACTCAACGAGGCTTTGCTTGGGCGAACAAGCATCATAACGATAGAAAATAGTTGTGTTCACGTGTTGCGGGGAGAATGAGTGGGCCACATGAGTTCGTACACCACAAACACAAACCCAGCAATCTCGACGTCGATTGATTTCTGGCCGCAGCCACCATCAGTGACTAGTTTTGGGCGTATTACAGGCCGACTCTGCCTCAAACGAGTACCTGTGCAGTCACCCTCGGCGCTGCGCTCGCTAACAGCACTTGTCTCAACAGTCTGTTAAGGGCTGTTGAAGGCGATACGGGCGGTAGGGGGGGGTGACCTTTGTCTTTGGCAGCTCACAAACTTCATTTTACACACAAACGCAATTGCATTGAACTTTGACAAAACTGAAGGTTAGAGATGGCAGCGTTTGTTTCTGGCAGACTGTGAGTCTTGGGTGGGGGGGGGTTGGTAATGGTGGTGGTGGGGGGAGCGTATGAAGAGTTTCGGAGAGCTAACAATGAATGCATGGGGGAGAGGGGGGGGTTAGGGGGGGGGGTAAGGGAGGGAGGGGGTAAAGGGGGGGAGGGAAGGCCCAGTGTCAATCCGGTTCGGGTGAATCAGCCATTGTAATTGGGTACCCTTCAAGTTATACATTCAGTGAAATGGGCCACCTCTTTGTGTGTGTGTGGTTGGTCCATGTGCTCATGTCACCGAACGAGGGCACATTTAATTATATGAGGCAACTGTCTACCCCCTCCCCCTGCCCCACGATGAAAAAGCCTGTCCCACGTGCTTAGAGGGCATATGGGGGCCCTTTTTTGCTTGTCGCTCACTCGCTCGCTGTCTTCATCACATGTAACCAACTATCGAGTGTTAACGAGCCTCATACAAGCATTGATTTTGGAGGTGGACAGATGGGTCAAAGGTCAGAATGCTGGAGCTGGCACCGCTGAGATGCTGGGCTTCTGACCTTGGGCAGGGGGCCCAGTGATTAAACCGTGAGCCTCAAGTGGAGCGAGTCTACCGTTCTCAGGCAGGTTCCCAATTTAACACGAAGTTGGGCTTTCGCGACCGATATGATGTTTTTGTGTTGGGTTAGGTCGCGTAAATATAAGTGCGTCGTTAAACCCCGTTGAACAACTCTGGCTGTCGCCTGATGATGCTGGTTGTAATTACTGGCGAAACGTCGAATGGTACATGTTGTGGGTTTGCTCTCCAACACACCAGTGTGCTGTAATTGTAACGAATTGGAAAGTTCTGTTTACGTGACAAACCTTACTAATTGACCTCCTTTGCCAGTACCAAAATATAATAATAGGGTTTTTCCCCTTTTTTCTGGCAACAAAACTGAAACCTTTTTACAAGGATTCATGTCTGCATTAACCAAATTACTTGCAGTCAAAATGCAAACAAAAACACACTCTGATAACATATGCATTGTCCTTGAAACTGATTGGTCCACAGGGGAAACTGCTTTCTTTTGAGCCTCGTCTCAATTGGTGCTAGACCAGATGACGCCTTTTGGCTCAAACGAAAGCTGTCTCTGGTGTGGACCAATCAGTTTCAAGCACAATGCATATCTTATCAGAGTGTGAAAATTCTTAACTAGAACAGCACTCCGGTGTGTTGTATAACTCATCAACTTCTACCGCGTGAAGCGAGGGAAACCTGTTGTTGTATCCCGTGACAATTTCAAATCACAGCACATGGAGAAAGTCTAACAACCTCTACTAGAATTCTGAATCTTGATTTAAACTGGAAAAATCCGATGAGCTATGAAGCTCTTTTTCACACATGTCCAGTAGGGTCCGTGTAAATGCATGATACGTGAACTAGTAATCTAAACTATATATACTTTTACTATTTTTATTTGACCAGGGAAAGCCCACTGAGCTATGCAGTTCTTTTTCAGAAGCGACCTGGCCACAAATGAAAGCTCAACGAAGTGGCTTATCACGTGGACATTTATAGCAGGCAAATACTCTAAAAACGCGTAATTCTAAATGTGGAGAGACAGACATGCAAACTCCAAATATCGAGGCGTCAGGGTCGAGATTGAACCCACGGCCTCCTGTATACCAGGCGAGATTGTTAACATCTCAGCACCACCGTGGTGCCCTTTTAAGTCGTTGAATAAAATCTCCCCTGCGGGCGATTCCGGAGCGTGCTGGACCACGTGGCTCTGTGAGATGTCCACCGCCCCACCTGTGTCCTACCACGTGACATCAATAGCACAATCGCAATGATTTGGGGGGGAAATATCCCCCGCCCCCCATCCTCCAATGCAATAATAAAAAGAATGAAAGAGGCAATGGTTGTTCAGGTGTTACCTGATATGCATTCGGTATCAACTTAAGCCGCGGCACTCAAAGCGCACCGTCTAATTCGAACACGGACAAAAAATTTGAATGTACGTCATGAGCAGGCTCGAGATTTATTCATATTTCATTTCGACAGAAGAGGAATTGTTTTTTTTTTAATTTAATTCCCCCTTCTCCTCCTCTCCCTCTCTTTTCGTCACCTGCAGCCTCATTCTGTGCGCTTCTCACGGGCTCGAGTCGCACACCGGCTCAGCGCAGAGGCTCAGCCTGGGTGCGAGGTGCTCACGACGGAGAGAGCCCAAAACACCTGCCCCGCGACGCTGACGGCTTATCATCTCACGATTACATCCCACGGCGCCGCGCTAACATCTCACGGTCATTGGGCAGTTGACAGGAGTCAGAAGCTGGCACGGCCCACTCGGATTTCCAAGCGGCCTCACGCTGACCAAGGGCTGCACGCTCGCTCAGTTCTTTGTTTTCAAGAACAAAATCTACAGAGACGCGAAGAACGGGTGGACACACATCCTCTGGACGGCCGACACATACGCGCTTAATCGCAGTGATCTCCAGCTGCAATCTAGGGGACAAGACAGAGATGAGAGAGAGGGAGAGGCAGAGGGATACGAATCCTAGAAGACTAAGCGGGAAAAATATAAGAAGACAAATAAAAGAGAAATTGATCAAATCGGGATTTTTTTTTATCACAGATGCTAAGCACAACCCCAAAACGCCAAACGGCCAGCAACACACATCACTCGTGTCAACATTGTAACAGATACGGGTAACACGTATCTTGTTTGGAGACATTTTCTTAATAGCTTGGGCGACGAGACAACGGGATGGAATTCAAAACTCGAGCAGTTTTGAAAGGACAGCAGAGGGAGAAGTGTGTTGACCTGCAATGGGTGGTTTACCTGCAGTGTGGTGGATGACCTTTAGTGTGGTGGTTGACCTGCAGTGTGGTGGTTGACCTGCAGGGTGGTGGTTGACCTGCAGTGTTGTGGTTGACCTGCAGTGTGGTGAATGACCTTTAGTGTGGTGGTTGACCTTTAGTGTGGTGGTTGACCTGCAGTGTGGTGGTTGACCTGCAGGGTGGTGGTTGACCTGCAGTGTGGTGGTTGACCTGCAGTGTGGTGAATGACCTTTAGTGTGGTGGTTGACCTGCAGTGTGGTGGTTGACCTTTAGTGTGGTGGATGACCTTTAGTGTGGTGGTTGACCTTTTGTGTGGTGGATGACCTTTAGTGTGGTGGTTGACCTTTAGTGTGGTGGATTACCTTTAGTGTGGTGGTTGACCTGCAGTGTGGTGGTTGACCTTTAGTGTGGTGGATGACCTTTAGTGTGGTGGATGACCTTTAGTGTGGTGGATGACCTGCAGTGTGGTGGTTGACCTGCAGTGTGGTGGTTGACCTGCAGGGTGGTGGTTGACCTGCAGTGTTGTGGTTGACCTGCAGTGTGGTGGTTGACCTTTAGTGTGGTGGATGACCTGCAGTGGTGGTTGACCTGCAGTGTGGTGGTTGACCTGTGGTGTGGTGGTTGACCTGTGGTGTGGTGGTTGACCTTTAGTGTGGTGGTTGACCTTGCAGTGTGGTGGTTGACCTGCAGTGTGACAGTTGACCTTTAGTGTGGTGGATGACCTTTAGTGTGGTGGTTGACCTTTTGTGTGGTGGATGACTTTTAGTGTGGTGGTTGACCTTTAGTGTGGTGGATTACCTTTAGTGTGGTGGATGACCTTTAGTGTGGTGGATTACCTTTAGTGTGGTGGTTGACCTTTAGTGTGGTCGTTGACCTGCAGTGTGGTGGTTGACCTGCAGTGTGGTGGTTGACCTTTAGTGTGGTGGATGACCTTTAGTGTGGTGGATGACCTGCAGTGTGGTGGTTGACCTTTAGTGTGGTGGTTGACCTTTAGTGTGGTGGATGACCTGCAGGGTGATGGTTGACCTGCAGTGTGGTGGTTGACCTTTAGTGTGGTGGATGACCTGCAGTGGTGGTTGACCTGCAGTGTGGTGGTTGACCTGTGGTGTGGTGGTTGACCTGTGGTGTGGTGGTTGACCTTTAGTGTGGTGGTTGACCTTGCAGTGTGGTGGTTGACCTGCAGTGTGACAGTTGACCTTTAGTGTGGTGGTTGACCTGGAGTGTGGTGGTTGACCTACAGTGTATTGGTTGACCTTGCAGTGTGGTGGTTGACCTACAGTGTGGTGGTTGGCGTTTAGTGTGGTGGTTGACCTTTAGTGTGGTGGTTGACCTGCACTGTGGTGGTTGACCTGCACTGTGGTGGATGAGACAACACGGTCAGTCATGTAGACATCAACATGGTTGGAGGAATCAACGAGTGAGGTTCACGGGAACAGTAACCATAGTAGTAGCGATAGAAGAGTGATAGGGAGGAAACTGACCAGTGGTGAGTGAGTGGCTGGAATTAATTATTGGAAGGGGCCCACTGATCTATGTCGCTCTTTTTCAGAAGCGACCTGGCCACAAACGATAAGTCAACGAAGTAGCTTATCGTTTGGACAATAATTGCAGCCAAACACTCAAAATCATTGTTCTTCACTCATTTTCAGAGGGGGGCCACTTTAGCCGCTAAGACATCATCGGTGCGAGGGCTGCTACACCGCCCGCAAGGGGGGTGCCTTCACATTTGTCTATTGTCGGGGGCCATGCAATGTGAGAACAAACGCTCTCAACGCGTGGCAATGTTGATTCTAATTGTGGAGGGAAACATCCGGAGGACCCGGAGAAAAATCAATGCAAACACTCAAACTCCAAATACGCAGCAGGCGTCAGGGTCGGGATCGAACCCACGACCTCCTGTATACCAGGCGAGGGAGTTAACATCTCGCCAGACAGAGCCCCTCGATATTAAAGCGTGGACATGTCTCGCATCGAATGCAGCCATTGTTCAAGCCTGGGTTAAAATCTCCAGATTTGTTTTTTTATTTGGCCCGCGTTAATTTATTTATTTTTCTCGCCATTCGGCCCGCGAGAACGAACAAAAATGCGAGAGCCCTCAGCCAAGTCTGCTCCCCCCCCCACCCTCTCACCTCCCTTCGCGTTGCTATGCGGTGGTGCGGCGGTCCAACGCAGAGGCCCCCGTGCGACGCAGCGCGTTGGAGCGAGAGGCGCCGGGCTAAATGGATCGTGTCTACCCCTAATGCCGGACACCTGTAGACACTCATCCGCCGAGGGCACCCCAGGGGGCTGCAATGGAAAGCGTTGGGGGCAGATGTGCTTGTGTGTTCCGCTCCATGAAAATGCATTTTTTTATTTATATATAAAATAAACTACCCGCGCGGGCTGCGTTTGCCGCCCGCCTCAACCCAGGGGCGGCAGCGCAGACGGATGTCAGAGTCACTTCAGCGAAACGAACGGCAATGAAGGGCCGTGCGATTTCAATTGAGTGCAACAGGCACGCTGAGCGTGTGAGTTGTATCATAACCTCGCCTTGATTAGAGCGGAGGCAGCAATTTACACGAGAGATTTGTTGTTGTTTTTGTTTGACATGGTCCACACAGATTCGTGTGTGTGTATTTTTGGGGGGGATTATTTTATTCATTTGCTTTCTTCGACTCTCGCAACATCAAATTCCGTTTGCGCTATCCCCGTTGTGTCACTTCATTCGCCGCGTTTCCACAGTTTGGTTCGTGCGTCCGGCCCCCACTTTAATCCTCCACACCTCCAATTTCCCGCAACCTCCGGTGCCAAAGAAGTTCAACATACAGACACGCATGCGAGTGTTCATT
Source organism: Lampetra planeri (assembly GCF_965212315.1). Taxonomy (NCBI): domain Eukaryota; kingdom Metazoa; phylum Chordata; class Hyperoartia; order Petromyzontiformes; family Petromyzontidae; genus Lampetra; species Lampetra planeri. The sequence continues at coordinate 9,685,984 of NC_136128.1, read as the reverse complement.
GCATGGATATGAAGCCATCGTTTGTTGTTACATTCTCACCGTTGGCAATGAACCAAATGCAATTGTTGATTGATTGGGCTGAAGCTCGCTACACTTGAGAACCTAGTTTAGTCACAGGCAGCCAAAACCAGGATTCAAACCCAAGATTTCAGAGGTTCAAAACGCTGACACGTTATGAGGCATCAAAATCACTCAGTCACAACTATCTCCACTTATTCCTTACATTGCCATCTGTGTTTAAATTTTCTATATATATGCATGCACGAAAACCAACGTGGAATACCTGCATGCTGAAACTTTGCATTTTTTTATCACCTTGAACATATTATTGGCAATGTTTTATTCAGTACAAATCACGGTGTTTCATTAACTGCCTTGGATTCTTCGCTGGCATCTCGTCGTCAGAAAGACTTACAATATCCTGTTCTTAAATAATAAAAAAAGCGTAAAAGAAAACAACAGTGTTAAGTCTCTGGCTCTGTGTGTCCGTAATTTTACGGTGTTAAAATTGTCAAAAGTATTGAGGTGTTACACATGTTTTGGGTGAGAAATACAAAGATCACCCATATTGCCTTAACAGACTGTTGGGGCAAGTGCTGTTAGCGAGCACCTATGAAGGCCAGCACGGCACACAGATGGGTGGGTGGGCCAACACCACGCCCGACCACCTTTGTCTCCCTCGTGGCAATGTTTACACACCACATCAGGCTGAGCCGACCTAGGGAAGGCCCATGACCGGTTCAGATAATCGCCCCTGATTTTGGCCGTGAGCGGGAATCGAACTCGGGTCGCCGGGTTCGTAACGCAGGGCGCTAACCGCTAACCTACCGCTCCCCACCAACACACAAACAGACGCACAAACAAACACGACACTTTGCCCAGCTGCTGGGGGAGTTACTGTCAAGCGTTATGAGAACGTGTAATTTCGTCCCATCTCGCACGGCTGATCGACGTCGCGTAATGGCTAAAGTGTCTATTTCATCGCCGACCTCCTGACCTCACTCGAGACCTCACCTTGCCCTTCTCTCACTCCGACTCCCGCCTCAAGTTTGTATTCCCAGTTGGCCGGCAATCGATAGCGACAGGTGAGGTGGGGGCGGTGGCGGGGGGAGCTTGGGAGCGGAACATGACCACCCTACCTCACCCCCGCCGCACCTTAATGGTCAACGTCCCAGCGACGTCGCTCAATTCACAGGGGGGGGGGGGTGGGGGAGGGGTCGAGGTGCCCCTTTCCCGAACGCGACCAATGCTCGCTTGTTGCGCCCCTCTCACTCACCTGTAAGCTCCCACAAATTGAACAAAGTATCGATAACATTATTTTGTTTTCCTCTCCTTGTTTTTGTTATTCACTAATCGAAGCCTGGATGGGCTAGGGGGAGGGGGGGCATTTCGAGATGAGATCTTCCAATCTGGATCTCGGTAAGATCTAGATTGACCCCCCCCACCGCCGCCCGCCGCCCACCTCCCACCGCCGGGCTGAGTGTGGACGCGACTTGCCAGAAAGGTGGACAGCGGCCAGCACATCTCTTACACGCTGAATCGAACTAGTACTCGTGACCAACGAGCACAACGTGACAATAATTGTGCGTATGTACGTTGGACTTCTATCGCACCGTACGGAATTGGCATGGGGGGACGGGGCGGGGGTGGAGGGGGGGTTGTGTGATGGGGAAGGCAGCAAAGCACAGAAGAAAATAGCAACATGTTCCGGCGCGAGAGGCAAGGCGCTAATTTGACAAGAGTCTCCATGGTGCGACACGGGGAGCGCTGCCCGGGCATGTCCTGCTGGCCCCGCTGACCCCACTGGCCCCACTGGCCCCGCTGACCCCACTGACCCCACTGGCCCCACTGACCCCTCTGACCCCACTGGCCCCACTGACCCCACTGGCCCCACTGGCCCCACTGACCCCACTGACCCCACTGGCCCCACTGACCCCATTGACCACACTGGCCCCACTGGCCCCACTGACCCCACTGGCCCCACTGGCCTCACTGGCCCCACTGACCCTACTGGCCCCACTGGCCCCACTGGCCCCACTGACCCCACTGGCCCCACTGACCCCACTGACCCTACTGGCCCCACTGACCCCGCTGGCCCCACTGACCCCACTGGCCCCACTGACCCCACTGACCCCGCTGGCCCTGCTGACCTTCCTGGCCCCTGCTGGCAGCAGCAGCACCCAGCGTGTTCCAGTGTGAGCGATGAGAGGTGAGAAAGGGCAGCCCCAAGCTCATATCACGGATTGCCCTCTGTCATTAATTGAAGGAAGTTTACATATATATGTGTACACGAACACACCGCGATGTACATAATGGGGAGGCGGGGGAGGGCGTTGGGCGGCAGAAGGGTTTTGGGTGGGGGTTATTGTCAGCACAACATTCAGAGCATCAATTTCCACTGGTTAAAAGTGCAGGGCCCACAGTAAACCAAAGGGTGATCCATAATCACTCGGTCGGCGATAATTGCACACCCCAGCCTCGGCGATTTGAATTAATTGCCATATAATTTAAAGATCGTGATTTTGATTCATGAAGTTGTGTGTGGGTTTTTTTTTCTATTATGCCAAAAAGTACAGGCCTCTAGTGTCAGCAGGGGTCACGTGAACCCATTAAATAGAAGGGATAATTAAATGTAATACAGCGAACGAGAAAATAATTGATTCTTACACAATTGGATACGTGTATCGTGAGCTCAAGAATTGATTTAAATCGATAAATCACTGGATAATATATTCCCATAATAGGATAATTTGTAGCCTCCTTAAGCTGCGTCGCTTGTGTGGGTTGTTTGGTCATACTTCACCACGCTGGTCACTGTGGATTGGTGAAGGTGGAAGGGATAGGGGGGGTAGGTAAGGCCGGTTCGGATATCACTCGCCACCAGGGGCGGTTTCTTCATTAGGGCGATTGGGCGACGCACCACCAATGTCATTCAACCACAGAGTCACGCTAGCCGTCACTGTGCCTCTGGATATAGTCCAATCAGCGTCATGTCACGTTCTGTGGAGTACCGCCTCTTTTTGGGCGATTTCACTCCGGCTGAGAATCGCCCAGAGTGTTCCCATAGACTTACATTCAAAGATGTTTTTTTGCGAACGGGGGCGCTGCAATGCATTCTCTATGGCTTCCGGGAGGGCTCGCACTAACGTGCTTACGTCATCATACGTAAGCACGTTTCAGTCAACAATTTTATTTGTCGCCACCTAGTGGAATCTTTAATAAAAGAAACTTGAGTGGATTGTATTAATAGTGAGTATAGAAACAAACAAGATGTATTGTAAGATTCCCTTTAATTTTCATTAATATTAAAGAAGTGAAGTTGCCTTTACATGCTTAAGCTGTTAATGTATCCTTTGCATGGGTGGACCTTATCCTTATAAATCATCCAGACATTTGCCCCCCCCTGAGAGATTTTGCAGGAGCCGCCACTGCTCACCACTGATGGCAGCTGTGATTGGAAATCAAACTCAGCTCGTCAGATTCATAGCGCGGAGAGCGCTAACCGCTGCACCATCACGCAACTCCGCCTTCGCGCTCGGCTCCTTTTATATAAATACGAGACCGTAAATTTCGTGCCACCAACCGTTCCATTAATCCAGCCGCACACATTGAATTCAAAACGAAAGCAAGAGGCATGGGAGGGTTCCTTCTGCAATGTGCGCCTTCTTATTGGTTTCTTTCGGTAAAGTCACGTAGAAGGGATATAATAAAATAATAAAAGACAGCGTCTAAATGACGCGTCTGAATGACGCTGTCTTTCCGACAGACCTGTTCTTCACCTGAGGACGGCTGCTTGCGTTGTGGCGGAAACGTCGTGAGAATTATTTTATTATGTTTTTTTTTATTATTTTATTATTTCCCTTCTATGTGACTTTACCGAAAGAACCAAGAAGATGAATCCCTGCAGTCACGAAAGCTTTACATCAGTGTGCGCCTTTCTACGTGTGCTGATCGGAGGTGCCGGGGAAGGTCAACAAACTGAACGCAAAAGCAGTTCTCGAGAAATGAGTTTTCAATCTGGATTATATAAAGTGTCTAGCTTCAGTGGCTTCCTAATATCGCAAGGTAGAGCGTTCCAGACGGCCGCAGAAGCGCATCTTTAAATCGCCCAATGCGGTGACCGCCGCTGCTGCTGAGAGGATGACCGGAGTTCGAGTGACGGCTAATATTTCCTAGACGAGATTGGCGAGGCATTTGTGATAGGTTCGCTTGTGCTGCAAGCCCTTTGGGCCACTGTGGGGGTGGCATGTGACTCCAAAGCAGGGCTGGTGTACTCTGCGCCACAGGCGGCCTGCGTGCACGCTGAGCTCTTGGGCAGAGATGCGCTCACACAGTCAAATCCACTGCAACACACCCAACGTGCTGCTGTGAATGTGTCTGTTTATACATTCGGGCGTTGTACCTACCACGCCTCGCGACTGTTACGTTGGTAATGCCATCGCGTTATAGTGGTGATGATGATGATGATGGTGCCGAAGATGACGAGGATGATGAAGATGATGACTGGCCAGATGATGACAACATTTATGAAAATGGAATTTCAAGCAAGATAAATTAATATAAATATCTCGGCCTTCGGTGATTTGCCTCTCCCTTGACACCCACCCCACCCCCACCCCCCTCCCGCATCCCCCTGGCCCCCGGCTGCAATGTGCGATCGTGATTCGATTGTGGCGAGTCTCGCATGCGCGCGCGCGCGCGTGTGCATTGCGGGCATTAGCACCGCCTCTAGCCGATGCATCGATGCATCATTGCGTGCTCACACGGTCAACGCGCCGCGCCCGTCGCGCGCACACTCGCGTCCTTGTTCGAACGCAATTCATGCACGCAGTATCGATGCAGCGAATGAGCATGTTCATAGCACCGTTTAGCTCGTTCGTGGACCGTATACTTTCTTCGGTTAGGCGGTGGACAAATGTTTCTGGAGGGGCTTAGGGGGGTGGTAGGAGAGCAGGGAGGGGTGTGAGGCTGCGGGAAGATGTTTGGGGGGGTGGTGGGGGATTGAGTCTCAGGTTCTTGGCTCCCGGCAGACGCGAGACCGCCGCCACACCGCCATCGTCATCGCGTAGCGCAACAGGAGGCGACGTCTGGCGGCTTGTCGGTTACTTCTGCACGCGCGTTTGCAACTCTTCTGTAATCGTCGCGGGGTTGTATTTGACCGACAGCAGCAGCCAATGTCCGCGTCCGCCCCCCCCCCTACTTAGGATAATCTCTCCCCCACCCCCTCCATCCTTACAATACATCTCAATTTGCCACAGCTTCCCCCCATCTGTGCCGTGACATCGCAAAGAAAGAAAGCTTCGCCGCGACGAGAGACGAAAAAATATTGAAGCTTAAAAAAAAGCGGTTCTCGATTACAATCAGGGCGTGTGGCCACGTGCGCGCGTGGCGGGAGGCTTACGAACGCAAAACCACACGCGAAAAAAAAAAGAAAACCCCCCAACATAAAAGAGAGTCCCGGCAGCTAAAATAACCGACACGACTAATTTGGTCGCGTGCTTAACCGTTTCACGTGCGTGCGTCGTTTTTTTTCCTCCCCCACCGCCAAATTGAAAACGACGACCCGAGATGAGGTGAAGCGGCCTTCTTCTCTTCTCCTCCTCCTCCTGCTGCCTCGGACGAATTTCAGCGCCACGTGAAATTTCCACCAATCGAACGCGTTGACCTTTTCGGTGCTTCGATATGTACACTAACAAAAGATCATCACGCTAATTAACGGCGCCCTCCCAGGCTCGCGTTCAAAACCAGGGCAGTAACCGGAAAACGGTTAATAAAAACAAAAAAAAACACAAAATATATCCGCAGGTGAAAGGATTAATGTGATTTTGGTGGGCGCTGTGTGGGAGTAGGCAGGTGATGGATGTTCCAAGAGTTCAGGCTCTTTAATTATTAAACAGCACTCGCTGGAAAGCATGCATGATCTATGTGCGCAACTCTGTGGCTTCTCGCTGCAAAGCTCAGCCTGTGAGGCAATGCCAGCGCGCGCGCGCGCGTGGCGCGAATGCAGTGGCATTCATTAGACCGCGATGCTTGCCGGTGTCCACAGAGCAATCCCCAACACTTGTGGTGGATTTCGCCACAAATATGCGCACATGTGGACGTTCAAAGCTGGGTGCCCACCCCCCTCCCCCCCACACACATCCCACACACACCCCACCACGGTCCTCCCGGGCGTGCAAATAATTCCCAGCGACGAATCACGAATCGGCACGAAGCACTGCTGCCGTGATTTGGATATCAATGCGAGCGGTTATTTCTTCGTTTTTCCGTCCCATCTCCGTTCGTAACGTTCTGTCTTGCTCCGACAGCATCGACGCACGACGCGTCGCGTCACCACGCGACACCGTTTAATAACAGTGGTCAACACACTTGTTCTGGCATAAGGTATTCCAACGGTTTTAAGGAAATTTTGGGGTGCTGATTCCAAATCTGGCATCAGTTTTTGTCTATCACATCAGGTTTTTGAGATATCAAATATTGCATTTTCAATAAAAACTGCAGAAGAAAAATATTAAATAAATGTGGATATCTACATAAAATGATATTATAAACACACTATCCTAAAAATACAGCACCATATTTTAACACTAAAGCAGTCACTGACTCGTAACAACTTGCAATCATAAGTGACAGAGTTAATTTCGGGTAAAATCAATGAAAATGGGGAATGCCGATAGCATAAAAATGAGATGTGATAGAGCAAATCTGAGATCACATTTGGAATCAGCACCCTGAAATGAGTCTAGGGCAGCTGCAAAAGTCCAGGCCAAAAAAAAAACAAATTGTTGACCAGTGTTATCGAGACGAAGGTGTTGCGGGTTTCCTAACCCTCCACCTCAAGCCTCTGTCCGCCCAGCAGTGGCGGCGGTATTCCAAAACCTCCTCCAAGTCGTCCGCCCAAGTGTGACAGAGCAGCAGTGAAGGGCCCCGTCTCGCGGTGGCGCTTTCCGCCAGTAAGCGACTGGAGTAAGCACATTGCAGGGGCCCAACGCCTTCGATCTGCATGCCGCAGTCACACTCTCCGTTTTGCGTCGTGAGAAAGAATCACCTGATTTGAGGGCATGTTTTTTTTGTACATCGGTACAAACACAGCAATCCTCACGGTGAAGATCAAGTTTTTGTGTGTTAAAAAAAAAATATTTTAGTTGTTTATCGTTTTGCCACCTCCCTTTTCTGCGAAAAAAAAAGTGTGTTGGAGGTTTTGTTGTTCGCGTCACCATCACACGTGGCTGAGGTCCGTGGTCTGTTATGCGAGTCGGAAGATGATACATCAATCAATTTACCCGATTATCCCACGTGACGGATATCTGAATAAATGAACGCCAATGCAGCCGCTCTTGACATCGTTAAGCAAATCAGAAATCCCAAGTGGATATAATTTTCATTTGCATTCTCCAAATGTATTTGTATACACAGAAACGTTGCCTGGTTCGCTCGCGAGAAAAAACAGAGACAAAGATCACCCATATAGCCTTAACAGGCTGGTGGGGCAAGTCCTGTTAGCGAGCACCGATTAAGGCCGACACGATACACGAGGGGGTGGGGTGGCCAGCACTACGTCCGATCACCTTTATCTCCCTAATGGCGATGTTTACACACCGCACCAGGTACTCATTTGAGGTTGAGTCGACCTAGGGGGAAACCCAGGACCGGCTCAAATAAAATCGCCACTGGTCTTGACCGTGAACAGGAATCGAACTCGGGTTGCCGGATTCATAAGCGCAACGCGCAACCCGCTACGCTACTACTCCCCACACACGCGCACACACACACACGTACATTTATATGCAAAACCACAGCAACACGGGGAAACATCTCAACATAAAACCGAAACAACGGATTGCACTTTGTTGCCGCTTACGTGACACTGAAGTGATCAGTTGGCCCGCTGCGAAGCTTCTGCATAATTAATATGTTCTGTTGCCTCGCTCGCGCACCCACCCTCGCCCGACCATAGCACTGCGAGCCTGCGCGCATGTGCGGGGAGCGAGAGGTCCTGGGGAGGACGCAAAGGTAGTTGGGGAATGACCCCCGAAACAGCTCGATTCGTCACCGGCCATCGGGATGAGTGAGCTGTGACCGCAGTGCCGCGCGCTTCCGCCAACGCGAGGGCAGAAACACTTTTACTTTGTTTTTTTATCCAGGAGGAAGGGTGCAAGCTGTCCTGCATTGCACTATGTACGACTGAATGTTGATCTTCTGTCGCACCGTACGGAGCCGACCACGCTCATCGCGGATGCGGGGGGAGCACGACAATTGCGCTCCAAGCCACGTGCACCTCGCTGATCTCGTCACAGAGCATGAACCATCATGTGAACTCATCCTCGCAGCGGCGGCTTTTGGCTAACCGTCGAACGAAAAGGGTCACCGCATCGCGCGCTTTCAGATGCGCTTCCGCGGCCATCTGGAACGTTCTTTCCTTCCGATGTTAGGAAAGAGCCGGAGCTATGCACTTTTAAATCGTCCAGATTGAATAAACATTTCTTTAGAACTGGTTTTGGTGCTCATCTTGTTGTCCTTCCGCCGCACCTCCGATTAGCACGGTTGGCTACGCACGGTGCGAAGGAAGTTCAGCACACACACATACATTTCCCTGACGAAGTAGGAGGAGGAACTCCATGTATTCCAGTCGATATTGGTTCATCGACGCCAGGTCCGCAAACCTGAAAATTGCCTCGACATGGCCATGGTAAAGGAGTCTGTTTGCACCGGACTGTCCGTAGTCAAGTGAGCTTGGAAGAGCAGTGTGATATTGGCCAAGGATGGCATGATTAGTGACCCTTTCTAAACTAAACTATTAACAATTTATTTTTATTTTACCAGGTATGGCCCACTGAGCTACACAGCTCTTTTTCAGAGGCGACCTGGCCACAAATGACAGCGCAACAAAATGGCTTATACACGTGGAAATCTATAGTAGCCAAATGCCCTTAAACGCACGGTTCAAAATGTGGAGGGAAAAAAACCAGAGGAGAAAAATCCACGCGACCACGGTGAGAACATGCAAAACTCCAAATATACAGCAGGCATCAGGGTCGGGATCGGGATCGAACCCACAAACTCCTGTGTACCAAGCGAACTAGTTAACATCTCCTACCTACCTTGATGATGATGTGAGAGAGAGATGCAAACTCCAAATATACAGCAGGCGTCAGGGTCGGGATCAAACCCACGACCTCCTGTGTACCAGGCGATATAGTTAACATCTCCTACCTACCATGATGATGACGAGAGCGATTCAAACTCTAAATATACAGCAGACGTCAGGGTCGGGATCGGGATCGAACCCACGACCTTCTGTGTACCAGGCGAGGTAGTTAAAACATCACCTACCTACCATGATGATGACGAGCGATATGCAAACTCTAAATATACAGCAGGCGTCAGGGTCGGGATCGAACCCACGACCTCCTGTGTACCAGGCGAGGTAGTTAAAACATTACCTACCTACCATGATGATGAAGAGAGAGATGCAAACTCTAAATATACAGCAGGCGTCAGGGTCGAGATCGAACCCACGACCTCCGGTGTACCTGGCGAGGTAGTTAATATCATGCCACCGTGGCGGCCCTTTCGCTTCACATTGCCACTGTGTGGGAGTGGTTTGAGTCAACCAATGATAAGCAGAAATATCCATCAGCTGCCCGCAATGCCGGCTCTGTTTGAATCGATTCAATCCAAATACCCCCCACGTAGAAGCCCCCAGCACGCGGAGCGAAACGTCGGACATCATGCCAGACTTACACACGGTACGAGTCGAACAACATGTGGGGGTACGTTCATAATGACGCCAACCAAGAAGGCAGCAAGTGCCGGGCTACTGCAAACCGTGACCAGACAGCGAATCAACATCTAAATAATAAGTAATGTTAAAACAAAATTAAACACGCTTTCAATACATTCCTGCGGAGGGAGATGGTGGGAACGTTGGGTTGCTCGGTCAATGGCCAGGGTCAACGGCGGCGTGGTGTATTCCGCAAATATACCCGACTGAGGGCGGGCACAAGCCGGCGTGAGTAGGTTAAACGTTGAGTTTTATAAGGGCACCACGGGGTGACCAGCCCCTCCCCACCCAGCCCCACCTATCCCACCACCCACCCAGCCCCACCCTCCCCACCCAGCCCCACCCTTCCCACCCAGCCCCTCCCCACCATCCCCTCTCCACCCAGCCCCTCCCTCCCTCCCCACCCAGCCCCTCCCTGCACGATGGACGGACGGACTCAACAATCCCCTGTGGGCTGGTGTAACCAGGAGGTTCCTACCAGTATGAAATGTACTAGTCATGGCAGAACTCCACGACTCCAGGAAGTGGCCCCGAAGCTTGCCATGACGTAAGGGACCGTGGCCAATTACAGCCAACGTCAGTTGAGCGTGGATAATTAGACCCAAACCGAAACATAACATATACAAAATAATGTTTACAAATATATATTTTGTATTTTAATGATATAATTTAGTATTGTCATGAGTATGACATAAGTATACCAAGTTTGCAGTCGATACCACATTGGGAAGTGGGTTAAAATTGAGTTACAAGATTTGAGGATACAACAACGATAACAACAACCACAACAGAGTGAGTTAAAAGAAAGCGTGTAATAAAGACGTGGCCACAGCCGGGTATTTCGACTTCCCAAGCCGTTTACTCGGTGGTGAAAGCACGGTCTGATCCCCCTCTCCCGCTCGGTTGATCACCCCCGTGCTTGTGTCGCCACCACGCCTGTTACCCCCCCCACCCCACCCCCCCGGCCCTCCAACTCTCACAGGACAATTCTCACCGTGTAATCACAACTCTCAAAGCCAAACTCTGCGATTGCCACTAAAATGGCCAATTTCCCTCACCGTGTAAATGACCAATTTCTCCGTGTCCACCACCCGTCTAATCCCACCCAGGACACACACCTGTGCACCGCTGACACCAATTGGTGCTTGAGACTTGAACATTTTTTGTTAAAGAACACGGATGCCGACCACTTGCCCACGACCGAAACATGTGTGAAAAAGAGCTTGATAGCTCATCGGATTCCTCCAGCGTACAAACTCCGATTCTGGTTCACCCTAACGCCGAGTAATCGCTCTCTCGCCGTCGTTCGGTCGTTTCCACGTCACTCTTTTATCGCCACGACCATGCTCATCGTTCCGATGTATTCCGTGCGAGGGAAGTAATCAATACTCGATCCCCATGCAGGTGGATATTAATCCACTTGCTCCACTGCCATCAGACCCTGGCATGCCAGGAGATGGTGGTGAGTTTGATGCCCGCAGGCAGGGAGGGAGTTTCACGCGCGCGTGTGTGTGTGAGATTCACCAACCCTCAGTGTCTCCAAAGTGCTGGCCACGTGCTTAGCCGTCAACGTCCGGTTGCTGAGCGTTTATTTGCCGTATTTTTTTGTTTTTTTTAAGGCCTGTTGACTCAACGGCCTCTTGCTCTCGCCCATTGAGATTACAGGTCCAAAACACCAAACGGCCAGAAACAAACAGCGCTCGTGAAGTTGTACTCATTGAGAATTTATACATTTATTGAAATGACCGGCTTTATGAGAGCTTGGTCAAAGGGACGATGGGTGGAAGGGAATTCCAAAGCGGAGCAGTGCGAGGGAAGAATCAGAGAGAGGGAGAAATGTTGTGACCTGCAGTGTGGTGAGCGGCAGAATAGCGGTTAGCGTGCTGTGCTATGATCCCGGCGACCCGAGTTCGATTCTCGCTCAGGGCCAACACCTGTGACGATTATCTAAACCGGTCCTGGGCCTCCTCTAGGTCGACTCAGCCTAAAAGTGTTACCTGGTGTGGTGTGTAAACATTTCCCACTAGGGAGACAAAGATCGCCGAGCGTGGTGCTAGCCACCCACCCTCTTCTGTGCTACGCCAGCCTTCACAGGTGCTCTCTAACAGCACTTGCCCAAACAGTCTGTTCAGGCTACACGGGGGATCTTTGTATGTGCTTTGTTGTTGCGACCCTACAACATGGCGGTGGAACGCAGTGGTGGACGCGACAAGGCAGCGATAGTGGCAGACCCGAGTCTTTGACGGGGCGCGTAAGTTCGTTGAAACAACGACGGGCGGCAAGAGCGATAAAAAAATAACCCGTAAAAACAAAGTTTTTCACTATAAATCCTTTATATGCGTGGCGGCTAGAGTCCTCTCGTCCTCTGGCTTGAGATGGCTGCCACTTATGGGTCAGATGATTGCATTGCACCATTAAGCAATTGGTAATTAAATATAATATTTTTGTCCAAAAAGTGTAAAAATTTGGAAAAAAATGTTCACCAACATTCATTGTCACTCACAACGAGTCTGTGTGGAAAATGTCAGCTCGATTGGATCAGGGGAAGTGGGTTAAAAAACAACCGAAAGATTTGCACGGTCCTAAGCAAGCAAGCAAGCACGCAAGCACGCAAGCAAGCAAACAAGCGAACTTAATATAAAGGATTTAACAAGTAAACCCGTAAAAACAAAGTTTTTCACTATAAATTCTTTATATGCGTGGCGGCTAGAGTCCTCTCGTCCTCTGGCTTGAGATGGCTGCCACCTATGTGTCAGATGATTGTCGGCCACCATTAAGCAATTGGTAATTAAATATTTAATTTGTTTTCCCTAAACAGTGTAAAATTTTGGAATTTATTTTTCACGAAAATTATTTGTCACACACAACGAGTCTGTGTGGAAAATGTCAGCTCGATTGGATCACGGGAAGTGGGTTAAAAAACGAGCGAAAGGTTTGCACGGTCCTAAGCAAGCAAGCGAACTTTATATAAAGGATTTAAAAATATATTCGCCTGTGGAGGACGCGGGGATCGATCCCGCGACCTTTGGCATGGAAAGCGAGGGCGCTACCAACTGCGCTACTCCGCCACAGCCTGTGGAGGGGTTACGCTCTGGGCTCTTACACTGTGAGGTTCAGCCAAAGCCATGAATGAGTTCTATTTGAATATATGTAAAATAAAAATTTTTTGCCTAAAAAGTGTAAAATTTTGGGCATTTTTTTTCACGAACATTAATTGTCTGGCACAACGAGTCTGTGTGGAAAATGTCAGCTCGATTGGATCACGGGAAGTGGGTTAAAAACGACCGAAAGATTTGCACGGTCGTAAGCAAGCAAGCACGCAAGCAAGCAAGCGAAATTAATATAAAGGATTTAAAAAGAGTGACTGGCAAGCGACCGGGAGTGGTGAGTCGAGTGAATCGACGAGAATGGATTCGTCAACCAATCCGCCTGAATTTTAGTTTTTGCTGGGTTTCTGGAGCAGATGTGAGAAACTTGTACTCAAAGCGAGGTGGGTCGGTCGGTGACATCAGATGAGAGCCCATGGAGATTCAAAGTCTTCTCTTTATTTTCAAAGGGAGACCTCGGTTACAAAAAGCAAACTTTATTGTTGTCAACTTTACAAAACATGCGATTGATGTCATATTCATGATATCAGTGTGAATATCATTAATGCAAAAACAATACATGAACACACAAGTTACTTTAAAAATATACATTTTTCACAAATATCTTTGGGGAATAAACACCGCGAGCAGCTTGATAAAACCACGATTTGCCAAAGTTATATCTAACAAAAACATTTAATTTTAACAATCACACGCGGCCACACTGCGCAATAATTAACTTTCGTCTCTCACCCATCTCTCACCAGCCACCCCCCCCCCCCCCTGGTGATTTGTTGTGAAGGGGACATCAAATTCAAGTGGGGCCCTAGCCAGGTACGGGGCGCTCTGACTGACACTCAAGGCGATACCCAGCGCGTCGTGACGTCACACCCACGATGCAACGCGTCATGCTTTATTTAGACATTACTTATTCACACGCAATCTTTTATTCATCAATTTATTTATCAAGTCACTCTTTGCTTATTGTTATTTCATTCGTACGATTTATCATGCGTTCTTCGTGGTTATTTATTTTGCATGTTCGGTTTTTTTTCGCTCACCATAAGACGCATGTGTCCTCACAACTGGGGCTTTAACTCTCACCCGGCATGTCCCGGGGCCCCTGGCGGAGAACGGAGAAGATGGATAGCACGTGACCGGTCGCAGGCAAGGCCGTAGCGAGAGGGATACTGGATGCGGTGTGCCGGGTGAGTAAATAAAATCCGCGCCGCGCACCCCAGATTAGGCTTCTCTTGAAATTAAGCCGTGCTCTTTAAGGTGGGTGAGGTCCAACGATCTTTAATTTCCAATGTGAAGCAGACAGCGCGTAGTATTGTTACGGTTCTTACACACCACCGCAGTATTAACCAGTGCCGCCGCTAGATTCGAACTGCGAACCTCCGCAACAACAAGCGACGACAATTCCACCGCTGGGCCGTGTCACCGCCCCGTAACAAATAACACAAATCGCAGACCCCTGAATTGAATGTCTGCAGTGTCGCGGATTTGCGCCTCGACATTGGCCCCTGGTTTCATTTTCAATGCCCCACTCATGCCACTGCCCCCCCCAACACCCCATCACAAGTCAGTTAGCTCCCCCCCTCAACCAGCGTGTACGTACACACAGAAGCACGGAGCCGCAGGGGAACATCGCACAGACGCTTCGCGATGACGCAGGCGGCTCCGGGCGACAAGTCGAGTCACGGCGGTGGTGGTGGCGGGTTCGTCACGGCCGCGTGAGCGTCGTCCCGAGAGCGATCGGCTTGCTCGATTGCCGCAGCGGCCCCGGCGACTGTCACGCGCGAAGACGATGATCGGGTGCGAGCTAATGAGCAGAGGTGACACCGAGAGACACAGAGAGAGAGAAACATGGGACTTGGAATGGGCTGGCAAGCCGGTCCATTCCGGGGACCTCGGCTTTACTTTGTAGGATTTCAGTGGTGCTGGGCACCCGCCCCTTCATGTTGCCTTGCCGGCTACTCGCTCACAGCACTTGCCCCGACAGTCCGTTAAGGCTACGCGGGGGATCATTGTCTTCGAAAGGTAACGTGCGGACACGTGCAGGCACGATTATCGGGCTGCAATGCAGAATCACATTTACCAATGCATTTTTGTAAAATATTTTTGGTGGCCAATTTTGCACGAAAGATAGGTAAATATGTCAATTGGTGTTGGTGAGCTGTGTGGTGAGGTTTTATGGGTTTCCTGACAACGTGAAGTGTCCTTCACAAGACGGGCGTGATATTTCCCAGGGATATCAATAAGTGCCCCAAGGAAGAAGCGAGACGGAGCTAATATAACGTAAACACTCGTGTGTGCTTCGCCCAAACCCTGCAGAGAGAGAGAGAGAGACATTATTGTGCGTGCGCGCACACGCACATACGGGAAACACACAACACAATACACCGAAAGATGACACAGCACAAACTACGCTCAGTGGCAAAACCACAGAGATGTCCACACTCATGCTGCGACACGGCCGGAGAGCGACGCTCGCACGCGAAACAGCGCTCGCGACCCCCGATCATCGGCGACACTTGGAACAACGCTCTTCGCCGTTCCTTAAAAAAGAAAAGGGCTTACAAATGACTATTTGGCGTCGTTAAAAAATTACATTTTTCTTCGCGAGGCCTGGAATTATCCCGTGAGTTAAGGGGAAGGCGTTCACGCGCGCGCGCGCGGGCGGGCGCGAGCTCCTCTCGACTGCGTAATGACGGGGCAGTTAGGAACGCAATTTTGAAATGTAAGCGAAACGTGCAATTTGCTCCCGTCTCAAGGCGGTTGTGCGCGCTGCGGCTCCGTGATTAAAGTGTCGCCCTTTAATCCGCGGAGGTGCAAGGGGGGGGGGGGGGGGGGGCGACGGTGGCAAGTTTTTTTTTGACTTCCCGCCCGCGTCGGCCCACGTTCTTTCGACAGACGCCGCCGCTCTTTAAAGACAGAAATAACGCCAATCCGCTGCAGCGGCGGCGAGCCACAACAGAGGATCGTTTGATGGAAGCGAGGGGCGGTCGCTCGCTCGCTCGCTCGACACAGAGTGGTTATTTGAACAGAGATTTTCGTCGGCGGCTGGTAAAAGAACAAAGAAACGAGGCACCTCGCACTAAAACCCAATTTAATGGGAAGGATCATCGATCACCAGCAGGGGAAAACAAAACCCTGCGACTCGTGGGCCAGATTTTAATGAAAAAAAATAGGATTTGGTTTCAAATAAGAAAGGCCAGGACTGCGGTGAATACCTCCGCGTTCGCTGGGAGCGTTTGTTTTTTTATTTATTTATTTGATATCAAACTCGTTAACCGTTTCAATACTCGTTGGTTCTTTCGGAAAAGTCACGTAGGTATAAAATAAAGTAAATTGATTCACGACGTTTCGGGCGCAACACAAGCGTCCGTCATCAGGTGGGACAACCACAGCAAGAAACGATTACTGAAGTGGGCAAAAGGGCTGCTGTAACAGCAGCAATTAGCCCTTTGTAACAAGAGCAAGCAGCCCTTTTGCCCACTTCAGCAATTGTGTCTTGCTGCGGTTGTCCCACCCTGCGCCCGAAACGTCGTGATATAATTTATTTTATTTTCTACCTACGTGACTTTACCGAAAGAACCAAAGAGTGGTGATCCCTACAGTCACGAAAACTTCAAATCGAGATCGTTTAAATACTACACTCGCTGAGCGGCTGCACACCCAGAAAGAGGTGGGGGGTGGGGGGGGGGGTGAATCGCGCACTTTCGTAAAACTCCCAAATGTTGTGAAACTCCCAAAGTGTGTGGGATTGCGAACTCGTCCGTGTGGAACTCTTGACGGATGTTACCCGCATCCGAGCGTGGGGGTTTTTCTCTTGGATACGTTGGTGGCTGACAGAGATTTGTCAAACTCCGAAACCCACCGGCCTACGACGTTGGTAGCTACATACAGCAAGTTGATTCTTGAATCCATCTGTGCGGAGTGTCGGTTGGGTTTTCTTCCATTTAATCTGGTTTCTGTACAAACACTCAAGAGACGTTGCCGCTCCTGGAAAATAATCTCAAGGCTCAGCGAGGCTTTTGTTCGTATGGACAATGGCCATTATTATATATTTTTACATATATGTATTTGTTTTAAAGAAGTAAGATTGAATTCGTCATTAACTACAATTAAAAACAGAAGAAAATATTCACAAGCATCAGCAGCCATGGTCAATCCACTGCAGAATTAATGCATCCTCAATGCATTTAATGCAATACAAATGCAATTAGTCAGTAAATCAAATAAAGTACATCCACATCGGGACGTGAGCCTGCGCGCCGACCGTGAACCAGCCGCAGTGGCTAGGAGATGTTAACTCCCACGCCTGGTATACAGGAGGTCGTGGGTTCGATCCCGATCCTGACGCCTGCTGTGTATTTGGAGTTTGCGTGTCTCTCTCTCTCTCTCTCTCCACGTGGTCGCGTCGATTTTTTTCCAGGTCCTCCGGTTTCTCCCTCCACATTGAGAATCGACGTCACGCGTTTAGAGCATTTGGCCGCGAAACATTTCCACGTGATAAGCTACGTTGTTAAGCTGTCGTTTGTGGCCAGGTCGCTTCTGAAAAAGAGCCTACAGTATACAGGTAACAAGCTGAGATTAGTAGCACTCCCTTTAAGAGTGTGCTCCTAATCTCAGCTCGTTACCCGTATAAAAGACACCTGGGAGCCAGAAATCTTTCTGATTGAGAGGGGGTCAAATACTTATTTCACTCATTAAAATGCAAATCAATTTATAACATTTTTTACATGCGTTTTTCAGCATTTTGTTGTTGTTATTCTGTCTCTCACTGTTCAAATAAACCTACCATTAAAATTATAGACTGATAATTTTTTTGTCAGTGGGCAAACGTACAAAATCAGCAGGGAATCAGATACTTTTTTCCCTCACTGTACGTAGCTCAGTGGGCCTTTACCTGGTGAATGTTTTTTTTTGTTCTAGTTTATAGAAGGCTGAGCAGCCAGGCACTTCCCAGGATGACACCGGTAGAATTCCGACCGGGTTCGGCACGCCAGAGGTTCACCATTAATGCCCCTGAATCACTCGTAAGACCACCCCCCCCCCCCCCGAGCTTGATTTAGTTTGTTCCGCTTTCTGCGGGAGAAGGCCGGCAGGAGGAGAGGGGGCGCGGGGGGGGTATGGAGAGATTTGGTTTTACAGAGATTCTCGTGCAGGCCGCTTGTGAGATGACAGCTGGGCTTGGGTCACCCTGTTGGGACAGATTTTCATCCCACTCCACTGTCGGTGTGGTTTTCAGGGTCTCGGGTTCGCCTATCTTTATTCTTTTCGTAGAGAGGCGGGGGGAGCGGGGCGGGGGGTATGCATGCATGGGGGAATTTGCGGAGAGCGAGACCTCGCGAGAGAGTCGCGTGCGAGGATGGAGAGGGTTCGCCAGATTCCACGACGCTGGTTTCCATGATTGCTGGTGTCCATGATGCTCCGTAGACGCAGGAGAAGCGGTACTGGGACCAGGTCTCCAAAAAAGCCTTGCGAGGCCTACAAGCAAGGTCGAGAATATAGCCGCCGGCACCTCCCTCCCTCCCCAAGGGTGAATTTCCGGACGCGATGAGACCGGCTGTCTCGTCTCCGTGAGGTGCCTTCACTTCTCACCTTCATCACGACGTTCGTCTTCCTCACCTCTCTGAACCCCCCCCCCCCCCCCCCGTAGCCTCCGACCTCTGACCTTAACCCTTCCCAATATAACCTCGAAACAAAGATTTTTCTCTTTCCCACCGAGCGCTCAAGATGAACTTGTCGCTCCCGCTTTGCGCAGTACCTTGAGATGCTGTCACATTTTAGATGCTAAATAGGACCCACAATGCAATGGGTTACTTACAATTGGCTTCCATGTTGCTTACTTACATGGACAAATAAAACATCATGTTCATTCGTTGTGTAGACTTAAACAAAAATTGGGCCGAATTTTTGTTGCGTAAAACAAATATATATGAAGGAATACAGATATCGTGCAGGAGCGGAGGGCCGCAGTGATGAGGACATTGCGCTGTAGACGTGGTGACGCGAGTCGTGAAATGAAAGTGAGGATCTTGAAGGATTCCACGTGTCACACAAACAATTTTTGCATCGACAGTAAAATGAGCAGGGCTGGGCCTAGGAAACGAGTACAGACAATACAGAAAAACAAACACCAAAGCCTCGTTGGGATAAATAGGTTTAAAAAAAAAAGCAATCTGAATAATTTTTTTAAACCAAAAAATATGGAGGTGGCATTAATTCAACGTCGTCTGTGAAAATTTGGATAAAATCCTCTGCCTAGGCTGTAAAATCTCGCGTGAAATCGACAGGATCATTTGCGCAAACTTTGATCAACGCGCGTGCCGGTGCATGCAAAGCAGCGGCATCAACATACAGCCTCCATCCCATTTTGAATTCACAATTTGATGAAGGAATTAGCAGAACCCACAAACATGGAGCGCCATCCACCCACACTCTTGTCACCCCCCCTGCCTTCTCCTCCCCCAAACAACCAACCACCGCCATCACCAACCACCACCACCACCACCGTCGTCCCTCCCACTGCTACAATCATCTCCCTACCCTGCTGCCCCACTACCCCGTCCAGAGGCTGGCGGCTGGTTGGCTTCATTTGACTAGAAAATGTCAAACCCAGGAGGTCAAGTCCAAGGAGACCACGTAACCCGAAGCTTGATGCAATTTCCACCGCATGCACTCGCGTGCGTGTGTGTGTGTACGTGGGGAGCAGTAATTGTCGTGGTTAGTGTGCTGCGCTACGAACCTAGCAACCTGAGTTCGATTCCCGCTCACGGTCAACACCTGTGACGATTATCTAAACCGGTCCTGGGTCTCCCCTAGGTCGACTCAACCTAAAAGTATTACCTGGTGCGGTGTGTAAACATCGCCACTGGGGAGACAAAGGAGATTGGGCGTGGTGCTGGCCACCCAACCCCTCGTGTGCCATGCCGGCCTTAAAAAGTGCTCGCTAATAGCACTTGCCCCAACAGTTTGCTAAGGCTATATGGTGGACCTTTGTCTTTGTGGGGAGCGGTAGTTCTTGTGGTTAGCAGACTGCGCTTCGAACCTGGCAAGCAAAGTTGGATTCCCGCTCACAGCAGACATCGGTTACAGAACATCTGAATTGGTTCTGGGACTTCTCCGAAGTGAATACTTGCTCGGGTGTGCAAACATCATCACTGGGGATATTAAGGCAGCCAGGCGTGGTTCTGGCCACCCATCCGCTCGTAGTCGATACCGGCCCTTATAGGTGCTCGCTAACAACGGTTAACACCGAGTCGGTGTTAACCGACTCTCTGTGTTGTATTACATTACATTTCGATATTTTACTAGGTTATTTAATTTTCGTGTGCCTGCCTCCTAATTTTCAGGCTTGCGTGCCCGTGCCGCGTTGTCAGCTTGCTCCTCTCTCTGTGTGCCGTTGTGATGTCTGTCTGCTTGTATGTCTGTCTATAGTTTTTTCTAGTTAGATTTTTGTTGCTAT
The DNA here is from genome assembly GCF_965212315.1 of Lampetra planeri. Taxonomy (NCBI): domain Eukaryota; kingdom Metazoa; phylum Chordata; class Hyperoartia; order Petromyzontiformes; family Petromyzontidae; genus Lampetra; species Lampetra planeri. The sequence continues at coordinate 9,665,637 of NC_136128.1, read as the reverse complement.
TTCTTTTATGCCTGATGATGATTGCTTGTGTTGCAATCGAAACGTCGCAATATGTTATTTTATTTTAATTTATTATTTTATTTTTAGACGTGACTTAACCGAAAAGAACCAAATAATAATTCCTGCAGTCACGAAAGCTCCTAAATTAAGATTGAACAACGCTTTCCACAACAGTCTGTTCAGGCTATACGTGGGGCGGCGGGGGGAAATTTTGTCTTTTGTGCTTTGCGACAACGCACGCGTTCACCCAAGACGCGGAGCGGACGTCACACAAAGACTTCGTAACTCGTTATTTATTGCATCGTTTTCACCCCCGGCAACAACGCCAACCTCTTAGCCGACCCGTGCACACGTGCGTGTTACCGCCATGGGCTGCGTGTTGCATGAATGAAATTGTGCACGACGTTGTCCATGACCACCAAGGCGTCTGGAACGTGGAGCTGAGCCTGTATAGTGGGTGGGTGACCACCGTGTTCGAAACACAGGCGCTATCGGCGTTGTGTGCAGCAGAGAGCGGTGCAGACAAATCCATTGTTGGATTTAACCAACCCGCACCGACCGGTGTGGTGAGGCATGGTCACATGGCTCTCAAGGCATGGGCAGGCCCTCATTTAGCAATGAGCTGGCGAAGACAACAAACGAAGCACACAAAAGCAGTTTCTAAAGAAATGAGTTCGCAAATTTAGATGATGATTTAAAGTGCACGGCTCCGGTGGCTTCCTAATATCGGAAGGAGAGAGCGTTCCAGACGGCAGCAGAAGCGCATCCGAAAGCACGCGATTGGGTTAACCATCGTCTTTGTTACGATGGCCAAGGCAGAGGCCAAGAAGCCGAGCGCGTATTGCAGTGTGGCAGAGGGCGCAATTTGCGTCCACGTATTCTGCATGAGGACGCTCATAATGTTCTCAATGGAACTACACATCTCCTCGAACGCTATCAAACTTCCTAGACGCGACTCTCCAATGCCCGTGCCCAGATATGTACCAAGGTTTTGGCCAGATTGGCAATTCGATACTTTCGAACAAAAAACGTTCCTTTTCGATTTAAAGCTTTCGTGACTGCAGCGATTCATCTTCTTGGTTCTTTCGGTAAAGTCACGTAGAATTTTTTTTTTTTACAAATAAACATAATAAAATACAATTCTTACAAGTGAGAATTGTATTTTATTATGTTTTATTTGTATTGCTTTATTATTTCCCTTCTACGTGACTTTACCGAAAGAACCAAGAAGAAGAAAAAAACGTTCCTGTTTTTCTGTCTCTTGCTTTACGCTTGAACGCCATTTCGCAATTAGCGAGTGCACGAGAACGCGAGATCGTGCGCCTGTCCATACGGGTGGGCACGCGTGTGACTGTGCACGCGTTCCTCCATGCAGCCCAACCTCCCATCAAGGCTGTGGCTCCCTTAATGGACTGGATTTCCAGCTCGCTTTACACCTGTATTTTAATTGACGTCACTACACATTTACACGCTTGGTGAAGTTAATCTTTATTATTATTATTATAATAATTTACTTATTTATCCAGGAAAGGGCACTCTGCGTTGGGTTTATGAAGTATGGTCAAAACTCCGAGACTGAATGGAACGGAGAGATATTGATCAGGCAAGCGGGCGGATGAAAGGGCTTGCACCTTGCGCATCGAAAGGGGCACGGGACTTCGCGACCATGTCGTGAAACTCGAACCCGCCATGAGTACCACGTGTTCCAATAGCTATTATAAAACCACATCAGGTCTGGTGGCCTAAAGTTGCTGTTCACAAACGTTACCATCTGAAGCTCTCTTGCCATGAGCGGACGTGAACTCATCAAGCCCCAGATAAATTGGATGATCACTGCGAACCATCTTTAAAATTCCCCCGATATTCAACCAAGCATCTCAAACTACAACAAACGACTCAACGCATTCGTCAATAACACCGCCTATTATATATATTTTAAGGCCACAATGGTGTTGATGAACGTGTTGATTTTTGTTGTTGTTTGTTATTTGTGCTCGTGCACCACTGCCAAAGCAGCATCACCAAACTACTCCAACACTGTCTGATAACTGACGACGCTTTGTCAAAACCACTGCCGGATTAAGGCCCTCCCCATTCCGGGTCGTGGTTCGTGAGAATTGTTTGACCACACGTTTACCGCGCTCGTCAGCACGCCTTGGTGAAGGAAGAACTCAGGACTGGTTCAAGATACCAGTTGCCAGTCACTGATGCTAGCTCTGGCCAGGAATCGAACTCAGGTCTACGTGGGCGGGGGGAGGGGGGGGGGCGTTCTGATCGCGGTGCAGCGGCCACCGTGTTTAAACATTCACAAGTGTAAAATTGCGACACTGATGATGTCAAAAACAAAATATGTTATCCCCCCCCCCTCCTTTATTAAAAAACGTGATACATTCGTTCCGGAGATGACGCGAACCGCGAAATAACCTCACGCCGAGCACTGGATTCTTGCAGGAACAAATTCGCAACTTCTGCAAAAATGACAATTAGCGGCAGACGCCCGCGGCGACTCGGGAGAGGCTCATTACCCCTCCCCCCGCCTCCCCCCCTTGCCCCCCTTCTGCCGCTGCCCTCCGTGACAGATTCTATTCCAGCCGAGGGTGGCACAAAGCGTAAGGCAACTTCTTGTTTCGTCCAAATTTTGACACGAGCAAAGCGCTGACAAGAAGAAGCGTCGCCCCCCCCCCCCTCAATGGACGGACGCGGGGCAACCTCGCAAAGCGAACGCTGCCGCTCGTTTACTTCCTTCCTTCCACGGCCCGAAGGTCGAGGGATTGACAACGGCAGTGGCCACCGCCGCCGCCGCCGCGGTCGTATGGAACCGCGGGTGTCATAGAGAGGAGGGATCGGCGCGCGACCGAGGAGATGGAGCGATGAAATGGGCTCATGCACGCGTGCCGAGCGGATGACTGCTCCGCAGGGTCTCGCGCGAGAGATGGTGGCGGCTTTGGGGGATGCCCTGTTTATCCAGCAGTGGATCGATCAATTGCTTCTTCTCACTATCGGTTCCTTCCCCCGCCTCTAACCTACTCCCAGTCCCCCCCCCTCCCCCCCCCGATCTTCTTCCTCCTACGACCCTAATTCCTGACCCGGCTTCCTAAGCACATCCCTCTACCCCGAGCCCCATGCTGTGCTCCTCTATGAGCTCACCCACCCGGCCACCAGACCTCTGCCCCTACCACCCTTCTTCACCTACCCTCATCCATGCCCATTTTAGCCCTTCACCCGTGTGGTCCATACCCCAATGCCTCTCATCCACGTCGCACCCACCGGACACCGTTGCTCACCATCGCTCTCCACCTTATTCTGCCTTACCTAACTCCAGCAACATCAGCTCCGTTCCCAGCTCCTGTCCCTATATCCAATCCGTCACCTCCCCCACTGACCGCCGTCGGCTTGCATTGTAAAGCGCCCTGGAAATAGACTAGAATGATGATGTTCATGGTTCTTTCGGTAAAGTCACGTAGAAGGGAAAAAAAATATAATAAAAAAATGTTTTTTATTTTTTTATTTCCCTTCCACGTGATTTTTTTTATTATGAAACATTTATTTATTTTTCCCTTCTACGTGACTTTACCAAAAGAACCAAGAATATGAATCCCTGCAGTCACGAAAGCTTTCAATTAAAATGTAGAATGATGATGTTCATGACGATCATCATGCGACCCCCATCGGCTGTGGAGACGATGAACCTGGGATGTGACGATGAATATTCATTCATAACCTCAGCACAGATGTCCCTCTTTATTTGTACCGTAAAATTTGTACTGTCTGTACTTGTCTGTATATTTTTTGTATAAATTGCAAAAAGGCAACTATTACACACGCTCGATGGTACACGTGCGTTGTCAGCGTGAGAATGCACTGTTATTAATTGATCGCCGATAATCGTTAAGTGCCACTGGGTTTCCCACCAGCATACAAGTCGCCCTGCAAAGCCGCGTGGTCTCTACCCGAGTCCCTGAATCTCGACGTGAGTCTCTGGAGCTAATTGATGATTGGAACACAGAGGCAACGTGATGATGCTCCACCAGCGCTGCGCTCCGCCAGACCAGTTCTCCCTGGGAGCGCCTGTCTGTTCGAGAGATAGCGTCCGTGATGAAGCCACTCTCAGTGCATTCCAGTTTCTCATTGGAGTCGTCTACGCGAGTCTGTGGGTCTGTGCGTGCGTCTGTGTGTCTCTGTGTGCGCCTGTGTGTCTCTGTGTGCGTCTCCGCATGTTTCTTAGCTAATAATGAAGCTACGGCTATCGCATTCCACTTTAAAATCGGATCTCTATACATGTTTCTACGTGAGGTCATAGGGTTATGCATCTCTATTTCAGTCTCTGGATCTGTTTGGGTCTATATGTCTCGATGTAGTTCCATGGGGCTGTGTGTAAGTGCACGGATATCTATGTCTGCCTATGGATCTCGATGTGAGAAAGTGTCCCGTGTATAGCCATTGCCAGCACATTTCTAGACGTCTGTGATCAAAAAGCTTCATAGCTCATCGGATTAAATATTCCGAATCCAGCTGTAGGCGTCATCGCTTGAGGCAGATCACCCCCGGGGGAGGGGCGGCGGGCGGAGTGGGGGGGAGTTTGCAACCAACTCGATTTGGAGCTACGAGCCATCACCACAAGCCACGTGCGTGTGCCATTGTTCACATCAACCATGTGGGCAGGACAGCGAGGGCAGGGCCCTACCGCTCCTTATGGATTTTTCAGCGTCACCTTGCAACGGTGCGGGCGAATTGACGGTTGGGTGCAGAATGTATTGAGGTTGCGCTTGTCGGATGGGGCACGTGTCCTCCAAACATCCTGCACCAGAGTGTGATACAAATGCAGACGGTGACGTGGATGTAATAACAAAGCAGCAATCTTGAGAAAAATATCAATTAATCGGAATATTCCTTCCTTTATTGCCTTCAAAGTGGACCATATTTGTTATATTTATAAATAAATATGCCATTAAAGCAAATACGACTTCTACGGGAGAAAGCGACGGGTATGAAGAAGAAAAAAATCCCTATTCAAAAAGTTGCCTATTGGTTTATAAACTTAAGAAGTCCTGCATACATCTAATTCCGACGCCGTTAAAATAATTACGATACAATATGCCATTCATTGCCACCTCACTAAACAGGTTTGGCTCATTGCACACCTCCCACTCCACCATGCACACAGCGCCTGGATTGCCTTGAGCGAATTCGCCAGAAACGTTTCCTCGCCTCTGTATCATCGCTCTCTGCACCTCTCTCACCTCCATGCACACGCTTAAATAAGACGAATCAAACGTGCGGCGGGATTTGCGTAGCAAGGCAGGAGGTTTCAGATCAATTCTGGGATTGACTTTTGGCTTCGCCCACTTAATGATCTGTGTCGTAAGATACCTCTCGCCATCTGACGTGGCCAAAAAATAATAATTCTCCGCATGCACCGAATGTTTAAACGGTGCCACCAATCGTTGTCGTTGTTACAGCTCTCCGATGAAGTTGAAAAAAATAAAAAAATAAACAATCCTCGCTGTCAAATGGTGCGATGTTGACACACCGCACCACGGACTCATTTGAGGCTGAGTTGACCAAGTGGAGGTCCAGGACCGGTTCAGATAATTGTCACCAATGTTGGCCGTGAGCGGGAATCGAACTCGGATCGCCGGGTTCATAGCGCAGCGCGCGAACGCACTTACCAACCTGCACTGACCAGTGTGATGAAGTATGGTCAAACAATCCTCCTGCAGTCGATGGCCAAAGGAGGGGGTGTAAATTAATATTGCTATTATTATTATTCATTAAAATCTATGTCGACTGTTATTTGTTTTTTTTGTTTCTGTTACAAGGCAGCGGTAATGACGACGGTGCGATGTGACTTTCCTAAACAGTCCCCTTTGGTCTCATAAGCAGCTCATCCGTCTGTCCGCCGATCGCCAGCAAACGCCCCCGCCAGCGACACCTCGCCTCCGCCGAGGGTGCACGTGCGAGGTCACGTGCCCAGGCTCGTGCGTCAGACGACGCATCGTGGGGAAACAGCGGCGACGATGAAATGAGAGAGAGGCGCCGTCTTTATTTCCAACGACCGCCACGCGGCACGGGTTTGTCGCATGACGGCGCCAAATGTGACGGCTCGGGTCTTTTTTTGGGCTCTCCGCAGGCACCGTCGAGGTCACGTGGGACATGCTGTTGAACTCAAGCTGTGAAATTGTCACCGGCAAAAGCCGAAGTGATTTCCAATTTTTTTTTTACCGAATAAGGGCAAGCCACCGTGTGAGGTATTCGCGGCTGCGATACGTGGGCTCTCGAACGAGGTACGGCCTCAAACAGTGCATCGGAGAAACAAAGACGTGCCCATATTCTTAGGTTTTTTTCGGTAAAGTCACGTTGGTAAAAAAATTATTACTTTTATTAATTTAAATTTTTAACCTACGTGACTTTTCCGAAAAAACCTAAGAATATGAATCCTTGCAGTCACGAAAGCTACAAATCTAAAGACGTGCCACTCCCCGGTTCTCTTCTAGGCATTGTCACCGATGCCATTGCGTACGGCAAGCACCTCATGCCGATAGTCTCGGGACATATGACCACAACACCGAGAATGCGATGGGAAGCTATCGGGTACAAGGGTCTGGACAGCGCTTGGGCAGGTAACCACTGTTCATCGCAAGCGGTGTAGGCTGTGAGGTTACAGCTGCGTGATTGGTAGCAGAAGGCATGGCAAGAAATATGAATGGTCGTAATGGAACTTCGGTGCTCATACGCTTATCATATCCTCTTTCACCAGTCACCAGTAGTGGCGAGATGTTAACTACCTCGCCTGGTATACAGGGGGTTGTGGGTTAGATCCCGACCCTGACGCCTGCTGTGTATTCGGAGTTTGCGTGTCTCTCTCCCCGTCGTCGCGTGGATTTTTCTGCAGGGTCCTCTTGGTTTTCCCTCCACGTTAACAAACACGCGTTAAGATTATTTGGCTGCGATGCATTTCCACATGACAAGCCGATTTTGTTGAGCTATCATTTGCAGCCAAGTCGCTTCCGAAAAAAGAGTGACATAGCTTAGTGGGCCTTACCTGGTAAAGTAAGAAAAAAAATGTTTAGTTTTAATGAGTTTCAAATATCTCCCACGACTCCACACGTTACGGGGACATGTTACCGTCCAACGGTGGATTGATAAAGGGCTGCACAATGAGCCACGAAGACAACGTATGAAGGAATTGGTTAATTAATTCATCAATCAATTAATTTATTTCTTTAAGTATTGATTAACCAGACGTGCAGATTCTCGGTGTGCTCCCCAAAGCTCCCAAAGTTTTCTCTCGGGCCTCTTATTCTGAGAGCACACAGCCTGCCGATGTCATCCAGGGTCCCCCGGGTTGAAGGCTTGAAGTGTCTTGCTAAATGGATTTTTCCCATTACCTCTATGAAACGTACTCCACAATCAACAGATACACAGTTAGGGAAGTGTATGAGAAGCTTGTAATTATACCGAGGTTGAAGGGGAAAAAAAACCCCCTTAATTTTCCACACAAGTCTCAGCCAATGGGACTTGTTTGATTTAAAACAGGAGCTCACATTTTTTAAATAGTCATTTTGCTGCTATCTATTTTCTTTCGCTTATTCCCCTGAGTAGTTCAAAATGCTGATACTTTATTTTTCGCCGCAAATAACAACGACGATAATTGGAAATGCTAATATCGGCGATCCTCACAGCCCTCGTTAACCCCAAATTGAATATCACTTTCGCCAAAGGAACACATCGCTATTCAAGTGAATACAGATATTTAATTGAAAGGTTTTTTTTTACCACCCAATGTGTGCTGTTGGCGCGATGTCGTGCGCTGCAGAATCCATGAGGAACTTTCACGGTGCAACCCCAATCCAATTGTCAGGGAACGGTCCAAGAAGCAGATTTCACCGAACTAGTTTTGAGTCTGAGAACCCTTCAAGTGATCTCTTCCTCCCAACCGCCATTCACCCCCCTCCCCTCTCCCTCCCACATTACCGCTACAGAAGTAATGTTGGTTGCGCAACAGCCAACCCAATGTCCTTCTTAGAGCTGACATTTTTGGCAAATTAGGTGGAAAACCACATTTTACATGATTATTTCCACGCGGTCATTGGTGACCAGGCTGAGATCATGAACTCACTGTACTTTAAAACCCAGTTTAATCACAGGCAATTGAAAACCGGATTCAAACCCAGCGTCTCGGCAGTGCAGGCTGGATGCCTCTGACCTCTGAGCCAGCTTTGAGACCTCTCATATTGAACCGTTATCCATTCCATACTCATGCTGATGAATTTGTTTGAAGTAAATGTATCTTAAAAATACAATTTCTGTCGTAAAAAAACCGCACACACTTAGGCAAATTGCAATGTAAGTGAAGGTGTGCTTGCGTCACAATAATCGCACGCGCGCGCCGCGCATGCTCGCATTCAACGGGCAATGTCGCGCACCAGATCTCCGCCTCTGAAAGAGGGTAAAATTTGCTAACGTTGAATTTCGGCAGCCGTGCCAAAGGTTAACTGAGCCAAAAAGCCAGCTGTCAATCCACCGTGCAGAAATTGAGGCCAATACATTTCGGATCCAAGCAGTCCGTCGGGAAACAGAGATTGCTGGCCCGTGTCACCACTGGCAAACAGAGTAAGCTGCTGGCCGTCCCTAATTGGCCTTGCTTGTTTCCCACCGGCCGGAGGAAATTCCACCACGGGCCACCCGACCGTTCGAAGCCACTTTGTGGAGACAAATACCGTGCCAGAATGCCATTCAAGCGGTGGGCGTGGGGTGAGAATATAAAAAATATATATATATAAAATGCGCCGGCCAATATCAATCCGTCGCGGTTCACACCCGAGGCGCATTTCCCATCATCGCTCGCTCAGACGCCGCGAAACGCCCACGGTGGCGCGAATCGTCGTCGTCTTCGAGTGCTTAGATGCAGATGCGACGATGCGTGTGTGCCAGAGTGTGTCTTTTGGTGATACTCTGTACCGTTGGACCGCTAAAGGCAATATCACACGGTACTTAAAAGAAAAAAAAACTATTCATTTTTATATTACCAGGCAAGGCCCCACTGAACAGTTCTTTTTCAGAAGCGACCTGGCCACAAACGATAGCTCCGATAGCTCAACGTATCATCACGTGGAAATGTATAGCAGCCAAATACTCTAAGCGCGTGATGATTCTAAATGTGGAGAGAAAAACCGGAGGACGCGGACAAAAATCCACGTGACCACAGGGTGAACGTGCAAACGCCAAATATGCAGCAGGCTTCAGGGTCCGGATCGATCCCACGACCAGGCGAGGTAGTTAACATCGGCGCCGAGCTGAGTGCCGCGGTGTTTACCCAAGTCGCCGTGACGAGTGTGAAAGGCCGTGTGTGTGTGTTTGACAACCCACCAACCGCCTGTCATACGGTTATTTTTAAAACGTCGCACTCCCGTGATGTCCTTCAAAGTGACCATTTGAGCCAAACCCATCCGGCGCCCGCGTTTCCCTTTCATGGAGAGGCTCCATTAACGACGCAGTTAATTAAGGGATTCATTGATGAATTCACAAATTAAATAAGCCACCGTGAATTATCGTCTGGGATTCATTCCTTACGCCCACCCCCCACCCCACTATGTTTGGTTGATAAAGGTAATAGGAGCAAATGAGGCTAACAATGATGAGTCATTATTTTTGATGCAATAATTATATTATGGGAATTATAGTAATAGCAATAATACACTCTGAATTTCACACCGCAATGAGCGAGGCGTTAATTAACGGTACAATTACTAACCTCGATTAGAGATCAATTTCCGCTGTCGCGGGGAAACGTACGGGCGTGCACCTAGAGCATGTGGGAAATGTGCCCCGCGGAGTCGCGCCAGGCTTTGCCGTGATCCATGCTGCCACAACCCAGATGGCACGAGCCAGGTTCGAGGCCCTGGCTGCTATAAACTCAGCAACGGCAAGAAAGTCAAAGTAATTTCTCGCTCGAATGTGCGTTGTAGGATCGGGTTAGACATCACCCGTTTACGGGTTTGAACCAGCAATGGGAAATTCCACATTCCTAAGATAAGGTCAAGTAAATTTGGAGATCGCCTGCTAGACCGATGTTAACAATTCCACATTGCTAAGGCAGGGGTAAGTATATTCACGGAATATTTGCTGTAGATTTACTGTAAAGTGGTACTCATTTTCATCATCTCATGATGATCATCATCTTTCATGGTCAATCCACTGCTGGATGAAGGCCTCTCCAAGCCACCGCCACCTCTCTGGATTTTGCCATCAAATCATTCACCAAGTATATACTGCTTTTATGGGGTTTTTTTTCAATTACAAATCTATTAATCCCGGAGTACTGAAAAGCTGAGTCAACCAGCCCCTGACAAAGAGTTGAACCCACAGCCCTCGCGATAGCGAGATGTGCGCTCTCATCACCGCACCACACGGATGGATTCTATAAACCGGTGCCAGAGATCAAAATCGTATCCGAACTGTGGCTTTGAGTAATGGCGTATAAAACTCTCAGAGAGACCCAGATTGATTCCGTGACTGGCAAGCCAATTCAACATGCTCGGCGCGTACTGCTATGGATGTTAAGGCTTCCAACTCCGTTTCATATATATATAAAAAAAGAATATTCTTCTGAAAGGAGGAAAAAATAAAGAAAATAATTTAAAATCAAGCTCCGCTAACCCTTTCCCTGGTGTGGTATCGTTGCGCCCTATTAACAGCTTCTGGCACGGTGAGCCAAAAAAGAAAAATCTACATCGGAATAATCTGCAAAAAAAACTCGGAAGCAGTTATCGCCCCCCCCCCCCCACTTTAATTTTCTTCAAAATGCAAAGTGCACGCGCGCCCTCGGTTGCAACATTCTCAAGCAGAGAGAAAAAAAAACAAGCGTCAAGGCGGCACCTGGTCGCGGTTTAATTTTGTCCGCGCGCGCCCGCGCGCGCTGGGGGGACTTGTCACCGAAAGAATTAGGGTATCGGAGCTGCTTGCAGCTGCGTTTAATTGAACACAAACTCTTTTAATGAGCTTTGCAAGCAGGAACAAGTGCCTTTGGAGACCGAAAATTAAGCATCCGCTCTTAGCACCGGCTTTGTACGGGCTTAAGCGTCGCCGTTACGACTACTTCGAAGCGTGCGTCATCACCAAATAACAGGTAGAAAAAATATAATAATGATAATAATGTATCCAATTTATATATAGACCCGTAGTAGCAATAGGCTGGGGGGAGGGGGAGCGGGGAATAACGATCTGGAGGGGGGGTTTGAACGCTCAGCTCCTCCATCTAACTTATGATATTATTTTATACCCACGTGACTTTAGCGAAAGCACCAAAGAGTATGGATTCCTGCAGTCACGAAAAACTTCAAATCTATGATAGCCAAGCCAAAAAAATGTTGCCACCAGACAACCGTTAACGATCAGAATCAGAAGATTTATTGACACTGGAGAAATCCGATGAGCTTTGAAGCTCTTTTTCACAGATGTCCAGTTGGTGGGGGGGGGGTAAGAGCGTGACAACAACAAACAGTACAAACTCTTAGGTTTTTTTGGTAAAGTCACGTAGGTAAAAATAAATAATAAAATTTTAAATAATAGAAATAAAATTAGAAATCACGACGTTTCGGAGGCAACACAAGTCTCCGTCGTCAGGTGGGACCGTCACAGCTAAAATTACTGCATCAAGTGACGGTCCACCTGATGACGGAGACTTGTGTTGCCTCCGAAACGTCGTGATTTATAATTGTATTTCTATTATTTATATTTTTATTATATATTTTTGCCTACGTGACTTTACCGAAAAAACCTAAGAGTATGAATCCTTGCAGTCACGAAAGCTTCAAATCTAGGAACAGTACAAAAACACGATCGGGGTGTAAAGTCTAAGAAAGGTAAACAAATCACTCAAAGACGTACAAATACAACAACAACGAAACCACCCCCATCCTACCAGACAAAGCCCACTGAGGCATTAACTTAGTTGCCTGTGCCTCTCTCTTTAACAACCAACAACTGTCAAGCAGATCACCGTTGCTTAAGTGTGGTGCGCACTGCACGTTTCACGGTCCGGTATTTATTCGTGTACATGGCCTAGTGTTGTAATGCTCTCGTCAAATAGCGCCGCTTGGGATGAAGCTGCAAGTGATATCCCTCTTGTACGTATGCTCGTACGCATGCACGGTTGGCTACGTACGGTGCGAAAGAAATTCAACATACATACTTACGTACACCATGCATTCGTGTTGAACTCATTCGAGGTGCGGGGAGGTGGGGGGGGGGACAACAAACGAAACCGATGAACGCTCACACTTTTCTAGTGAGCGGTCACCAATGTACCCCTGTGTAGGTAATCAACATCGCATAATGTATCCACAAAGCGTACAGCAGCAGCAGCAGCGGGCTGGAGATTTGGCACAGAGGTTAACTCGTGGTCGTATGAACATGTGAACCCGAGTTATATTTCCCCCGGATGGAAAATATTTTTAGTAGGTTATCCAAGCATGGAGAAATATGGTCAACACCCCCCCTCCCCATAGCCGACACAGAGGAGCCATTGATCCAGGGGCGGATTGACAAAAGGGATAAAAGTAAAACGCGTGATCTCTCACGGACAAAATCCAACGTATAAATTATCGGCCCGCACTGGCGAACGGTGGTGAAGTATGGTCAAATGACCCCCATGACTGACACAGCATGGGGGTGCTGGGGGGGGTCATCCAGTAATGCATTGAACAGGGGCTATAAATGACTATCGTTATATTGTCGTATTGTTATCTCGTTGTAAATTCACTGTGGCGTTAAGCGTGCTACGCGCAATTTCACGGACGCTCGCTGCGCTCAAGTTATTTGTGACCCTCCTTCCCTGCACAAGGAAGCAAACAGGGGGGGGGGGGTGAGTCACCGGTTAACCCGGCGTCCAACCAGATCACGGCGAATCCATAAATCGTTGGCAGATTTGAAGAATCCCTCTCATTGTTTACACGACGGCGCGAGACGGCGCCTCTTGAACGACACGGCGCGCACTAATGACGGCGGCGCCTCGTTACGCATGAGCGGATCATCGACGATCAACGCGTCGCGTTCGAACCCGCTGAACTACTTTCTTGTTGTTTTACTTACACGGGGCGACAAGAAGAGAAAGGGCAAGACACCCCCTGCCCCCCACAGGAAACAGACCGCGGATACAAATGCAATCGTCGGGAGCGCAACGTGTGGAACGTGGGACCAAAGTGCAAGAAACGCAAAACGCGTCGTCCTTTATTTAGCACGTCCGCCCACAGTTGCTCCGCGATTCCACGGCACATTCAACACGCACGCTTGGTGGCAAGCTGTAACGAATTGAACTTGTGTGCCCGTCGTCACGCCAACGACACTCTCCCATTGGCATCGTACGAGGGGGCGTCAGTGGGCGAGCTGGGCACAACCGGGCACCGAATCGGAATGGGGCTTAAATCGTGATTATGAACGGTAAGGGGAGGGGAGGGGAGGGGTGGGTGGCCGTGGTAGCATTGGGACACACGGGCAGTGACAGCGTCGGCGCGACAAGAACCCGCTGCTCACATTTCTCAATTAAAGCGGCTTCCGCCAGGCCATCACTCACACGGGATTATTAAGCTGTCATCAGAGCGGCTCGTATCGACCGAACCGTACCAGCAGGGCTGGGCGGAGGGGCGGTGGAGGAGAGGGTGGAAGAGGGGGGGGCAGCGTAGAGAGGAGGGGCAGCCGAGGCCCATGCCGAAGAGCTGATGGGAGAAACTGGGAGGGAGGCGGGTTTTGTTGTTGCCATCGGGGAGGGCCGGGCAGCTGGGGTTTAAAGAATAAAAGGAGCGAGATTTCAGCAGGTATAATGCCGCTTTGTTTGTTTTGTTGTTGTTAATCCGTTAGCTGTTAACAGTCTCACGTGTCAAATTAAATCATTGGCGCGCTCGCCTCGTGATGGATGCTAAACATCCCCGTGACATTCGAAAACGAGTGGGCAACGCTTGCCGGCACCACACAGCACCATGGCCCCCTCCTGGCAGACACAACTCTTCAGTGAAGCAGTTCCGTCGTGATGGCCCTTTGCGCCCTAGCACTGTTCATCAGTGCAAGGCCCTCTGGCCACTGGCAGCCTCTGGTGGCCTTTAGTGCTGCCCCCGAAAATGCACAACGCGTGAACACCCCCCCATCATCATCATTATTTTGATCTCAACCCCAATGGTTTTAAATGGGTGGTGTCACGCACACTGATGATGTATTATCTGCGAAAGTGCCCCCAGTGTCCCCCCCCTCCCTCTAAAAATGTGTGAAGAACACTGCGCTATAAGAATGTCAATGCCGCAAACGTATCACGATGGTACGATACTTAGTCCGCGGTAGAGTATAGTCCGCAGTCGTTTCTTAGTATGTACGCATTTTGAACTTATTTCAGACCGTACGTAGCTAAACGTGCCAATCGGAGGTGCGGGCGGGGGGGCCAATCAACTAACGCGAAGAGCAGTTGATAAAGAAATGAGTTTTCAAGCGAAACAGCTTAAAAGTGCACAGCTCTAAGTGGCTTCCTAATATCGGAAGGAAGAGGCGTTCCGGACGGCCGCAGAAGCGCTTCTGAAAGCGCAGCGCGATGCGGTGACGATTTTCCCGGCCAAAAGCCGCCGCTGTGAGGATGACTAATAGGGGGGGCGGGGCCGTCCATGGTGGGGGGCGGGGGTCCGGGGCAACTCACACACCGCGTGCCCCCCCCCCGACGCCTTCACACTAAAGCGGAAGTATTACATCTGACACCGTGGCGTAGAAGCGCGAGGCCCTCCCCCCCCCAAACATGGGGCCCAGGACGATCGCCCCAATTTGCCGTACCCCAAGGACGCCTCTGAAGGGGAGAGCGGGCGGGGGAGGCAGTGACGTTGCTCTGTGGACTTGACCCAATTAGGCGAGTAAGTCCCATATTTGGGCAAATTTAGACCGTTAAAAAAATGTAACACGTGGCCTCCAGAAAAGAAATTCACACCTACTCAGGTTTGTTTCTCAAGTTTGGTTTCGTAATTACAATTGTCCAGAAGGGGGCGGGGGGGGGGAATGCGATGCAGTTTAATGTAATCCGAATGGCATATACTGCAAAAGCAATCTCAATGCTTCCACATCGTCGAGACGACGCACAATTCAACGTGATATACGCAGCGTGGGAAGGAGAAAATGAGGCCCATATATTATATTAATACACTGCTAATAGTGTGCGAGTAGTTGCTTCATAAGATGGCATAATTTAAGGGTAGCTGTTGGATGGGTCATGAGACCTCAGTGTAGCCCACCGGTCTCCGCATGACTCACGGCTCTCACGGAAAAGCATCGAATACATTTCGGAACTGATTCTCCATGCCTCTTGTCCGTCTTTCGTTTTTTTTGTTTGCCTGTGGTCTGTTTCAAGGGGGAAATCGCTTAACGTGCATTTCCCCGGACGTTTACAACAAAGAGGGGGGGGGGGTGGGGCGGGGAGGGACCTCTACATTTATAAGTGGACGTCTAACAATGCATGTGTTAAGGGTAACAAAAAAAAATGCTACGCTCCAAAGGAGAATAGAATCCTTACGGCTCTCACAATGAGGCCCGTCGAGACACGCGCTGGGGCAAGCGAGGACAAACTTCTGATCCGATTTGCCACTGACGTTCGGAGCCGTGACTGACTCGCTGTGGTCGTTAGATTCGTCGTTGCACAGTTCCCCTAAACCGTGGCATTAATGCTCCCGTATAGATATAGTGCGGGAGACCCTTGGGGATCGCGGGTCAATCGTTCGCGGTTTGGATCTATCGCGTGCAACCTCTTTGTTCTACCAATTTAGCTATCGCGGTGGGTTGGCTTTAACCTTTCGCGGGTATCCTGTAACCGGAAGTACTGCATCATTTACATTTATGCAGGGATTCATCTTCTTGGTTCTTTAGGTAAAGTCACGTAGAATGGAAATAATAAAATAATAAAAATAAAACATAATAAAATAATTCTCACGACGTTTCGGCCACAACGCAAGCAGCCGTCCTTGCGTTGTGGCCGACACGTCGTGATAATTATTTTATTATGTTTTATTTTTATTATTGTATTATTTCCATTCTACGTGACTTTACCGAAAGAACCAAGAAGATACTGCATCATTGGCTGATATACCATGGGGTAGTGAGTCGCAACCTCGTGGACAAAGACAACGACCCCTCCCCCCTCCACCACACCCATATAGCCTATTGAACAGACTGTTGGGGCAAGTGCTGTTAGCGAGCACCTTTGAAGGCCGGAACGGCGCACGAGATGGGGGGGAGGTGGTGCGGACAGCATCCAGGCCCAACCACCTTTGGCGCCTCCACGGGGGCCAATGCCATCACTCCAAGTTGAACTTGGAGAGGGCTCACGACCGGCTAAGATATTCGCCACTGATATTTATTGGCTCTGAGCCGGACTCGAACTCAAGTGGGTGGCGATTTAGAGTACTCTAGTGCACATCATCACCTTGCTTCTCGCTGCCGTACACACGAGCAAACACGCACGCGCACATATAACCACACACAAGCGAACGGGCGCACACACACACACTCATGCATACATTCACATTTAATTGCTTCCCCCCCCCCCTCATTCCACTTTCCCCCAGTGTTTGTTTTAAACCCAAGCCGGATAATAGCGTCGCTACGCATGATTACATCGAAGACAACGGAGGAGGTGCATCAATACACACTGGGGGCGAGGGGAGACAGAGAGCGAGAAGAGATTTCGTGGAGGTTTTCAATGCCGTAGTGGGGGGGGGGGGGTAGGCCCAGCCGGTGGATGTTGCAAAGGTGTGTGTGTGTATTTGCGTGCCAAAGGGGTTAACGCGCTGCAATATTGAACCCCACGAACCGAGTTCGATTCCCGCTCGCGTCCAACACCGGTGGCGATAAAATATTATCTGAACCGGTCATGAGCCTCCCCTAAGTCGGCTCAGGCTCAAATGAGTAGCCTGGTGCGGTGTGTAAACATCGTCACTGGGGAGACAAAGGTAGTCAGGCGTGGTGCTGGCCACCCCCTCGTGTGCCGTGTGGGCCATCATAGGTGGTGCTCGCTAACAGCACTTGCCCCAACAGTCTGCTCAAGGCTATTCGGGGGATCTTTGTCACGGCGGCGCGTACAACCGAGGCGACAATATGCATTTAATCTCAAACAAGTTGCCCTCCCCCGCCCCCCCCCACGCCAGCTGGCACACGGGGATCTGGGGCTGGGGGGGTTTTCGCGGAATGCAAATCGGCCTGGGGTTGTGTCAGGCATCTCCGCAGCTCCAACCCCCCCCCCCCCGTCTGTCTGCACCCCCCTCCTCCATCCCTCCCCAACAGGCCCCATTCAGGGATTCAATACGCGACGTTTTCAAAATTGGAGGCACGCAAAGAGAAGCTATTTTTATGTCATATATATATTAAATATATTACTTATACAAATATATACCGACGTGCCTTTACCGAAAGAACCAAAGAGTATGGATTCCTGCAGTCACGAAAGCTTGAATTCAAGAATATATAAAACCGCCATGCATCAACAGCGAGACGCGTCCTTCCTGTTGCTTGTGTTGTTGTTGTCATCCCCAGGCCGTCGTACGGTCCGATGAGTTAATTAAATCCTTAAGCGCCCGCAAACTTGAAGCCCGCGGTTCGTTACCGGCCCCGCCGATTGTGAATAATAACGCGGGCGGAGTTAGGCGTTCACGTGTGGGGAGCGGTGGTGCAGCGGTTAGCGCTCACGGCCAACACCGGTGATTGTTATCTGAACCGGTCCGTGGGCCTCCCCTAGGTCGACTCAGCCTAAAAGTAGTACCTGGTGCGGTGTGTGTGTAAACATCGCCACTGGGGAGACAAAGGCGGCCGGGCGTGGTGCTAGCCACCCATCCCCTTCGTGTGCCGTGCCGGCCTTTACAGGTGCTCGCTAACGGCACTTGCCTCAACAGTCTGCTAAGGCTACACGGAGGGGGGATCTTTGTCTTCGTTCATCCAGCCATGCTCCCATGTAACCGATAATGGGAATGTATGACAGTTAATGGGCCCTGTGTCATTAACAGCAATTAAAACTGACTTGGGACGCGCACTCCAGAGGTCTCACGTGTTTTATGAGGAGCCGGACACAGGGGCGGAGTGGGTAATTGGGCCGTCGTCTTCCGTGAATAATTATTTAGGGGCCGTCCATAAATGACGTCACGCACAGGGGGGTGGGGGTCAAACATGTTTGACGAGGGGGGGGGGGTGTTGAGAAATGTGACGTCACATCAAAATGCGCAACTTTAAATAAATATAGAATTGTTATAACAAATTGTTATAACAACACTCCTACAACATCAGAGTGCAGCGCCACATTAAATACGCACTACAATGACAATAGTTTAAAGCGACCTGAAGCCTGTTTAATTTTCAAAATCGAAATATGGTTTGGGGGGGGGCAGAGCTTTGTGACGTCATATTTAAGGGGGGGGGGGTCTGACTTTTTGTGACGCCGTGTGACGAGGGGGGGGGATCAAAAATCGTCCAAAATCGCGTGACGTCATTTATGGACAGCCCCTTACCAGTCTCGTTTATAGTGGCTGCCCCTCCCGTGTCCACCCGTCTTTAGCGCCACACAAACCCTGCCTCGCGCTGACCCACCCAACAAACGCAACCCATTCGCCCTGCCCCAACAACATTCGACGTCTCGGCTCTACCATGGAGTTGTCGGAGCTCAGACTGCTGAGACTGCTCTCATTCGCGGTGAAACGCGGGGACGGACTCGTCAATTTTACTGCATCTATTATTCAAAGCTCACGATTCCACGCAGTTCAATTGTCGGGTGTCAAAATGAAATTAACTCTCATTTGTTTTTTGTTAAAGAACGGCTGTGCTCAAATGTATCTACGTGTGTCCGTCCCTGTCTCTACGCGTGTGTGTGTGTCTGTGTGCATCCTTATTTGGGTTGGGGGGACAGCTGGTGCATCGACCTCTCATCTCACTCAGCCAGGCAATGTGCACCTGGGTCTGTTCAGTGACCGCCTTCGACACTTCACGTGGCCTCAAGTTGCACCTGGCCTAAAGGTGCACCTGGCCAGGCACAGGCGTCGTGGTGACGTCACCGTCACTTCGTGGCGAAAGGCGCGTATTGGTATTGGTCCATATTATCTCTGCATTCATCTCTCTGCTCGTCTTTCTCCACGTCTCTGAGTGTACCCCCCCCCCCGGCCGCCAAATCTGAAAATGTTGAGCGAACCTCCATACATTCCCAACGCCGCTCGCAGCTTTTGCAACCTTGGGCCGTCCACCCTCGCCTACCCACCCGTAAGGCCGGGGCGACTTTGGGGCTGGCAAACAACTTAGATGCGTGCGCGTGTTCCAAGAGCGGTGGTGCAGCGGTTAGCGCCACGCTGCGCTACCAACCTGGCGACCCGGGTTCGATTCTCGCTCACGGCCAACACCGGTGACGATTTTCTGAACCGGTCCTGGGCCTCCCCTAGGTCGACTCAGCCTCAAAGTGAGTACCTGGTGCGATGTGTAAACATCGCCACTGGGGAGACAAAGGCGGCCGGGCGTGGTGTTGGCCACCCACCTCCCTCGCGTGCCGTGCCGGCCTTTATAGGTGCTACTCGCTAACAGC
This sequence comes from Lampetra planeri, assembly GCF_965212315.1. Lineage (NCBI taxonomy): Eukaryota > Metazoa > Chordata > Hyperoartia > Petromyzontiformes > Petromyzontidae > Lampetra > Lampetra planeri. The sequence goes on along the minus strand of NC_136128.1, from coordinate 9,646,064 downwards.
ACTTTCCCCTACAGTCTGTTAAGGCTACACGGCGGATCTTTTTTGTGTGCGAAGATGAGAAACTGCCCAAGCTGTTTACAGCCCCAATCACAGTCGGTGGGGGGTAGGAGGGTATGTGGGTGGGGGTGGGTGCCGTGTTTAAATGGCTAAGATGTTTAATTTCACACAGAGGGAGAGCGGCGTGTGACGTCCGTCTCCTGGCACTCAGCCAAGCGAGTGGCTGCGCCGGGGAGGACCAGATTCGGCGTGCGCTGAATGGAAAACGATCCATCATTCAATTAGCGATATTGGATATACTTGCCAGGCGGGCATCTCGGTGAAAGAAAGCCAGAGGCGAGGAAGGGGTGGGTGGAGGGACCCACTTCGCTGAGCACTGCGGGCGGAGAGCCCTCCTCGGTGGCCACGGCATCGTCGCGCGCTGCTCCGCTGCGAACTGTTGTTCGCCGCCGCGAGTCTTTGCGCGTTTCCGCAAGGGACTGGCAGAGAGAAAGGATGCCCCATGCCACACGAGGCAGAGCTATGCAAATCCCAAAACGGCGGGGGCAGGGGGGGTAAGGTTGGTTTTGGGGGGGGGGTCCAGAAATTTCAAGCGTTTTAAATAGGGCCAAATATAATTTAGATTTTTGTTTTATTTTTCTATGATAAATATCAATAAACGACCAATGTTGTGGTCTCGATGTGGGGGGGGGGGGGGGCAGGAGGCTAGAGGGAAGACCACCCCTATTGCCCCCCTCCCACCCCCCTCCGCCACGTTGGTTCTGCCACTTACCGTGTCACCATCGCACATCGTTGGCCCAGTTCCCTGATGGAGCACTGCCCGAGGCCGGCACAGCGAAGCGCTGGTGCCTGTTGTTCGGTTTCTACAAAGCACACCAGCTAAGGCGGAGTCGACCTGGGGGAGGGCGAGTTCTGAAGCCACTTGTGACCGGATGTTAGCCGTGTTCCAAACTAAGGTTGCCACGTTTGCAGTGTGTGAAATATTACATCACTATTTCCCATAATAACCACGACAAAGACCCCATGACCGTAGGGGTAAGCACTGTTAGCGAACACCTATTAAGGCGGGTACAACGCACACGAGGGTAGTGTGGCCAGCACGATGCCTGACTTTATACTGCTGATGTTTACACACCGCACCAATGGCAAAGACTCACCAGAAGAGCTTAACAACCTTTTTGGGGCAAGTGCTGTCCGTGAACACGGTATACAAGGAGGTGGGTGGCCAGTACCACGCCTGCCTGCCTTTGTCTCCCCAGTGTAAATGCTTACACATCGCACCAGGCTGAGTCGACCTAGGCGAGGCCGAGAACCGGTTCAGATAATCGTCACTGGTGTTGGCCGTGAGCGGGAATCGAACTCGGGGTCGCCGGGTTCGTAGCGCAACGCGCTGACTGCAACACTTCAGCACCCCACACACATACACTGTACACACAGGGTAACACACGTACACATCACATGACATGTCACAAAAAACAGGGCTCAATAGAAACTTCGATGGTTTTAAGTATACCGTTCACCAACCTCATTCGTATATTCAGTAACGCTCAGAGGTGGAAAATGGCGTTGTTAAAGCGCACGAATTTTTACAACTCTGGCAAATCGCCTGATGAAGCTGGCTGTAGTCACCAGCAAAACGTCGAACTCAAAATGTAAATTTCGTGGGTTTACGCTCTAATACACTGGTGGTAACTAATTAACACGTTTTGTTTACGTGACAACCCGTATTAATTGGCTCTGTCGGGTGGTGGTGGTTAAACGACACATTTATATTTCGGCGATCGAACCCTACATTGTGAATAATATTGGCCGCGAAGGCCCTACTACCTGCAGCAGTACACACACATACAACACGTGATGCTTAGAACGTGCAATTATAAAAACAAAACAAAAATCCGTCGATAATTTTACTCTCCATCTAAAATCAGAGGCTCTGTCAAACCTTAGAAGTCCCGCAATAATTGACTGCACAACAAAGCGGGGCTTTCATGTTTCACCAATTTTCATGAAATTGAGTCGCGCGCCTCATGCACGTGCAAATAAAATCTGCGTTCGCAATCAACCGCCGAGCGGTTCCCACGCGCACCTGAGTCCCCGCGGAACAGCGAGGCTACCCGCGGGGAAAGTTTTTTTTTTATATCTTACCAGGTAAGTCCCCACTGAGCTGTTCCGGCTCTTTTTTTCAGAAGCGACTTGGATATCGCAAATATTTACTATTTTAATGAGACAAGAATGTCTGTGTGTCCCGCGCGTGACGTCACTCCACGTCTGCCAGCCCCCCCTCATTAATAATCATTAACAGGTGACGTCCTCCACATGGATCTCCCTCCCCCCCCGATCATTAATAATCATGAGCGGGTGACGTCACTCCATATGTAGCACCCCCCCACCTCTCATTAATATTTATCATGACCAGGTGACATCACTCCACATCGAACAGACCCCCTCATTAATAATCATGATGTGACGTCTTCCAAATGGATACCCCCCCCCTCATTAATAATATTTATCGTGTGACGTCACTCCACATGGGGGGGCGAGGCGCCTCCTCCCCCCTCCTCGGCGTCAACTTACAACCCTCACTACAAAGGCAGAACCCTCACGTCACGCGATCTCCGTCACGCTGTTGAGACATCAAAGTAAAAAGGACGTCATCATGAACAAGGGATTATAACCTTAAAATGAAATAGGTCTGTGTCACCGCGCCCTTATAAATTGCACACGAATTGATGCAATTAATATCACGTCGCCGTCTGCTTTTCGCTTGCAAGTTTCACAGTTACTGAAATACACCCGTCCTTGGACGGGCAAAAGGCTCGTTATCTTATATTTATACGGCGCCTTTATCCAAGGCGCTTTACAACGGCTATGAGTGGTACAATTATGGTAGCTAAAGATGATACGGTGAATATGGATGGGGTTTGGCGATGGAAGTCAGTGGGTCCGGGAAATACAGGGCTACCTAGGGATGAAAATAGCTCAACGATGTGGCTTAATCATGTGGAACGCGCGTGGAGGGAAAACCCCGGAGGACCCGGAGAAAAATCCACACGACCACGGGGAGAGAGAGAGACATGCAAACTCCAAATATATACAGGGTGTCAGGGTTGGGATGGAACTCACAACCTCCTGCATACCAGGCGAGGGAGTTAACATCTCGGCCACCGCGCAAAAAAACCTCTCCTCTCCCCACTCCCCGTGCAACCAGATCACGGAATTTAGTCTTTGTCGGAATTATAATCTGTATTTATTCTGGGGAAATCCGATGAGCTATGAAGCTCTTTTTTCACAGATGTCCAGTAGGGGCGGGATAATATGCTGCCAACTATGCTCCCCAACTCTGGAACACGTTCCTTCGGAGTGGGCTGGTAGGAACTTGGTTGGACGACGCATTCGTGCACGACAGACAAATATGCACGACAGACAAATAATCCCTGGTGGGCAGTGTGGAACCTGTTGTTCCTACCTGAATAAAAGATAACTTGACTTGAGGTAGCCAGGCAGCCAGCCAGGTAGCCAGCTCCTTAACTATCGGCCCCTCCCCCTTGCTTAGGCCCCTCCCCTTACCCCCCTCCCTTAGGGCCCCTCCCCTGACCCCCCCCCCCTCCCTCAAGCCCTTCCGCTGACCTCCCTCCCTTAGGCCCCTCCCCTGACCACCCCCCATATCCTTAGGCCCCTCCCCTGACCCCCTTCCCTTAGGCCCCTCCCCTGACCACCCCCTCTCATATCCTTAGGCCCCTCCCCTGACCCCCCCCTCAGACTCCTCTCCTGACTCCCCCCTTCCTTAGGCCCCTCCCCTGGCCCTCCTTCCCTGATCCTCCTCCCTTAGGCACCTCCCCTCTCCGTACCCGGCAGTAGGTCTCCACCAATCAAAGAGCTGTTTGTATTATATATATATTTATGCACGACAGACAGACAAATAATCCCTGGTGGGCAGAGTGGAATATTGTTCCTACCTGTATAATTCACTTACACCCCCCCCCCACCACATTTGTCAATCCACTGCTAGATGAAGGCCTTCACTCCACGCTGTGGTGGCGAGGCTGCAAGTGGCCTTTGAATCCAGCACTGTGGAGGAGGCGAGGGTTGGTGGATCACCGCACAGATGGGCGTCCAGAAGGTGCCAAACCCCGACTCGCCAGGAGAAACCAGTACAGCAAGTGGACTGATTGCCATCTGTTTCCGTCTGTATGGGGATGGAGTGTTACCTCCCCCCCCCCTCGTGCAAGGCGTGAGTGTTCTCTGGACGCTCTAGCATCCTCTCATCATTAATTGTCTGAAAACATGTTAATAAAATAAAATAAATAACCACAGTGCAAAATAGCAAGACCCTCTTGAAAACGAGTCTTACGATATCAGCGTGCCTCTCCTGGAAAACAAAGTAGTAGGATTAATAATGTTGTACATACTTCACCATACTGGTCAGTGCGGGTTGGTGCATGCAATAGCTTTGTTGCCTAAGAGCCGTTGAGGCTGTCACTCGCGGTAGCAATGGGCCGCAATCGGACTCGCACGTGGCTACGGGGTGGGGGTGACGGGGCGTTGTCGACAGTAGTGGTGCAGCGCGCTAACCATTGCGCCACCGCTCCACAATTAACACTCCCCCCACCCCACCACCCCACCAAATAAAATCATCGCAAGCCGTTGCTTCGCGTGTCCGCCCCGCGCTCGCTGCACCGCCTCGGCAAGCACGCGCGTTGCAATGCGGCGCGCAACAGCTCCCGAGGGTGCCAGGGGAATCATCAATCGGCGCTCTACCCGGGGGGTATTCACCAACGCCGCCGCAGCAACCCACCCCCCCCTCCACGCGCGCGCGCAACTTGATGGGATTAAATATTTAACGTTGCGCGCCGCGAGGTTGGTGGGCAGGCTGAGGGTTGTAATCCGTCAGCAGAGTGGCAATTAGGAATGTTGTAATTAGAGGCCCCCTTTATTATTTTTCTCCGATGCCTGTGCGACAAATCCGTCCGCTGGCGATGTCACGCCCGAGAGTTTTGCTTTTGGTCGCCGCTCCGGCGCGCGCACGTGCGCGTCTAGGGCATGTCCACCCACCAGCCCACCGGCCCACCGGTCCACCCACCCACACGCCCACCCACCCACCCACACGTCCACCCACCCACCTGTCCACCCACCCGCCCACCGGTCCACCCACCCACCCACACGTCCGCCCACCCGCCCGCCCACCCACCCGTCCACTCACCCGCCCACCCACCCATCCGTCCACCCACCCGCCTACCCGTCCACCCACCCGCCCGCCCACCCACCAGTCCACCCAGCCGTCCACCCACCCGTCCACCCGCCCACCCGCCCACCCACCCACCCACCGGTCCACCCACCCACCCACACGTCCACCCACCCGCACGTCCACCCACCCGCCCGTCCATCCACCCACCCACACGTCCACCCACCCGCCCGTCCACCCACCCACCCATCCTGGATTAACACGTTGCTGGATTAACAATTAAATAATTGCATGGTTTCTTTTAATTTAATCATTAATATTATTATTATTATTAGATTCTCAGCGCGCGCGTGCGTGTTGGCCACGTAGGTGGACGTTGTGCAGTGTCGCCAACAAACGCGCGCGGCGGACAAGCGGGAACACGTGAACGCACCAAGACAAAGATTCCCCGTATAGCCCGCACAGTCTGCCGAGGTCAAGTGCCTCTAGCGGGCATCTACTAAAGGGCAGGCAGGGCGAACGAGGGGGTGGATCTGGCCAGCACCACGCTTTGCCACCTCTGTCCGCCGCCAGTAACCAAGTACTCATTTGAGGCCGAGTTGATCTAGAGGAGACCCAGGAGAAGTCCGGATATCACACTCGACTGGTGTTGGCCACTCTCGACGAATTCACAGCAGAGTGAGCTAACCGCTGCAATGCCCATTGCAAGCTGTACAAAGGTATCCGTATATTTTTCAACAAAGTCGCCGGTGTTAACGCACGTAGAGCCCTACATTGTGGCTGCATAAAATCAAAATCAAATGACAATTACAGCCCTTTGAATGATTCCCCATGCAGTGCCGGTCAAGGGCCTTGTTTGGGCAGACTCTAACCACGCTGCTCAGCGTGGATTGATGAGGATTAGGGTTCGGAGCTCAGGTCCGATTTAGATACGTATTACTCGCTACATGTGTTCGCCGTGGCAGGGAATTAAACCCATGTCACGAGGCTTCATAACACAGTGTGGTCCAGATGTCTTGTGAACCCCATTTAATTCACTAAACCGTTATATTAAAAAAAAATTCAAGTGAGGTTGATTTAAAACAGAAATGAATACTCAAATGGGAAAATATGTCAGGGGTCAATTAATTGGGGGGTCACGGTGGCGAGATTTCAACTACCTCGCCTTGTATAACCTCTCTCCCCGTTGTCGGGGGGGCTTTTCTCCGGATCCTGCGGGATTTCCCTACACATTTGGAGGCGCGCGTTTAGAGTATTTGGCTGCTATAACTTTACACGCGAATGAGACACTTTGTTGAGCTATCAATTGTGGCCACTTCTGAAAAGGAACTTTTAAGCTCGGTGGGACTTACCTAGTTAAATTTAAAAAAAATGGTTTAGTTATTAATTGGGGGGGGGCGTCACAAGACATCTGGACCACTCTGTACATTACACCAAGCACCGCGCCATTGCTCCACTAACCACTGTGCCGCTGACATTTTAGATGTATCATGTGACACCGTTGTTTACTTCATTGCTGTACACTTTTATATTTTTGTTTGTTTTAGCTTTGCTATTCAGTGGACCCGGGTCTTTCTTGCAAATGAGTTTCTCCACCTGGCGACACCAAAATCATCTTGAAACCTCACCGGGTCACCAAAGGGAAAAGTAGGTTTCAAAATAATAGCAACAGAATTAAAATGTTTATCTATAGTGGAGGAATCCGATGAGCTGTAAAGCTCTTTTTTCCCCGCAGATGTCCGGTAGGGGCACGGCGTCAGAACGTCGCAACAACAACAACAACAAAAACATCGATGGGAGTGAAACGCGTTGGGAAGGTTAACAACGTGAGATCTGCACGTGAAACTTTATTTTCCATAATAGTTTTTTGTTTTAGGGTCAGATCGCGTGAGTATAAATGTGTCGTTAAACCCGCCACCACCTGACACGGACAATTAGTCAGGTTCGTCACGTGAACACAAAACGTGCCGATTCGTTACTGGTTCAGCCACACCGGTGTGTTGGAGAGTAAACCCACGGTATTTACAATTCGTTTCGCCGGTAATTACAACCAGCCCCACCAGGCAACGGCCAGAGTTTAACGACACATTTATATTTTTCGATTTAAAGCTTTCGTGACTGCAGGGATTCATCTTCTTGGTTCTTTCGGTTAAGTCACGTAGAAGGGAAATAATAACATAATAATAGTGAGAATTGTATTTTATAATGTTTAATTTTTATTACTTTATTATTTCCCTTCTACGTGACTTTACCGAAATAACCAAGAAGACACATTTATATTTACGCAATCTAACCCAACCTCCCCCCCCCTATATTATGGATATTGGTCGCGAAAGCCTACTACGTGTTAAACTTTGTTTTTTCATCTCATTCTCATAACATTCTTACACCCCCCCTTCTCTACACGTGCGTTTGTAATTTGAGTTTGATAATTGCTATTCTTGGCGGACAGATGATGTCCTCACACAATTCAAATAGCCAGAGGCAGTATCTGCTTTGTCTGTTAAGATTAATGATTTCTTTGATCGTGAAAGTAATGTATTTTCTCCTTCTGGCGAGAGAAGGGGCGGGGGAAACAAATGACATTCGCTCTCAAAGGACAACGGATGTTGCAGACCCGGCATTTTGTAAGGGCTATCAATTGATACGAGAATGGAATTAAAAGGCATACAAAAAAATCGAATGGAATTGGATATTATTTTACGTAAAAAAAATTGTACAGGCTGCTATATGACAAGATCCTCTTTGAAGTAATCTGATTTGGTATTAAAACAAATAATGTTGCATGTACTCCAATGAAATACTTGCATTTGCAAATATATTTTTTTCGTGTGTTTTTTTTTTATATTTCGGGAGTGAAGCAATTAACCACGCGAAGCCTGCTGCTGGTTTTTATTTTTATAAAATTCAATGTTCTCACGCATCTTTTTTTTTTATTCTTCCCGTGTCATTGTAAAGCAACCCAGCAATTACGACCATTTCCCAAAAGTCTGTGTGAAATCACAGGAGAAACAAACAGTTTTATCATTATTTTCTAAAATCTTTTTTTCACGTCGCATATTTAATTAGATGTGTTTTATATGTAAAAAAAATCGGTTAGCTTGCTCGCAAAAAAAAATTATAGGCATTTAAAAAAACAAATTATGCTTGATATTTATAACCGTAAACACGTGTGCATGAATGTTTCAGTCTTATCACCCCCACCTCCCCCCCTAACTTCGCATAGCAAAGTTACGATAAATGTTGGCACAATAATGAACACGGGTGACAGTTTCCCGGCCCGCTTATTTTCGTACACACCACAGCGGGACGGTGAGTCGAGGCAGGACGCACGATCGACCAAAAAAAAACGACATCGCGTCGTCACTCATTCTGTATCGTGTTTTAATACTTGTTTGAAGTTAGTTTAACATTCATCCTTTCATGCACCCCCCCCCCCCCCACTTTCGTCAGCCCCTCCCCCGAGTTCTTGTACGCCACCGTTTGCGACAAGGTCACACTATAAATAAAGCGTCGCTGCCGTTAGTCTTGCTTCTTCGTGTTGGGAAAAGGCGGCGGCGGCGGCTGCGACGAGCATAATCATGACGCATGCAACGGTACCAAATCAATTATTACGCCCTCGCTACAAGCGTCGAATCGTGTGATATATTGTGTGTGTGTGTATACGCACGGTGGGCTGCTCATGCAAATCGCGCGTGCTGATGTTCGCGTTGTGATGAGTGAAGTTAATGAGACTGTGCAGAATAATCTTCTTGGTTCTTTCGGTAAAGTCACGTAGAAGGGAAATAATAAAATAATACAAATAAAACATTAATAAAACACAATTCTCACGACGTTTCGGCCACAACGCAAGCAGCCATCCTCAAGTGAAGAACAGGGCTGTCGGAAAGACAGCGTCTGAATGAACACCACCAAGCTTGGCAGCGTATATTTAAGCTGGGTTAATTTGTGCAGAATAAAATTGGAATAATTCCAAATGAGACAGGAAATTCTAGAGGTGGGATGTGTGGCTCCTGGGTCACAGTCTAAACTAAAAACTAAACTATTGTTTTTGTTTTACCACGTAGGGCCTACCGAGCTATGTAGCTCTTTTTCATAAGCGACCAGCCCACAAATGATAGCTCAACGAAGTTGCTTATCACGTGGAAATGTATAGCAGCCAAAGACTCGAAACGCACGTTGATTCTAAACGTGGAGGGAAAAACTGGAGGACCCGGATAAAAATCCACGCAAACACGGGGAGAGAGACATGCAAACTCCAAATATATGGGCGTAATGGTAGGGATAGAACCCACGACCTCCTGTATAACAGGCGAGGTAGTTAACGTCTCGCCACTGAGCCAACGCCGCTGAGAAGAGCATGGGTTTGACTCGAGGTGCCAACCGCCCGCCGTGGTTGAAACCGGGATTCACACGCGAGAGAGAATTGACGATCTGAGAACAGACACAACAAAAATCATGCTAAATGTCAGCTTTTTTCACTTAAATTGGCAATATTCCAGCTGTGATCGTCATGGGACAAACATCGCTCTGTAACAGTGGGGTGGAAAAGTGTTTGTGTAGATAAAATAAAAAGTAAACTTGAAAGAATCCCATGAGTGGTTCTGTGAAGGTATACTTCTGTGGGCCATTCTCGAACACACACGGGTGGGTGGGGGTCACTCCCCTGCGAGATTTCAGAATTGAAGCTTAGTCTCAAGACACCCGATAGCAACACTCGAATAGAATGCGGGGGGGGGCAGGGGGACAAAGCAAAATCTACACACACACGTTTGCCACTCTCCCTCCACATGGACTCGCTCAGTGGTCAAGCATCACTGCACGGTCCAAGATAATGTGTGAAGAACTGTCTAGTGTCCACCTCAAAACGTGTAGACTTCCCAAAGGCAACAATAGCTCTCTCTACAAAGCGCACGCTTGGGGATTGCCATCCACTGCGCAACGGTAGACAGCGGCTTAAGGCGCAGCACCTGCAATAGCTCGCTTGCACCGCCGCAGACGGAAGGGGCCTTCACTCAAAGCCAACTACCGTGGGTATTCGGTGCACTAGTCCTTGTCGAGCCGATGTGTCGGGAGAAGTGCGTGGGCGAGGTTTACCCCAGCGCACGCGACCTGCCAGTCGAAATTCCCCGTCGTTTCACACCGCCGGCTCCCCCCGGCAGATGTTGCGGAAGGCGGCGACCCTCTGGAACGCGAGTCAAAGTGCGCTGATCGTTAACGCCGCTGTGGCAGCACGTCGCAGTGATGATGGGTTACGCGGTGGGTAAAGTACGAAATGGCCGTGTTTATGTAGTTCAGATGGGGGAGAAGCGAGCCTTGTTCGGGATGGCTAACCTCATGAAATATAGTGGCGAGTACCCTCAAGGTCACATCAGAAAACCATTAGGATGACTAAATAAGGATAAGCAAAAAGTGTAGATGGGTGGGAAAGATGCTATTCAAACGGCTTTGGGGAAATTGGGTTTTGTACCGAGTGACCCTGAGTGTGAATATTTCCTTAACAGCAACAAAAATGCAGGGAACCGATTCCATCGCCAGCCTTAGGGAGGCCCGCGGAGCTCAAATGAGCCGACGACTATGACGGCGGTGATGATCCATCGTCTCGCCAAGACCTCGCCAGATGTGATCGCGGAGGAGAGAGCCTTCCTTCACGCGAAGCAGTTCCAAACAAATTACTTGATACAGCTGTCGTGGCTGTGACGGTTCCACCTGAAGACGGAGGCTTGTGTTGCTTCCGAAACGTCGTGAATTTTTTAATTTTTTAATTTTACTTTTTAAATTTAAATTTTTTACCTACGTGACTTTACCGAAAAAACCTAAGAGTATGAATCCTTGCAGTCACGACAGCTTCAAATCTAGAATCAACATCGACGAGTTTCGATCGTGCCGCTGCAGAGGCGCGGCACGTGGCGCAACAACGACGTCTCAGGTTGCCATACGCAATTTTCCTCGCAGAATTAGAAAATATTTTCCGGGGGTTTGACTCTGAGACATTTTTGCATGCATATGTATGGTATGTGTCTATGGAATGTATGAATGGTATGCGTGTATGGTATGTACAGCCCGATGCAAACGGACTCCTTTACTATGGCTATGTTAAGGCAATTTTCAGGTTTGCGGATCTGGCTTCGATGAAACAATATCGATTGGAATAAATGGAAATTGTTCCTCCTACTTCTTCAGGGAAATGTATGTGTGTATGTTGAACTTCTTTCGCACCGCACGTAGCCAGCTGCGCTAATCGGAGGTGCGGGCGAAGGACAACAAACTTAACACAACAAAGCAGTTCCAAACAAATTACGTTTTCAATCTCCATTTACAAGCGCACATCGCCCAGTGGCTTCCTAATATCGGAAGGGAAGAGCGTTCCAGACGGCCTCAGAAGCGCAGCTGAAAGCGCGCGATGCGTTGACCCTCGTCTTTGTTCGATGGCCAAGCAGCCAAAAGCCGCTTGCTGCTGCGAGGATGACTAGCGGAGTTCGCGTGACGGCGCATGCGCCTTGACAAGACCGGCAAGGCTGCGTGGTTCATTAGTGGCAAGCACTTTGTGTGTAATGAGTGCGACCGTATGGAGGTGGTAGGCGCGGTGGGTTGGGGGGGGGGGCGGCGATTTTGGTTGAATAGCGATTTAAAAATAGCTTAGTTTTAGTTTAGTTTTAGAGTAATGATTAACAGTTGTCTGCTAATGCGCTGCTGGTTAAAGGCCTCTTGCCCTATGCCACCGCCGTCCCTGCGATGCGTTAATCCATCTCACTCCCGCACGTACCGAGCTGCTGTCATCCCATCACTCCCGTCTCCTACGGCTGCAGGTCGCGTCTATCGACCATCACCAACAACATCATCATCATCGCTTCAAGCGTGCTGCCGTGCCACGAATCCACTTTTACTTGCACTAACCCGCGCCGACCGGCACGGTGAAGTTACGCTCAAACAACTCCCACGTCAAAGGGTAGCGATATACACGCTCGGTTGGTGACATTGCCGTTAACGCACCGCTAAAAAGCCGTCGCGTCAACCCGTGATTGCGTCCGCGCATTCGACGCGCCTCGATCCACCGCACAGATCCGACGCGGCTGCGTTACGCCGGCAGTGGGGCCTGCTCGAATCGGACCGGGGACCTACGTGCGAACGAGTCAAGCTCACGGGAGGAGACCGCGGTTGCCGGCTGCAGGATGCCGAGGGGAGAAGTCGCGCGCGCACCGCGATCAGTCCCAGACACAGCTCGCCACAACGGCCGCCGATGTTACAGCCGTGCCCAGCGCGGTGTGCTGACCGCTGCACCACCGCTCCACGCAGACGAATTATTCCCCCCCGCGCCATGCCATGATGCTGAGGAATGATAACGGCACCGTTTGAGCCCTTCGGGAGCTGGAACCGAACGTAAAAGTTCGCTTTAGAATGGTCTCCTTGATTTTTTTTACGTTAAATTTTGTTTACCCTTGACATTCGGTCCCAGAGTTTCTCTCCACTGACACAAACTTCCGCCTCCCACGCGGAGAGTTGATCGTTCTTTGTGAATCAGCAATCAAGGATGTTTTTTCGGCACGGCTTTGCCGTTGGGCCATTCGGACGATCTGCAAATCCATTAAAATGCCTTTTTAGAAAGAGAGAGAAAGGCTTTTCACCGCTGCAGGAATTCTAAACAAGTATTTTTCGGCGGAACATTTTTTTTTCTTTCACAGAATGCGACATTCGATTGACAATCGGTGGTGTCCTTGCGATGAGTTTGTGCATTGTGTATATATTTACGCTCCGGCATTTTAAAAGGATGGCTTTCAGAGAGACGCCAAATACATTTGCGGTGTTATTTGTTTTCACCAAGGATGCAATGCGATGGGAATGACGTCAACAATCTTTGTCATCGTTCAATTCAGACCCTTGGCCCCGCTTCGTCACTTTACGCTTCTCGTATTCATCCGAATTGGCAATCGCTACGCATTTCGACGTTGCGAAGATCCGGTGCCAACAATGAACGGATTCCAATCCACACATCCTCCTGGTTAAAGCCAATGTATACGCACATTGATCGGAGAAGTTTCCGATGCCACAACGTTCACGGCACGGCAACTTCGGCCGTTGAGTTTAGAAAGCGGCGTGCGTGCGGGAGAGAAAACCCTTCGTGCCGCATTCTCCTGATTATAAGACGCTCCGGAAAGCAATAAAAGAAAGAACCGTTTTCAAAATGTGTGCCCCGGTGTCAATAAACTCACGCAATTCTGGTGATGCGCACGCACGCACGCACGTACCACCATACACAATCGCCCCCACGCACAGCAAACATAAAGATTCCCTGTATAGCCTTTAACAGACAGTTGGGACAAGTGCTGTTAGCGGGCACGTATTGAGGCCGGAACTGCACATGAAGAGGTTGGTGGCCAGCACCACGCCCGGCCGCCTTTGTCTCCGCAGAGCTGATAATTATACACTGCACTAAGGTGCTTATTTAAGGCTGAGTTGACATAGGGGAGGCCCGGGACCGGTTCAGATATTTGCCACCGAAGTTGGCTGCGAGTGATAATCGAATTCGGGTCGCCTGGTTTGTAGTGCAGTGCACTAACCACGACACGACCGCTCTCCCTCGAGATATGTAACTCTTTTAAGTAGCGACCTGGCCACAAATGCCTACTCAACGAAGTGGCTTATCACGTGGAAATTTACAGCAGCCAAATACTCGAAACGCGTGTTTCTAAATGTGGATGGAAAAAAACAGAGGACTCGGAGAAAAACCCACGTGACTACGGGGAGAGACGTGCAAAATCCATATATACAGCAGGCGTCAGGGTCGGGATTGAACCAACAACCTCATGCATACCATGCAAGGTAGTTAACATCTCGCCACTGTGGCACCCAATTAATTGACCCCTAACATGTTTTCCCTTTGCATATTCATTTCTGTTTTAAATCAACCTCACTTAAAAAATATATATGAAGTTTTAGAGAATTAAATGTGGGTCACAAGACACCTGGACCACGTTGTGCTATGGATTTAATTCCCTACCACGGCTAACATCAGTAGCGAGAAATACTGGATCTGAACCTGAGCTGAGTTCCCAACCGTAACGCTTATCAACTCACACTGAGCAGCATCTTTGAAGTCTGCTCAAACAACGCCCTTGACCTCCTGCATACCAGACGAGGTAGTTCATGTCTGGCGTCCCTCCCGTCGGCTAGCCCACTATTTCTCAAATAAACGCCGCTATAGGAGTCACTTCCCAGAGGGGGGGGAGATGTGACGGGTCTTAACCTCGCGAAAGAAGCAAAAGGTGAAAAGGGATAGAGAGAGAGTCCGCGATGTATTTAATATCATGACAATGACTGCATTTTAATTCCCCGGGTGATATATTGACGCTATTGTTGTTTGGCTTGGCTACAAATGCCAGGGTTCGTAATTATGGGCACGGTAATTTCACTCGTGGGTCAAGAGATGCAGAGTTGATGTGGTCCGGGTCTGCGGTTTGCAAAGGGACTGCACGCGCTCGGAGCAAATCAAACGTCAATGATCGCTGCGTAATTAAATTTCTCCGCAGCGCACGGTGGAAACTGCGGGTTAAATGTCCCCTGCATTCGCCACCCCCTCCCCCCTCCTCCACCACCTCCCCGCCCGTAGCTTGATGCAAAGCCTCGCAATTAATTGTGCGGACAAAAGGAGAGTATTCTTATTCTTAGGTTTTTTCGGTAAAGTCACGTAGGTAAAACATCAAAATTAATGAAAATAAAATAAAAACAAAAATCACGACGTTTCGGAGGCAACACAAGTCTCCGTCATCAGGTGGGACCGTCACAGCCGAATTAGCTGCATTCGGCTGTGACGGTCCCACCTGATGACGGAGACTTGTGTTGCCTCCGAAACGTCGTGATTTTTGTTTTTGTTTTTATTTTATTTTATTTTCATTAATTTTGATGTTTTACCTACGTGACTTTACCGAAAAAACCTAAGAATATGATTCCTTGCAGTCACGAAAGCTTCAAATCTAGAAAAAAAAGGAGAGTAACTGACGGCGAGTGCCTGCAGCACGTCGTCTGCTTGTCCGCTGCGTTTTGAGCAACAGTAGCGGAGCTGGCGTACGCTGCGATGCAGTTGCAATAAATGTGGTGGCGGGGGGAGGGTGGTGGGGGTGGCGGGTGTGTGGGGGGCATGGAGAGGGGAGGGGGTGTTGTGGAAGGATGAGAGGGAGAAGAGAATAAGTGAGCTTTAAATGCCATGGAATCTGAAACAAGAGACGGTTTTTGGCGAGTAGAAAGTCAACCGTTGTTCTAATTGCGAACTCAAGAGGAGTGGTGCGTGAGCGCACGGTTCCCCGCATGTGCCGGTCTTACATCCCTGCAGAGGTCAGTGGTGGATTTTCCACGTTCCCTCGGTGATGGGTGGAGGAGGGAGCCGAGTTTATCCATCGGATAGCAACTGTTGACTTCGTCGCGAAGCGGAACTAATTTGATCAACCCGTCAATTGATGACGTTGGGCCGAGTTCACCGGCAAACGAGGTACGAAGAACGTGCAAATTTCGGCTCGCTCCACCGCAGAGCTCGCTGGCTCGTGCCGGCGGGGTCCCTGAGTTCACGCGCGCGTGGGGAGCGGGGGGGGCGACTGGCGACGCTCAGCCGCGTCGTTCGCTCACGGGGAGTGACGCGCATCCCAGACGACGACGCGATCGACTTCAGATCGCGTTAAAAAAAAACCCCTTCGCCTTTTCGCACGGCGCGACTCGACCGCCGTGCCTGCGAGAGAAAAGCCGTTGCTGGGGGGGGGGAGGGGGGCGCGAGGCGTCGGATGCTTTTTTGATACAAACGACAGCGGCGGGGACAGGTGAAGAAGCGATTTCGCAAAACCGTCGGGAAGAAATTATTTTTTGCACAAATTGCGATACGTATTTCTGCGGTACTAATTAATACCACTGACACTCATAATAATAATACGTACACCCTGTGACATTCATCCTTTGAATAGGATGTGCAATGTTCACAATTTTGCTCGCACCTCTCTCTGTGTGCCCTCCCCCCCCCCCCGATAACCACATTCCTAATGAATCCCGGGGACGCGGTGGAGAGTGCGACATCCTGCTTAACAATGTACTGAGAGTTCAATTTTAATGTACGATTTTTATTGAGGGACTGTGTTTTCTTGGTGTGGCTTGGCACTGTGTTTGCTGTCGTTTTACTGCCTTTCCGAAGCCTGAGAATTGATGATGCAATTTGAACGAAAGGTAGTTTATTTATTAAATGGGGCAGATGTTACCTTCCTCGCCAGGTATGTAGGAGGTCGGGGGTTCGATCCCGACCCTGACGCCTCTACATTTGCAGTTTGCATGCTCTCCCCGTGGTTGCGTGGAATTTATCTCTCCATGTTTATAAACATGCATTGAGATTATTGAGATTATTTTAGTGCTATAAATATCAAATGATGGGTCACTTTGTTGAGCTATCATTTGTGGCCAGGTTTCTTCTGAAAAATAAGTTAATAAATCAGTGGGCTTTGCCTGGTAGGATGGGGATGGTTTAGTTTTATTTGTATGTGTTTGGGTGATTTGTTGAACCTTGCTTTTACTTTGCACTGCTATCGTGATTGTATATTGTTTGTTGTTGTAACGTTCTTAACCGACACATCTGTGAAAAAGAGCTGCATAGCTCATCGGATTCCTGCAGTATAACTAGATATACCGATTCTGAAACATTAACGGCCAGAGCCCGGCATCCACAGAACTCCCCACCGGCCCAGCCGTGGCTCTCGCGATAATAATAATTTTTTTTGTGCCATTGGGCCGCTCGAAAGCGTGGGCAAGCGATATCACGAGCGGGGCCCTACACATCACCATCGCGGAGATTCGGCGCTTCGCGGACGAGTTGACGGCGTGAGGTTTCCGCGCCGTTCTACCCAATCCGCTGATTTGTCGAGGGACTTTTCATGTGTGGACCGCGACGCCGGTTACGCGCGCATCGCATTACTCTTTGTCGAAATCTGCGGGGAGGATCTGTACCGTAAACTGTGAAGTTGACGGCGCGTGCACACACACATTTATTTATATTTTGTTCATGCACCCGCAGTATTTGAGTCTCGAACACGGCTCGTGACGGTCATATGGTCACGTGGCGCGGTCAGGGCCGGATTAAGGCACGGGGCTTTAGGGGGCTGCAGCCCAGGGGCCTCCGCCGGCTGGAGGGCCTCCAGAGATTGAGCGAAAAGTGATTTCATTTGTGGATGCTGAGTTTTATTTGTTGTTAGCCTTGTAAAAAAATTGTTTAATTTCATTTTAACTTTGTTTTCCTTTTTAAAATATTACTGGGGGACCTCACAGTACCTGTAACCCAGGGGCCTACACAATCTGAATCCAATTCTAGATTTGAAGTTTTCGTGACTGCAAGGATTCATATTCTTAGGTTTTTTTCGGTAAAGTCACGTAGATAAAAAATTAAAAAAATAATTAATTTTAATCTAAAATTTTCGGTAAAATTTGTTATTTTTAATTAATTTTAATTTTATTGTTTTACCTACGTGACTTTACCGAAAAACCTAAGCATATGAATCTGAATCCAACCCTGTGTGCGGTGCTCCAACTGCTGCCACCCATTTATAGGTGTTCAATTCACACGTGATCATTAATTACAAAACACACGCCGGAGGCAGAAGCAACAATACAACCTCCACGGCGGGGGGTGGGGGGGGGCTACCCACAAATTGCTCCGGCTGGCCCAGCTAACCACCGGTGTGATCGATTGCCCTCCATGCGGATTTATGCAACGACCAGAGCCTCTGCTGCGGGGAGAGAATATTCCTTTCTCACACTCGCGAGCAGCAACGCAGCGGGATTGCCCATCATTCCACCTCGCCCGTCCACGCGTCCTCCTGCAGGGAGGGCGGCAGGGCGGTGGCGGGCATGCATGTGGGCGGTCGAACCGGCCCTGGGTCTCCCCTAGGTAGACTCAGCCTCAAATGAGTACGCGGTGGAAATGTGTAAAGGCGGTCGGGCGTGGTGCTGGCGAACCCACCCACTCGTGTGCCACCGTGCCGGCCTTCATAGGTGCTGCTGCTCCTCGCCGCTAACAGCACTTGCCCCAACAGTCTGTTGAGGCTATATGGAGGGGGGGGGGCGAGTCGGCGGTTGCCGCTGAAACTGTGCGACAGCATCGTCGTGTGCGGTGGAACGCGGGTTTTGTTTATCTAAATATTTACTTCTTATTTTGTTGACGTGCGTATGAAAAGGGCAACGATGGCAACAAAAAGCGGGGCTTAATTACCGGGGAGCCCTAATTGGTATCGTCAGAGAGAAACTGGGAGGGGTGGGGGGGAGAGAGTTATGAGAACAACAACACAAAATGGTCGTGCGGGGGTGGGGGCAGAAAGTGCGAGGGTTGGCCGTGTTATTGCATTTTAATTCCGAATGCAAAAATGATTTTTTCGCATGCGATACGTGGCATAAGCGTTATCCGAGGATGACGGTTTACGGTGCAATTACTTGTGGGATTCATTTGGCTACATTGATTAGTGAAGCTGTGGTAATTTATACCAATTTAACAATCGTGAAAAAGCAACAACAAAAAAACATTTCACGCTCGGTAATTAGCTTCGCGATGCCAATATCGTACAGATTACACACATTTGAAAATCGTGAACGTTACTCTCAGGATAATGGAGGAAAAATAATTACTCACCAAACTTAACGCGCTCATCGCAAAAGAACGTCTCTCAATGGTGACCTGTGGTCGTGAGTCAAATCTGTTCTGTCACTCGACCTCAACACAAAGTCACGGCGAAAACCACGGGAAGGCACGCGACATCCAAAAAGCGGGCTCACACAAGTGCCAGCAGACTAAGAGCGATCAGCCCAATCCGCCTGCGTGTGGAACTTTGCCGCTAATGACGACGTGGGTCGCATGCTGTCAGTCGGCTCGCGGCACTTTATCATGCCAACTTTAGTCGCGCAAGCTAGAAGGACGCGATGGCAGGAGTGGCAGAACTAAGCCGCGCTATCGCAGCAGCAATTAAGCTCCGCCACAGGGGGAATTAAACAATAGTCCCCTTAATTATAGATTTGAAGCTTTCGTGACTGCAAGGATTCATATTCTTAGGTTTTTTTCGGTAAAGTCACGTAGGTAAAAATTTTAAATTAAAAAAAGTAAAATAAAATAAAAATCACGACGTTTCGGAGGCAACACAAGCTTCCGTCTTCAGGTGGAACCGCCACAGCACGCTTGCTGTATCAAGTAAGCTTGTGTTGCCTCCGAAACGTCGTAATTTTTATTTTATTTGTATTTTATTTTACTTTTATTAATTTTTATTTAAAATTTTTACCTACGTGACTTTACGGAAAAAACCTAAGAATATGAATAATAGTCCCCTTCCAGTTGTCCCCTTTCAGCCATTCCCGGTGGCTAATAGCGGATCGCTTCCGTCACGATTAACGCTCTTTAAGTCCCCGGCGGTAAGCTGGTCGCAATCATCGCGGCGGCGGCGTTGAAACAAAAGTTCCAACGCGAGCTCGTCACGTTATCATTGGCTAAAAGTGAACACCCCCCCCCGCTCTTGACCCCCCCCCCCTCCCCGCAAACACGAGCTGAAAATGTTCACAGGTGTCGGCAGTGTCGGATTAAGTTAGTGCGGGGTCTGTAGCGTCTTCTTTACCTATAAAAGTAATTA
This sequence comes from Lampetra planeri, assembly GCF_965212315.1. Taxonomy (NCBI): domain Eukaryota; kingdom Metazoa; phylum Chordata; class Hyperoartia; order Petromyzontiformes; family Petromyzontidae; genus Lampetra; species Lampetra planeri. The sequence continues at coordinate 9,626,255 of NC_136128.1, read as the reverse complement.
TTTGTCTGTCTGTCTTTGTGTCTGTCTGTTTGTCTGTCTATCAGCTCGGGTACCTTGAGACGTTTTTTACTGACACACTCTGGGGTTTACGGATCAAAAAGAACACGGATATCACGCAGTATGCCCCAGGACGAAAATGTGCTATTCGTATTTCACATCTGTCAAGTTTAAAGTAGTTAAATTAACAATTTATTCCCTATTCTTTGGTTTTTTCGGTAAAGTTACGTAGCAAAAAAATTAAGTGAATAAAAATGAAAAATATATATATTTTTTATAAATAAACACTAATGTAGACTGAAGCCTGGTTCTTAATCGGAGTGAGTGTACTGGCAGCCTATAATGTAGACTGTAGCCTGGTTATTAAGTTTGGTGAGTGTACTGGCAGTCTATAATGTAGACTGTAGCCTGGTTCTTAACCTGAGTGAGCGTACTGGCAGTCTATAATGTCGTCTGTAGCCTGGTTCTTAATCTCAGTGAGTGTACTGGCAGTCTATAATGTAGACTGTAGCCTGGTTTTTAAGCTGGTGAGCGTATTGGCAGTCTATGATGTAGACTGTAGCAATGGTTATTAAACTGAGTGAGCATACTGGCAGTCTATAAGGTAGACTGTAGCCTGGTTCTTAACCTGAGTGAGCGTACTGGCAGTCTATAATGTAGACTTATTCTTGGTTCTTCAGTAATAAAAATAAATAAACGTAAAAAAATAAAAACCCACGACGTTCGATCGCAACACAAGCGGTCGTCATCAGGAAAAGGGGGGTTATCCTCTAAAGGCAAACTGTTCATAAAGGTTTAGAGATGGGCGTGGTCCAAGTGTGTCAGCAGAATGGGCGTGGCAGCAAATGTTAATTCCTGCAGTCACGAAAGTTTGAAGTCAAAATGTAACCGCCTCTACGGGGAGAGTTTCCACATAACCAAAAGATCATTTAACAAACCCCGAGACAAAAAAAGCTCATCTGATCGAGCCACTCACATTTGTGAAGATGCTCTAAGGTAATACCGATCTCATTTACACTGACTTCTGCGTCTGTCACATCTTCCAATGCTAAACGTAAAAAAATAACATTAGATGCCCCGCCCATGCTGCTGACACACTTGGGCTACATTCAGATAGTCAGAAGTTACTACTATAGAGTTAAATTTCGATTTAAAGCTTTCGTGACTGCAGGGATTCATCTTCTTGGTTCTTTCGGTAAAGTCACGTAGAAGGGAAGTAATAAAATAATAAAAATAAAACATAATAAAACAATTCTCACGACGTTTCTTTCTGAAGAGATGCCGCGACTCTAAGGTAATACCGAACGCATTTACACTAACATCTGCTGCTGTAACTTCTTCTAATGCGAAACGAATTCTGTCTAGAACTAGCTTAGCTCTTATCTCAGAGAAAATCAGACTTACGCGCACCGAACTAGATCAGTTAGACAAGACACTCTACAAATCACACTTATCCTTGAGTGCAACAATGTCCACATCGGATTGGGAACATGTGGAAAAAATGACTGCCTCTTCAGCTGCCGCTATGTCGACTAAATGTAAGGACAACTTGATTTCCAAATTCAACCGCCTCTCAAACAAGAAACCGGACCCACACATTGAAAAGCTAGATGTTAACAAAGTCGTAATTAATCGCAGTAACAGTCCTATTTCTGAAGGTTTGAAATCCGTTTTAGCTAAAGGACTAAACTTTGCAGTCACACCTAGACACATACCAGTTAATGATATAATTGCTCGAGTAGATGTAGCTCTCAAGGGCTTGAGTCACATCGCTGCAGACGTAGCAAGATCGGAAATCTCTGTAACCCTCAAAAACGCTAAGATGCCAGCTAGCAACATCAGCAAAGATGAGCGTTTTGAATTAGCTCAATTAAAAAAGAGGGATGACATTGTCATCCTCTCAGCCGACAAAGGCAATGCCACTGTCATCATGGACAAAATAGAATACAACAACAAAATTCAAGAACTACTCACCGATGGCAGCTATACAAAAATAAAAAGAGACCCCACCAACAGCCTCGTCTCCAAAACCAACAACATCATTTCTGCTTCAACCGCATTAATTGATCAGACCAAACAGTTCTCGTTGAAACCTTCTGCAGCCAGGCCACCAAGATTGTACGGCTTGCCAAAGATACATAAAGAAGATACACCTCTTCGTCCCATTGTCTCTACTATCAACTCCCCGACTTACAAACTGGCTCGTTTTTTGTCCGAAATCCTACGGCCTCTCACTGGAAAAACCACCTCTGCAGTACTAAACTCTACTGACCTGGTATCAACAATCAAGGGGATTGCCCTGTCCCCAGACGACCTGCTTGTCAGTTTTGATGTGGTTTCCTTGTTCACCAAGGTGCCTGTGCCTGACACCATCGCAATCATTGAAGACTTGGTTCATCAAGGACTGAATGCTGGGGTACCCCCCCTGGTGAGACACTGCTTAACCAATACATACTTCACCTGGAATGGAACCTTCTACAAGCAAATTGAGGGCACCCCAATGGGCTCCCCCTTATCTCCGGTTGTAGCCAACATCTTCATGGAGAAATTTGAGACGGACGCCATCCAGACTGCCACTCTACGCCCGACCTTATGGAAGAGGTACGTAGACGACACTTTTGTCATCTGGCCACATGGCCGGCCTGCTCTAGACCAATTTCTCGACCATATCAATTCCATACACCCAGCCATCAGATTCACCATGGAAGTCGAAAATGATGGCAAGCTACCCTTTTTGGATGTCCTAATCAAAAGGAGACCTGATGGTTCAATGAGCCACTCTGTCTACAGGAAAGCCACCCACACGGATGCTTATCTAAAACCGGATTCCCACCACCATCCATCCCAGAAGAATTCCCTCATCAAGACTCTATATCATAGAGCCCAATGCATCTCCGACCATGAACACATTTCCAGTGAACTCAAACACGTACGCCAAGCTCTTAAGGCTAATGGTTACTCCGACTACACAATCCGCAAAGCCATCACTCCAACCACCAAGAAGGATCCTGTTGAGGAGCCTTTCAAGACCATCACCTTACCCTACATTGCTGGGGTCACAAAAAAGATCTCCAAAATCCTGATTAAACACAAGATCCAGGTCCGATTCAACACAGTACATAAAATCCGTGATCTGGTACCGTCTGTAAAAGATGTGGTTCCAGACATACAGTACCCTGGTGTCTACAAACTAAGTTGCCTCTGTGGTAGCAGTTACATTGGGGAAACCAAACGACATGTCTCGGACCGCATCCGTGAACATAAAGCTGACCTGAAACACTGTAGGACAAACACCTCAGCCGTGGCAGATCACTGTTACAACTCAGTGGGCTCACATGACATTGACTTCTCCAAGACAGAGGTTCTCTGCAAGCCATCTGGCTATCATGAGAGATTCGTACATGAGGCGATCCACATTTACAAACACAGAGACAATTTTAACCGAGAAGATGGATTCTGGCTTAGCAATCACTGGAAGGACGTAATAAACCATTTTGATACACATTAGGGTGGGTAGAATAATACATAGTGTTATATTAAAAATGTATAAGGTATAGGGTGGTTTATAGCAATACAGTATGTAATTTAATGTTGGTTTTGCCTATGGAAGTATATAGTACGGTATAGACGCGTGTGATGTAAGAGAATAAAGTTTAGATGGAAGCATATTATATAATTTTTTACAACGTAGAATTTTTCATGTATTACTTACTGTTAGTAACTCAGCTTATTGTAGAGTATAGTAAGTTTACTGATGATGCTATGTAGTTTATACTTTAGTTTGTCATGCAGTTTATACTGTAGTTTTTTACGTGGTTGTTTAGTAACTACAGCTACATACTATTAACATTCCTTTTCTTTGTTAATGCTCCCCCCCTTCCCCCCCCCCCCTTTGATGCTGCTAATCCTGCATAATGCACGGGCATAGTATTGATTTGGAACCCCCCCCGCCCACCTCCTACGCATTTTCCATATGCTGAATTCCTCTTGATATGCAAATTATTTTGTTTAGGCGCTCTTCTTCCCACCTCCCCCCCCTCTAACCCAGCTTAAATATACGCTCCAAGCTTGGGGTGTTTCATTCTTCGCCTGAGGATGGCTGCTTGCGTTGTGGCCGAAACGTCGTGAGAATTGTTTTATTATGTTTTATTTTTATTATTTTATTACTTCCCTTCTACGTGACTTTACCGAAAGAACCAAGAAGATACTATAGAGTTAGTTACTACTATAGTCAGTGGATACTACTATAGAGTCAGTAGATACTGCTATAGTCAGTGGATACTACTATAGAGTCAGTAGACACTATTGTAGAGCTAGTAGATGCGACTATGGTCAGTAAATGCTACTACAGTCAGTATATACTACTATAGAGTCAGTAGATACTACTGTAGAATTAGTAGTTACTACTATAGCCAGTGGATACTACTATCATCAGTAGTGTCTACTATAGAGTCGGTAGATGCTACTATAGAGTCAGTAGATACTACTATAGAGTCAGTAGATACTACTGTAGAGCCAGATACTACTGCAGAGTCAGACACTACTATAGAGTCACTGGATACCACTGTAGAGTCAGTAGATACTACTGTAGAGCCAGATACTACTGTAGAGTCAGATACTACTATAGAGTCACTGGATACCACTGTAGAGTCAGTAGATACTACTGTAGAGCCAGATACTACTGTAGAGTCAGATACTACTATAGAGTCACTGGATACCACTGTAGAGTCAGTAGATACTACTGTAGAGTCAGATACTACTGTAGAGTCAGATACTACTATAGAGTCACTGGATACCACTGTAGAGTCAGTAGATACTACTGTAGAGCCAGATACTACTGCAGAGTCAGATACTACTACAGAGTCACTGGATACCACTGTAGAGTCAGTAGATACTACTGTAGAGCCAGATACTACTGCAGAGTCAGATACTACTACAGAGTCACTGGATACCACTGTAGAGTCAGTAGATACTACTGTAGAGCCAGATACTACTGCAGAGTCAGATACTACTATAGAGTCACTGGATACCACTGTAGAGTCAGTAGATACTACTGTAGAGCCAGATACTACTGTAGAGTCAGATACTACTACAGTCACTGGATACTACTCTATTGTATGTAGGGTGTGTAGGTATATATACCTACGCGGGGGTAAAAATATTTTTTGAGGGTCGACAATTTTCGGAAACCTTTTAGATCAATTATTTACCCCACACTTTCTATACATTTTTGTACTTCTGCAAGCCTCTTATAATTTTGGTGACGGACAAATGGACAGACAAATGGCACGCCGGGCTTTCACAATATCGTACTATTTGTGTATGTATGTTATGTTTTTAAGAGACGTTTTGAAATAGATTTTTCCAACGGGCAACGCCGGGTACTTCCCGCTAGTATGTTAAAAGGGGCCCTGAATAAATAAAAAACACAAATATTAAAACGTGTACATTTTAACTGGCATAGTAAAGTAATTGTATTTTTGTCATTTTCCATACAGCCAAAAAATACGACAAATCGCTAACCTTAAACACCCAGTCGTTCATAAAAGTTGAAGGCAGTATAGTACTATAGTAATAGAGCAAGTGCAGAATCACTGAACCGGAATGGATAGGTTGAAGGCATTTAGTGCGGGGCCCTTGAAAGTGCGGGGCCCGTAGCGTATGCTGCTTTTGCTACTAGGATATAATCCGGCACTGGGTGTAGGCACCATGACACTGAATCGTTGCTTAGCAGCGGCGGCGTTAAACGAAGCGAGAGGAGGAGGATGGGGGGAGGGGGGTGACAACAAAAGTTGCTAAGTGAAGAACAAAGGGCCTCGTCCGCCACAGGGCTTCGCGATTTTCAAACGCGAGCCATCGATTCCCACAGAAACTTTTGTTTTAACGGCGAATATCTTTGTCGCGAGCGGAATTGACAGCGCAAGCTCGTATTGATTTGAAAAGCATTGATTGAGAGTGCACGATAACATATAAAACAAAGCCCAAGATTGATTTGATCGATTCTGCCGAATGCATTTTGTGTTTTAGGACGCACGCGCGCACGCACGCGGTCTATGCTCGAGGCCACGTGTTCAAAACTCAAGGCGGCCTTTGAGTGGCTTTGATCCTCCCCCAAGGAATTGACGCAAGAGGATCTTTGCAGGAATCAACCGTTTCTGAAATCGCACTCTGATCCCTGCTTGAAAGGACACTTCATCACCCCATGGCCAGTCTCCGTGATCAGCCAAAACCTTTGGGTTAATCGAATTCATCATGATTTTGCCATGAAGCTAGTACGGTTTTGCTCACGTGAGATTAACCTCTGGCCAAAGCACCCAGATTTAGCCCAATGTCATGAGATCCTGGACACTCGTCAAGCAGTTCTGAGCCTGGGTAGTGCTTTGTATAAAACTATCATATGCATGAACAAGTTGTTGCCGTGGACTGCAGTGGTGAGTGCAGACTCCTTCCATTGTTGTTCTGTACGTCTTTGCTTCCACACCTACTCTCCGAGCACACCTCCACCAGCTTGCACGCAATACTCGTACATGCACGCACACATACATGTCCACAACAAAAACAAAGATCTCCCGCATAGCCTGTAACAAACTGCTGGGGCTAGTGCTGTTAGCGAGCACATATTACGGCCGGCACGGCACACGAGGGGGTGGGTGGCCAACACCACGCCAGGCCGCCTTTGTCTCCCCATTGTCGATGTTTACTCATCGCACCAGGTACTCATTTGAGGCTGAGTCGACCTCGAGGAGGCCTTTGACCAGTTCAGATAATCGTCACTGGCGATGGCCGTGAGCGGGAATCGAACTCGGGTTCAGAGCGCAGCGCACTTACCACTACACTGCCGTACATGTACACACACGTATGGAATCTAATGCCTGTGTACTTCAAGACAGGCCACAACATACTATGTCACGTGCCCAGTGTTAAGACTCCATTTGAATAACGTTAATTCATCTGCGACGCTTCATGAAGCTTGGAGCAATATTGTGCCTATTTGATGATTTGTTCCATCTCAGTCTGTTTCCTATGAGCATCTGGATTAATAGGATTTTTTTTCATATCTGAACAGAAACGTGCACAATAATTGCCTTCAACATCAGTCTTCATCTTGTTATTTTTTTCCCCATGCCTCGGTGTTCGTGTGTTTTTCACATTAAAAAATATATTTTCAGCGGATATTTCAATTGATTAAAGTTTGTATGCAGGTGGCCAGGTGGCTCAGATGTCAGAGTGCCGAGCCAGCACCACCGAGTTTGTGATCTTTCATCCGGGATGCCGTCCATGATTAAACTGTATTCTGCAGTGTAGTGGGTTCATGAAGTCAGTCGTGAGTAAATGGACTCACAAGAAGAAAAATCACGTTAAATGAGTTCATATTTTCCACTAATTTGGGTACATTACAGCTCTCACAGCTCTATAACAATATGACTACTGTGTACGATGTGTATGTTGAACTTCATTCGCACCGTACGTAGCCAACCGTGCTAATCGGGAGGTGCAACAGCCAGCAATCTCACAGCGGGGTGTGGGAAAGAGTGCCCCCTATTGTACAGAGATGAAAAGGTCACCTGAAGGGTTTTTCAGAAGGTCTGTGGGAGTATCTCCACAGCCACTCGTGAGCTTGATTTGACTCCCTCTACTCTCCCACCTTGTATATTCAGTCCCTTGAATGCTATCTATGCCGCTCTTATGTTTAATGCATATGCCATTGTTTTTTTTTTCTAATATTTTTTTTGTATGTATGTAAAATATTGAATATTTTTTTTTACTGCTCAGTGCGTTGAGCGTGGGGAAAATCGCTACGTAAATAAAATGCATTGTTGTTGTTGTTATTATTATTTGCACACGACCCGATCTCATCGCTCCGTTTCCTCGGTGACGAAGCACCGCTCACGGTGTGTTGCCCATTCTGGTCACGGTTAAAAAACGACGGCAGTCTGTAAATTCTCCCCGCCCCCAAAATTTTCGTTAAGACCGCGATTAGCACCGCCGAAAATGAGGACGATTCGTGTCGCCACGGTGTGATTTGCGCGCAAACCTTCGACTGGAGGGGGGGCTGCGCCATTTAAAATGTACTCTTCATCTTCTTGGTTCTTTCGGTAAAGTCACGTAGAAGGGAAATAATAAAATAATAAAAATAAAATATAATAAAATACAATTCTCTCGACGTTTCGGCCACAACGCAAGCAGCCGTCCTCGCGTTGTGGCCGAAACGTCGTGAAAATTGTATGTGATTATGTTTATTTTTATTATTTCATTATTTCCCTTCTACGTGACTTTTCCGAAAGAACCAAGAAGATGAATCCCTGTAGTCACGAAAGCTTTAAATAGAAATGTACTCTTCAGTTCCTCATTTCCCCCCACTCGTGTTGGGGTGTTTTTTTTGTTGTTTGTGCCTTCCCTGTCTTCTTTGCCCGCTCATTGAAAATTCACGCTTGTTCAAAATTCATATTTGGGACGTTTCAAAAGGCCACTATGGAGCCTCCGCATGCATTTCCAAACACGAGGCGCGTAAACGAAATCTGTCATTAATTATTCAAGGTGGACTGCTGAATTTATATTCTGCGCTTTGTGGGTTTTTTGTTTGCCATATGCCTTTTTTACTCTTATATTTTTTGGTGTGATCATTGTACTCTTCGAATTGTCCTCTCTCCATACCAAGTGTCTTCAATCACAACTTACTGTAAAATAAATCTCGAGCTGATATATATATACACCTCCGTTGTTCAGAGGCTCCGGTAAAGTACGCACCCAAATATTCTGCACCGGCATCTTGAGATGCAGTTGCATCCGAACCGCATTGTACTCAATAAATGAATTGATTTTGGTCACAAGCACACTGCCAATTCGAATGCATTTCAAGCGTTGCATTTGGATTCAAGCTGTAACTACCACAAATCAAAAAGACAAATCAAAAAGACATTTCATCTCATCCTTTTTGGCTTCACCGCAGCAAGCGGCAGCAAAAAAAAAAAGTTTAAATATATTTTTAGAAAAGTGGATTTGCAATTGAAGTTCACCGGCACAAAATAATGGACAACTTCATTTCCCCCACCCCCACCCCCATCTCCTCGTTCTAGTAATCACATGACCCACTATTCTTCATGACTTGAATTGAAAGTTAAGCCGCAGCACATTATGCGTTGGCGGTAAAATTATCATAAACGGCCAAAGTTCATTCGGCCACTTATATATAAAAAAAGCAGTTATGAACCTTGCCATTGCATGCAATTTTTTTTCTCTGTATGGTATGCAATTTCAATTTCATTTGTTCCATTTTTGTTTAAAGGGGGGGGGGCATGAAAAGGGGTGGGGGGGGGGAGCCAGACACAGCCAGAAGATCTCTCGCACGGTATCCCATCCCACGTTTTAATTATCGCCGGCATAATTCTGCACGATTAGGAAACTTAATGAGAATCTAAGAATAAAGAGGAAGAGGTTTGCGGCGTATTGAATGATTAAAACTGACGCTCAGAGCCACACGCGACCTCCACCACCGGCTACGGAGAATTAAATGTTATTAAATAAATGAGCTTCCTCCGTTTCTCTCTCTCACTTTCCCAACATTCGCAGCATTTCACTCAGAAGGTATTACACAATTCTTTCGGCAGCTCTGGCTATTGCGCAAACACGCTTACATATATACATACAAAGACAAACATCGCCCATGTAGCCTTAACAGACTATAGTGACAAGTGCTGTTAGCGAGCCCCTATGAAGGCCGGCACGGCACACGAAGGGGATGAGTGGGACAACTATTTCAAAAATGCATTTGAAAAAGTTGCATTATTATTATTAACGAAAAATTGTACGGGATTATTTATTTAAATATGACCGACAATGGCATACTATTACTCGAACGGCGGGTTTCATTTTCAAAAGGGGCACTCCATTTTTTATATTATTTCCTATGCCCTGCGTGGGTGTTGGTGCTCTGAAGGATTGATCATTTCACGAGTACGGTTCTCAGATGAGAACATGACAATCGAAGAGAGCCCGAGGATCTCAGATTACATCCCACCTCACACAAAGATCCCCCGTATAGCCTTTAAAGACTTTTGGGGCAAGTGCGCTTAGCGAGCACCTATGAAGGCCTGCACGGTGGTACACGAGGGGGTGTGTGGCCAGCGCCACGCCAGGCTGCCTTTTATCTCCCCAGTGCTGATGTTTACACACTGCACCAGGTACGCATTTGAGGCTGAGCCGACCTAGGGGAGGCCCAGGACTGGTTCAGATCATCGTTACTGGTGTTGGTGGCCGTGAACGGGAATCGAGGGTCGCCGGGTTCGTAGCGCAGTGCGCCATCCACTACACTACCGTTCCACAGACACACACACGGGTATATATATATACACACGCGCGCACCGCACTGCGGCAAGCCAGCCCAGAGACAATCCGGCAACCCCCAGCCTCTGGGAAGCACCGGAATTTGCAGACGAGTGATGAGATCGCCTCCGGGCAACTTTAGTGCGAAATAGCGAAACGGTAATTTTTTATTTTATGCATCGATCACAGCGCGGGCGGTCGTCGACGCAATATGGACAGGGGCGCAAGCACATTCATCATTGTGACGAGCGCGAAGAGGTCACCTGCCCGCCGGTGCTATTTAAGGCGACGGTTAATTATTCACGGAGAGCCATCGCCACGGTGTCTCGCGAACAGGGCAAGAAAGTTGCTTGCGAACACTTAGCCAGCGCCAACAGCAACAGATACTAAACTAGAAGTCAACAAATTGTACATTCGCACGTAAACTAAAACTAATTTTTATTTGACCAGGTAAGGCCTCCACTGATCTGCGTAGCTCTTTTCCAGAAGCGACCCGGCCACTAATTATAGCTCAACGATTGTGGCTTATCACCTGGATATTTATAGCAGCCAAATACCGTCAAACAGCAAAACAAAATCGAACGTTCATAATTTAGCAAGTTTTATCGACGTGTTATATTGTTGTTGTTGTTGTTATTATTAGCTTCTGCGGGGCTGCCGTGGACAGCAATGGTCAGTGCGCTGAACTTGCAGTCAGTCTCATTCGTTTCAATCGTCCGTCGCACGCAGTAGAAACCACGGGAAAGTTTATTTGATAAAAAAAAATCAATAAATCCTACTTTGTCCACCCGGGAGTATTGACAGGGCTACACCACAGTTCGTCGTTCTGCAGTTCGTGCGTGGCGGTTGTGCGGTGTGGGGATCCCTCCCAACGTGTCTGGTCGGCGTGGAAGAGGAGATAGAATGCCAACCTCCAGAGAGGCTCTGCAGAGATGCCTCTCTCGTGGAGGCCTCTTCCGCCAACAGCGGCGCGAGCGTGCGATTGCAGAGCTGCGCCTGTACCTTCAGCTTCACGGACGGTGCAGGTTCTGATAGAAAATGATGCGGAGTTCCATTCATTAAACAAAAATTACCGAGGAATAAAATACACTAGGCTTTTATAGATCGCTAAGTAAATATTAATATCCTGTCCTGCCTCGTTTCAAGTTTCTTGTTTAACCAAATGAAGAACTCAAGAGAGTGGGATAGGCTCGATTGCAAGAGTCATCTAGGGCATCAGTCTGCCGTGAGTAGGGTTCGATGACTGCTACGTACAATCCCAAATTGAGTAATTTGCGGTGTCATTTTCAATTTGCAGGCATGCAATGGCCTACTTTTGCTGTGACTCAGACGGCGCCGCAGTATTATCGCCCTGAGAACGATTGTTTAAGGGCGCTTCGTAAATTTTAATTATTATTATTCGCAAGCGTTAACCGGGGCCGCCGCTCGGGCCGAACCGTGAAACCTCCGCACCGACGAGTCGACGACCGCGTCACCGCGCTGGACCGCGTCACCGTGCCGGCTCGCGTCAACGAAATGTGCTCGACGGTCAGTTAGAATAGGTACGACGTGAAACGTTTCCACGCTTTGTGGCGATAAATGAATAGCGCTTTTGTGGTGCGATAATTGCGACCGTTGGTTTTGTTTGTCAAAATACGAAGGACGCAAGGCCTTTGAAGGCGTTAATGAAAGATTTCTAATGGTAATTAAATATCACTTGCGCATCACCAAAAAACATGAAGTTTCTTGTGGCGAAGCGCTTGTATAATTTCGAAGCCCATGCACGTGTGTGAAACGACGGCTTTCTGGCTCGAGTACAATGCATCTTAAAGGAGATGTAACGTGTATACTTCACAGTGATGAATACGATTCATAGGAAACCAAGCAATGGGTCTGGCATCTGATTGATAGTCAAAGGTGGTTTTCAGCTCAACTGGGCATTACGCAGCGGCAATCATTTCCTATTCGTGAGCTCAGCGGTGGGAAAAAAAATCCTCATTTCTATGGCGGCAGCGATTCTATCCGTCGGGCAAACCGTTGTTGACTTTCCCACAAAATGGCACTCGTTTTATCGACCCACGGAGGGGGGGGTGGCTGGGGGGTGATGATGGGCTGAGTCAATCTCCCGAACAAGGATTGGAACTCACAAGCTTCCGATTGCGAGCTGTTTTCGCAGCCCGTTCCCCTGTCGAACAGACATAAGGAATGACGAAGTGAATTACACCACGCCGCTTCATGAATAAACGATGCTTCGGCTCCACCCAGTCCTTTGACTTGCTTGCACAACACAGCCCGGATAAAGAGGGCAATTGAGATGCATCGTTACGTTTACGTGGTTGTCACATTGGCGAGGAATTATCTTTTAAATTTTTACTCGCGCCAGAAATGCTCAATTTACAAAGCCACAATTCACGCACGTGGCAATTTGTCCGAATATTATTCACCGACTTAGATAGAAGTAGCCGGACACTGACCTCGCTGTCCTGCTCACCACAAAAACGAATTAGTATTTATTTAACGTTTAAAGAGTGCGCTCTTCACTTCACGGGCTCGAGAACACTTCTCCGATTGATCAGACCAAGAGAGAGAGAGAGAGAGTCGGGCGGCAACAGTTATTGTGTACAAGTCGTTGTGTACAAGTCGTTGTGTACAAGTCGTTGTGTACAAGTTGTTGTGTCCAAGTCGTTGTGTCCAAGTCGTTGTGTACAAGTCGTCTGTGACGCAATGGGGGGAAACAAACACAAATCTGAGCCACTTTTCCCGATGTCGCACGACCCACTGCTCTCTACTTTCAATACAACCGGTGCTGTCACGTAACTATCACACACACACACAAATCACACACACACAAATCACACGCACACACAAATCACACACATACACAAATCACACACACACACAACATCACACACACATCATACACACACACAAATCACACACATACACAAATCACACACACACACAACATCACACACACATCACACACACACACAAATCACACACACACAAATCACACACACAAATCACACACACACAAATCACACACACACACACACACAAATCACACATAGACACAAATCATACACACATACACAAATCACACAAACAAATCACACACAAAAATCACACACACATCACACACACATACACAAATCACACACACACAAATCACACACACACAAATCACACACACAAAAATCACACACACACACAAATCACACACACACAAATCACACACTCACAAATCACACACACACACAAATCACACACACACAAATCACACACACACACAACATCACACATACACACACACACACACAAAAATCACACACACACACAAATCACACACACACAAATCACACACTCACAAATCACACACACACACAAATCACACACACACAAATCACACACACACAAAATATATTTCTGAAAAAGTTACCGGGGGAAGTGGGGGCGAAGCAATGGAACGTATCGTACTTTGGCGGCATTTTAGAACCCAATTTAATTTCGCAGCCGGGGCCTGGTGAGAGAGTGGGGAAAGCGAGTACGGGGTGGTGAATATGAACTCAATTGAGCCCCCCCCCCACCTTCCCCCCCAACCCCCCCACCCCCAACCTTGTCCTCTTTACTTCGTTGCACTGCCTTGCATTTGTGCTCTCACGGAGAGCATGCGAGACAGCCAACCAAGAACCACCGAGGGAGCTGGGAAGCCATCATACGTTGCCTCTTATTTCACGGCAGCAGCAGCAGCAAGCAGCAGTAGCAGCAAGCAGCAGTAGCATGCACCAGCAAGCAGCAGCAGCAGCAAGCAGCAGTAGGATGCACCAGCAAGCAGTAAGTAACAGCAAGCAGCAGCAAGCAGCAGCAGCAGCAAGCAGCAGTAGCATGCACCAGCAAGCAGTAAGTAACAGCAAGCAGCAGCAAGCAGCAGCAGCAGCAAGCAGCAGTAGCATGCAACATCAAGCAGTAAGCAACATCAAGCAGTAAGTAACAGCCAGCAGCAAGCAGCAAGCAGCAGCAAGCAGTAAGTAGCAGCAAGCAGTAGCAGCAAGCAAGCAGCAGTAGCAAGCAGCAGCCGCATGCACCAGCAAGCAGCAAGCAGCAGCATGCACCAGCATGCAGTAACAGCAAGCAGCAGCAGCAAGCAGCAGGAGGCAGCATTAACCAGCAGCATTAGGCAGTAGTAAGCAGCAAGCAGCAGTCAGCAAGCAGCAGTCAGCAGGCAGCAGCAGGCAGCATTAGACAGTAGCAGTCAGCAAGCAGCAGTCAGTAAGCAGCGGCACGCACCAGCAGGCAAGCGTTGTGACGAGCTAATTGGCGTTTGCTTAGCGCGCTTCGTGTCGAGATTCCCCCGTGGATTGTCACGGCTGACCGCGCGCGCGGCCATCGCTAGTCGACTACGGCGCGGATCCGAGACTTGGGCGCGAGACCGTCGTTCACCCTGGATGCGTGCAGGCTGTCACGCTGGTGCTGTGACGTCGATTGCCGTGGCTAGGGGAAGAAGCACAAGGAAGGGGGGTTGTGGGGTGGTTAGAGTTAGTAGTGAGAATTGTAGATTTGAAGCTTTCGTGACTGCAAGGATTCATACTCTTAGGTTTTTTTAGGTAAATTCTAGATTTGAAGCTTTCGTGACTGCAATGATTCATACTCTTAGTTCTTTCGGTGAAGTCACGTAGGTAAAATATGAAATTAAAATTAATAAAAATAAAATAAAAATCACGACATTTCGGAGGCAACACAAGTCTCCGTCATCAGGTGGGACCGTCACAGCCAGATTTGCTGCTAATTTCATTTTTTACCTACGTGACTTTACCGAAAGAACTAAGAGTATTTTTCGGTAAAGTCACGTAGGTAAAAAAATGAAATAAATAATAAATAATGCAAATAATAATAAT
Organism: Lampetra planeri; assembly: GCF_965212315.1. Taxonomy (NCBI): domain Eukaryota; kingdom Metazoa; phylum Chordata; class Hyperoartia; order Petromyzontiformes; family Petromyzontidae; genus Lampetra; species Lampetra planeri. The sequence goes on along the minus strand of NC_136128.1, from coordinate 9,611,061 downwards.
AGAAATAAAATAATAAATCACCGCGTGACTTTACCGAAAAAAACTCAGTAGTGAGACTTGGCGTCTTAGCGGTTGAACATCGCGACGCACAGAAGTGAAACGCCGGGGGGTGGGGGGGGAGGCGGTCTTGCTTTGCCGTAAACTAAAACAAAGAGGCACGGTTCGTGACGCAGTTATGGATCACACGTAAGGTTCTTTTGAGAGCAGGTGTGTAAAGCCGCGGTCGGTTTTTTTGACTATTTAATTACGAGTTGTAACTGATGTCCCGAGCAAGACGTTTTTACGGGTTATTATCGTGCGTTGAAATTTGCTTTCAGTGCCCTTTGATTTACCGTTGCGAATAATTTTCAATTAACGCTGTACTCTGCTGCCTCGCCCATATTAAATTAAGGCTTGGCTATGATTATGCGGTCATACATTTCCATTGAGCTCAACGGGGACGCGTTCCTGAGAGGATCAACGACGAATATCGAAGCAACGTACATCGAAGCGATTTAACCGGGTAAGTAGTCGTAGTTGTAGTGGATGGGTGGGTCGCGGAGACGCGAAATCGGCTGGCGGTGTTGATCATAGAGCGACGACGTCTTTGCGAAACGACGTTAAACGGAGAGACGTTCATTGGGCTATCACTGTAGCATATTTGCGCTTTCTTTGAAAACAAATGCAACGGAAATATTTTAAGATTTTTTTTGTTACCACGATTCAATCACCGCTTGTAACTTAAATCTTGTCAATTTATATTAAAAATAAATTTGGAACGATTAAAACACTTACGCCTCAAGATTGATTACTTGGCACGAGCCATGATGTGTTTACTCTCCATCAGGACGTTGCCGACAGGAGGACCCCACACTGTGTGCGCCGCTGTTCCTCGGCTGTGGCTTTCATCTGAACTTCACTCGAAATGGCAGATGCGAGACGATAGCAATCTGGCAATTCTCTCAAGTTTGCCGAATTTAAATATGACGCGTCCTCATTTATTACAGTTATGAATGATCTTCAAGCTGCTGATCTGCAATCACCATGGGAGAAGGGAAAGGGGGGTGGGAGAGATATACGTGGCGATAACTTTGGAACGCATTGTTTATGCCGCCGTAATTCATCGAGCTATTGGGTCGCGAGGAAAACAAAGACGAAAGCTGGCGGCTCCTGTCTGGTTCGGGCCACTGACACGCGGCTCCAACCAAACAGCGAAAAGTAACAAAATAAAGAATGCAACTTCTCACTATTTTGTTTTTATTACTCAACGAAATCGGCCACGCGGCCGTCCGGCGTTTCATTTTAAACACATTCTTGCGGAGGGAGCTGGTAGGAACGTTGGGTTGCTCGGTCAATGGCCAGGGTCAACGGCGGCGTGGTGTATTCCGCAAATATGCCCGACTGTGAGGGCGGGCACAAGCCGGCGTGAGTAGGTTAAACGTTGAGTTTTATAAGAGCACCACGGGGTGACCAGCCCCTCCCCACCCAGCCCCACCCCTCCCACCCCCCACCCAGCCCCACCCTCCCCACCCAGCCCCTCCCCACCCAGCCCCTTTCCACCCAGCCCCTCCCCACCCTCTCCTCCCCACCCAGCCCCTCCCTCCCCACCCAGCCCCTCCCTACACGACGGACGGACGGACACAATAATCCCCTGTGGGCTGGTGGAACCAGGTGGTTCCTACCAGTACCAGCGGCGTTGGGGTCAACACAACAGACTCTCTGCAGCGGATTTTTCCGTTCCGTCGACAGCCGACGCTGTCGACGACGAGACACGGAACAGCAAAATCCGCTGGCGACGCAGCCGACGTTCATGGGGCAAGGGGCCGTTCTGTTGAAAAACGGACTTTCGTATTTCGACGCAAAAAAAATTGCACGATCATGAAACACAAACGACCGCTAAGCGTCGTCGTGGACACTGCTTAACGTGGCGCCCGCTTCCCGCAACGCTTGACACGAAACAAAAATCTTGTGTGGGGTCAATTTCCTGGACACGTACCGGGGCGCTGCTGCGAATGTCAGGAGGGCAGCATTGCGGAGCGCTTGATAATAAACAGAAACCGGTGGACTTCTGGACAGCAACATAAGCGATGGTGACGATAAGGCCCGTGAGCCCGGCATGCTCTGCGCACTTCACGTATCACCACGCCGCGTTGATAATGCATGCGGAATCGTTTTAGAACACGCAGATTCAAGATTGTGCACTCCGGCTTCCGAACACAGGAAGCTGAACACTCATCGCTGGAATGGACCACACAGTTCAATGCAGGGATATGTCTTGAGACTCATTGACGCTTTCCTAGTTTTAGAAAGGGCTTCATTATTATATTTGTTAATGAAGCACGAAACAAAGACAAAGGTCCCCCTTATAGCCTTTAACAGACTGTTAGGGGCAAGTGCTGTGAGCGAGTACCTATGAAGGCTGACACGGCACACGAGGGGGTTGGTGACAAACACCATGCCCAGTCATCTCCCCCCCCCCTCCCCAGTGGCGATGTTTACACAGCACACCGAGTACTCGTTTGAGGCTGAGTTGACATCGGGGAGGCCCAGGACTAGTCCAGCTACTCGTCACTGCCGTTGGCTGTGAGCGGGAATCGAACTCGGGGAACGCCGAGTTCGTAGCGCAGCGCGCTAACCATTTCACTTCCGCTCCCCGCGATAATGAAGCACACAAACAAACAACCACACACGACACACCGTGAGGGTTTTTTTCACACGTGGTTGCACATTAAAACGCAAAATCACTAAAGCCTGGCCAAAATCCCAAATGATATTGAAAAAAACGAACACGAATTTAGCGCATCTGTGCGATGAGCAAGGCACCAATAATGAGCAGTCATAATTATCAAATATTTTTTAATTAGAACTTGCCAAGTTTGGCATTCACTTGACAATAAAGTTTCACGGTTAATTATTACGAATTCACAAAATCGCGGCTCCGAAAGGGCTCTGCTCGAACGTCAGAGCGCCCGCGGCAATTTGCACCACGCTGAGTTTGTTTGGAGCGATATTGTCCCCGCTTCTAATGACCCGGTTGATGTGTGACTGCCTCCGCCAACTGCATTTTAGAAGAAGAAAAAAGATGCACGTGGCAGATCCGTCTTTTTTAAATCCTTTATATTAAGTTCACTTGCTTGCTTGCTTGCGCGCTTACGACCGTGCGAATCTTTCGGTCGTTTTTAACCCACTTCCTGTTATCCAATCGAGCTGATATTTTGCACACAGACTCGTTGTGCGTGACAATTTATTTTCGTGAAAAAATTTTCCAAAAATTTTCCACTTTTGAGGATTTTTTTTTTCATATTTAATTTAAAATACCAATGTGATAAAAATGAAACTCTTACTCAAGAAAAACAGAAATGAAAAATAAAATAAAACCGATGCCACGCATATAAAAGATTTATAGTGAAAACTTTGTTTTTACGGGTTAATTTTTCTCTCTCTCTCTTCCCTTCTCGGGATTAAACACTGCAGAAATTTCGATTTAAAGCTTTCGTGACTGCAGGGATTCATCTTCTTGGTTCTTTCGGTAAAGTCACGTAGAATGGAAATAATAAATTAATAAAAAGACAACATTATAAAATAATTCTCACGACGTTTCGGCCACAACGCAAGCAGCCGTTCTCAGGTGAAGAATAGGTCTGTCGAGAAGACTGTCTTCTACATACACTGTCTTCTCGACACACCTATTCTTCACCTGAGGACGGCTGCTTGCGTTGTGGCCGAAACGTCGTGAAAATTATTTTATTATGTTTTATTTTTATTATTTTATTATTTTCATTCTACGTGACTTTACCGAAAGAACCAAGAAGACACTGCAGAAATGTTACAGGGCCGCGCCTGGCATCTGCAGCGAGATGGATTTGGCGGCGTTAATAATTAAAAACCCGTTTCACTCCTTCGGGGTGCGAATTCACGCATCGAGCGCCCGGTGCTCGTGCCCGCGTCACGCTCGCATCCGGTGTAATTTACCTGCCGCTTCAACAACAATAATTTTCATTTATAAAGCGTCGCGTTGCGTCCATAGATCCCAATGCACTCCGCGCATGGAAAAACAGGAAATAAACATAACCTGCAGGCTACACGGGCAGAACTGGGGGAGTAAAGGCCATATTCTTAGTTTTTTTTCGGTAAAGTCACGTAGGTAAAAAAATTAAATTAATTAAAGTAATTTTAATTTTATTTTTATTTTACTTTCATTAATTTTAATTTTAATTTTTTACCTACGCGACTTTACCGAAAAAACCTAAGATTTTGAATCCTTGCAGCCACGAAAGCTTCAAATCTAGGAGCAAAGGCCAGTTTAAAGAGGCGAGTTTTCAAGAGCAGACTTAAATATTGCTAACGACTCTGCTCGTCTTATTAGCAATGGCAGAGCGTTAATCCAAAGCCCGGCGAGATGCACAGGGGCAAAAGCCCGATCAGCCCTGCAGGAAATGTGCCTTGACCTCGGAGCACTTAGACGAAGTCAATCCGAAGATCTCATGGACCGCATTGGGTGACTAAAGATTGGATCAATTCTCGCAAATATTGCCGGGGCTAACCCACAGAGTGCCTTGTAGGGCAGCATCAGATGCTAAGGCGGATGGAACAATCAGCGATTCGCCCCTCCACGCGATGCGATGAACCGTCGCGAAGCGATGAATCGTCGCGATTGAGGGCCGCAACGTGGTTCAATTATAATATTTGGGCGGTGGTTTTCAATGATCGCAGGAGGTGCAGTGGTTCGAATCAAGCGGCTGTCCTGGTTAATCACTGCAGGTGTATACCAACCCGCGTAATCACCACGCGCCGTCCTCTTCGCCGACGCGTGTTGAAGATCCCGTCATTCAGCACCTCCGATTAGCACGGTTGGCTACGTACGGCGCGAAAGAAGTTCAACATACGTACGTACGTACATACACACGCACGCACGAGGAGGCCATTTTGTGACCAGGTGTCATGGTCAACATTTTATTAATGACACTGTGAGTAACTCCACTGGAAAACAAATAGCAACAATTGTTCCCTCCAGCGACAAAACTTGGCAGGATCCTCCTGAAAAAGGGTCACGAGGCTCAATGAGGCATTCCTAGGTAAACACGTGTAATAAAAAAAAAAATTCAGGTTCTGTTTGTTGCAGTCACATCTCGTAGCTGAAGGAGTCCCAACGGTGTAGATACAACACGTACGAATTGAAACATATTGATTCTTGCACACGGGATTAGATCCGCGTATCGTGAGCTTAAGAATCTACCTTGGATCAATTCATCCGTGGCTTGCTCCACCAAGGTCCCTCTTGCAAATGATACGGCGCGCTCGTCTGTCGAGTTAAACCGACCCATCTCATCTTCACCGACAAAGTTAGTAACACAGTGGTTCACAGTGGACGAATGTTGGGAGCTGGGTGTTGAGTAAAGCGCTCTCCAAAGATTCCCCATGAAGCTTCAGCGGCCGTTAATGGTAAAAACCATAAAGCATTTGAAATGATCAGTGCTGAGAAAATGGTGTCGTGGCTGGTGCGCTGTGCTACAAGCCTGGTTCTGGGCCTCCCCTAGGTTGACTCGGCCTCAAATCAGTACCTGGTGTAGTGTGTGTAATCCATCACCACGAGGGAGACAAAGGCGGCCGGGCGTGGTGTTGGCCACCCACCCCCTCGCGTGCCATGCCGGCCTCCATAGGTGCTCGCTAACAGCACTTGTGCCAACAGACTGATAAAGGCTATCTGGAGGACGTTTGTCTTTGTATAGTTACATAGACCCATCTAACACTGAAATCTAATTATCATTGTCTAATAATGGATGATATCGTTATGGACACGCTTGCGAGACTGTGTTGTGACTGTTTGGGCTCCAAGAGGTTAACAGATTTTCGGCATCACATTCCGCTCGACAGACCAATTAAGAGTAAATCCGCTGCAACGCGCAAATTCAATAGAAGCTGTTTCTGCCGAGCAAATAACCGCACTCTTTTGATGCAATAAAAAATAACCGGTTCTCAATTTGGAATTCTCATGCTATTTCTGTTTAATTTTGGATTAGGGAGACGAATGGACGAGTGAAGACGTCTACAGTCCGTGTTTCTCATTCATCGTCAACGTCATCAGCCATTGTCTATCCACTGCTGCACGATGGCTATCTTCCCCAATGAGTCGCATATCACCCGGCAGTCGTGCGACGCCGCAGTCACCGTACGCCCTGCGAAGGAGCCTACGCCGTGGCCCGACCAAAGTCCCCGGATGGTGCGGCGGTTTGGGACTCGCTTTTGCGGCCGTCTGGAACGCTCTTCCTCCCGATATGAGGAAGCCACTGGAGCGATGCACTTTAACATCCTCTAGATCGACAAACTCTCTAACTTTACAACCGCCGTTTGTGTTTCGTGTGTTGTCCTTCAACCGTACCTCCAATCAGTGCGCTTGGTTGCGTACGGGTGCAACAGAAGTTCAACGTACACACATCTCCGTGGTGTTGGTCATCCTCTCAAGACGAATTCCATTCTCCGGCTGACATTCCGTCAGCAGTCCCATCCGCCTGCTCTCATCCCCTGGGTGTGGTGTGTTTTCCCATGCATAATACACAGCGTGCATCTCTCCGCCATTCTTGGCGGAGACTTTTTGACTATTTTTAAAAAATTTCTAGCCAGTGTCTGGGCTTCAGACCCACGTCATGCCACGCGAACATCACATTTTTTCTTTGTGAAATCGGTGCAACGTGTGAAGAAAAATAAACCCCCTTTCCTCTCTCGCCACACAGTTACGTAGTTTTTCCTCTCTGTGAAGTTATTCTTTTACTCAAGCGCTCCAATTGCCCTGCTCTCGCTCACCTCTTTATTTCGTTCGGTGCGCTACCTAAAATTACTAAACTCGTTCTTCCCCCCCGTCCCCGCCATCGAACGGGGTTTGAAGAGTTTGCGGGCACACTTCTGTAATTTTGTTTGGCGTTAATCTTCCCTCTGCGTCTCCCCTTTATTTCAACGTGTCTTTGGAGGCTTTTCAAATAAAGTCTTCTCCGTTGTTGCTGTTTTATTGCTCTGCCCGCCCCCCCAACCTCCCCGGCCCCCGCACCCCTCCCCAGCCCCCTGCCCACCAATCTCACCACGCCGACCAACCGTTACAACACGAGTTGTTTTCATTATTTAAACTCGTGCTGATGTTCACTGTTACCGTGTCTACTTCTCGACACACAGAGGGAGAGAGAAAAATAAAGGAGACCAGAATCCCTTGCTCGGAATCGAACGTACATATTTATTTGTCCTAACCCAGGCATTAGGTCTATGGTGCCGACGGTCTAGATTTTTTGGGGGGGGTCAATTTAAGGCTGCCCTCTCTTAATTGACGTCACATCGTGAAACGCCCCACGCTTGCTCACGGACACGTGTCTGGCTGTCTGCAGTTAAGTCCACAAAAGCATAAATTAAATCTAATTTATAATTGATCGTCTTCCATTTGGGCTCCAATTCAAAAAACATTTTTTTCTACAAATAACATTTATCCTCTGCCAATTGCTTTTTTTCCCATACCGCACACAATTAACAGACGGCGTGACCACATAAAAGCATAAACTATTAAAATCGTTGTAAGAGCAACATTCTATGTCTTACAAAAGGTCAATTAATGTGGTGATTTTAAAACAGCGCAGACCGATTTTACATTAAATCTGCAGTAAGCCAATTCCAGCAATTAGACCACGCATTTACCAGCATGCACCAGTAAACCGTCAACAAGCTGGAGAAGCCAACCCAATTAGCGTCTTATGGTTCAATATTTTTTCAGCTAAAAGATACATTTTAATTAATGCACCCCTTAAGCGTCATTAACTTTATATGGTTGTTTGTGAGCAGTGCAGCTCGGTTGTTCATTTACACGAATGACATCACCGGCATTAGCGTAACCGCTTACAATTTGTCCTCCTTGAAGATGCTTATATATTCCGGAACATCGTATTTACATATATATAAACCCATAATTATAGGGCTACACAATATATCTAAGTATCAAATCACCTGAAATGCACTTAAATCTCCGTCATATTCAAGAACGTTAAGCAGCTTTGAGCCTGGAGAGTGGTTGGATATCCACCTTCCACGCAACGTCAGAAGGTTGTGCATCCACATTCATTGTTGTATTGTACTCGCTCTGAGGTCTATGCTCTCCGCCTGCACCAACCACACGTCATCACTGACCAGCATGGCGAGTGCCATTAAGGTCTTACGGATAACGGGTACAATTGTTTTTTTAGAATAATCAGAGAATGGCACGTTGTATTTCCTTGAGATGTAATTGGAAAACAAGAAACCTGAATCGAATGCTTTGATTGGGAAATTAATAAGTACATGATGCCGAGGGAGATGAGTGAATCAGTTTAACACGTGGCAGCAGGCTTTTGCGACCAATATCATTCATAATAGAGGTTTTTTTGGGGTTAGATCGCGTAAATATCAATGTGTCGTTAAACCCGCCACCACCCGACACAGCCAATTAATAAGGTTTGTCACGTAAACAGAACGTGCCAATTTGTTACTAGTACAGCACAGCGGTGTGTTGTAGAGCAAATCCACAACATTTACAATCTGAGTACGACGTTTCACCAGTAATTACAGCTAGCATCATCAGGCAGACAACCAGACTTGTGGAGGTTTGTGGAGAAATCCTTCTGGCTGTCTGCCTAATGATGCTAGTTGTAATTACTGGTGAAACGTCGTACTCAGATTGTAAATGTTGTGGCTTTGCTCTCCAACACACCGGTGTGCAGTACTAGTGACGAATTGGCACGTTCTGTTTACGTGACAACCCTTACTCATTGTGGCTGTATCAGGTGGTGGCGGGTTTAACGACACATTTATATTTACACGATCTAACCCAAAAAAAACTATATTATGGACGAGTGAATGAGGTTACATAATCAAATTGAACAATTGGATGCAAATGCAAGGCGTATCCAATTCAATGTTTTTTTTTAAAATAAAATATCATGGAGAGAGATCAATGGGAGGGAGACTATAATCGCAGACGTTTTTGACACAGGACGTGGTGCACAGAGAGAGAGAGACAAACCTGCTGACCTGTGTCAAACTATCCCCGCAGCCCGTAAGGTGTGGTGGGGAGGCCCTCATCCAGCAGTGGATGACACAAGTGGCCGCAGCTGTCTGCGTGATATCATACAGTGCGCGTCTGCCTTGTTCGCACGACATCTTCCAATGCAAGGCTTTATCTGACCCTCGTTTTGTGACGCATGCAGAAATTCAAGTAACCATGGGCAGATGTAAAAATAAATATTTATATAGGAGGCAAATAAAAATAAAAAAAATATTCAATTCGTTTTTTAACAATTAAAAAGTTTGTTGCAATAGTGCTTGAATGTGATTCCATCCGTATGGAACATTTAAAATCGAAAACAGGAGAGCCACGTGATTGTTATATCTATTTATTTAAGCCCTTTGTTAATTCACCGATGGACAAAAAAACCTCCCCCACATCCGGTTCCGGTCGTGATCACTATTTAACCATACTTCACCACGCCGGTCAGTTGTGTGGCTTGGTGGATGCGGTGAGGACCCATGACCGGCTCAGACATTTGCTCGCCACCGATGCTAGCCGTGGCACGGAATCATTTTTAGGCCGCTGGGTTTTTGAGTGCAGTGCCAAAAAAAAAACACAACAGAATAAAGATCATGCCCTTATCTTTAAGCCGCTTGGGCAAGCAAATACGTTATAATGCAAGGCACTTTACTGGGAAGGGCTGGGCCGTCTGCAGTGGCCACCGTGGGAGCACGCTCGCCGGTGAGTCTGGCAATTGGGTTGGCACGGCACTGCGGAAAAGGATCTGCACCCGTCAAATGGGAGGGGAGGGGAGGGGAAAGGGCAGTGCAGTTTGGGGACCGTCTCGCCAAAGGCAGAGGCGTAAATGTCATCCTCGCTGCTGCTGCTGCACCGCGCGGCTCCCAAGGCACTGCCACTGCCGCCCGCGTTATTAAAAAGCGCCGTTATCAAGACGGGGGTGGCATTGCTCAGCGCTAAATGAGCATAAATCCACAGGATTTTTTAACAGTAATCGCCGGACGGACGAGTGCTCTGCCAATAAGGCCACGTGGAGCGTTCCCTTTGATATTCCTACCGTATCCTCGGCTGTTGGAAAAGAAATAAAAAATGGTTATATATATGTATGAAAAAAAATGACCCTACGTGGAGAGACGCGAGATCTCCCTTCGTCGGAGAAATGGTGGCATTAACGGTACACCCCCCCCCCCCCACCGCTATGCGATCCTCTGCGGATCGAGCCGTGAAAACGGACACGAGCTACGGCGAGCAAGCATAAGGCAGCGGGAAAAACAAAACAAAGCCAAAGAACGGGCCTTGAGGCGATGCTCATCTCCTGTTCACAGCTGCCGAGGCACGAGTGGTGGATAATTCGCGTGTATACGGTGAGCAGGGGTGAGTCTCCCCAGAGAAGAACCGCTGTTCACTTCCCCACAAAGAGGCACTCATTTTATCAACCCCCGGGGGAGGGACGGTGGGAGTACGAGGGCGCTGCGGTGGCGAGATGTTAACTCCCTCGCCTGGTATACAGCAGGTCGTGGGTTCCTTTCCGACCCTGATGCCTGCTGTATATTTGGAGTTTTATCCCCGTGGATGCATGGATTTTTTTTCCCGGCCCTCCGGTTTTTCCCTCCACAATTATAAACGTGCGTTTACAGTATTTGGCTGTTATACATTTCCACGTGATAAGCCACTTCGTTGAGCTAGCATTTGTGATTGCCAGGTCGCTTCTGAATAAAACGATATAGCCCAGTGGGCCTTACCTGGTAAAATAAATAAGTATAACCTGTAAAAACAAAGTTTTTCACTATAAATCCTTTATATGCGTGGCAGCGAACTTAATATAAAGGATTTAAAAATGTATTTGCCTGTGGAGGACGCGGGGATCGATCCCGCGACTTTTGGCATGGGACGCGAGGGCGCTACCAACTGCGCTACTCCGCCACGGCCTGTGGAGGGGTTACGCTCTGGGCTCTTATACTGTGACGTTCAGCCAAAGCGATGAATGAGTTCTATTTGAATATATGTAAAATATTTTTTTTTGCCTAAAAAGTGTCAAATTGTGGGAATTTTTTTTCACGAACATTAATTGTCTGTCACAACGAGTCTGTGTGGAAAATGTCAGCTCGATTGGATCACAGGAAGTGGGTTGAAAAACGAGCGAAAGATTTGCACGGTCCTAAGAAAGCAAGCACGCAAGCAAGCAAGCAAGCACGCAAGCAAGCAAGCGAACTTAATATAAATGATTTAAAAAAAGTCAACTCCCAACCGAGATTTGAACCAAATTCTGAACCGCTTGCTTTATTTATCACTCTGTAACCTAGCCGGTTAACGGTAAACAACTAAACGATGATGATCAAATTAAGAAAATGCAAGTTCCTGAGGAAGTCATGCGGTGATAATTGTCTTGGCAGCGGGTGCAGTGCACGAGCACAACTAACAACAAGAGCAGCAGAAACAACAAAAACTCAATCACCTTCGTCAATAATACTGTGGCCTTAAAATTATTTTTTTATAACAGGCAACTTGTCAGGCAACGACCCATCCTCCAAGCTCTTCGTCTCTATTGCCCAAAATGTTGCCTATTATATATATTTCAAATTTATAAGCGGCAAACACACCGTTGACGAATGTGTTTTTTTTTTTGTTCAAAGGAAGCAACGTTAGGGGGTTCAATTTTTCTTGTATGAAATCGCTGAGATGGCCACGAATTTAAGTGGCGAGTTGCTGGGAAATTAGTATACAACACAGCAGCGTTATTTACAACCAAACGATCTTGCCAATAAATGCTGCTTTGATATTAAAACAAAACAAAAACTAAAGTGGCAAGTTGAACACAGCCATGTGGACTGAGCGTGGAATTATATTTTTGTACGTACATGAGTTCAAAGTGTCCACTGAAATATCAGGATACCAATTAATCAACAACAGCCTACACTGTTTTTTTTTTGTCATAAGCTGTTTACTGGTTATCCAATTTCTAGAAAAAAAGAATTGAACACAATTAAAACCTGCAAATCGTTTTTCTAGCAGTTCACGTTTAATTCAAGGTGTATTCTCCTTTGTGTGAAGAGTTATTTAAACAATAAATATTTGGTTTCGCGGACGGGGTGGTGGTGATCGTGGTGGTGTTGGTGGAGCAGTGGCGTCATGGGTTTTGCACTGCACTACCAAACCACGTCACCTGAGTTCAATCTCCAGCCATAGCTGGCATCGGTATCAGCGGCTGAGTGTTATCTGAACGGGTCCTGGCCTCCGTGCTCCTTCGCCAACCCACACAGCGAATTATGGTTAAAAAAAACAAATAGAAAGAACCCCCTTATAGCCCTTGACAGACTGTTGGGGCAAGTGCTGTCAATGAGTAACTATGAAGGCTGCCACGACCCACGAGGGGGTGGGTGGAACACAACCACGCCCGGGTGCCTTCGTTTCCCTTGCGGCGATGTTGATCCGTTGCACAAGGTACTCAATTGAGGCCGAGTCGATCTAGGGGAGGCCCAGGACTAGTTAAGATAATCGTTACTGACGCTGGCCTTGGGCAGGAATCGAATCGGGCTTTCCGAGTTCATAGCGCAGCGCACTCCGACTGCTGTCCGACCACCCCCAACAAAGGTCAAACGACGTCCATGATCAACCAGGCATTGAGGAGCCTTCATCTAGCAGTAGCTTGACAAATAACTAGAAATAATAATAATACTTTCCTTTATCTCAAAGGTAAATGACAAACAGCCGACGGTAATGAATAATCTCCGAGTAGAGGGAAATGAAAAGAGGCAAAAGCCACACACGTCTGCAGATGAACTCACGTTTTTCAATTTCTTTCAAAAATACGTTTGTCGGAAGGTGTGACCGCATTTGCGGCTTGGCCCACATTTTTTTTTGTTATTGCAATTTACTCGCAACGGTTTACAATTCAACGCACCGTAAAAAAGCCCGCCGCTTTTTCGCACGTTTCCTTTACAAAAAGTGAACCGCTCTGCATTTGCTTTCCGTTTACAGGGCGGGAGGGGGGGGGGGAAGGAGGGGTGTGAGGGGAGCAAGTTTGCTCCGAACGAGTCCACCGCGGTGCAAGGGGGGCCAGCTTAAACGCGCGCCACTCTCTGTCTGAGCGCGGCATCGAGCGGCTGAGCGACAGGAAAAAATCCCGATCGGAAATCCTTCGCTTCGCTGGAATCGCGATCACGATTAGGCACTCGTTCACCCGGGTGAGGGGCCACAACCGAGTCCGAGGACTCGTTGTCAGGAGGATCCTGTTGCATTGTACGTTTTCATATCAAGGAATCGGTAGCGCGCACAGAAAACCCACACGCGTGTTTGCCACTCCATTCCCGTGCAGATGGCACTGATGGAGATTAGCCCAACAATTTAAAGCTTTCGTGACTGCAGGGATTCATCTTCCTGGTTCTTTCCGTAAAGTCACGTAGAAGAGAAGTAATAAAATAGTAAAAATAAAACATAATAAAATAATTCTAACGACAACCATCAAGAAGGATCCTGTTGAGGAGCCTTTCAAAACCATCACCTTACCCTACATTGCTGGGGTCACAAAAAATATCTCCAAAATCCTGGTTAAACACAAGATCTAGGTCCGATTCAACACAGTACATAAAATCCGTGATCTGGTCCCGTCTGTAAAAGATGTGGTTCCAGACATACAGTACCCTGGCGTCTACAAACTAATTTGCCTCTGTGGTAGCAGTTACATTGGAGAAACCAAACGACATGTCTCGGACCGCATCCGTGAACATAAAGCAGACCTGAAATACGGTAGGACAAACACCTCAGCCGTGGCAAATCACTGTTACAATTCAGTGGGCTCACATGACATTTTTTTATTATTTTATTACTTCCCTTCTACGTGACTTTACCGAAAGAACCAGGAAGATTAGCCCAACGCTCTTCTGTGCCCCCGCGTTCTCCTGCGCAAACCAAGTGCATAGCATTCTCCCCGCCTCCCACGGGAAGAGCCTTTCGCAGCATCAGCGTGATCCACCAACCATTACCAGTCTCAACGGTGTTGGATTACAAGTCACGTGCGTGCGTAGCCACTACCTCCCCCACCCCCCTCGCCCCCCCCCCCCCTGCTCGATTCCTAAACACAACTGTGACCTCGCGTCGTGCCAATTTAATCGAGTCGGTGGGAGTCCCTTCGCTTCGATAAAACACAAAAGTTTGCGAAATTGAGTCGGCAGGCGTCGCGTCGATTTCCTGCTCGAAATTCCACATTCCTACGGCTGTTGTTGAATCCGTCCAGGGGAAAGTCACTGTCGGCTTCCCCCGTGAAGTAGTACTCATTTTATCGACCCTGCAGGGATAATTGGCCGAGTCAACTGCCAACCAGGATTTGAACTCACAGTCGAGTACTTATTGACAGCCGTGTGGCCCACTGGGTATATTCGTGACAGGGTTTTGAAAGAAACATCGAATGTATTTGGCCTTAACAGATCTGCATTTACTCTGAGTTTGTGTTTCAGCCACTTGTTAGGCGCTTGTTATTGTCCGCATTATTTAATGAGCAGATGTAAGCAGCAATGACAATTGCGTCTTCATACACAGCCTCTCGATGCGGAGGGCAGATTAGCTTTGGTTCAGACAGCTTTACTCAGCATCTTACGAATATTTCCTAGGTATTTTATTAATTATATGTTACGTAAAAGTAGTCCAAGGCTATAAAATATTGTAAATCCACTTCCTCGTAAAAAAAATGGTTTATAATCGTCCGAAAGTACGCAGCGAAAACTTTCTGACATTTCCACAATCGGATATTTTAGTTGCACAATTTTTAACGAAGACACGACATGCTCTCGCCGCGATATATTTATACTTTGAAACAATTATTCTGGCCGAGCGATTTGGAAAGCCTCGCGTAGCGTTTTAACATTTCCATAAATGAGATTAACAAAAAGGGCCCTCCGACTCCCCACCCACCCGTAGGGCTTGCACGGTGTTAAATTAGCTCAGGAGTCAACAGTACACGGAGACTCAACGCACTTTAAATGCAATGCAGCGCCTCCGCTAGTTTTAATAAAGAGCAGGCCACTGTTGCAGCAGTGTTAAGCTTGCCACAACAGCGCCAATTATCTCCAACAAATTTGTATAAATCTGCCCACTCCTGTAAAGGTTATTCTTATTTTTTGGCGTGTCAGCCTCGTAAGTGCACACGGTGAACATTGCATAAAGTTTCAAAGTCCTCCAGGACGAAACAAGTATTTTTTTTGTAACGAATTTCTGCACGGCATATATTATAAGCACACACGGACACAAACACACAGACACAATTACAGAGGCAAGGAGAAACTAACAAACCCACTCATTAATAGCTAAGATTTCTGAGTTTTTCCACTCGTTTTTTCGCACGTAACAAAATTCTTTCTGCGATGCAATATAAAACACAACTTGAGAACAATTCCATGACATGCCTCTCTTTAATGTAACATACTCTCTGCCGGTGCATGCGCAACTAATAGTTTTTATAGATTCGCCCAGATAAGTTCCGTCAAACGCACTTATTTTGCTTCTGACTTGACGACTCATCTGTGATCACTGCAAACGCAACACATCCGTCAATCAATGAAAAGGAAACACATAATTGAGCAATGGCCCTTCTTCATAGTGTATTAAAGGGTTCATTCTGTGAGTGATTTCCAATCTCGTCATGGGCCTCCCCTAGGTCAAATAAGCCTTACATAATTACTTGGTGCAGTAGGTAAACCTCAGCACTGGGGAGACAAAGGCAGCCAGTCATGGTTCTGGCTACACCACCCAATTTGTGTGCTGGCCTTAATATGTGCTCACCATCAGCACTTGTCTCAAAAATTTGCGTAGGCTATATTGGGGACCTTTGACTTGTCTTTTGTGTGCGTGTGCACAACGCGTAAGTGTGCGTGCACTGTATATAATTTTATTGCTATACGGGTACAAAATCTCTCTCCACCGTTGTGATGACGTACATTTGTGAATTTAGAATTCACAGTGCAGGCAAACCCTGCACACTGGAGTCCCAGCGGTGCTCACGATGCCGCTGGCGTAAATTGGAATTCCCAACAGATGGGATTGGAAATCTGAAAAGGGCTTTTGAATTAGCGACATGAACTTTAATAACAATAAAACACACCCACGCACATGCGCACACGCCCACACGCGCACACGCGCACACACACGGACGGGCTAAAGCGCACAGTGTCCAAGGTGTATATAGAATTGAATGGAAGGCTACAATCGGGGATGGAATTCACCAGTGTGCTGACAGTCACCTGACGAATTCCTGGACAGTTGCACGCGGCCATGATCCCTCACCAGCATGACCCCACCCACCCATTAAGAGCCAATGCGACCAACACCCGCCTTGGCATGTCAGGACTTTACGGAAACAAAGACCAACAGACTTACATTTCAAAATGTAGCTCCGGCCTCAATGGATATCAAATATTGGATCGACTATTCCGCTCGTGCGCACGAAAGCAGGCCAATTCGCTGAAGATGTACCCTAAAGAGTTTGATGCAGAAAGACATCCGAGATGGACAGGTGCGATGGGATTTCATTCGGCCACCAACTGCGCGGTACGGACATAAAATCACACTAATGTAACGACACGTGGTCGGGTAACCTAATATCCAATTTCAAATGAGTCACTCGGAACCACACACGCTTCAAAAACCGAGCGACAAAGTCTAATTTAATTGGCTCGAACGCCTCGCGAATATAATAAACTTGTCGGTGATGCCACAAGAGGAGCATCTTGGCCACTATCGTGATACCCCGTTCGGAGCACGTGCAATTATGAGTAAATGTGGCAAAACATGCGCGTGTGAGTGGCACGAGAGGATGTGGAGCTGAGTGAACTTGCCGATGACCAGTTACCAGCGGTGTCAAGGTCGGCCTCTGTGGAGGAGGCTCGTGAAGGACGCTGCTACTGGGGAGTTGGAGGCAGTCACCCTTCAGCAACAATGGAGGGCAGAGGAGCGACTCTCACAACAACGAGCGGAGCGCCAGGCGGCTAAAATGCATAAAGTTGGCACAGTAGGGGGCACAGGTGGCGCATCGGCCAGTCGTCTCAGTCAGTCAAACCATGGCACCTGGGTCTGTCATGTGCCCTCATGCCAGTGAGCGTTCGACAATTCACGTGGATTTAAAGTGCAAATAGCCTGGCACAAGTGCCGTTGTGATGTCACCGCCACTTAGTGGCGAATGGCAGTTGTTGTTATGTTATATATCGGGAATGGTGGTGCAGTGGTTCGCACGCTGCGCTACGAACCCGGTGTAAAGGGTCTGTGGTTTGAGGAGGGAGACATATGTGTACGTATCTACACTTTTTTTGAATTCACTAACCACGTTTAAATATGTCAACGCTGAATAGCAGGACAACAGCAGACACGGAGGTGCCAAGGTGGGTACGACGAGCTCGAACACTGCCAACGCAAAGCTCGCTCGCGAGAACTCAAAACGTTGGGAGAGGCTAACTTTCAACCCCCCCCCCCCCCCCCCATGCGATCTCGATCGTGTCTGACTGGCCCAGGCGGACCGCCGTGGCAGCAATCAACACCTCCGTAACAAAATCGCACTTGTTTCTTTTTTATTTTATTTTCCCTCCTCTCGTATTTCTTTTTTTATATATATTTCCAATGTGGGGGGGGGGGGAGGGGGTAAAAACATAATTTTTTTATTTAATATTTTTTTCCCCAGTGCTATTTCACAAGCCAAACATTTGACTTCACCAATGCCCCCCCCCCCCCATTCACGGATTTGCGTTGTTTTTTATTCTATTTTAGAAGCAGCTCTCCGTACCCGTTGAGGCCATCTTTCAAATTAGCACGAGCAGACATGCCTGTAACATGTCAGTGAGACCGATACGGCATGAATTAACGCACGCACGCACACACACACGTTTATATATAGCGAGTATTGACAGGCGGCGGTTGGCGGTTACACTATAGTCTGCCAGTGTTGGCTGGCACTTCTCTCAATAGCCTCCACTTTTAATTGGCTGCCTTAGCCCTGCGTTGCATTGCACGGACGACGCTCATCAATTTACGCCCACGTACGGATCTCGAGTTCACGTGGCACAACGCAACGCATCGCTCAGACCAGGCCGCCAATTAAACGGCGTGCGCGCGATAAGCGAACTCTGGAGACAGGAGGGCGTTATGGACACAATGGGCCAATCTAAAACAC
This sequence comes from Lampetra planeri, assembly GCF_965212315.1. Classification (NCBI taxonomy): domain Eukaryota; kingdom Metazoa; phylum Chordata; class Hyperoartia; order Petromyzontiformes; family Petromyzontidae; genus Lampetra; species Lampetra planeri. Next base: position 9,592,897 of record NC_136128.1, on the reverse strand, counting down.
GGGCCGGATATTTCTCACCTTCAGAAGCAGGAGAAAAGGACAACTTACGATTTATATTTACAGCCCTTTGCCAGTCCACTGCTGGAGAGAGACCTCAAGGTGCCGCGTCGGTCACGGGGGTCGTTTGACCATACTTCACCACACTCGTCGGTGAAGGGGAGAGACCCTCTAAGACCAGTTCACGTAACACTTGCCGCGAATGTTAGGCCTTGGCCGGGAATTGAACTCCGACTGCCGAGTTCAAAATGCAGTTTGCAACCACCACGCCCACCTCTCTGCGCAAATTTAACTCGGAATACAATTTACCCCGATTTTATTGGAAAATGTCGAGCAACTTCACCATTTACAAAACACGGATTTGTCTCTTTAACAGCCGCTGGCGTCGTGTGCTTTTTTTTCCTTTCCGCCGATCACAACCGTGTGCGTGCGACTGAAGGTAATCCATCACGCGCGCGCCTTAAGTTTCGTCTTAAAACTCATCCGCCGCAAGCCCTACATGCTTCTAGATCGGCAAAATACGAATCCGCGCGAGCTTATAAGACGTGCGTCTTTCATTCACCCCGTAAACATTTCCGAAAAAAAATCAGCATTAATTGGAAATAAACCGCACTTAAATCGACAAGTGGGTAACGCGGCGTTGAATCATTCGCGAGCTGAATCAGGATCTGTATTTATCCTGGAGGAATCCGATGAGCTACCCAGCTCTTTTTCACACATGTCCAACAGGGGCGGGTCAAAGGTTACAACAACAGACAATACAAAAACAGAGGAGTGCAACATATTGGAATGGGTTAGCAAAACAACAAGAAATACTTTAACTAAAACTAAACTTTTTTTATTTTACCAGGTAAAGGCCTACTTAGCTATATAGTTATCTTTTCAGAAGTTACCTTGCAACAAATGATAGCTCAACAAAGTGGCGTATCGCGTGGAAATTTATAGCAGCCAAAATAATCTAAACTGACAGCATTTCCTCCCCTTGCTTTCCTCTGCCATCGGCACAAGGTGATTGCTCCACCACCTCCTCCTCCACTACCACCTCCTCCCACACCACCACCTCCTCCACCACCACCTCCGCCACCACAACCTCCGCCACCACCTCCTCGTCCACCACCTCCTCCACCACCACCTCCGCCACCACTACCTCCGCCACCACCTCCTCCACCACCACCACCTCCGCCACCACCACCTCCGCCACCACCACCTCCGCCACCACAACCTCCGCCACCACCTCCTCGTCCACCACCTCCACCCCCTCCTCCTCCACCACCACCTCCTCCCCACCACCACCTCCACCACCACCACCTCCACCACCACCTCCTCCCCCACCACCACCTCCGCCACCACAACCTCCTCGTCCACCACCTCCTCGTCCACCACCTCCACCACCACCACCACCACCACCTCCGCCACCACCACCTCCGCCACCACCACCTCCGCCACCACAACCTCCGCCACCACCTCCTCGTCCACCACCTCCACCACCTCCTCCTCCACCACCACCTCCTCCCCACCACCACCTCCACCACCACCACCTCCACCACCACCTCCTCCCCCACCACCACCTCCGCCACCAGAACCTCCTCGTCCACCACCTCCTCGTCCACCACCTCCACCACCACCACCACCTCCGCCACCACCACCTCCGCCACCACCACCTCCGCCACCACAACCTCCGCCACCACCTCCTCGTCCACCACCTCCACCACCTCCTCCTCCCCCACCACAACCTCCCCCACCACCTCCTCCCCCACCACCACCTCCACCACCACCTCCTCCCCCACCACCACCTCCGCCGCCACAACCTCCTCGTCCACCACCTCCTCGTCCACCACCTCCACCACCTCCTCGCGTGTGCTCACAGTGTCGTGGCGACGTTGTCATTAGCACCAGAGGCTGCCCCCTACCGCGCTGATACAATGCCGAGCATTGACGCCGCGGGCAGGAGCACGGATCAGCCGGTGTGTCGGCACAGGTGTCGCGAGCACTGCGGCAACCCAAGAGCACAACTCCCCCCCCCCGCCACATCGCGCCTCGGTGTGGCAGAAACTGTCGGGGGGCGAGTTCTCGACAGTTCAACAAGAAAATGCAACGGGGCTTCCAGTGAGAGTCAAGTCCATTGGTCGCGCTCCGCTCACAACTCGGGCTCACGTGTTCACGTCATCGATTCACACCTTTTTTGAAAAAGGAATTCATTGTCGTGGTGCATTCTCTGGATGCGTACTCTGGTCCGAGGCCGCTCTCACTCCACACTCCATTGCCCGAACTTGCCACTCGAGCATTCGTCGCTGCGCGCGCTACCCTACTCGCCGTCGTATCGAAGTCACCCAATTCCTTGCTCGGGTCGTACTTGCACCGTTGCTTTCATTCATTTTCATTTCAGTTCATGTATTAGGTGTAACCCTGTGAGCCATGCGGCTCTTGACTCGGGTGCAACCGCAACAAAACAAAAACATGAACAAGAAACATCTTAAAGTGACTACACGCAACAGATAAATCCTGGAAAAAAGGGCATAAAGTCTTCCAGAAAAAAACGTATTTCAACGCTGTGTGCAAACAAATCCCAGTGGGATGCAAGTCAAACAATAACAACCATGAGACAATTTAGATTAAAGTTACCAGGCAGACTCTGTACTACAAAAAACAAACATGGTTAAACCAAAACGTTTTAAAAATCACCAAAATATAGCTATAAAAACAATGTTACAGTGATCACAGGAACTGTGAATTTAACAATAAACGATCTACATAACATGTACGACCAAACTTTGCAGCCATAGTTGGCTGTGTGAGTCACTCCATAACAGCTGGAGTATCAGTAGCAGAATCTAAATTTTTTTAATACAACCACAACCGTGCCGGTGGACGGAATCGAACTGGCGACTCTCTGGATCGTAAGGGCGGCGCCGTTCAGCTAAGGGCCAGGACACAGCAGCAGAGAGCCCTCACAGCGAACTGCAACGGTCACCACAGGGAGTGCGCGATTTTGTTTTCATCTTCTTGGTTCTTTCGGTAAAGTCACATAGAATGGAAATAATAAAATAATAAAAATAAAACATAATAAAATAATTCTCACGACGTTTCGGCCACAACGCAAGCAGCCGTCCTCAGGTGAAGAAACAGGTCTGTCACGTAGAATGGAAATAATAAAATAATAAAAATAAAACATAATAAAATAATTCTCACGACGTTTCGGCCACAACGCAAGCAGCCGTCCTCAGGTGAAGAAACAGGTCTGTCATTCTTCACCTGAGGACGGCTGCTTGCGTTGTGGCCGAAACGTCGTGAGAATTAATTTATTATGTTTTATTTGTATTATTTTATTATTTCCATTCTACGTGACTTTACCGAAAGAACCAAGAAGATGAATCCCTGCATTCACGAAAGCTTTAAATCGAGATTTTGTTTTCCTTTCAACGCAGACCCCCGGCCACACTGACACCATCATTGATGTGGTTAAGTTGATCGTCACGTGTTCGAGTGTTCACAGGCATAATCTTATGCGCAGCCACTAAAATAACAACAACAAAAAACCCTCACTTAAGCTTTTGGAACATTAAATAATAAACTCAAATGCGTGTTGTGTGTTTTTTTTTTACAACAGCAGCACCAATTAATTAATTATTATTATTATTGCAATGATTACCCCTTACGTAATTGGTGCGTAATTGTTATGCCAATTTGCGCGGAGCACGAGGCGTCATGGAGAACCTTCGAGACTCGTCGAAGCGTAGAGCCCGCCGATCGTCGTCCCCCAAGGAGTGGGCCGCCTGTCGCCCCTCCCCCTCCCTCCACCACCCCCCCCTCCACCCCCCCCTCCACCACCCCCCTCCACCACCCCCCTCCCCCCCCCACTAACAAAAGAAAATCGGGGCCGCACTTCAAAACCTGCGTCACTGAGAAGCCGCGTGGCCGCCGCAAAGTCAACGGGGGCATCTCGGCACGTGGACGTTGGGGGGGGGGGGGATGATGGGTCAAGGTTCACTACTACCTGCCTTAAATAAGGGCTTTGAGTGTTGTTATTTAATTTATTCGCTCACAAGTCCCAGGGGGGGGGGCAGGCTCAGCTCAGCAGCGCAGGCTCACGGTGAAGAGGCAACGACGGACAGTGCGAAGAAATTGGTCGTTTAAATAAATGTTAAAATGTCTTCACATATTTACCTCCGCGGAGGAGACGGAGCGGTGATGTCAGTTTCCGCGCGAGTGCTGGGTGGGTTGTCGCGTCGCAGGATCGCGAGTGGCCGCGGCAGTGGCTTGGGCAGGCCTTCTTCCAGCAGTGGATTGATAACACTGGTCAACAAAAAAAAACATGTTTTTCTGGCCTGGACTTTTGCAGCTGTTTTAGACTAATTTCAGGGTGCTGATTCCAAATCTGATCTCAGGTTTGCTCTATCACATCTAATTTTTATGCTATAGGCATACCCCATTTTCATTGATTTTACCCGAAATTAACTCTGTCACTTATGATTGCAAGTTGTTGCGAGTCAGTGACTGCTTTAGTGTTAAAATATGGTGCTGTATTTTTAGGATAGTGTGTTTATAATATCATTTTATGTAGATATCCGCATTTATTTAATATTTTTCTTCTGCACTTTTTATTGAAAATGCAATATTTGATATCTCAAAAACCTGATGTGATAGGCAAACACTGATGCCAGATTTGGAATCAGCACCCCAAAATTACCTTAAAACCGTTGGAATACCTTATGCCAGAAAAAGTATGTTGACCAGTGTAATTGCCGGCAATTGTGGCGCTAGGAGAGATTGGTGGGGAGGGGGGGCGAAGCGATTAGCACACGATGCTGTTATCCCAGCAGTATCTAGGGCTGCCAACACTGAGGTACAACAACAAGAACAAACCAGGTGATATCATGGGAAGGAGAATATCTGACAATACTGGAAGAGGGCATCACTATGATTATACATCTGACAATAACCTTGACTTTTAATGTCCCGAGAAGACTTGCAGATCTGCATGGACAGCTACCTCAATCGAGAGGATGATCCTGGCCAAACCAGGTGGAATAACTACAGCTGGTGATGACGACGATGGGTACGAAGAGCTGTTTATCTATTTACACGTGAGATTATATCATTAAATCTCGAGACTTTTAAGGAGGACACCTCATTAGACAATTTGGCCAATTCTCATTGTTTATTTGTCGCCCCACAGGACCTCCCAAATGAGGGCATTAATAATCGCAACGAGGTGATCTTCACTTGAAACAAATACTGTAATGCTTGAGATTAAATTTGCAAGTGAATGTCATAAGGTTGCATCGCTAAGAATAGATGGAGCGTGTGGCCTATCTTTAGGTGCTAAAACAAATTGCCCGTGGATTCCAAATGAATTGTTCACATATCTCATTACTACCTTCAAACGCTCAATTTCATACAACAAAATCACTATTGATGACAATTTATGAAAATCAATGCACAACGCTGAACGACTGCTACACTCTATCGTCAGGGGTCGCTTATTGGAAATCTAAAAGCCTAAAAGCACTCGCGCAAGAGAGACCGGCTCCCACGAGAAATGAAACTCATTTTGCAACTCGACATTGCAATTATCGCACGCTCTTAGCACAGGCGTAAGTGTTGCTAATTGTGCGCACCCACAACAGTTCATAATTAATATTTGTATATCATGTTAACTGGGCAGTCACCTGGATTTAAAGCGTCAGATTGTGGAAAGACCAGGTGTTGCCACTGGCAGAGGAGAGACTGGCGATCCGGGAGCCACAGAGGACAGGGCAGGATGGAGGAAGGCCTTGGTGGAGTCGCTGCCCACGTGACCCGATTCTCGTTCAGAAAATTCGGGCTGAAATTTAATTCTAGATTTGAAGTTTTCGTCACTGCAAGGGTCCATACTCGTTGGTTTTTATCGGTAAAGTCACGTAGGTAAAAAAGGGAAAATAAATTAAATCTCGACGTTTCGGAGGCAACACAAGCTTCCGTATTCAGGTGGAACCGTCACAGCAAAATTGCTGTATCTCACTTCCCCTTTTTTACCTACGTGACTTGACTGAAATGTTATGTTTGTGTTTTTTTTTAAGTTCCAGTACTGGCTACCTACGGATCACTATCCAAAAGTGTACGGTCATAATGCTGCTGCACCTCTGCAGCCACAAGCTATCAGACCCACGCCACGCCAAGGCGTTTCAGGAATGGCCCAGAACTGCTCGCTTCCTTCCCATCGCTTCGCGGGGTCACAGCTCCGTGACCAGGGGACATGCCCTCCGCAACCCTCCGCTCCCCTTCGCTCCCTTACCTTTACAACCCGAGGGAAGCGAGTGTATGTTTTTTTTATATGTTCACGACAATTAACGTACACCCGGGTTGACGTCTATCGTGGCGATGGAGGAGTGAAATGGCTCACAATCTTGACTTAAAGCTTTCGTGACTGCAGGAATTCATATTCTTTGGGTCTTTCGGTAAAGTCACGTAGAACGACAACTACGACGTTTAACACCAAGCAATCGTCGTAGTTTTTTTGTAAACAAAACATTGTTCTACGTGACTTTACCGAAAGACCCAAAGAATATGGCTCATAATGATGATGCTAAATGCCCTACGTCCATCAACGCTGGTGTGTGAATAACCACGTGTGAACACCGGGCTCGTCATTGCCGAACGGGTTGATGTAATGCGAATGAAAGATGCCATTTCATCTCCGCGTCTGCATCGCCCTTGTAATTCTGTTGCTGTGAAGTCACTCTCCGATAATAAAAAAAAATATTATCATCTTTCACGAACCTGATATTGATGACGAGTGCTGTCCCCCCCCCCCGTCCTCACACATCTATGGGTTTTCTCTGGTCATTCCGGATTAATCCCACGCGTAAACATTCCCACCGAAGAATTGGCCAAAAGATCCCAAAGCAGGATCCTGCTTGGAAAAATAATCTTTGGCGAAACAAATGACTTCAATAAATGATAAATACACGCGTGTTTATTTTTATTTTATTTTTCCATGCGTTGATATGCAATCGTAATGTTATTTATTTATTCCACTAAACCCTCGCTGAGCCGTAAGACTCTTACTCGGTGGGAGTTCTGCATTTGCGATTCAGCCAATTCCTCTTTTATTGAAAGGTGCTTTGCATATGTGAGGAAATGAAAAGTCCACTGAAGGAGGCCTCTACGTGAAGCAGAATCACATTGACAAGGTCTGCACCAGGGTGGGTTCACAAACCCAAAGGCTTTTACCGTTATCTCTTGGCCACCTCGGGCCCAGCAGCTTTGGGGGTTACGTGGAGTTTTTTTTACACAACTTCCTATGTGATTGACCAACCCTCGCCTCTCTACGGCGGTGCTAGATAACAGGCACGCTCTCGGAATACCGTCGCGGCCGAGATAAAGACCTGTCCATCACCGCAGAATGCAACGACCTCCCGCTAGGACGACTCAAACGGAGAAAGATACTCTGGAACACAGCAGACACTAAACTAAACTAAAAACTAGTTTTGTTTTTGCCAGGTAAGGCCCACTGAGCTGTATAGAAGCGGCCTGGCCACAAATGATAGCGCAATGAAGTGGCTTATCATGTGGACATTTATAGCAGACAACTACTCTAAACTGATGCAGCATTTCCTCCCCTTGCTTTTCTCTGCCGTCGCCACACGGCATGTTTTTTTTTAATCCTTTATATTAAGTTCGCTTGCTTGCTTAGGACCGTGCAAATCTTTCGGTCGTTTTTTAACCCACTTCCCGTGATCCAATCGAGCTGACATTTTCCACACAGACTCGTTGTGCGTGACAATTAATGTTCGTGAAATTTTTTTTCCAAAATGTAACATTCTTTAGGACAAAAATATTATTATTTAATTACCAATTGCTTAATGGTGCAATGCAATCATCTGACCCATAGGTGGCAGCCATCTCAAGCCAGAGGACGAGAGGACTCTAGCCGCCACGCATATAAAGGATTTATAGTGAAAAATTTTGTTTTTACGGGTTATACTTATTTTTAAATGTGGAGGGGAAAAACCGGAGAAACCGGGAAAAAAATACACGCGACCACGGGGGGAACACGCAAACTCCAAAACACACAGGCGTCAGGGTACGATTGAACCCACAACCTCGTGTATATCAGGCGAGGTAGTTAACATCTCGCCACCTTGGCGCCGGGCAGCGTGGGAGACTGGTAGAGGAGCAATTGGGAGAACGCAAACATCGTCCCGAATAGGCCCCTTGTCACAGATCCCACCGCCACCACCACTATTGTAAGACTCACTGCCCCACGCTCTAGAAGGTGGGTGGGGGGGGCTGCCTTACACCGCATATGGACCGGCCACTGGCAGGGGCAATCACATTCTCCACCGAAGGGAAATAAAATATTCACACAAATTCGGCGGTGGCGCACAGCAACGAACAGTGCAACGCATCGTGAACTAATTTTCACCGTGAGTCAATGGGCCTCTGTGTGAGCCTATGGGTTTCTGTACGAGTCAATAGGCCTATGTGTGAGCCTTTTTGGTATCCATGCGAGTCTCGATATGGGTCTCTGTGTGAGTCTCGGGGTCTCTGTGTGAGTCTCGGGGTCTCTGTGCGAGTCTCGGGGTCTCTGTGCAAGTCTAAGGGTCTCTGTGCGAGTCTCGGGGTCTCTGTGTGAGTCTCGGGGTCTCTGTGCGAGTCTAGGGGTCTCTGTGCGAGTCTAAGGGTCTCTGTGCAAGTCTCGGGGTCTCTGTGTGAGTCTCTGGGTCTCTGTGTGAGTCTCTGGGTCTCTGTGCGAGTCTAGGGGTCTCTGTGCGAGTCTAAGGGTCTCTGTGCGAGTCTCGGGGTCTCTGTGTGAGTCTCGGGGTCTCTGTGCGAGTCTAAGGGTCTCTGTGCGAGTCTAGGGGTCTCTGTGTGAGTCTCGGGGTCTCTGTGCGAGTCTAGGGGTCTCTGTGTGAGTCTCTGGGTCTCTGTGTGAGTTTCTGGGTCTCTGTGTGAGTCTCGGGGTCTCTGTGTGAGTCTCGGGGTCTCTGTGCGAGTCTCGGGGTCTCTGTGTGAGTCTAGGGGTCTCTGTGCGAGTCTAGGGGTCTCTGTGTGGACTCGCGTCTACTGCATTTCTCGACAGCACAAGTGTCCTTTACTCTGTGTGCTCAGAATCCAGTGGCTGAATTCACAACTTAGACATCGATTTGTGGTTTACTACTCGTTTCACATCCATACAGGAGAGAGAGAGAGAGCTGTGTGCCACCACGTATATGTCTCCATTCATGCGCAACATGAACAAGGAGCATCGCAGATTATTTATCTCAACTGTGCCAGGAAAGACAGCATTACGCATAATCTTGGATGGGTCTCGTGTGTAACGTAGCCGAACAGCCGATGAACTTACAGAGTCAGACAGACGGTGAAACCCAAGTTTGCTCATCGAGAGAGATCGAGCGTGATATCGAGAGCAAGAGAGAGGAGTGGCAAGCGAGAAAAATATCAATTCGATGCAACGTTTTTTTTTTCCCTTCATTTTAATGCCTCTGGTTTTGGTAAAGGTTGAGAATGCACCACTGGTTGGGTGGGAGAACCAATCGATTCTCTGGAATCTTAATACAAATGTCAGCTGTGCAGCCAAAGGGAGTGTATTCATCACCTAGATCCGATATGCAGCACCCCGGTTCAGGTCGCTAGAGTCAATATCAAATAAGGCATTTTAACAGATTTTTTTTCAAGAGCTGAATAGATGAAGGGGGGGGGGGGGAGGGGGGATTTTGAGATTACTAATGTGTGATATTTTATTTCTTTATTTCCTTCCTACCTTGCTGGCTTCTCTTACCATCCTTCCGACACGGTGTTCACGAAAACCTCAATTTCCTCAAGGATGCTGCAAAAGCCGGCCCGTGCATCTCAAAGGGAATGAACAAAAAAATGCAAAATATTCACACCGGGGGAGAAGAAATACAAATAACAAACCCAGCGATCAGACAGACGGCAGAGAAGCCAGCGCGAGTGATTTGGTTTCGACGGGTGGATTCAGACAGGGGAGAGTGATCAGTGGGACGTGGCATCGCACGCATGGGGAGCAGTTTGCTTATAATGCCGGTGGGGGGGGGGGGGGGTGGGGGCGGGGGGTCAAGGTAAGCCAGAGAGACTTGGGAGAAATGACTCACGACTCAAGACTCGGGCTTATTAAGGGGCCAAAGGAAAAGGGCAAAAGTGTCCCTGAACACCCGCCATGAACACGCGTGTGCGTGCGTGCGTGCGTGCGCAAGAGCGCGTGGTGCACTCGTGCATGCGAGCAGGCAATCATCCGTGCAACCAACGTTCGCGCAGCAGGCCCACGCGCGGGGCGTGTGCGTGCGCGCGTGTCCGCGTGCGCGTGTCCACGTGCGCGTATCTGCGTGCGAATTCAGTGAACGGCAGTGGTGAAGTCCTCAATTCGGCTCCTGGAAACTGATGTGAAGAGCGACTCTTGAACGTGCCGTTGTCGGGGTTTGCGCCGCGCGTTGTTCCACAACGATGTCCGACGTTTCGTGGCGGAGGGGTGCCCGGCGCGTGCGGCGAAACATCGCACGTCACGCCCAACTGCACGCACCACGACTCGAGGATGCATCGGAGAGCTTCAATCCCTGAATCCTACACGTGAAGCGAAAGTTAAACCCAGGCACCCGGCTTTATAGGGTGGACAAATAGTGTGGCAATGACATTATAAGGTCGCACTCATTAGACACAAAGTGCTTGCCACAAATGTACCACAATGGCATTTGTCAAGTCACCGAACAAAGACGGTCACCGCATCGCGTGGCGCTTTCAGATGCGCTTCTGCGGCCGTCTGGAATGCTCTTCCTTCCAACATTAGGAGTTATGCACTTTTAAAACATCTAGATTGAAAACTCATTTCTTTAAAACTGATTTTTTTGCGTTTAGTTCGTTGTCCTTCCCCAGCACATCCGATTAGCACGGTTGGCTTCGTACTGTGCGAAACAAGTTCAACATACATACAGGAACGCCACCCTCACGAGTACAGAAAATGTAAAATTCCGTGCTTAATTTAATGGACGCATCATAAAGTCTGTGCACAATCGGACACACGCGTGTGTCACGTGACGCGTGACATATGATAGGGTTATTGGCCTTCGCTGCTCCCATAATCTGGAAATCCCTTCCCTCTGCTGAGAATCAAGACTCAGGTGGCCGGGTTCACAGCGCAGCACCGTTCGTCACTATGTCACTACACAAGACAAAGATCCCCATTATAGCCTTAACGTACTTTTGGGGAAAGTGCCGTCATTGTGTTCCAATAAAGGCTGACATGGCACACGTGGGGTGCGTGGTCAGCATCACGCCTGACCGCCTTTGTCTCCCACGTGGCCATGTTTACACACCGCACCAGGTACACACTTGAGCCTAAGTCGTCCTAAGGGATGCCCAGGACCGGTTGAGATAATCGTCACTGGTGGTGGCCGTGAGCTGGAATCGAACTCTGGTAACCGGGTTTGTAGCGCAGCGCGCTAACCGCTACACTACCACTCCCCCATTTCTCACACACAAACACACGCACACACACACTCCATCACTCTCTACTGCACACAAACACTGCCCTTTGCCAAAGTTATTTTTTTAACAAATCACTGTAAAATGTTGCGGTTGTCCACAACTATATTCCCCATCTCAGCCCTGGACATCCGAACTAAAGTAACAAAAAATGCCATCGAGTGACAGATTTGCGTTTTGAAATCTACCCCTGCCTACCACACCCCACCACTCCTTTGCTGGCTCACGACAACGCCAATATTCCCACCACGTTCTGGCTCGAACACCGCAGCGGCCGCGCCCGCTGGTACGGGGACAGCCGCGGTACACCGGTCGCCCTTTCCTCTCGATCCGAAAACGGATTCGCTCCCGCGTTCGCGAGCGTCCCAAAATGCCGTTGTGCTCTGTCCCGAGGCCCTTTGATTAGGAAAGCGCCGCGCAGGGCGGTACTGACGGCAAATGAGGACAACGAGAGCGTCTTCAATCGCCTGTAACCCACTGGACGATGACGCTCCCGCATCCTCCTCTATGTAGGCTTCGAAGAGCAGGCCCTTATTATCTCTCGAGATTCCACAGAAATGTTTCCTTTCCCTCCCTGCCTCCCTCAAATGTCACGAGTGGTCCTCCTCGTCTTTTTGTTGTTGCACTCCTTTCAAGTTCAAGTTCATTTATTAGGTATAGCCCTGTGAGCCATTCGGCTCTTGAATCGGGTGCAACCGCAACAACAACAAAACTAAAAACATGAACAAGAAAACATCTTAAAGTGAATATGTGACTAAATGCAAACAGAAAATCCAAGAAAAGAGCAAAATATTGCAGAAAAAAACACCGTACACCAACGCTGTGTGCAAAAATCCCAGTGGGATGCAAGTCAAACAACAACAACCACAAGACAACTTAGATTAAGGCCATCAGACTTACTCCGTACTACAACAAACAAACATGGCTAAACCAATACACTTTTCGAAATCACGAAAATAAAGCCATGAAAGCAATGAAACAGTGATCATAGGAACTGTGACGGAATTTTCACAATAAACGACATAAACAACATGCACTACCAAAAACCCTTCAGCCATAGCTGGCTGCATGAGTCACTCCACAACAGCAGGAGCATCATTCGGAGTATTATAATTTTTCAATGCACCTTAAAGATCAGCACACTAAATCAAAACACAGGTCATACTTTGCAGCGATCATCCGGAGCGAAACGTTTTATTTTAGGCCACTGAATAGCACTGGCAGCTAGGGGTGTACAACTCCTCTAGAGCAGTTTTGGGTGAAGATCTCATAGGTAGTGACTCAAGTTGCAATTTATTGGCAACAGCATTCCAGACCCTGGGGGCATCAATAGCAAAGGCCCTTCCTCCAGTATATGTACGGCAATAGGGAATATGAAGCTGGTAAATGAGTATAGACCTTAGGTCAAATTTGTTCTTTGAAACAGAGAGGAGATCCAGCAGGTAATCTGCGGATTTTTTTGTAAGTACATCATGAATAAATAAGATCTGGTGCACAAACCGTCGAACATTCAGAGATGTTAAGTTTGACCCAATGTAGAGATCACAGTGGTGAGTCCTATATGGGCAGTTCAATGCAAATCTTAAGGCCAAGTGATACATTGAGTCAAGCTTCTTCAGTACAGTACTTGGGGCTGATTTATACACGACGTCACAGTAATCAAGTAGAGGCAGTATGGTTGCTTTTATCAATTCCAAACGGAACATAAGGGCGAAGCAGTGCTTGTGTCGATACAGAAAACCAATTTTAATTTTTGTCTTTTTCCCAATATAATCAATGTGATCTTCAAAATTTAGTTTTGAATCCAGGATGACCACAAGATACTTATAGATCTTGACTTGCTCTATTTGATCATTATTTAAGGAATATAATTGGGGGAAAATAACTTCCCGCTTTAGTCCTGGTGAGAAGCATAGCACCTTGGTTTTGGCAGAATTTAGGACTAGTTTAAGAGCAACTAACTGATGTTGTAGTTTGTTGAAATCACTCTGGAGCTTAGCAATCACGTCATCCGGAGAACGGCCAGCAGTAATCAGTACCGTGTCATCCGCAAAAAGATTTACCCTGGAATGATCCAGTTCAGTGCCCAAGTCATTTACATAAAGAGAGAACAAGAGGGGGGCGAGAATGGAACCCTGTGGAACCCCTTTTGTTATCTTAACACTGTTTGACCTCCAACCATCTGTGAATACAGTTTAACGCAGGAGGAGAACGGGGGATATCAAAACCGCACGAATTATCTCTCCTCTCTCTCTCCTGAAACTCTCTCGTCATGCACAGCGGACTTCGCCATTGGCATTTAACTCCTGACAACACATTGCTGCCATGCGCGGGGAGAGATTATCGTCACTTTTAGATCCATAACGCACAATGTACCGGGGTGCCGCACTGGTAGAACACGTTTCGCTTACGAACCCAGACGCGGGCTTGAGTCTCGGCCGTGGTTAACCCTCAGCGGCGAGTGACGTCTTCGTCCAGCTCTGGCTTTTTAGTTTTTAACGACTGCAAATGTGTATTGCACCACACTCTTGCGCCGCTCAGGAAAATGCAGCCGTGTGACAGCCATACCTGGACCCCCCCTCCCTCCTCCCCGCGTACTGCCGGGCCCAACAGGTACAATCGCAGAATTGGAATGTCTTGGTTGAGTGAACATTTTCTTCTTGAGTGAAGGGAAACCCCCTTGATTATTTGCGAGCGTCACGTGCACGTTAATGGGATGATGATGATGCGAATGAAATGCTCCATACTCGAGCAATCACTCACGGCTTTCAACGCAGACACCTCGTCCGTCGGAATTAGCAGTGCGGTCTAAGGGATGAGAATAGCTTGACTCGGGTGTGGACCAATCAGTTTCAAAGACAATGCATATATTATCTGCATATATTATCAGAGTATGTTTTTTGTTTGCATTCTGACCACAAGCATTGTGGGTAATGCAGACATGCTTCCTTGTACAAGGTTTCCGTTTTTTTTTACATCTTAACACCTGTTTTGTTGCCAGAAAAAAAGGGGTAAAACCTATTCTCATATTTTGGTACTGGCAAAGGAGGTCCCATGATGTAGCTGGTCTAAGGGATGATTCACAGCAACAACAAAAGCCGCCATTTGCCACGAGGTGGTGGTGATGTTACCACGGCGCTTGTGCCAGGCTAGGTGTACATATGCGACTACGGGAGGAACATGCAAACTCCAAAATCACAGGCGTCAGGGTCAGGATAGAACCCACAAATCTCCTGTAGACCAGGCGGGAGTATTAACAACAAACAAAAATGCATCGTCGTCTGCATCGCAGTAGACGTTCAATGTCCCGTGACGTCAATTGCGAGGGTTGGCCACTGTGTGGAGGCGTGAACGGTGCCAAGATTTCAAAAGTTCAAAAACATATATATACATCACCACCGCGAATTGGAATCTACAACGGGAATCGTCGCCCTCGACTGCCAAGAACGTGGCATGATCCTCCCGAAAAGACGGTCACGAGACTCCTTCTGTGAGGTTTTTCTTGAGTAAAAGGAAAGCCTAACATTTTTTTAATCACAATTATGACACGCAACGAGAGTCAAATTAAAAGGTCAAAATATCGTGTCTCGCAAGTGGAACCCTGGAGAGCATTACACAACCCGCGAAACACGCATTTTGAGAAACGCGAAGTATACGTTCCAACAGAGGCAAGTGCCATAAAACGTCCGTATTTATTCTGCGCGTTAGCTCACACCTGCGTCTCGTTTCGTTTGTTGATTCGCTTAAAAGAAAATTACTTACTGCAATTCACCACCACGCGAGTGCATTGAGAGATGCGATGGGGGGGGTAGTCGTTACGTTTGAGGCAGCGTGGTTATTGTTTTCATCATCGCAGAAGCAACCGGAGAACGCGCGACTGCGAAAGCACTGACCTCAATTTCGTGCGCAGGCTCTCACGATGAATGCTACGAGACATCCCCCCACGTGGTAGATTGATTTCATTGGCTCTGTCGGGTGGTGGAGGGCTACAATTACAAAATGACGTTCGTACCCACTACACGATCTCACCCAAAACAAATCACGAATCATAATACCCTCACATTTCTCTGCCGTATTCGTGACTTCCAGATATTAACGGCATCCATAGCATGGCATTAACGGCAGTGCATATTAAAGTACTCAATTTATTTCGTGAATTAGAGGAATAAAACGTCGCCATCGTCCTGTTAAAATAATAATGAGATGGGTTCGTGTTCGGGAGTGAGACTGTGGCATCGTAGGTCCGTGCAGGATGGTGGACAGCATGGCAAGGTCTTCTTGGTTATTTCGGTAAAGTCACGTAGAAGGGAAGTAATAAAATAATAAAAATTAAACATAACAAAATAATTCTCACGACGTTTCGGCCAAAACGCAAGCAGCCGTCTTCAGGTGTAGAACAGGTCTGTCGAGAAGGCAAATGGGTAAACTATGGCTGATGGGGACATTGATGGGGGGGCAGCCAGTCTCTCCAAAATAATAAGTTGGCTTTCTTCAGTGGTACTACATTATATCAACATATATTCAATGGTCTGCATTGGCCATAAACTCCCTCCGCTAGGATCTGACCTCGCAACCTGTTGCACGGAGCCCTCCGACCGCAGCTCCATCCCACGCTTGCACATCTCCCCGTGCGTCGCAGTCCAGGAGCCCCGAGTGGAAGGACAGAGCACTCGTTCTAAGTGAGCACACGCCGAGGTCGTTCGCTTGCACACTTTTTATTCGTGTTGTTTGCCGACGACTTGTTGCCACAATTTGTCCTTTGCAGGAGTGCACAAATGTCCCCCAGCCGCCCAGCTCACCACCACCACCACTCCGTGCCACCTCCACCCCTCCTCATGCCATTCTTCCCCACTCCCTTAAATAAGCCTCACTCCTTGCAGAAGCAGCTGAGATCCTTCGCCGAGTGAGGGAGGGAGGGCCGGCGTGTGATGGGCCCGCTGTGTTATACACCGGCCCTTTAAAAGCAAGAGCATCATTAATTGGCCCTCGGTATGAGTGTGCCATTCACATTCTCTTCACTTTTCGCAGAGAAGGGGCATAATGAGCGAATATAGCGCCAGGGCCCATTGCGGTGCCGAGGCTACAACATTATTAGCACGCCGCGCCACGAACCTAGCGACCCGAAATCAATTCCCACTCATTGCCAACACCAGTGACGATTATCCGAACTGGTCCTGGGCCTCCTTTATGCCCACCCAGCCTTAAATTAGTACCTGGTGCCGTGTGTAAAAACATCACCACGAGGGAGGCAAAGGCGGTCGGGCGTGATGCTGGCCACCCACCCCCTCGGGTGCCGTGCTACTCGCTAACAGCGCGTGCTCCAAAAGTCTGTTAAAGGCTATACGGGAGATCTTTGTATTTTATACGTGGGGAAAATGTGTGGATTTATGGTGCAGTGGCTCGCACACTGCGTTATCATCCTAAATATCTGGGTTTGATTCCTTGCCAGGGATGTCAGTAACATTGTGGTATTCCATTGTGTAGCAAAATGGTAAAGATGAAGGCGCAAGCCCTGAAAGTGCTCGCTCACGTCACTGCTGGCGGAAGGGCCTCCGCTCGTAGGCGCTCTAGAGCACCTCTGCAGGGGATATGTACGCATGTATGTTGAACTTATTTCGCAAACTTATCAGAATAAAAATATGTATTTAGACTGCAGGAGGAATCCGATGAGCTATGAAGCTCTGTCAAATATGGGCGGCTCAGCAACAAAAACGATCGGAGTGCAAAATAGAGAAAATGGTAAGCAGGTCACTAATAATTAATAAAGAATTCGGTAGTTTCTTTATTTCATACGTCGGATTTATCAAGATTGGGCAAGGCAGCAAAAACAATAACAAAAAAAGAGTCCCAGACCACACCGAGATAATACCGCACAGTGCCTCAATTAAATGGCGAATTAACACTGAACTCTCGATAATTATCTGACTTCGTCTGAAATGCTGCCATGTATGAACACGAGCACAGGGGAGAATTGGCAGTGAACTCAGGGGGGGGGGGATGCCGTTCATAGACACTCACCATAACCACACTTGCCCCGACAATCTAAAATTGATAAAGAGGGAATGATTTTCCTTGTTTCTATATACACATTGTGTATTATTATTCCCCGCACCTCCGATTAGCACAGTTGGCTCCGCGCGATGCAAAAGATGTTCAACATACATGCGTACATAAAGAGCGCTCGTTATTTTAATTGCATTCAAGAGTAAAGTACAGATACTGTATTCGTATTCATACCAGCTAGAGTGAACTATGTCATGCGCTATTTTAATTAAAGAAAACCAAATCCAAAATATCCGAGCTTATTAAACAGGGTGTTGCGCGAGGCTTGTTGGGTGGCCAGGGAGTTGGAGACAGCAAAATCCTGGCTTCTTTTTTGATTTGCATGGGAGGATGCAAAAAAGCAACGGTATTGAAACGTGCTGTTGATGAATGCTACGGGTTTTTTTTTCAACCAATCCAAGGGCGCAGTAAGACGCAGTTACGGATCGCAGCGACGCCGCCAAATCCTGGGTTCCTATCTGAGCCCCACGCACACTCTGACTCCTCACCTCCGCCATCTCAGACTGGCACCAACAAAGATGAACTCCGTTTATTTTCACCAAATTTGTCTTTAAACTACCAACTCACGAACACTTGAATGCTAGATTTTAAGCTTTCGTGATTGCAAGGATTCATACTCTTAGGTTTTTTCGGTAAAGTCACGTAGGTAAAAATTTATGAATAATAAAATAGAAATACTAGAAATAATAATAGAAATAAAATTATAAATCACGACGTTTCGGAGGCAACACAAGTCTCCGTCATCAGGTGGGACCGTCACAGCTAAATTTACTGTATCAAGTGTGTGCTAAAAATGAAAAATCTACATTTGTGTGTGCTGTGAAGGTCCCACCTGATGACGCAGACTTGTGTTGCCTCCAAAACGTCGTGATTTATAATTTTATTTATATTATTATTTATGTTATTTTTATTTTTTATTTTTACCCACGTGACTTTACCGAAAAAACCTAAGAGCACGAAATCTTTGCGCGTGCGACTGCCACGTGACGGACACCTCTCCATACGGGGCCTCCTCGTGGTAAAATTCAGCCCCGTCTATGGAAGCTCCATCCGTGAAGGAGGGGGGTGGTAATGCTCTGCTCCGCGCAAGGTCCTGCCTGGACATTTCTTCATCGCCTGCCGTGACGCCGATAGGGCAATTGCGATACAATTGGGAAAACGACAAAATGGACATTTAAACGGATGTGTTCTGCAACAGTAGGCCACGAAAAAAAGCACTGTCACTTCTACGGATGAGACGTCGTTGAAGGCACCTTCCAGCTTTTCATTACACACGAGTAAAAAAAAACCACGGAAAATCGTTTTCAACCAAATCTCAAGTGCGTAAATAAATAACCCCATCACAAAACCGAAATTCGCCGTGCGACGTTCAGCACCGCAGGTTTCCTTGAATCTGTTGCGGGTCAACGGTCGGCGGGGTCATATCCCCAGCTGACCCAGGGGGTCACGGGAGTCACTTAGAATCCGTGATATTTTTTTGTTAGCAGGAGCGACGGGAGCGCAGCCTCCGTTAATCTGCATCAACAAACCTCCTGTTGGCACGGTTGGCTACGTTCGGTGAGCACCACCTATTGGCACGGTTGGCTATGTACGGTGCGTAAGAAGTTCAACATACACATGTACGTACAACATACATACAACGCGATGCAGGGTTCAATCTCGCCGCCCCCCCCCCCCCAGCCTGCAACGCCTCCAAGTTGGAAGTGCCCAACCGTCGCTGATTGAATTCTCGCTCGCAGTTACTATTTTCTGCTCCTTGAAATCCTCACCCAGTGCCTGTGCCGAAGCCGGTGAGTCTCAGCGAGCCTCAGTAGCCCTCGTTTTCAAACTTTTCCACGACGCGCTCGTCTACCCTGTGGCATGTGTGACAGATTTTCAAGCGGTGGCGGGGAGGAGGCGGGGATGTGGGTGGGGGCTACGTGGCTACGGGGGCCCACGTCGAGTGGCTATGGAGGCTATTAGCCGAGGGGCCAGCAAAGATCAATCGCTCCACTCGTCCAAAAGTTGGCCCTTCAAGATTTCCACTGCTCGTGTAATGATTCACCACCCACCCTGACCCCCCCCCCCCCCCAGCCACCGGTGATTCAATTGTGACGATTCAATGCCGGAATTGATTCTGCGGCGATGTGGCTCCGGGGGGGGGGGGCGGGGGTGGTCAGAGCACTGAGATGGAACTGCTGAGATCTTGGGGTTGATTTTCGGCAGCCACCAGTGATTCAATTAGTTTCTCGAGTGCACGGAGGTTATGATTTCGGCCCAGTTTTCCCCAAAGCTTGCACAAAACACACAGACACACACAGAAAACTAGAAAAGTCATATTGAAGTAGCTTTTCACTTAATATCGTTAAACTCCAGCCTTGAGAAAAATTAGATTTTCAAGCAAGATCAATAAATCTCATAGCAGCGTGTGTGTGGGAAAGTGTGCCGAGTATTAGAGCAGTGTTCTCAAACTTAGCGGAGTTGATGGTCTGAGTTGATGGTCTGAGCCCAGCAAAAAAACTGCGGTACTGAGAATTCACGACGTCGGTTTGACTGTCACTCGGCGAAGAAACGGCGCCCTCTCTGTATGTAGCGAAGCCGGGTGGCAAGATACTGCCCCACCGCGCGTGGATAATCATAAAAAGAGGGGGGGAGGCGTCGGAAGTGAACGTCAGGGTATATCCATGATGCTGTCACCCGTGTTGGGCCGTCGTTGCAGACATCGGGGGTTGTTACCGCCACCGAGCGAGTTTCGACAGAGATTCTCCGCATCGCGAAAGAAAGCGCCGCCGTGCGCGCGTGTCGTGCTTTTCGCCGTCACGCAAACTCAACCTGCGCGTGCCAGAGGAGGATTATCTCGCATTTCTTTCAAATCTGTTACGCAATTCACACACACACGAGTTGTGACGTTATAGAAGGGGCCAGTGTTGAGCTAATCACAGAGAGCAACTGAACCAAATGAAGCATCATCGAGTAGTGAATTCCATCCGAGATTTCCACACGTACCACATGCGCTTCATGTCATTTCATATTCATCAGTGAAGCAGTTTGTCCAGGTGTGCACAGCGGTAGAGCAAGCGGCTCACAATGGGAAGGCTGCGAGGAGCTCAAATCCGAGTTGAGGGTTGAGTCAGCCCATCATTTATTCGGGGGCCGATAAATTGCTCTCATTTGAGCAGCAGGGAAATAACTCCGAGTTGCCACAAATGTAGACTATTGGAGAGGAGGGGGGAGACGATGGATAAATGTTTATTCTTAAGCCATCAAGCGTGATTTTATTGCATGTGCAAGAATCGATGTGTTTCTGTTAACATGCAACGGGATTGATCCCTGCAACCACTAGAGGCCTATACATTCACCACAATTGGTTTGGGTTCATATGCACACACACATATCTATATAATGTATACTTAAATCGAATCCTGACCTTCAATCGCGACATAGGCCCCGAGTGGTTGCGAAGAATAGTTACGGCCCGTATTTTTTTTTTTACCGTGAACTCTGGAACGTCTCATTCCCCGCAGGGCACGAGTAGCATTTCTCCACGGTGCTGATAATTCACCGCGGGGCGCGCGGGCGAGCACAACGGAGGCAACCGAGGGACACGGTCCCGCGTTCAGGATCAGCGGGGTGAACCTCAGCAGCTCGTTAGCGACGGCGGCAAATATAGACCAGACACACGCCCCAAAGGCCACAACACATCCCCCGTCAAACTTTTCTTCCCAAATAGTTTTTTTTTTACCTCCTCCTCCGACGGCCAAGGAACTGAGCTCCGGAAAAGTTGAGTTCATCTGGTGGCAACGTTTAAATCAAAAGCCCTCCTCAACGATAAAAGCGCGCGGGGGCTCCCTCCGCGTCTTTCGAAAGTAGCCGTCGGGGGAGGGGAAGCGAAAATGAAAAAGGAGAGAAAACACCTTCAAAAATGAGCATGGAGCCGAGCAGTTTGCTCATTACCGGTGATGCCCCCCCCTCCCCCGCCCCCCATCGAGTCTGTACTCTAAACTTAAAAAATAAATCGTCCATCACGGAGGCGAGTCACGCTGTCGGACAATCACTCTAAACTCGCTACAAAGTTGTACTCATATTATTGACAACCGAGGAATGATGAGGTCAACCGACACCCACCGCTCCCCCCCCCCACCGCCATCAACCCCCACCCCGCTCAGCTGAGATCTAAAGTTCGATTATCGCACAACGAGGTGACCGATTCTGTTTTGAATCAAGATCCCAAGGCGACGAGGCCAAAGCCGACACGCTCACGCTTACGAACCAGCAATGATTCATTACCTTTGCCAAATCACGCACGGAGTGATTTGCGAAATATAATATTGTGGCGCGTGCCCTTTGTTTTGTTGCCAGAGTGAGCGCATTACCCTCGCCGCGTGGGTAATGGGAGTGATGAACGACACTTACTGCGATGGGATCCTCTTTCCCAGAAATCGTAGGATCTTGCGCGCATTCGTCTGCACGCCACTAACCAGTCCAGGCGTCCCGCGTGCGATTTTTTGCGAGTTATTAAACAGGAACAAATGGCGCAATCCTCACATACATTTATGCCTGCGAAATGTGCACGGAAACTTCGCCCCCGACAGTAACGGGAATAAATTAACACACAATGAAGAGAAACCGCGATGGTTACAGGTGTCAATATTAGTAGAGGAGCGAGATAGACAATCCCAACGATGGGAAGGTGTTTACAGGAAATGCCTTTTTGTTGTTGTTGGAAATCCACTTTGATGGAATCTAGCGGAACTCACCCGCTGATAAGCAATCGCAAAATCAGACCAGGTCCCTGGGTGACCTCATGCCAACGTAATCACCCGAATGCCTGAGGAGGGGGAGCAGAATACTGGTTTACTCCGGCCCAATTGAACCACGTGCACCAAGGCTCGCAGCACCAGGGACCCACAGCCACCTCAACCCTAGAGCCCTCTTGCAGACAGATGGATAGGTGACCTTTTGCTTGTACGCAGGTAAGAACCCATTGAGACTAGGGGGCAGGGGGGTCTAATTTGTCAAGTCCGATGTGGACTTAAAAAAAAGTACAGCTCAACAGCACACAGACCAACATGGGGACCTATATAGTGCAGCAGTGACACGGCGGTTAGAGCACTGCGCTATCAAAGCAGTAAGACCCGAGTTTGATTCCCAACCATGGCTTACGTTGAGTGGTGCGAGTTTTGCCTTCTTGCCCGTGATGACGGTACGAGGCTGTTCTGAAGGCGACGCGTAAACACACGACAGATGGGGCCCACCGCGAGAAGGCCGCCGTCTCGCACGCGGAGAGGGAACAGCAAAACGACACGAATTCTCTCTCTCTCCTGAAGCCCTCTCGGCGTGACCATCAGCAGCAGCAGCAGCAACAACAGACCTCAACATCGGCAATCGAGCTCGTGGACATCTTGCCATCATGCGCAAGAATCGAAGAAGAACAGTGGTTACAGATATGCTTAGGTTTTTTCGGTAAAGTTACGTAGGTAAAACATCAAAATTAATAAAAAATAAAATAAAATAAAAATCACGACGTTTCGGAGGCAACACAAGTCTCCGTCATCAGGTGTGTTGCCTCCGAGACGTCGTGATTTTTTATTTTATTTTTTATTAATTTTGATGTTTTACCTACGTGACTTTACCGAAAAAACCTAAGAATATGAATCCTTGCAGTCACGAAAGCTTCAAATCTAGAAGTGGTGACAGATACCAAAACCAATCCTGATTGCCGCCCGCCCGCCCCCACCCACTCTCTCACCACAGCTCACCAGGTCCCATTGGTTAGCTTGGTGAAGTATGGTCAAACAACCGATTCCTGTGACGGCCACAATGTGGGGAGGGGCCTTCATTCAGCAGGAGACCGACAAGGAGTTGTAAACAAACTTTAGCACCGAAATAATACTTGTGAAATGTAGCCGTGCCATTGTGAGATCGTTATTACAGCTCTTACACTTAACACAGCCGCCAAAAGACTTGCACAGATGTAGAGTATAGGTTCTGTGATTGCCTTCAATTAACGCAAAGAAAATAAACGAACATCTATTTCGCAAAGGAGACCTGGGATTATGGAAGTAATGCAAAGTAGTGAATTCCACCGTTTGCAAAAAAAATAATGTTTGAAAAAATGTCCGATGGAATTAAGGAATAAATATTGAGTAACAAAATGTTTACAATTACACGAGTAAACATTATGTACAGTACTACACCAAATTATATTCATTTAAAACTCAACAACTCATGAAAATTCATCACGAATTCTGCCACGTTACAGAGTGAGTAGAACGGGCCGATCGCTCTTACGAGCACGTAGCGACGATAGGGAGATTGATCGACTTTATATTTGGAGATTGCACCTAACACTGTGGCCCTCTGAGAATACTGGGAAATAAATAAGAAAAATGACTTTGTGGCATGAACGCAAAATCAAATACGCACTCTATCTCTCGCATGTGCGACGATGAAAGCCCATTGGCCGGAACGTCACCGAATCTCAATGTCCACTCATAAACATATTTTCACATTGAGTGGCAAACCATGGAGAGTGGCACGTGTATCAACTGCATGTGCATAATCCGGGTAAAAAAAAGAAATAATGTCCCAAAGCAACTGAAGACCTGCATAAGGAGACAAGCCAACGTTTTGTCCAAGATAATATATATATATACTGAGAATAGGTTTTCCCCTTCTTTCTGGCAATAAAACAGGTGTTGAGAAGTTAAAACACCAAACTGAAACCTTTTACAAGGAATCATGTCTTCATTAACCACAATGCTTGTGGTCAGAATGCAAACAACAAACGTACTCTGATAATATTTGGATTGTCTTTGAAACTGATTGGTCCACACCAGAGACAGCTTTCTTTTGAGCCTAGTTTCAAAATAGTGTTAGACCAGAGGACGCCTTTTGGCATCCTCTGGTCTAACCTATTCTCATATTTTGGTACTGACAAAGGGGGTCCCATGATGAAATATGTATATACTGTTAAAGCGCAAAGAAGACAGGGAGGAGGTCCGTGCTCCGAAAATGACACGGAGAGAGTAAGACACGGGATTCGATGAAGTACGCAAAAAAGTGTGGGCGACGCATTGACCGTGACGAAAAGAAATTGGGGCTTGGGCGGGAAATGCCACGAGAAGAAACAACGACCAGAGGACGGCAGACGAGCGACTGAGTGGCAGCCAAGGGCAGAAAATAACTCGAGTGTTCCAACCACTGCGGAGATGGAGCGATGGAATCGGCTCTATGTGCAGGTGAGATGGCAATGGCTTTGAGAGGCCTTCATCCAGCAGTGGATAAATCGTGGCTGATGCCAGTAACAGTTGAAAACAACGTGTAATAGTACATGTTAGGGTGTCTGGTTGCAACAACAACAGTCGCCTTGAGCCACGAAAAGGCAGTGACGTCACCGCGGCGCTTGTGCCATGCTAGGTGCAGGGTTGCGCACAAAAGATCCCACATATAGCCTCAACAGACTGTAGGGGCAAGTGCTGTTAGCGAGCACCTATAAAGGCGGGAACGGTACACGAAGGGGGTGGGTGGCCAGCACCACGCCCGACCGCCTTTGTCTCCTTAGTGGCAACGTTTACACACCACACCAGGTACTCATTTGAGGCTGAGTCGAAACAGGGGAGGCCCGGGGCCGGTTCAGATAATCGTCACTGGTGTTGGCCGTGAGCGGGAATCGAACCCGTGTCGTCGGGTTCATAGCGCAGCGCGCTAGCCGCTACACCATCGCACACGTGCACGTTTCTGTGCCCCATACAACACGTACCTTGGGTGCCAGGCACAGGAAACACAACCGCCCACACAACTCCACAGTTCTTTGCAGCGACGATACGATTCATTCCCCCGGCCTTTAACGAGCGCGTGACCCCATTCCTCTCGCCACCTTCGCACGAATATATCCTCGACCATCACGATGAAGGACCTGCAATTCGCCTCAACGATCGACACTTCGTTTCCCCCCCCCCTTCACTTTCCCGAGAAGCGAACTATTTAATGTCGATGTGTACCCACGTCATTCGACGCGCGCGATGTTCGGACGCCACTCCGACCCCGGAACATTGGCGCTTGGCGGCGGGTAGCTTCCGCTGTTGCGGCGACAGAGGTCTCGCGACAGCATCGCCTTCTGCTCACAGACACAGGGAGGGAAAGAATGTCGCCTCGACGGGGGCATCTTTTCTTTTTGGTTCGTGATATGGCATCGTGCATATTGAGTTTTTGAGCCAGGCTTGGCAAAGATTTGGGGGAAGGGAAATAGCGACCGGCACTTTTCACCCAGGCAACCGGAGCACACAGAGACTTAAATATTTCTTAAATTATTGCTATAACAACAACAACAAACAAAACAAGCACGTATTAATATATATCTAAGAATGCACAATACAAAAAAGAACAAACATGCAATTAGGAAGGATACGAATTGAAATACTAATTTTCAAAAGTATAAATCGTATCAAAGATTCTCATACCGTGCGGAATACTATTCCGAAGCACATATTAAAGCACTCCATCAATGGCCCATATCCTTTCAGGCCAATCATCCAAAAGCTCAGTCTTTTTGTTAAAATTAACTTCCGAATATCGTTGCTTACGAGAAGAGCCCTTATAACCCGTAAGCCAAGTTACGGCATAATATAAATCATTATTGTTATTTGGATGGTTTGCTTTTTGACTTTTGCTTTTTCTTCCATTTACGCTCAAAAGTAATGATATTTCCTAAACGTTATTTCAAATGTGTTGTTTAGGTGCGGGGGGAGAAATAATATTGTGGGGAGTTTTCTTCTCGTGCAGTCATTCGTGATCGGAAAGAGATCATCAACTCGCCACACCTGAGAATTCGATTTTGGGTGGCTTATAGCTGGAGACTCAAACCCAGAATCTCAACGACCCCAGCTCCACGTTTCTGATTCCTGGACGCCACCCAGCCACCCCTTTTCACGTGAAGATCACGACGAGCAAAAGCTAAAGTCGAGGGATAATTCACTTTGTTGGCAACGACTCATCTAGATTTGAAGCTTTCGTGACTGCAAGGATTCATATTCTTAGGTTTTTTTGGTAAAGTCACGTAGGTAAAACATTAAAATTAATAAAAGTAAAATAAAATAAAAATCACGACGTTTCGGAGGCAACACAAGCTTCCGTCTTCAGGTGGAACCGTCACAGCCACGACAGCTGTATCAAGTACCGTTACAGCCACGACAGTTGTATCAAGTAATTACTTGATACAGCAATCGTGGCTGTGACGGTTCCACCTAAAGACGGAAGCTTGTGTTGCCTCCGAAACGTCGTGATTTTTATTTTATTTTACTTTTATTAATTTTAATGTTTTACCTACGTGACTTTACCGAAAAAACCTAAGAATAAAAAAAACTACTTATCTGTATTTACATTTAATTCAAATGGAAATGTGGACGGGGCTTTGTGCACGATCTATCCTACAAGGTTTGCTCGCTCCCGTAATTGGAGATTTGGACATCGAGGGGAAAATAACTCTCTGTGTTGATGAGAGTAGAACGGTTGATAGTAGTGGTGAGTTCTACCTGTGTACCAGGTGAGCTCCGTGTGCTAGGTGAGTTCTGTGCACCAGGTGAGTTCTGAATGCTAAGTGAGTTCTATCTGTGTGGTAAGTGAGTTTTCTCTGTGTGCTAGATGGTTTTTCTATAATTTATTAAGTGTTCTTAGAAAATAAACATTTTTTTTATTATAAAATAACTTAATCGAATATCCGAATGCAAGATTGTCCTGAAAAGCATAATTCCAATAATTTGTTTGAGTTTGAGAATTATTCAAATTGAAACGATTTTAAAACATGATTCAGATGTAATGAATATAATTTGAAATAATTTATAGATACACATGTTTAAAGTTGTTAAAATAAAAATGACTTCAAAGATGAACATTTAATTGGAAATGTTGTAATGATTAAAATAAACATTATTACAAATTTTGAAATTTTACATTTACAATTATGACTTAAATATAAAATGACTGAAATCATTAAAATGTAAAACGATTCAATGATCATTTAAAAATATTACAGTTTCACGGTTAAAACAATTATATAATGGAATATCATAATTTTAAACATGAAATTCAAAAAATATCCTGTAAGTGGCTTTAAAACAATCCACAATTTAAACATGAAACTCATCCCTAACCCAAACAAGATCGAAATAATTACACACAAAAATCACATTCTATCCAAAACTATGAGACAATTGAATTTCTGGAGTTAAATTGTGACCCTGGGTTGTGGCCCTCCTTCGCCTAATCAACTGTTCATCATTGCACCCAGCACTCGCCATCATCCACAGCAGACACAGAGGGGCAACAGGGGAGAGATGCCGTACCACCCGATTATGCATTGACCTAACAGACCACAACCTTGCCGCCCCCCACAACCCCCACCAGTTGCCAGAACAAGCTCTCTGGATAGAAGCTACCTTCTAGGGCTGAACGATTTGGGGAAAATAACTAATTGCAATTTTTTTGACAGATATTGCGATTTGATTTGCGATTAATTTTTGTTAAGTCAAGCTTAAGTTTAATAATCACTGTGTAATAGATCATTGGTGCAATCATTGGTGCGCCTTTTGGCGTCATCTGGTCCAACACCATGTGAGACAAAAAAAGCTGTCTCGGGTGTGGATCCGCCATCTCGGCATCCTGTCTCACAGGACGGCTCGATGCGTACACGCGGGCGATGTGCCGGCGCACGTGTTGAGGTGCGCGTTACATTATTGTAAATGCGCAAAAATACACACGCGCGCACATGTGGAAAATAAATCGTTCTCACAGTCCGTCCATTCCTAACCTTTCAACGGCTGGAGGAACACTCGCGACGCTACGTGTCGACACGGAGATGACAATCTGAAGCGATGTCAAAATTCCGTGGAGCCGAACGAAAGGCGTTCCGGCAAACAGACCTCATTTGGTAAACCGCGCATGCTCGAAACACGCGTTTGACAAACAGGAACACCAACCTTGTTCGGACAAGGTTGTTGTTCCTGTTTACTTAATCAAGGTCGCCTCACAGTGACAATCCCGCACAAAACCACACGTGCCACAACCCCCCCAAAGCAATCGCTTTGAACCAGGCCCAGGAGAAGCCCAGAAAAAAGACCAGGAGAACGTCTCTACCCTGTGTCTTAAGAACCTCCCACAATTGTCCCGGCGATGCAGATTCTCCTCTCACGAGATCACCGACCCGAGGTCAACTCTGTGTTTGTGTTTGCTTTGACTATTATTCGAGGTAATATAATGACAATACAACACCATGAGTATGATGATGGTGACACGCGTACCCTTTGCGCAAGTAAAGACCAAGGGCGAATGCTGTGAAGGTTGTGTATATGACTCATAGCAATTGCATGTAATACATTTTGCAGTTTTATTCAGGGATTAATTTCTCGCGCGAATGTGTTCTGGGCCACTGGGAGACTGCAGTAGCCACGTGGCTAGTAGCCACGACTATGCCAGTGCAGGTATATTTGATGTGGTGTGCCGGATATGGAAATATTTTACGCATCACCATAAACCAGCTAAAATTCAGCTGAGGTTCTATTAAATCACATCGGGGCCGTAATTTATGTTCAATCATTTGTGACTCCATGTAGATGTAGTGTAATAGCGCCGTCAGTTGTTCAGCAACGGCAGTGGACGAGCAGCACGCACGCCGGTGAGCATATACGCGGCTGTGTGTCGGCAGGGCGGAGCAACTGGGGCAAGGGTCACAGAAGCCCCATCTGGAAGCCCCTGGAACCCGCTAGTAGGTTCAAGAAGGGAGGCGTGGCCAGAGCGGAGCCAGGCCGCGCCGGGTAGCATAAAAGCAGCGAAGAGCGAGAGTGGAAAGTGGACTCGTCTCGTCGTCGCTGTCGTCTTCACTGGATGTTGCGCGGCCGGAGATTTGTTGGCTGTCTCGGTCGGCGCCGTGGGTGTTCCACGGTCAGGGTTGTGTTAAGGCTGGGCTGGACAAATAGGGAGAGTGCGAGGGCGAACCTGTGAACCTGAAGGTGTTGAACAAAGAAGGTGCTCCTGAAAAAAACACATCGCATATTTTGCCGAAACAGCTGAAACACGTGGGTCTTTGCGATTTGGTGGAGACGTGAGGGCATTTTTTGTCAAAATAAAAATCTGAAGTAATAGAGCGTTCGCCGAGCGATCAAACCCATCCAAAATGTTGCGTAACTTTCTGCTGCGTAGTTTTAATACACACACACACTGGTTATGCTATGTTAAGTGAATGATTCCGAGGGCCATGTACCTGGCTTTCGCACCGAGCCAGTTACATCACAACTCTACACAATGGGACTCCTGGGCTCATTTCATTGAAAATAATTTGGAAAGGTGCAGGCCCTGCAATTTCTTTCTCACGCCACTACTGGATGAAAGGACCTCCACTGGAAGAAGGTCTCCAGAATGATTTTTGGCCCACTCTTGCACGATCGGCAAATATCTTAAACAACGTTAGCGGAAACCCACACTTTGCCCAACGTGTCTCCTCGGCAAGTGACCGCAATCTGTTCAGCGCAGTTGCGACTGTGGGTCATCCAGAACAGACCATACTTTGTATAACGACGCAACTCTCCGATCCCACAAATACGAAGGAGACATCGTGGTGGTACGCTGCTGCGCTACTCCTGTTGCGGTTATCTGGCTTGACCACCTGAATGTGAAATTGTCGTCGTTTCTCTGCATCGACATCATCAGCCGTAGGCAAGACGACAAAGAAGCGCAGTCCATGAAATGAGCTAGAAAGTGGCCCACCGTTGTCTTTCTTTGCATCGGTCACTTTTTGTTCAAAATTATTTTGATGGCGATCTAAGACAAGAGGACCACAATTAACTTCTTCAGAAAATGCTAATAGTTTTGTTGTTGTTGTACATATGCCCAATTGTTCTTAAGTCTTTTTATGCATTCTCGTGCCTCGTTTGAAATGTACGGTTTTCCGGACTGCACTATTACTCTGCTACGATGGGGGCTTGCGTCTCGTCATTTGCAGAGTTGATTGAGCTCGCGCAGTTTCCAGCGGCGGCGGAAATGAGGCAAAGTTTTGGATCAGACGACCGTGTCATCCGGTGGTCAAATGCACGAACACTGCGGGGTCCAATTTGCGCAATTTGAATGTTTAAATCCTGCCGCCACCTGTCAACTTCAGAGGATATTAGCAAAGTGTGCGTCTGCTGTGAAACGCACATCAAAGAGAGCCCTGACATTTTGTAAGAGTTGGCCGCTGTGCGAAACGTGATCGCAAAAAAATGTGAAATATGCAAAAATATATTTAGAAGCAAATCTTTATAAATATAAATATCTATATATATAATGTTAGTGCTGGCACTGTTTCCCTGCAAATCATTTACGCTCTACATGTGAAAGGGTCATTGAAATATCACTTTTAGTGAATATAAACATTGCTGTAATTAACAATTTGGCTTCTCGTACCATTGATCCTAACATCAAAGGCCCCAGTGCCTCAGACAGACACACTTTATTATTGATCACTTGAGAGTACACTCAGAGCTTTTTCCACATTACAGATGTTAATGACAACGATGGCACCTTAATAGGCTATTGAACCTGATTTGTCAAAGCCATTCTTTGTAAGAATCCAATTAGCCGAGGAGCGGGAGGGGGGACAAATTTGAACACCAGCCTCTGAAATATCTTGGCTTTGTCATGGAGTACATGAGCTCAAATAATGGACCAGAGGGCCGTGGGTTAATACAGCGAAAGCCCCCCCCCCCCCCGCCGTTGGGCACTCTGACCCTTGGACACGCTGACCCTTGTGAAGATTAGCTCAGCATTTTGACCGACCTGTCCACAGCCCGGTTCATTTACCCATTGTCTAATGAACGGCATCTCGCCCGCAATCAAGATTGTGCCTTTACTTTTTGTTGCCGAAGCTCGTCATTGAGCCTCCACCACGCTCAAGCAATCGCGTTCGCCGCGACAACCTATTTGCCGATAGCGCTCGTGGCATTTACACTCAAAAATGTAGCGGGCGGGGGGGGGTCGAACGTCTCGTCCTATCCACCCGTTCTTTTTTTCTTCTTAAAAACGCCCACCCCCCCCCCACAATAAATAATTTACGTTTTGTCGTATTAAGATTTAAAGAGGGATTGACAATGATGAAATCAGACAAACGGACTAGTGAGACCACCCCCCACCCGGTTTATTCCAAGTCCCACAGTTGGATGTAACAGATGGTTATCCACTTGAGCTCCATCACGAATTTCATCTTATCTTGGGGTTTTCTTTGTTCGTCGTCGTCGTTGTATCCCGTCCCCAAACGCAAGTCCACGACAATTCCAACAACTGCGGCAGTGGCTGCGACACATCGGGGCACCGGGGCGCCACTGGAGAGGGCCTTGGGCGTTTGCTTTGTTGGAGCCGCATTGACGATGCCGAGCCCCGGCTGCATTGCAAGGGGCGACCTTTGCAGGCGACGGCGGATAGTTCAAACAATGCAATAACATTTTTCACGAGCTCCGGGAGGACTCAAATATTCAACCTTCATCAGATAAAAAGAAAAACAGCGGAGCTGCAAATGATAAAGTTTCACGGCAGCCCACGCGGTGTCCTTGCCGAATGAAAACCGGTGGCCACCTCCGTCACAAACAAAAGGCGTCCTCTCATTTATTGCACGGCGACACGTGTGGGTTCTTTTTTCACCTCGAGCCCTTTTGTCACAGCGCAAGCGCTTTCAATACGGACAATTTATCCCCTCCCCCGCCCACCTCGAACTCCCAACGTAAATGGTCATCGTCGTTTGAGATTATTTTCGTGAATCACTTACGCAACGTTTGACTTCTGCGAGCGTTTCTCCTCTTTTATTTTTTTTAATCTGCGAGGACATTTTTTTCTTTATTACGAACGATAAATAGGCAGCGGACAATCGCGGTTTCGCTGTCAAAAAGAACCCGAGTGGAAACGTTCGGCTTTACTGCGTCGCATCTTCATCTGAGTATCCAGCCGCTGTGGATCCCTCGGCAGCTTTCAGGGAGCACTTTTAACTTGTTTTACTTTTTAATAGCGGCAAGGCAACGTCATTTCCCCCACCCCCGCTTCTCCCTTTTTATAAGGCACTAAAAAATGCATGGCGATGTCCGCCGAGGCATCGAGGCGAGTGCACGGCCTCAGCTAAAAAAAAAAAAGGGGGACTCACAAAGGGCTACCTTGGAAGGTAAAATCGATAAATTATCAAAACGATGCATTTTACATTTTCACGGAGCAAAAGTACATAAAAAACGGGCTTAAAAATAAACATCGCATTTTGGTGGAAACCCGTAAGCTGCTGCTGCTGCTGCTGTTGTCGCTGCATGCGGGCGTGAGAGTTGACATCCATAAAAACTCTTCGTTTCATAGAAATGTTCAGCAATAACTCGGATGACAGCAACCTTCAAATCACTGCTCCACGAGCTTCAAGCCAACGCTTTTCCTGCTTTTCCATTATACCGCAAACAAAAAAAAACAACATCCACTAAAGTGGGCCATTAAATGTTGATGCATGCAATCAAAGCGCAAGCTCGGTGTGAACCAAGGCCACCACGAGACGATCCTGAGCATCAAAAGTCACTCGCGCCCGAGGCAAAGCAACCAATACTAATTTACTGATGAAGGAATCGTCAAGACAGGGAGCGCGGTAGGTCGGGAGTGAGTGGGTGGGTGGGGGGGGGGGAGGCTGGAAATCCGAGAGGCTTTCAGCGAACAAGACACGGCGAACTGGAATTCCCACTTGCATCTCAAAAGCAGGTCTCATCAAATTTTCTGCCAAGGCCGTTTCCACAATGCAATCCGCGCTGAGCGATGGGGAGTAAGTGACCATTTTGCCCCAAACGTTCACGCCAAGCCCACAGCATGCATCGGTATTAAATATTTAGCCCGTGTGAGGACGCTTAAATAAGTAAAGAGACTTGGAATAGTTTTGTAACCTATGTCAATGTGAATTTGGCAAGGAGGGGGAGGGGGGGAATTACACAATTACACGGCAAACAGGGCACGACCCTGGTATTCATGAAAAAAAAAACATACTTCCAGATCATGCAACTAAATGGTAGATGCATCGTGTGATCAAATATTGCAGCACCCGTGCACAAACGCGCGTGTCTCCCGACGATGTAACGGCGCGTGAAGTGTCACGGAAAACGAAGCGACGAATCAGGTCACGGGCGAACGAATCGTGGCAACAGCATTTTGGCGCCGTCCATAAATGACGTCACGCACCTAGGGGGGGCGGTCAGACATTTGTGACGATGTGTGACGAGGGGAGGTGGGTTGAGAAATGTGACGTCACATCAAAATGCGCAACTTTAAATAAATATAGACAACACGTTCTATTTAATTAAATATACTTTTTAAATAAATGTTTTCTCCTACAACATCAAAGTGCAGCGCCACATTAAATACGCGCTACAATGACAATAGTTTAAAGCGATTTGAAGCATGTTTTATTATTTTTTGGGGGGGGGGGGGGGGGCAGAGCTTTGTGACGTCATACTTGAGGGGGGGGGGGGGTGGGTCTGACTTTCTGTGACGCCGTGTGACGAAGGGGGGGGGGGGGTCAAAAACCGTCCAAAATCGCGTGACGTCATTTATGGACGGCCCCTTGTCACATCCTGCGAGTGGCGCAACGGCTGAAATGGGGACGCGGGCGGCGTTCGTGAGGACACTTCAGCTCGGTCCCACGACGATGGCGCTGAGAGGGTTGATTTCGAACGGTGGGCGGAGATCAAAACGCGATGGACATTTCATCACCAAGCATCCGCGACGAGTCGAATCGACCGAGTGTGGCGTTGCTGGGTGCGGACGCAGTGAACAGAAGCCGCACAAGAATTGAGTTTTCAATCAAGGTTTTAAAAGTGCATAGCTCCAGTGGCTTCTTAATACAATTATTCCATTCAGTTCAGAAACAATGACAGAAAAAAATCCACATATACATTTCCCTGAAATTATCGAAAAACCTGAAAATACGAAATGCGATTATTTTTTGTTTGCATCTGAAACCCATCTCGACAAGCCCCAGTGCCTCCATACAACCCCCCATCACTACATTGGAGCCCCATTGTTGCAAATCCTCGGGTAATGATGGGGATAAGGGTGGTTGGTCAGAGTGTATGGTCTCACAAACCTTGCTCTACATCACGGAGACAAATCCAGAGAGAGGGTGAACAAAATCACGATACAGTACACACTTGTGCAATGTATAATAAATACAGTCCAACATCAATGAAGCATGTTCTTCCCCTGTCATGTCTTCATCTGCAACTCCTTCATGCTGTACAGTACTGCTAATCTTTTGCCTCACTGATTGTTCATATACTAAAGCTCACGTTGCAATAATGACACTACGTTTAGAATTTCCGATTTGCATCATCCATCATATTTAACGTGTTAAAACATTGCTGATCAGGCCTCTATTGGACTACGATCGATTGCACGTTCAAGCTAATCCATTCCAGGAAATTCTCACGATCACGTGACCGTAAAAGCCAATGAGTTTACATTTGCCGGTGGCGGCGACAGCGGTTAGAAAGTGGACGTGTGAGTTTGTACAGTTGTGATGTTGGTTGGAGCTAGCGGATTGCAGTAGGCGTGGCTGTGGCACGGTCGTCACTTCAGAGGTACAATGAAACAGGACCCGTACGATGGTAGAAGAAGGAAGACGTGACATGTAACGGATAAAATCTTGGCCTTTAAATTTTCAGTGACTTACACTTTTCCCAGTCCGTGGAAAACTAAAAAAGAACAGGTAACAACCCTGGATTGTGGAGAATTATTTTGTGGTGGTGGTGGTGGTGGTTTTTGTTGAAGTGGTTGGTGGGTATATTATGGTTGTGGTGCAAACGCATGTTAGTTGAGGTTCAACATATAGTTGTTGGGTTTGTTTTACACTGTGCGACCTTAAGATGGATAAATACATAATAGGTGGCATTTTGGGACACGGCCCTTCCTAATTCCACGTAAATAATTGTTTCGACCAAGTCAGATTCAAACAATGGATTGACCATGGCTGATGATGATGTGTTTGTAAATGTAATCTACAGAGAAATGACCTGAAGGGTAGCTTGATAGTGCCCGTAATTATGCCAATTCGCTTGAATTGAACCAGGGGAGAGCTCTCAGACTATTCAATGATTTAGTAAACTCACTCTGAGCCATGTTCCTGCTGACAAGTAGGCCACTGATGCCATTTATCCCGGCAGGGCATCGCGCGGTTATAAAATCATTATTATTAAATGGATTTTAACATTTAAACTCTACAGTGGAAGCCGTGGCTTTGTCGTCTGTTTCGACATCCGTGGGCTATATTACCGACGCGTGGAATTGGTGTCAGGGACCCGGAGACATCAATTGAAACAACAATAACAAGGCAATTGGTTCAAATATGTCAGATGTATCCCTACCGCAACATGCAAAGTGAAACAAATACCAATTAGCCCACAACAATGCATAGTTAACATAACATTGTCGAACCCTTCACCGATACGCCGCTGGATGAAGGACCCAATGCTTGTGTCATTAATGGGTAATTTGTTTGACCATACTTCACCACGACGGTCATAGCAGGTTAATGGTGGGGCCAGGGGGGGAGGGAGGGGGTCCGGACCACTTCATATATCACTCACTGTCGATGCTAGTCTGTGGCCGGAAATCAAACTGCACCGCTACAAACTGCACCGATTGAATACAGGGCACTGGGTTCATCGTGTGGCGTAATAATCACTGCAACCTATGACCAAATATCCTGGATTTGCGCCCGATCGCGACGGATCTCAGGGTTGAACTTGGACCGTGCTTGGATGGGCGACACACCGTGAATAGCAAGTGGCACCTTGGCTGCTGCACTGCTGTGCCGTGGTCCAGTGCAGCCATGCTGCGGCGCAGCACTTCTACGGGCCCCGCAATCTGTTCTCTCTCTGGCTTCACAAACCCGCGCGTTCAAAAGCAACCAGCGGCCACCGTCACAGCATGACGAGGCCCTCCGAGCCGCTGTGAACCGTCACCGGGCTTGCATGCGCGAATCCTCTGTTGACATGGGGGGACGGGCGGCCCTTGTGTGCGCGCTCGTCTGGAAGCGAGTCTGCTAACGAGGATTGATAACAGAGCGGTTGCTCTTCGTTGCAAGGCCACTGTGGGCCACTGGCAGCCCCCGGTGGCCTTTAGTGCGGCCCCTGACGTGCGGCCGCCTACAATGCACAAATCGTGAGAACACCCCCCGCACCACATCGTCATCATCATCATCATCTTGCTGCTGTCAAACCCCCCAATGGTTTCAAACGCGTGGCGGCACCTCACACTGATGATGTCTTATCGGCGAAAATGCCCCCTCGCCATCGCCGTCCCTCTGAAATAATAGTGAAGGACGCTGATGTAGAGCAACGCGTAGTGAAGGTACGCAGAGATCAGAGCAACAACGTTGCTTCGAAAGCGCAGAATGCCCAGTAGCAATGCCTTTGCTGGGTACAGCCCTGCAAATGCCTGCTCCGGCCATTGCTGGCGGAGGGGCTCTCTCTCAGAGAACACCTCTCGAGGGAATGTTGGCCTACTCTTTTATCACTCCTGGCCAGACACGGTTGAGAAGAGATCGGAGGACTGTGGCCACACTTTACCACGGCGCACGTACTCGACCGCCCAATGACCTCGCCGCGTCCTTCCCATTTGTATTACTGGGTGGAGAGAGGCGGCGTCGATTTAACAAAACTTGCTTCGCTTCATTCAATTGCCGCGCCGCCAATAGCCGTCACACAGCCCTTGCCGTCCTCTGATGAACATGGTTCAACAAAGACAAATATCCCCCGTATAGCCGTAACATACTGTTTGGGGCAAGTGCTGTTAGCGAGCACCTATGAAGGCTGGCACGGCGCACGATGGGATGGGTGGCCAACACCACGCCCGACCGCCTTTGTCTCTCCAGTGGCGATGCTTACACATCTAACCAGGTACTCATTTGAGGCTGAGTCGACCTAGGGGAGGCCCAGGACCGGTTCAGATAATCGTCACTGGTGTTGGCCGTGAGCGGGAATCGAACCCGTGTCGCCAGGTTCGTAGCGTAGCGCGCTAGCCGCTACACTACCGCTCCCCGTCAACAAACATACACACACACACACGCGCGTGCGTACGTACGAATGGGCTGCGATTCCGTCGTGCCGCCGATCCCTTAACACCGTGGCGGAAATCCCACAGCGTGGTCGGCAGCGGAGGTGACGAGATCTGCATCCTCCGCCACCACTTAAGCCACCCCAGGACACTGCCCGCCCTCAATCGTGATCGATGCTTGCCCAGCCGCCGAATCCTCTCGCGGTGTTTTACGCGTGCACCACGGGCAACGGAGTCCGTGCCACGACCGCGACTACTCGCGGCGCGGTGCGGGTTACGCTCAATCATTCCGTGGAGAGTGTGGCACGCGCGCGCGCGCGGGGAGAGTGGCACGCGCGCGCGCGCGAGGAGAGTGTGGCACGCGCGCGCGCGCGGGGAGAGTGTGGCACGCGCGCGCGCGCGGGGAGAGTGTGGCACGCGCGCGCGCGAGGAGAGTGTGGCACGCGTGCGCGCGCGGGGAGAGTGGCACGCGCGCGCGCGCGGGGAGAGTGGCACGCGCGCGCTGTGCGTGTTATCAGAATCAGAATATTTATTTTAGGCTGGAGCAATCCGATGAGCTATGAAGCTTTTTATTACTGATGTTCAGAAGTTTCCCCCTCACCCCCCCCCCCCCCTCCAGAAGTCAAACACTCATTTAACGGAAGTGGCCAACGTGCCAATGCAGGAGGAGCCTGCTGACACCATAGCTTTAACGCTCAGTGAGGCTTTTTTTTACTTTCCTGGGTGAATAAAGGACGTAATTACATGATTGCATCAATTGCACTCGACGCGTTTGTTGCTCCACCTATCTGGGGCTATTGCAAATGGAGAGGAAGGCAAGTGGTTGCATTGCCGCCGACGCCGCCGTCGTTGCATGTTGCCGCAGCAGATGCGCGAATTTTGCACTCGCTGCAACATTGGCTGCGAGAGATATCAGAGGCGCAATAACTAAAAAAAAATATGTAGCCCGCCGCACACCGCAAGCCGCAGGCCGCATCCGAAAACGCACCGCGCGCGACGCGTGACAGCGGTGAGAAGCGCCCTGCATGGGAGCGCCGTCGCTTGCTGCTTGGTTGTTGCGGGAGGGGGTTGAGATTTCAAAGGCGCTATGGCGGCCCCGGTAAATACTCGCGGTTGCATTAACGCTGACATTCTGCACTCGGTTTGCTTCACGGTGGATGTTAAAGTGTCCATGAAGCCATTCGCTAAATTTTACAAAAGAAAAAATGTATTTAGTTTAGCACGTAGTTAGATTGTGTAAATGCAAATGCGTCAGTTCTGGCTGTCGCCTGATGAAGCCGGTTGTAATCACCGGTGAAACGTCGTACTCGATTTGTAAATGTTGTGGGTTTACTCTCCAACACACCGGCGTGCTGTACTAGTAACAGATTAGCACGTTATGTTTACGTGACAAACCTTACTAATTGGCTGTGTCGGTTGGTGGCGGGTTAAACGACACATTTATATTTACGCAATCTAACCCAGGAATAAACTTCTATTGTGGTAAAACAAATTATAGTCCCGTCCTGCCCTATAAATTTACTTAATTGGAAAACCAATAGCAACATTGCCCCCTCCTGGCAGACTGATGCCCATGTACATGCTTATGTTCTGTTTCCTCTTATTTATTCATATTTAGTGGCTTGCTCGCCATTTTCTCTATATTGCATTGTTTGATGTTGTAACTTGGCGACCCGCCTATACTGAGCATCTGTAACAAAAAGAGCTTCATAGCTCATCGGATTCCTCCTGCATTCTAAATAAAGATTCTGATCTTGAGCCACACAGGGACAGCTGCCATCAAGGGGTCCCCGATGCCAAATCAACACCCTGCATTCCGAAACACGTGTTAAGTGATGGACGCAATACGAATGCAAGTTGTTGTTATGCTATGGATGTACTGGCCATGGGTATAGCAACGTGGATTTTCCATCACTGGCTCAGAGCTGCACTGGAGCTGAGCACTGCCCCGATCTCATTTGCAGAAACACATTCCTTCGGAGGGAGCTGGTAGTAACGTTGGGTTGCTCGGTCAATGGCCAGGGTCAACGGCGACGTGGTATATTCCGCAAATATGCCCGACTGTGAGGGCGGGCACAAGCCGGCGTGAGTAGGTTAAACGTTGAGTTTTATGAGGGCACCACGGGGTGACCAGCCCCTCCCCACCCAGCCCCACCCCTCCCAGCCCCACCCCTCCCACCCCCCACCCAGCCCAACTCTCCCCACCCAACCCCTCCCCACTCCTCCCTCCCTCCCAACGCTCCACACCCTCCCCTCCCCTCCCCACCCAGCCCCTCCCTCCCCACCCAGCCCCTCCCCACCCTCCCCTCTCCACCCAGCCCCACCCCTCCCATTTTTGGATGCACGACGGACGGACGGACAGAATAATCCCCTGTGGGCTGGTGTAACCAGGAGGTAACTATCAGTATAATCATCATGACAATTAGTATTTATTTATGCTGGAGGAATCCGATGAGCTATTAAGCTCTTTTTCACAGATGTCCAGTAGGTGCTGGTTAGAACGTTACAACAACAAACAATATAAAAAACATAATCATAGTGCAAATTATAGGGAAGGTAAACAAAAACCTTAAAATATATATTCAAATCAAATTTAACTTTTGTTTACCTGACCAGGTAAGGCCCGCTGAGCTACTAAATTCCCTTTCAGGAGCGACCTGGCCACAAATGATAGCTCAACGAAGTTGCTTATCATCGTGTGGACATTTATCGCAGCAAAGTAATCTGAAAGGGAAAAATAACAACTGACATGTGACATGCGAGCGCGCAACTATATAGCCAACATGCGGGTGCTTACACCTTGACTGTGAACACAGTTAATTACACATCCACCGTGAGCGGGACCATTCGTTTCCGAAATCACGAGGATAAACATCTGCCGTATATTATATCCGGCGCACGTTTGCAAAATGTTTGCAACCGCTATTGGTTTAACGCAGGGAGGCGCGCGTCGGAGATACCATTCAGATGACGCACACCTGCTTTTAAAAACGTATAGACATACATTCATCAAGTGGTATTGGCCAAAACACAATGATGATTGCCGCCTTACGTAACCTAACGATGACACATTGCGCGGTGAGTGCGCGCTGTTTCCCCCTTCGAGTGCCACTTTTCGTCACAGTCTAAAAACCACTTACCGGCTTTAATGAGAACGAATGCGTTAAATAAAAACGAACACGGCAGCAAATCCTCCGCAACTTGTGTAAGGGGAACAAATGAACGAATTCACAAAGACAGACGCAAGCTGATTAGATTTTCCCACACATTTATATATATTTGTGATTTATTTCCACATGTATCAACACGCATAACATCGATAGCCGCATACATCAACTACGCTGCGGTAAAAAAAAAAAAAGTTGTCACCTCGGTCTGTTTCATCGGGAGAATCGAAAACAAGTGGTGTGGCGTTTTCATCGCCCTGATCAGTGGCGGAGCTCTGCAGTTGTGTGTGTGTGTGTTCGTGCAGCCAGTCTGGGGGAGAGGTGGCACCCGAATTAGATCTCCGCTCACGGCCACTGCCGTCCCTGAAGATTATCTGAACCGGTCCTGGGCCTCCCCTAGGTCGACTCAGCCTCAATCGAGTACCTAGTGTGACGTGTAAAAAAACACATTTCTACTAGGGAGACAAAGGTGGCCGGGCACGGTGCTGGCCACCCACCCCCTCGTGTGCCGTCCCGGCTTTCATAGGTGCTCGCTAACAGCACTTGCCCCAACAGTCTGTTAAGGCTATACTAGGGGGGGGGGGATCTTTATCTTTGTACAGCCGGTGTGGGGAGAGGTGGCACAGTGGTTAGCGTGCCGCGCTCCGACCCCGGTGACCCGAGTTCGATTTCCGCTCACTGCCAACACCAGTGATAGATTATCTGAACCGGTCCTGCCCCCCCCCTAGGTCGACTCGGCCTCACATGAGTACTTCAGGCGGTGCATCAACATCGCCACTGGCCACTCACCCAGCAGCGGATTGAACATACACATAACACCTGACACTCACCACCATCCCGAATCCCTTTCGTCGTGGAGGAAGCCCGCCGAACAGGATGCCTCTCATACACGATGCGTTGAAGCTGTGCTGTAGTGTTTCGTAAGCACATCAGAAGTGCATTCAGATGGACGGACAGGGGGACAGACAAACACTCTCTCTCTCTCAAACACAACGACAATTTCTATCTGAGCTCCCTGAAAAGACAAGGTTTCAACAAGACTCTGTCTTGATTTAAAGCTTTCGTGACTGCAGGGATTCATATTCTTGGTTCTTTCGGTAAAGTCACGTAGAAAGGAAATAATAAAATAATATATATGTGGATCCACAGTGGATTTCACACTTGATGATGATTGATTGCGTTGCAGTCGAAACGTCGTGAGAATTGTTATTGTTTTTTTTATATTTATATTATTTTATTATTTCCCTTCTACGTGACTTTACCGAAAGAACCAAGAATATAAGACTCTGTCTGTGTGAGCCACATGCTTTCTCAAAGGAGTCGGCAAATCATGACCTTATATATTTTTTGTAGATCCGTCCATGATATTTACTCAATAACTTTGCATTCGAACCTCCCAGTTTCAACCGAGTGTTTAAATTGCTGATGTACTCAACTCGCCTGGCATGTAGGAGGGCGATCGTGACGCCTGCTGTATATGTGGAGTTTGCATGCTTTCGCCGTGGTCGTGTGGATTTTTCTCCGGGTCCTCCGATCTTTGTTTTCCCCGTTTCGCTGCTATCGATTTCCACGTGACGGTAAGCCAATTCGTTGAGCTGTCATTTGTGATAACCAGGGTCGCTTCTAAAACAAGCGCTATGAAGTATAGCTCAGTGGGCGTTATCTGGTAAAATATTATATTGCACCTCTTGTTTTCTCATTGCATCTCGAAGAAAATTAGGCCTGCCTTTCTCTAATTATTCTCATTAATCTTCTTGTTTAACTTCTTGCTATCCGAAATACATGTGGTACTCATCTCGTCTGTCCGTGGACTATTTTACATCCTCCTTCTTTTAAACCACAGTTATTTTTCTTCCAGTTGTCTTAGTGGGGTCTTTGTAGTATAAAAGAGTGTAATGCTTATTTATAAACAAAACGGGCCACACGATCAAATTATGTAAAGCTGAACCCGTGGTGTCGCATGAACGTAACTTGAGAGAATTGTAATTACGCCAAGTGTCTTTGCCACGAGCTTACACGACGGAGTTGCATTCCCCAAATTGCAATTTCTGAATTGTACGAGGAGGAATACATATACTTAATTAACCAAAGGATGCATTTACATAGTTCCTATGATGTGCACATGCACATATCCTCAGCCGCCCCACGATGTATTCTGGACCCTGCAATTTTTCTAAGTTCCCCTCGCCCCCCCCCCCCCCACCAAAAGCACCGTGTGGTGCGTGAACAACGAAGGTCCCTCATTATTCAGAGGAACAACCCCTCGCCACAAAGGACACTACATTTCCAGGGCATAATGGAACATGAGCCTAATGCTGAGCCTAAGACTGGGCGCTACAACACACAACGGGAACATCTGTCTGGGACAATGAGACTCGGGGCACCGAGACTCGTCGTTAGCAGGCGCGTGTGTACGTGCATGCATCAGACTGTGTGGGCAAGTTCAGCGCTTGTGTGAGAGGGAGTGATTAGTATAGCAATGTGTGTGCGGTAGGGGTTAGCGTGCTGCGCAACGAACCCGACGACCCGAGTTCGATTCATGCTCACGGCCAACGCCGGTGATGATTATCTGAACCGGTCCTGTGCCTCCAAAACTCCTGGAGGTCCGGTGTGTCAACATCAGTGATGGGGAGACAAAGGCGACCAGGCGTGGTGCTGACCCCCCCCCCCCAACCTTGTGTACCGTATCGGCCTTCATAAATACTAACAGCACTTTCCCCAACAGCCTGTAAAGGTTATACGCCGGATCTTTGTATTTTGAAGTGCAGTGAGATGGGGGACATTTGCACACGTGTGCAGCGCATATCTG
The DNA here is from genome assembly GCF_965212315.1 of Lampetra planeri. Taxonomy (NCBI): domain Eukaryota; kingdom Metazoa; phylum Chordata; class Hyperoartia; order Petromyzontiformes; family Petromyzontidae; genus Lampetra; species Lampetra planeri. Next base: position 9,549,313 of record NC_136128.1, on the reverse strand, counting down.
TTGCTGCCGTGTGTGGATCTGCGTAACGTGCAATCACTCCCGGGTGGGTTGGCACTCGGGAACGCGTTCACGGGAGCGCCGGCCGCGTTCACGAATCGACACGAGCATCCCACCAGTGAATGTGGAACTCGCGCGCGTCATCGTCCGGGGATGTCCAGCGCAAGCGCATTCGAATTGTGCACGAGCGTTGTCCGCAGACGCGTGCGCAGGGAGCGTTTGTGAGTGTGATTTCTCGCTCCCCTCTGTCTCTCTCTGTGTGTGTGTGTAGGCGCGTGGGTTCATGGTGTGTGTGTGTGTGGAGGCGCGTGGGTGCATGGTGTGTGTGTGTGTGGAGGCGCGTGGGTGCATGGTGTGTGTGTGTGTGGAGGCGCGTGGGTGCATGGTGTGTGTGTGTGTGGAGGCGCGTGGGTGCATGGTGTGTGTGTGTGTGGAGGCGCGTGGGTTCATGGTGTGTGTGTGTGTGGAGGCGCGTGGGAGCATGGTGTGTGTGTGTGTAGGCGCGTGGGTGCATGGTGTGTGTGTGTGTGGAGGCGCGTGGGTGCATGGTGTGTGTGTGTGTGGAGGCGCGTGGGTGCATGGTGTGTGTGTGTGTGGAGGCGCGTGGGTTCATGGTGTGTGTGTGTGTGGAGGCGCGTGGGAGCATGGTGTGTGTGTGTGTGTGTGTAGGCGCGTGGGTGCATGGTGTGTGTGTGTGTGGAGGCGCGTGGGTTCATGGTGTGTGTGTGTGTGTAGGCGCGTGGGTGCATGGTGTGTGTGTGTGTGTGTGGAGGCGCGTGGGTGCATGGTGTGTGTGTGTGTGTAGGCGCGTGGGTGCATGGTGTGTGTGTGTGTGTAGGCGCGTGGGTGCATGGTGTGTGTGTGTGGAGGCGCGTGGGTGCATGGTGTGTGTGTGTGGAGGCGCGTGGGTGCATGGTGTGTGTGTGTGGAGGCGCGTGGGTGCATGGTGTGTGTGTGTGTGGAGGCGCGTGGGTGCATGGTGTGTGTGTGTGTGGAGGCGCGTGGGTTCATGGTGTGTGTGTGTGTGGAGGCGCGTGGGAGCATGGTGTGTGTGTGTGTGTGTGTAGGCGCGTGGGTGCATGGTGTGTGTGTGTGTGGAGGCGCGTGGGTTCATGGTGTGTGTGTGTGTGTAGGCGCGTGGGTGCATGGTGTGTGTGTGTGTGTGTGGAGGCGCGTGGGTGCATGGTGTGTGTGTGTGTGTAGGCGCGTGGGTGCATGGTGTGTGTGTGTGTGTAGGCGCGTGGGTGCATGGTGTGTGTGTGTGTAGGCGCGTGGGTGCATGGTGTGTGTGTGTGTGTAGGCGCGTGGGTGCATGGTGTGTGTGTGTGTGTGTGGAGGCGCGTGGGTGCATGGTGTGTGTGTGTGTGTAGGCGCGTGGGTGCATGGTGTGTGTGTGTGTAGGCGCGTGGGTGCATGGTGTGTGTGTGTGTGTGTGTAGGCGCGTGGGTTCATGGTGTGTGTGTGTGTGGAGGCGCGTGGGTGCATGGTGTGTGTGTGTGTGTAGACGCGTGGGTGCATGGTGTGTGTGTGTGTGTGTGGAGACGCGTGGGTGCATGGTGTGTGTGTGGAGGCGCGTGGGTGCATGGTGTGTGTGTGTGGGTGTGTAGGCGCGTGGGTGCATGGTGTGTGTGTGTGTGGAGACGCGTGGGTGCATGGTGTGTGTGTGTGTGGAGGCGCGTGGGTGCATGGTGTGTGTGTGTGGAGGCGCGTGGGTGCATGGTGTGTGTGTGTGGAGGCGCGTGGGTGCATGGTGTGTGTGTGTGTGGAGGCGCGTGGGTGCATGGTGTGTGTGGAGACGCGTGGGTGCATGGTGTGTGTGTGTGTGGAGGCGCGTGGGTGCATGGTGTGTGTGTGGAGACGCGTGGGTGCATGGTGTGTGTGTGCGTAGGCGCGTGGGAGCATGGTGTGTGTTCGTGCGTAGGCGCGTGGGTGGGCGCTCCAGCCGTCCGTGCCCGAGCAGCATCCATCATGTTGACGTGTTCGGTTAGCAAGGCACTAACCGAGACAGCGAGGAACAACATGTGCCACCGCAATAATCGAACGAATGAATTAGCGAATAAGGAATGAATGAGATAAATAAATATTGCTCAATGCCATCTGCTCTGCCCACACGCGATGTGCCGCCCCCGCTTCTCTCCCCCCCCACCCCCTTCACCTCCCTCCCCTTCTCCACTCGCCGTCAATTCTCTGCCTCCCAGGCGGGTCTCTGCTTCCACGCGGCTCCCGTCTGCCTCCACCCTCCTCCCTCCTCCCTTCTCCTCCATACCTCCCATCTCAATTTGTGTTCGTGCCGTGTGAGCTCTGCGCGTTTTGTCAATTACAAAAAAAGTGGGTGCTTGCGTGCAATCAGCAGTAGCAAACAACGAAACGATACGCAACTTTAAAGCAAACGCAGCGCCTGCTACAAAAAAAACTAAGTGCTACGCCGGAATGCGCACGGACAGAGATGATATCACTCGACGCAATAATTCAGTCCTCCCGTTTATATTAATAATGCTAATAATATAAATTCTAGATTTGAAGCTTTCGTGACTGCAAGGAATCATACTCTTAGGTTTTTTCGGTAAAGTCACGTAGGTAAAAAAAATAAATTAAAATTAATTAAAGTAATCAAAGAAATAAAATAAAATAATAAATCACGACGTTTCGGAAGCAACACAAGTCTCCGTCATCAGGTGGGACCGTCACAGCTAGATTTACTGTATCAAGTGAAATTAATTTTAATTTTATTTTTTTATCTACGTGACTTTACCGAAAAAGCCTCAGAGTATGAATAACAATATAGCAATTAACATATTGTGGTTTTTGTATTTGTGGAAAGCATCGCAATGCAGCCACTTCTAATAATAATCATGATAATTGACGTTTATCGCGAGGAATGCATCGAGGGATCTCAGTGCGTGAACCAGCAGGGGCATATTCGTCACAGCAATCATCGTCGACAACAAAAGCAGACGTATACGCAGGCTGTTTGCACGGTTTATTTCTTAAAGAGAAAGGGCAGAGTCAGAGGCCAGTGGTGGAAATTCCACGTTCACGTATATTAGCAGCCGGTCTATCCACAGGACAAGCCACGAATACCCAACGAGGTTGTTGTTGTTGTTGTTGTTGCATTCGGGAGAAATTATTGTGATTATTACGAGTGAGAAATGGCTCGACAGCCGATATTTAATTTGTGAGAGGCGTTTCGGAGTTGAGGTCCTGGTCGAACCACCACCACCAGCAGCAGCCTCTCCGACCAGTCGAGGCTTCTCGACTCAATGCGCTTCTCATTTATGGTCGAGAACCTCCCTCCCCTACACTGCCATTTGGCTGCTCCAACCGCAACTGTGCCGTCCATTTAATCTCCGAAATAAAATTAAGCAAAATCAACTCCATCGCAGCAAACTGTGTTATTGTTATTATTATTTTAACAAAAATACACTATCTTCTTGGTTCTTTCGGTAAAGTCACGTAGAAGGGAAATAATAAAATAATACAAATAAAACATAATAAAATACAATTCTCACGACGTTTCGGCCACAACGCAAGCAGCCGTCCTCAGGTGAAGAACAGGTCTGCTTGCGTTGCGGCCGAAACGTCGTGAGAATTGTATTTTATTATGTTTTATTTTTATTATTTTATTATTTCACTTCTACGTGACTTTACCGAAAGAACCAAGAAGATGAATTCCTGCAGTCACGAAAGCTTTAAATCGAAAAATACACTATTGGAATCCTTCCGTCTGTGCCACGTGTCACGTGACGAAGCCCCCCTTCGTGGCCGATCTTTCACGCAACACCGCAAGTTTCTCGAAATGCCTTCGTTTGTCAAAGTGCAGCTGTCACTGGGCAGTCGGGAGACGCGGCAACTCAATGCATAAGGCTCACCCGAGCTACGAGCCCTTGCTCAGAGGCGACCTGGCCCCACGTGGCGCTCGACGTGTGTGGGAATTTACAGCAGCAAGCAGCAGCAGAAGCGGCCAAATCATCGAAACGCGTGTTGTTTCCAAATGTGGAGGGGAAAGCAAAACACAAAAACTCCAAATGAACAACGGCCATCGTCAGGGTCCGGGATCGAACCGACGAACCTCATGCGTACTAGGCGATGGAGATAATGTCTCCTCGCCACCGCGGCACGGTGGAATTGTATCCACCCGCAGGCTTGCTGGCTTGCTGTGTTCTAACACTGCGTTGTTTCAACCTCTCCGATGTGTTTTTGGGTTGTGCCACGTGCTTCTTGGCATAAGCATCCGACGTTTCACTCGAAAAGAATTGAGTAACTGGCGAAGCTTCCGCTGGCGCGTGGAGCGAAACGTCGGACGCCGTGCTTAACAAAACGCGCATGAGAGCTGTAGGGCAGTACAACGGCGGAAGGCGACACAGCTGAGTTGTTTTCTCTTTAACGTCCGCTGCTGGTATCATTTGCAGTGATTGATGCGTTACGTTTACAATTTGTTCATGCTTGCAACTGTTTGTGATTGGATGAAAAACGCCACGTGTAGTTTATTTTGACTTAACAAAAATAACTGTAACCGCATTCTCAATGCATTCCGTGAATAGACATGTTGACTGCACATTGTTTCTGAGTAGGTTGCGTGTTATTTGTAAGGACGTACGCATGCCTCGTTGTTGTTGAATTTGTTATTTTGATTTTCAAAATACCGTTTATTACGAATAAACAAGATCTAGATAAGCAAAACATGAATAGTGTTTACCCTTTCTGGCAATAAAACAGGAGTTGTGTTAAGACGTTCAAACACCAACTGGAAACCTCTTGCAATGAGTCAAGTCTGCATTGACCACACGTGCTTGTCTTTGAAACTGATTGGCCTACACCAGAGAAAGCCTTCTTCATGGCCTAGTCTCAAAAGTGTCAGACCAGAGAACGCCAAAAGGCGAACAGGACAAAGACAATGCACCTATCAGAACATTGACAGCTCGGGGTGAGCAGCTGTATCTCTCTGCTTGGCGTTTGAACAGCTTAACATGTTTTATTGCCAGAGAGGGTAAAACCTATTCTTATTTTTCATACTTTGATGCTGGAAAAAAGGTCCCAACACAAGATCCATTTCGATCAAAGGAGGGAGCGGTGGTGCCCTGGTTAGCGCGACGGGCTCTGAACTACCCAGAGAAATGCCGAACACACGATTGTTTAATGTGTGCGGATCGCTCTCTCGCTACACACCGGTGACGCTGCTGAAGCGGTAATAAAGGTGCACCTTTGTTCACGTGACAGCTTTACTAATCGGCTGTGTCGGGTGGATGAAGGTGTACGACACGCGCATTAATTACGCGATCAGACCAAAAAAAAAATCAATCTTAAATGATGTATTGGGCGCTTAAATGTTCCAGCATTTCATCGACATCTCACCTTAATGATGCCGCAATGGCCAGCATTAATTGTATCTGTGGGGTGGGTTCAAGGTGGTCTACAATTGCCAGTCTACCGCCAAACATTCGGTTGGGTGGGCAAAAGTCCGCGCTACCCGCTTTGACTCACACTCACGTGCACGAACACACACACACACACACTCACGTGCACGAACACACACACACTCACGTGCACGAACACACACACACGCACTCTCACGTGCACGAACACCCACGCACTCTCACGTGCACGAACACACACGCACACTCACGTGCACGAACACACACACGCACACTCACGTGCACGAACACACACACACGCACTCTCACGTGCACGAACACACACACACACACACGCACACTCACGTGCACGAACATACACGCACACGCACACTCACGTGCACGAACACACACTCTCACGTGCACGAACACACACACGCACGCACACTCACGTGCACGAACATACACGCACACGCACACTCACGTGCACGAACACACACACACGCACACTCACGTGCACGAACACACACGCACGCACTCACGTGCACGAACACACACACACGCACTCTCACGTGCACGAACACACACACACACGCACTCTCACGTGCACGAACACACACATACGCACGCTCACGTGCACGAACACACACACGCACGCACTCTCACGTGCACGAACACACACGCACACTCACGTGCACGAACACACACACACGCACTCTCACGTGCACGAACACACACACATACGCACGCTCACGTGCACGAACACACACACGCACGCACTCTCACGTGCACGAACACACACGCACACTCACGTGCACGAACACACACACACGCACTCTCACGTGCACGAACACACACACACGCACTCTCACGTGCACGAACACACACACACGCACGCTCACGTGCACGAACACACACACGCACACGCACGTGCACGAACACACACACACGCACGCACGTGCACGAACACACACACACACGCACTCTCACGTGCACGAACACACACACACACACGCACTCTCACGTGCACGAACACACACACACACACACACGCACTCTCACGTGCACGAACACACACGCACACGCACGCTCACGTGCACGAACACACACACACACGCACTCTCACGTGCACGAACACACACACACGCACTCTCACGTGCACGAACACACACACACGCACGCTCACGTGCACGAACACACACACACGCACGCTCACGTGCACGAACACACACACACGCACGCTCACGTGCACGAACACACACACACTCTTACGCGGGCGCGCACGAGCACACACACGCCCTCTCACGAACACACACACACACACACGCACTCTCACGCGCGCGCATGCGTCCACATGCCTATGTCTCACCCGCGCGTAATGAATCAATCCCATTTGCGAAAATCGATGTGCCATGTTTCCAGAGGTAATGTTGTACAAGTGCGGAACACATGCTGGATGTTCACCTCGGTGTGTGTGCGTGTGGATTTTTTTTTTAGTCAGTGATATTGAGACGCAAGCTGTTTCTCTTGTTTTGTTGTTGTTGTTGTTATTTTTCCGATAGATATTTAATTTCAGATTTTTTTTCCTTCTTAATTTTTTTTTTTTAGTTCCATTCTCCCCCCACCAAAAAAAAATAATCCATACAGTTTTACGAAGTAAAAATCGACGCTGGCTAATTGATTTGCTTCGGCCACAGCATCGTATGTTTTAACACCGAGCATATAAAGGGCACGCACTTAGCAAATCGGTGAACAGCTTTGAAGCGCTTCGAGATAACGGTAACAATATCCTGGCGCAAAAAGAATTATGGTTATTACTGTAAACTCGATCTCCTAATATCGTAATAGCACCCAATGAATGCCACTCTCCGATGTAATTATCTGTCATAACGGTGCAGGGATGTATCGGTTGAGCGAGGGGGAAACCTGCTTTGGCAAAAAAAAAAAAAGAGGCAGGCAAGTAGCAAACAACCACGAAACAGAGAGCTGCCGCACGCGAGATTAGGCGCTGACCGACATGTCTGGATAGACAACGGTCGAGAATTACGTTCGTCTACCCGGAACAACCCGTCAGAGAGAGACAGAGAGAGACACGGGGAGAATTCCGCGTGTAGCGTCGCTGAAATTCCCTCCGCGCGTCTCTCTCGAAGCCCTCGAACGGGAATCGCAAACGTCGTGTCGTTGGGCAAAAAAAATGCCGCTCTTCCTCGGCAGTGCGTCGCGAGTTTATACATTTGCCACCGGAGCAATAACACGTGTGATGATAGTAGACTTTGTTTCGCAAAGCAGGAACCTTTTTTGGCTGCTTGGCCATCGAACAAAGATGGCCATCGCATTGCGCGCTTTCAGATGGGCTTCTGCGGCCGTCTGGAACGCTCTTTCCTCCCGATATTTAGAAGCCACTGGAACTAATAATTTTTAAAGCTAAATTGAAAACTCATTTTTTTAGAACTGCTTTTTGAGTTTAGTGTGTTGTGTTTTTCTTCCCTCGCACCTCTGATTATCACGGTTGACTACGTACGGTACAACAGAAGTTCAACGTACATACATACATATCGAGACATTGTAGAGATCGTTCACGTGACTTCTCTCGAGAAGCCTTTAGGTGGCTTTTTATCCTAGACACAATTGTAGGGTCACTTACCCACACCCCATGCAATGAAAATGTTGTTCGTGTAACAATCAAGCAAATGCGTTTAATTCCCAGCGCAGTAATTTAGCCCGATTTAGTCCAAAACGAAATTTTATTTTGCAGTAGTGTAGCGGTTAGCGCGCTGCCCTATGAACCCGGCGACCCGAGTTCGATTCCCGCTCACGGCCAACACCATTGACGATTATATGAACCTGTCCTGGGCCTCCCTTAGGTCGACTCAGCCACAGAATGAGTAGGGAGACAAAGGCTGCCGTTTTGGCCTTCATAGGTGCTACTCGCTAACAGCACTTGCCCCAACAGTCTATTAAGGCTACACGGGGGGATCTTTGTCTTCGTCTTTGTGCGTTTGAAGTCATTCGTGAGCGGGCCAGAGACCATCAACCTGAGAACCGATTTCCATCACGGCTCGACGCCCAGATGCTGGTCCAGGGTCTCAGCGGTGCCAGTCCATCGCTCGGACCGACCTGACACCTCTGCTGTCGAGTTCCCTCACCCACAATGCTCGGAACGGCATTTGACCGCAAGCAAAGCATCCCACCCTCACCTGCCCTCACCATGGGGGTGGTCACGTGGCCCGGCGACAGCGCGCCTGCTCACCGCCCCTCGTTGCTGTTGCGGTTCGCGGATAAAATTCCGGCGGCCGCCCCAGTAAATACTGCGTCGCGCAACGGCCAAAACGACGCGCAAACGACAGGACGCGACGTGGGTTCGCGAGTGTAGGCCAGCACCTGTGTGCGTGCGTGTGGCTGTGCGTGTGTGTGGGTTTGTGTGTGTGGGTTTGTGTGTGTGGTGGTGTGTGGGTGTGTGTGGGTGTGTGCGTGTGTGCGTGTGTGTGTGTGGGTGTGTGTGTGTGTGTGAATGTGTGTGGGTGTGTGTGCGGGTGTGTGTGGGTGTGTTGCAACAGCGTCAGGGCCAAACACTCAATTGGGATTGGACGCGGACCCAGTGGCAGCAATCACCGAACCCCCTACTGGAGGACTAATGCCCCAGGTCACTCTTATATGCACGTACGCACGTATGTTGAATTTGTTTCGCACCGTAAGTAGCCAACCGTGCTAATCGGAGGTGCGGGGGGTGGGGGGATGAGTCCTCACCGTGGTATCTTGATGTCTCACCTGGTAACGCAAAATCAACTCAACTAACGTATTGTCGATCACACACACACACACACCCACACACTAACAACATGCCTGGTCATCCAGGTGCACAGGGAAATAAGTCGACTGCGCCGTGGGTACAACGCAGTCATGAATAATGCAAGGACGCGTTCACGGATGTTAGCAATGTTCGTGCTCAATAATTTAAGAGGCAAACCAATATTTTTGTTATTGCGCAGCGGTGACTTAAAGTGTTCTCGTTCTCGGAGTTAGCAGGCGAACCCGTTTATGCGTTTCGCGTGGCAGGCGTGCAGACAGCTGTAGATGCCAGCGGCACGCTCTGGCCTGGGCAAAAGGCAATTAGAATGTAAATTGATGCTCATGGCGCTCTCACGCTCACGAACTCATACGCCCGTCCGCCCACCCACCCACACACCCACACAGACGGACAGACACAAACGCAAGTGCTCACACTCGAGCAGACATGCGAAGAAAGTGTCGATAGCGAGCACCTATTGCGGGCAGCAACACGACTGACAACACGTCTGTCCGATGTGCGAGTGGATCGCACGTTTCAGACAGCAGCCCCCCGTCTCCACAGTGCTGGCGTTGATTTAACAACAACAACAACAACAAAATAAGAAAAGCAAGCCACCTTTCCAAACATTAATTTCAGGGCGAGTCAACTTTTTGGGTAGACTCGTCATACTTGGCACGGATATAGCATGTGACTATCGAGCGAGGCGCAGGAATGACACTCATGGTCTGAGGTAGCAGCAGCAGCAGTAACGGCAGATTCATAATTAGCGCAACCAACGGCGTCAGCTTTACCCAGCATCATATGGAACCAGCAGCTTCATCATCACAGTCATTAATGTTATCATCCGCATCATGATCAGCAGCATCGCTGGCATCATTATCCATCACGATCACCATCATGACCATCATCATCACTTTGACGACCATATGAGCATGACTGCTTAATACGTTCATTCATTACTGTCACTGTAAACACCACCGTCATCGTCAGACATCGTCAACGCACCGCTAGATTGTGGTGTCCCAGTGAACATTCTTACCAAATATTGCTGTTATTTAAACTCATCGGATGACTCAATAGCAGCATATGCGCCAGATTTACAGCGATAATTCAGGAGCAGGCGTGCCAGCTCTGCTATGGAGCATGCATTTATCACAAACGCATTATTAACCAATGCTGAAGCATGGCATTTGGGGGCCCTGCTGGCATGCGACAGCAAGCTGGGAAAATAATATGCGTATGGAATACTGCGCTGGCGGTGAAGTATAAGGACGGAAAATACACATTACTTAATAACAATGGCCTAAGAGTGTATATATATAATAGGGGACGTTTCGGGTAATGTCTCTTCATCGCCTGCGTTGAGGACATCAGTCAACCAAACCGACTGTTTTGTGTCAATCTTAGTGTTCAACCACCACACTGCAGGTCACAACACCCACTCACTCACCCACCCACTCACCCACTCACTAACCCACTCACTAACCCACTCACTAACTCACCCGCTCACTCACCGACTCACTCACACACCCACTCACTCACCCACTCACCCACGCACTGACCCACCCACTCACTCACCCACTCACCCACCTACTCACTCACTCACTGACCCACCCACTCACTGACCCACCCACTCACTCACCCACTCACCCATCCACTCACTCACCCATTCACTCATCCAGTCACCCACACACTCACTAGCCCACTCACCCACCCACTCACTCACTCACCCAGTCACCCACCCACTCACTCACTCCCCTACTCGTTCACTGACTCACCCACTAACCCACTTTCTCACTCACCCACTCACTAACACTCATACACTCACTCACCCACTCACTCACCCACTTACTGACTCAAACACACTCAGTAACCAACTCACTCACCCACCCACTTGCGCACTTGTCCACTCACCACACCGTAGGCAACACCACTCCTCAACTTTGTAGTTCCCTCCCATCGTCTATTTTCCAAATTTCGTACAACCTCGCTCAATTCCATAAACGCATCGATGCTGATCTATTGTAATTGTAACAGAGCTGATTCTTGCTGGCCACTGAACACAGCAACTGTGGTTTTGTTTGTTTTGTTTAAGTCACACTACAGAGATACTCTGCGATTCACAAGCAAACGGAGCAATAGGCACCGATTGCCCGACACGTCGCCTCTTATGTAGTTCTCACTTTCATGCCGATAACCTCTCCATTCGTATGGATTAATAGCAGCAGAGTAATGGTGCGATTTTAGATGTCGTTGTCCAACTCAATTGTCTGTTCAGACGCGGAGCGGATCTCGTGCCACTCCTCCTTTAAATGAGTGAAAACAGCAGCAGCGGCGTCGACGGCGGCCCGAGTGTTCACGATGCGCGGGTCGACGACCGGTTTGGAAATTCGTGGCCGCACCACTCGCAGTGCCGCCGAATTTTTTGATGGCGCCATTTGTGGCATCGTCCGGTGGCCGCAGCGGTCACGTGGCCTCGGCTCGCTGATTGAGGTTGACGGGTCGAACGTTGGCGGCGTGGATGGGTTGCAACCGGGGAAGGTTCGCTGGTTAGGGCCCTTGTACGAGACGTTGAATTTTGACGTTGGCCGCGGTCCAGACTCTGGGACTCGCCTTCATTGGCATTTGTGGAGTGTGCCCAGTGGCTACCGGTGAATGTGTTGAATTGTTGGAACGAGAGTACAAGCAGCAATCAGTGGAGGATGATAGTTGGGGTGCCGGAGGAGGAGGACGAGGGGGAGGGTAAGGGGCTAAGCATCACGCGATCCGATGCCCCCCAGAGCCAACCCCATTCTCCTCCCTCGGCATTGTGGGTGTGCTGCTCCTGAGAGGGCATCGCCTCGAGCCGATTGCGAGAGAGCGGCAATCTGCTTCGGCGTTGCGACAGCATGGCTGGGAATTCAGACAAAGCGTCACGGGGAAATTGGGAGTGGCACGGTTCACAAGCAATTAAAATTAAAAACCGATGCAAACAACGCCAAGGCCCAGAACTTTTGAATGCATTTCCTAATGTGTGTGCGTGCGAGCGCGCGTGTGTTTGTGTGTGTGTACGTATGTGAGCTACGAACCTGGCGACCCAAGTTCGATTCCCGCTCACGGCCGTCAACACCCAGTGACGATTATCTGAACCGGTCCTGGGCCTCCTCTAGGTCCACTCAGCCTCAAAAGAGTACCTGGCGCGGTGTGTAAATATCGCCACTGGGGAGACAAAGGCGGTCGGGCGTGGTGCTGGCCACCCACCCTTGTGCGCCGTTCTGGCCTTCATAGGTGCTACTCGCTACAAGCACTTGCCCCTACAGTCTGTTAAGGCTACACGGGCGATCTTTGTCTTCGTATGTCCGTGAAGAGTGGTGGTGCAGCGGTTAGCCCAAGCAGCTTTGAAGGGCGCGGCACGGAACGCGAGAGGGTTAGGTGAACAACGGGATATGCCCAGCCACCTTTATCCCCCCCCCCCCACGTTGATGTTTACACACCGCACCAGGTAAATATTTACGGCTGAACCAACCTAGGTGTATTTATTTCCTACCGATATTGGTCACGAGCGGGAGTCGAACTCGGGTCCCTGGGTTCGTAGAGCCGCGTGCCAACCACTGCACTGCCGTTAAGAGGATAGCACCGTGAACAATTACTCTCTGACCTGAAATTATTAATTTACGGTTATTCCTTTACTCAGGTGCACGGAAACAATTTTGAAGTTAATGGCAAAGGAGTACATCAATCCATGCGTTACCAAACAGCCCGCAGAAGGAGACAGCACAGAACTATTTTGGGGATGTCTCCAAGTGATCTGTTACATCCACACAAGAAGGAGCATGCTTTCCCCCAAGCGACACTACACATGAATTGTGGTTTGCATGATAGCCAAACTATTTTGTTTGCATTCTTAGCGTTCAAATTTGGTCACATTTAAGTGCAATAATAAAATAAAATGTGATGATTTGAGTTTTTTGCAGTAATTTGGTGAACGGGCTGAAACCATCAATCAGCTGACTACCTTTAGTAGAACCCAGATTCTCGGCAATGCTGCCAGCTTAGCGCATCTAATTTAGAGTCAAGCTTCGTAATCAGCCCCGAATCTCTATTGCAAGTGAAGCTTGCGGTAGAGTCATCGCACACGAATATTTACAGGCTTGGGATTTGTTGTGTTTTGACCTGCAAACTCGTAAGACCTCAGAGGCCAAGTGACAGAAGACCAAGACCTGCGAAGAAGACAACAAGAGAATGATTGCATCCGCCGCGAAGGGCTTTGGATAGCTCCGCAAAAAAAAAACACACAAACTCGGTCAGGTAAGAGATATTTGCACAAAAACAAAATACAAGCCGCATGCAACTACAGTGGTGCTGATACTGATGCCTGGCTCTGAAAGCTAGAGAATGAGAAAGCTGCGGAAATAAGCTGGCTTTGATGAATACTGAGAGTGTTTATACCAGAGAACCTACGACATGAAGCAATACTATTAAACTAAACTATTTTTTATTTTACCAGATAAGGCCCACGCGGCAAGAGAGTTCTTGTTCAGCAGCTGCCTGGCCACAAATGATAGCTCAATGAAGTGGCTTATCACGTGGGGATGTTTCAACAGCCAGAAACTCTAAGCGCGTGTTTCTAAATGCGGAGGAAAAAAAGCGGAGGACCCGGAGAACAATCCACGTGACCACGGAGAAAGAGAGACACCGCAAACTCAAAATATACAGCAGCAGGCGTCAGGCTCGGGATCGAACCCACGACCTCCTATATACCAAGCGAGGTAGTTAACATCTCGCCACTGCGGCGCCCCGCAATAAGAGAGAGACTGGGACAGGCGGTGACACTGATAGACATGAGCCAAGAGACACGGCACGAGGTACCAATGCCATCGGCGCTTGGTATGCGGCATGCTAAACCTTTGTTGTCCTTCCCCGGCGCCTCCGATTAGCACGGTTGGCTACGTAGGGTGCGAAAGAAGTTCAACTTTACGTACGTACACACGGAATGCCAAACGCGCATTCGAGCCGTAGATACCCACACAGACAGCAATATGCGCTGGGTTGGCACTGGCAAAGAGCGATCTTGAGCGCTAAGGGAGCCAAGTGAAGGAAACCGTGAGGCCGTGAGGCTCATGCGAGAACGGGACCAGTGGGTGATGGGTGGGGAGGGGGTGGATGTGACTCATTCGGCTCCAGGATCGCATCGTGAAGAAGACGGAGGGGAACCTTGAGAAGAGAAACAGAAGCGCAGCGCTAATGCACTCACCTTGGTTCATTCTAGACCTACCACCCCCGCCGCCCGATCAAAGGTAAGACTGTCAAATCGTAAGTGGGCTGTGACGATGCTCTTTAAAGTCCCGTTGTGGCATCATCAAAGTATGCTGGCACATCCACCGCTCCGTGCTTTCTGTAAGAATGCAGGTGATCATTGCTGACAACAAAATGTATCTGAAGAAGACACCAGAAGTCTTAAGACTGTACAAGTTTATACTTCACGCTTTTGTTCTTCAAATGTACTTTTTTCATGATTTTACTTACACACACACGAGATACGCATCGATGCAATGTTTGTGATTGATCGTTAGGCTTACGACGCGTGCGTCGCGTTATGCGCGCGTGAGATTATAATGCTTCGCAATCGCACACGTTTTATGTAATTGGTTTACCGTGCCACTGCAGCCGCCAGTGCTGTGATGACAACGCGCAGCAAAATTGAATTGCGACCAAAACAACGTGAGTTGAGGAGTGCTGAGTGTCACCCCACCGTGGGATGTATTCTGGTTTCCCACCCATCTGTAGACAAACAAACACTCCGTTGAAAAAAAAACCCGCATTGGCTGGACATCCCAAAGCAGGACCCTCCTTTCAAGCCTTCCATGGCATACAATTGATATTCGTGATGTTATCACGGGTAGAGATATTGGTGCGGTTTGAGTAATTATCTGCACCAATCCTGCCCCCTGGACCACCAATAATCGCCAAGCCACGCTCTAACAGAATGGTGAAGTATAGTCGAACATCCCTCCCCGATGATTGACACAACATGGGGAGACCTTCATCCAGCAAGGTATTGAAGGCTGTGAATTGTTGTTTTTGTTGTTGTTACAATACAGTGATACAGGAAGGCACAAGCAACATTCGAAGTTCCGATCAATGTTCTTCAACGGGCCCCACTTAGCAACTCGAAATGGAACCCCGCGGCTATTTGCTGCATTAAATTCAAAATCAATCCCACGGCACACGCACCTCCGATTGGCACGGTTGGCCTGCTCACGGTGCGAAAGAAGTTCAACATACACACACACACACAACATACACACACAACACACCATACACACGCGCGTACGGACGTGAGTCAGGCCAACCGTGTTTTTACTTTGTCTTCGGCGTGGGCAATCAACTTTGTTTTAAGTAAGGAGGTCGCGCCGTCAGCGGGCAAGGGAGCAAATTGACTCGTTTGCATTACACAGAGAGGCAGCGCCCTCTGTCGTCGCTGGGAATGATTACAACCGTTCTGACAATTTGACAAACAGACGCGCGCAGCTCACACCTCCCACAAGGAATGTATCGATTCACCCTCTCTATCTCGCACCTTCGGCGATGATATGAATTGTCATGATTTTGTAATCAGAGTTTGATTTTGAGAATTTAATTTTGTTTCCTCATTTTGTTTAACGCTTTGCAAGCATCGTCTTGATTTTGTTCCGTCTCGTTTGTACCCCTTTGTGTAAGCCCCGGTAGCCCAAGCGTTTCATTATCATACAATTAGCGTGCGACTTGCACCCACAATGAATTTCCAATTGTGCGTCGTTAGCATAATGATTGACATCTGCTGATACATCGATGCGCCTTGAGAGGGATTGGGGTCCCTGACATCCTGCTGGGTCTTGTGAAAGACCCGCATGCAGGCACAAGCGCAAGGGTTCGTGTAGGGTGGCGCAATTTTTCCACGAATTGAAATCCAGGATGGGTCATCTCGCCGGCGCTCTGCTGTCGGGCGACCGACCGGACCTTTGAAAGCACGACCTATGACCTCGGAGTCAGCAATTGGCCGCCCCCACCTCTCTGACCTCGACTACGATTGACGATGCAGCCGTGTTTGGTGAGAAGCCCGAAAACATTCACGCACCCGCGGTCCTCTCCAAACACATCCAGAACAACGCGAGAAAAATGTGACACTGAGTATTTCATGGCAAGAACACAAAAGTCCACAACTTGGGCTCCGGACCATCCAAAAGCACCCTTCATAATGAACGGCAACGCTGTCGAAACAGCGGAGGAATTTATCCTCCCGGGACCTGTACAGACCACTGAGGGCGTCACGCGCCAAATCGGCCTGGCAGCAGGAATAACGAACGGGTCTGAATCACATCTCGGTCCCAAAAACGTTTAACTTTGGGAACCAAAATTGAGAGTCTACCGGTGCTGCGTTTTCTCAGTGTTGTTGTCGTACGGTGCGGAGGCCCTGAAGCACGGGTCCCCAACCCCCGGGCCGTGGACCGGTACCGGTCACGTGGCCTGTTAGGAACCGGGCCGCACAGCAGCAGGAAGTGAGAGCGGTCAGTCCGCGTGTGGAACCCGCCCCCATTGTTTTATTATTCACCACTTCTGTCCGCGCCTCTTTCCCGCACTGCGCACTCGTCTCAGTCACAGCTTTGGTAAGCCCACAAGCTGCTAACCCCTAGCCACAACGAGTAAAAAAACTAACATATCTGGAGAGCTTCTTCAAAAAGGGGGAAAGACCTAATGATGAACCTCCCCCCCCCCCCCCCCCGGTCCGTGAAAAAAAATGTGTCTTCCACGAAACCGGCCCCTGGTGCCAAAAAGTTTGGGCACCGATGCCCTGATGGACATTGCTTTCAAGAATGATTCGGATCGGCCGCAGTCCTTCCACGCACGATGCCAACGACGCCTTCTCGGCGTCCGATGGTTTCGACTTAGTCACGTAAACGCCACCGTTGCGTCTTCGACCGACCGGTCTTTGCGGCGATCGCGAGCTCAGCCCGAGGGAGGCGGCTGTCACTTTGCGGACACAGCGTCGCCCCGTCTCGATGCGCAATCTCCGGCAAAACCACGTGCTTGGCGCGTCGACGTTCAACGTCGAGGACTGAGATCCTCAAACACATCACTCGACACGCGGGTGTATGGCAGCCAAGAGCGGTTTACGCGAACGCTGTCGCAAGAGGTCACACGTTTGACGCAACGGTCCTCGTCGCTGACCGTTGCGTGATGAATGAATGATGCGTCATGAAAATACACATTCGCCACACCCGTATACCGTGAGCATATTAATCTAGAGCAGGTGAGGACGGCTGCTTGCGTTGTGGCCGAAACGTCGTGAGAATTGTATTTTATTATGTTACATTTTTATTATGTTATTATTTCCCTTCTACGTGACTTTACCGAAAGAACCAAGAAGACAGGTGAGAGTGGTTGCCCAGTGGCTTGCGCACTCTTTCATGAGCACAAGAAACCCGAGTTCGTTTCCCTGCCACAGCTAGCATCAGTGGCGAGTGATATCTGAGGGTCAAGTCTCTTCACTGACCGTGGTTTATCCGGTGCCTCTAGCTGTGCAAAAGTTACTTCTAAACGAATTCGCTGAATAAATAAACCGTGGTGAAGTATGGTTACACACCCCACAATTGAAACAGCAATTGGAATCCTTCATTCAGCGGCTGACTGACAAAGGGCATCAAACTGTTATTGGTGGTGTTTAAAATATTGTACACTACTAAAATCTATAACAGTCACGTAACATGCTATCTTTCAAACAGCAAGGGATATGTTTTAGAAACAAATAAGTGAAACACTTTGATGAGAATTTTGGAAAAAAATCCACGCTCATAAGATAGATGGGTTAACAGCACGAACTGCTTCTTGAATGTAATAAAAATACCTTTTCTAATCTTACTTCGGTGAAGCATTGCTTCAAAATTGATTCCGACAAAGGTTAGACATTCAAATTCAAATTAATATATCAAACATTGCACTCCGTTAGTTTGGTTTCGTTGAGAATGTTTTTTTTCAATATATATATAATTTACTCCTGTAGGGGATTATTAGCATGAAATGTCCCCTTAAAGAAATGAAAATGTGCTCCCGTATAATTAATTTTATTCCGTTGCGGGGTTTTGTTGTTGTTGTTGTGACAATACGTTTAGACAAAGAAGGAATGCAAAATCTGCTGTCGCCCGTGCAAATTCGCCAAGTGCGACAGCTCCAGTGAAAAAAAATCAACCCCCCATTTCTCACCGTCAATGTCCCGCCCACGCGTACAGCTCGCATTTTGAAAAGGAAGAAAAAAAAATCCACCACAAACACGGCACGTTGTTCCACTCTCATTTATAAACATTTCCGAAACATTCCCGCTGCAAGGGGAGGGGGTACATCGGTCCAATAAAAATATAACGTTCAAAGGAAACACCAACGTTGGAATTTATTCTTATTTTAAAGGCGATGACTTTAACATAAAAATATTTTTTTCTTATCTCGTACATTTGTAAACGGCGCAGCTGTTCTCGCTGTTGGATTCAAATGCTTCACGTCTCTCGTTCTGTCAAGTGCCGTTCGACTGACGACAGTCGCATCCGCGAGTTGTCTCCAAAACGACGCATCGCCGAGCCGAGGCGTGTTTTGTAGACGGCGAAACAAAAAGAAGAGACCCTCACATTGCGATGCACCGGGCTCCCTTCTTTGCACACAACTCTCCCGACCGGGCCTGAATTCTGATTAGAGCCGCCGTGTTTGGCGATGAATTAAAACTATTCCTCCTCCTCCTGCTCCTCCGATCGATGCTGGATTTTGTTTCTCACTCCCCCACCCCCCTCTCTCTCCTCCCCACCCACTGGTTCGTGGCCCTGGGTAAAATAAAAAAAAACGTCTGGCTGCACCAAGAGCGGCTCATCCTGTGCAACTGTCGATTGAGTCACGCCGGTGTTCCACCGCATGGGACCGAGGTCACGGACATGGCTTGCTGTACACGTGATCCGACGATGAATACAATAATAATAAAAAATCGAGAAATGTAACTTCCCCTACCCGGTTTTATCCGGATTGCGCTCGCGGCTGTCACGGATCATCTATTGGGAAATCTCTCGTCTACATTCCCACCCGCTGCGCCTATGAGGATAATGTCTGTCGACGTTTTAATTCTCGGGACTGAAATGTAGCCGAAAGCAGGTGCAGAACGAGGTGTAATGTGACGGCGGGTTTTTTTTTGTGTGCGCAGTAATTGGTGGCCGCGGTGAGACCTTCAAATCCTTAGACTCGAAGACCCAGTTTCATCACAGGTCGGTTGCCGGAGTCAAACTCAGCAGCTTCGGAAGAACCAGCTCAGCCCTCTGAACTCTAAACCACCCAACCACCTCAGAGCATATTATTTTTAAACAAGTCATCTTACCCTGTGGTTACGTCCTTTTTTTTGTTACCCGGGATTAATCTGTCATTTGTAAAGTGTCTGCAAATTTTCAACGTAATGCTTCTTTCAAATCAACTGCACAAATATCTGCAGTCCGACAACAGAACACGCGGTGATATCGGTGTATCTAGGATAGCCACGGTCCAGGAACAATTCTGACAAAGTGCATTCTGAACGCAGGATGTCAAGATGGTAATCAAACTCCCTCCACGGTGCAGTATTTAACTGAAACACTGCCACCTTGTGGTAAGTTTACTAATTTAATACATTTGTACGAGTCCGTGATAATTAACAGCAAAAACATGGTACGGTATCACCTTCAACCATGATTTAAAGCAGGGGTGGGGAACCTTTGTTCTGCCAAGGGCCATTTGGATATTTATAACATCATTCGGGGGCCATTCAAAATTATCAACTTAAAAATTAGCCCATTATATTTGGTTAAACATTTAATTAACTCACCCCTAATGCGATGGCTGGAACTGCTTCTCTTTTGCGAGGCGTGTGATGTTAGCTGGTATTGATGATGTTGCTACTCGCAACTGCTTTTCCAGGTTTGCTCCTAGATTTATTGAATTTCGAGTCTCGCCTGCGGTTGCCTTGGCAGGGCCACACCAAATGATTTCGCGGGCCTTATACGGTTCACGGGTGGGGCATTCCCCACCCCTGATTTAAAGCGTATTTCAATGACAGATTCTACATCGCCGTAAGGGATGGTGGCAGAAGGGCGCGAGTCCGATGGCACAATTGCAGCCCAAGGATGACAATCGACACCAAAGATGCCTCTAACCAGATGAGCTCCAGCGGATTTCCTGATGTGGGAAGGGAAGAGCGTTCCAGACGGCCGCAGAAGCGCATCCGAAAGCGCCGCGCGATGCGGTGACCGCCTTCTTTGTTAGGATGGCCAAGCCAGAAGCCTCCGCTGCTGCTGCTGTGAGGTTGACCGGAGTCGCGTGGTGGTGTTTTTTAAATCCTTTAAATGAAGTTCACTTGCTTGCTTGCTTGCGCGCTTACGACCGTGCAAATCTTTCGGTCGTTTTTTAACCCACTTCCCGTCATCCAATCGAGCTGACATTTTGCACACAGACTCGTTGTGCGTGACAATTTCTTTTCGTAATTTTTTTTTTTTCCAAAATTTAACACTTTTTAGGGGAAAAAAATGTATATTTAATTACCAATTGCTTAATGGTGGCAGGCAATCATCTGACCCATAGGTGGCAGCCATCTCAAGCCAGAGGACGAGAGGACTCTAGCCGCCACGCATATAAAGGATTTATAGTGAAAAACTTTGTTTTTACGGGTTTACTTGTATGCTCCTTGACGAGATGAGCGTGGTGTTTTTGTTGCCGTGGTGTGTCTCGCATTTTATCATGCAAGTGATCTCGCCAGATCTCGCGAAGCTAAGCAGGTTCAAAGCCTGCATGATTGATTGTACAGTACCGTATAGGCAACTCGATGCCTCGCATTCACGGGGCGTTGTTATTTCCTTCGGACACGAGGAAGCCACTGAGCGCTCTTGCACCTTTAAAATCTATGAAAAAATAAGAATAGGTTTTAAATCTGGGATTGAAACCTCATTTCTTGAGATATACTTTTTTTGTTGTTGTCCATCCCGCGCACATTCGATGAGCGCGGTTGACTACGTAGGGTGCGAAAGAAGTTCAACATACAACACATACGTTGTTATCACTCTGCGCTCGCTGTAGTGTTGTGTTGTGTGCGACAGCGTTGGCGGTGATGCAAACAATTGTTGTACAGTACTGCGCTATGGACCCAATCTCATGCTCCTACACGACACCCCTGTGACCAGATTGGTGAAGTATGTTTAAATGACCCCCCTCCCCCACACACACCGGCTCTCATTCATCAGCGGTGGATGGAGGGGCAGGGAGGAGGGTCCCTCTGTGCATGTACACACCACACCAACGTAACGTCGCATGCACTCAGCTGCAAGTGGTTAAATAAAGCGACCCCAATTTTGTACGGCGGTGCTGTCGCCGTTGTTGCTGCTGCAGCAGTAGCTGCAGCTGCTGCTGCTGCAGGTAACGGGGCACATCAGCCGCGTCGATCCTTCCACAGCGAACCCCGGGGACAAAGCTCCAGGGCCCCGAGCCATCAATCGTTCAGATTAAGCGCAGCGGACGCGCTCCATACGATGAGTTTGCTCCGGAGGTGGTGCTGGTGGTGGGGGGGGGGAATCTAAAAAAATCACGGCCGCCTCATTTCCCCGAGACTCCCGCACGACGCCCCCCCCCACCGCGACACACAACATAAATATATATCGGTGCCTCTGCGCACGCTTTTTTGCTAATAAGGCCATTCCTTACAAGCCACGGGGAACAACGCGGAGGGCGACAAGCCGCGTGGACGCGTGTCAACACCCCCCCCCTCCCCCCCGCCAGAAAACAAACAACGCGGACAGGCGAATGGAAGCATCGTGAGGGCGGTCAGCCGTCCTCGAGACGACTCTCCCACCACCCCAATCGCACCGCGCACAGCCGGGCCAGCGCCGAAGCGTCCCCAGCAGGTGTCGGTGAAGATGTAAACAATAATATCAGTGCCGCTATCACCTGGACACGTCCATCAACATGGCGAGGTATGGGACGTGATTCATCAGACCCTGCCTGCCTCTTAGAGGCATACGCTGTCACCCGCCTCCCCTATTCATCACGCCAAGCAGTACAGAATAAAGTTAGGATAGTGACAGGCCGGTCTGTGTGTGTGTGAATGGAGATCTGTGGGGAGCGGTAGTGTAGCGGTTAGCGCGCTGCGCTAAGAACCTGGTGACCCGGGTTCGATTCCCGCTCACGGCCAACACCAGTGGCGATTGTCTGAACCGGTCCTGGGCCTCCCCTAGATCGACTCAGCCTGAAATGAGTACCTGGTGCGCTGTGTAAACATCGCCACTGGGGAGACAAAGGCGGTCTGGCGTGGTGCTGGCCACCCACCCCCTCGTGTACCGTTCCGGCCTTCATAGGTGCTCGCTAACAGCACTTGCCCCTACAGTCTATTAAGGCTATACGGGGGATCTTTGTCTTTTTTTGGATGAAGGTTTGAGTGTTCACTTCTCGCATGCGTGTGATTTTCTCCAGACACTCCGGTTTCTCTAGCTCCACACGTGAAACACAAACTTTAAAAACAGCTCCTTTCCTCGGTGGCGCTTCCTCTGCGTAAACAAAGGAATAATTAGCGTGTGCGTGCGTGTGTTGGCTCGGTCACGCATTGGTTTTCTTCTTTCACCGCAGTTGTAACACGGAAGTTCTTCAGCAGCGAAGTTGCACTCCGTTCGCTGACCAACAACGCCAACTTGGGAGACAAACTTGTCTTGACTAGCACTCCACAGGGAGCAGAATGTGGGTCGGAGACCAAGATAAGTAAATACAAATCACTCGGGTTATCTTGTGCACCCACGGAGTCGACACAAATACCCTTAGAGATGATTCCTCAACTAGCCCCATAAAACCTTCAGAAAACGTGGGGGCATTTCCTACCATTTGTCAACATTTGTCATTAAAGCGCTGCCACCTTCTTAAGCCCCATTGATTTGTCCAATTGTTTTGTCTTTCGTTAAACAATTGTGTTCGCTTGTTGTTGTGTTGTGCTCCCAATGTCTAGTCCAGCGTCGTCAGTCACGGTCAATCCACTGCTGGATGAAGGCCTCCCCAAGCCGCCGCCGCCGCCTCTGAGCACCCTGCGATGCAACAATCCACCCAGGCACCTTGCACGCGAACTTCATTCCTATTCCTATTGCAATGTGGAGTCATAGAGTTTCTAAACGAAGCTCGCATCTCAAGCAGCTGTTATCTTTCCCCCGCACCTCCTATTATTAGGGTTGGCTACGTACGGTGTGAAAGAAGTTCTGCATCCACACTGCTGTGCTGTGTGCATCACGCCATGGGGCAAAAAACATTTGCATTCAGAACTCTCACAGTGAGCAGTGTACCACGCTGTCACATCGGCACTGGAATATGACAACACAACATGAGGCCTGAATTCACCCTAAGAAGCCTGTTCATCCATAGTGAA
Organism: Lampetra planeri; assembly: GCF_965212315.1. Classification (NCBI taxonomy): domain Eukaryota; kingdom Metazoa; phylum Chordata; class Hyperoartia; order Petromyzontiformes; family Petromyzontidae; genus Lampetra; species Lampetra planeri. Next base: position 9,525,765 of record NC_136128.1, on the reverse strand, counting down.
GATACGGCTATCAAACAATCTGCAAACAGTGTTTGTTCCATGGCAATCGAGCCAGTATTTTTGAATAACTTGAGCTGGGAATACGCTGTATTAAGAAAAATATCATGTTTTTTTTTTACCGTGAAAAACCAACACATTCGTCAATAACACTGCCTCAAAAGAAAACATATACAGGGTGCTTCAAGTTTTGATAAAACTTATATGGGAATATTATTGTTTTTAATGGAAAAATACGGAATCTTCTCCAGGTGGTCTCCAAAGCCCGTAGGCGCACATTTTCTGTGGTATTGTTGCAAATTCTCAGAAATATTCACCTTCTTTTGAAGCACCCGGTACATATATATAATAGGCAACGTTTCGGGCAATGACGGTTCTTCGTAGCATATAAATGAAGATATGCCACGTGTCGCCTATTATATACGTTGTTTTCGTCCTATAGAGCAGTTGTATTGACGAGGTGGTGAATCTGCTTGGTCAAGACTGGGTGTGCACCACTGCCAACGCAGCAGCAGCAGCAGTAGTATCTCAGCATTTGTTTGATTTATTATCACGGTGTTTTTTGCCGTTATTGGTGACCGGGGCTGACAACCATCAATTCACCACCACACTTGAAAAAAAAGCGGCTTAAATCGCCGACGGCTGGAAACGTGGATTCGAGACCAGGATCTCGGCAGCGCGCACCGGTTGAGCTGACATGGTATTGGCTATCCTGAGACACCCTGCCGGTCCCACTGTGGTCGCTGTCACCGCGGAACAGAGTTCTGACCCGTTGAGAGAGAGAGAAGGTCTAAGACACAAGCTTCTGGAAAGAATTCCACCTCTTACAGTGCCGGTGTGAATTCCATCGCCTCTCATTCACGCGACAACCCGCCTCGTGGTCAGGGCGGGGTGGAGGGTGGGAGTTCATACCCTGATGCTCTTGTCTACAAATACAAAGAGTTTCCCCCCCCGTGGAACCTTAATCATACATGTGGGGACAGTTTATTGTTAGCGAGCACCTATTAATGATGTTGGAATGGCGCCCGAATGGAGATTGTGTGGCCGGAACCACCTCCGACTGATGTTTTATACACAGCACCGGATACTCGTTCGAGGCTGAGTGAACCTAGCGGAGGCCCACGATCGCTTAAATATTCGCCACTGATGCTAGCCGCGATGGGGAATCAAACTCGGGTGGGGCGGGTTCGTAGGGAAGAGGCGCCCGGCACTGGTGGTCGGGGTGCCGTCAGATGGAATTCAGACGCCACCCATCCCATATTTTTGGTTCTTTCGGTAAAGTCACATTGAAAGAAAATTAAATAAAAAGAAAAGATAATAAAATTTAATTAAAACATTTTTATTAAAAAGTAAAAGAATAAATTGAAAATAATAAAAGCAAAAAAAAAACGCACGACGTTTCGACCGCAACACAAGCGGCCTTCATCAGGCGGCGATGGGTGGAGGGGTCAAACGGGGCCACCAGGAGGCAGCAGTGCATCTCCCGCCGGCGCGAGGAGCCCCTGGTGGCGCCTCCCCGAACGACGAAGCGTGCCGGCCAGGTCGCTCCCGCGAGCGCACTCAGTGAGCGTCACATCACGTGGAGCGACGCGCGTGACGACAGAAACCTCCCCCAACCCCCCCACCCCCCGCTGTTGAAATTGGCCACGAGCCGGCGGAAATTATAATTGAGCCAACTGGGCCGGATGTTGATCTCTTTATCTCGCGAGCACGATGGCAGGCTTGGGTATATGTATGCGCGCATGCATGTGTATCCATAATATAGGTTTTTTTTTGGGGTGGGGGGGGAGGTTAGATCGCGTAAATATAAATGTGTCGTTAAACCCGCCACCATCTGACACAGCCAACTAGTAAGGTTTGTCACATAAACAGAACGTGCCAATTCGTTACTGGTACAGCACACCGGTGTGTTGGAGAGCATTCAGCCTGCTATGGCTACAGGGTTTGGTGGTACATGTTGTTTATGTCGTTAATTGTGAAATTTCGGTCACAGTTCCTATGATTACTGTTACATTGCTTATGGCTTTATTTTGGTGATTTCGAAAAGTTTTTTGGTTTGGCCATGTTTGTTTGTTGTAGTACGAAGTTAGAATGATGGCTATAATTTAAGTTGCCTTGTGGTTGTTGTTGTTGTTTGCACACAGCGTTGGTGTACGGTGCTATTTTTTTCAGTTTTTTCCTGGATTTTTCTGTTTGCACATAGTCACTTTAAGATGTTTTCTTGTTCATGTTTTTGTTTTTTGTTTGTTGCGGTTGCACCCGATTCAAGAGCCGAATGGCTCACAGGGCTATACCAAATACATGAAAATTAAATGAAACTGAATATCCACAACATTTACAATAATGCGTGTGTAGTTGAACTTCTTGGATGATGCAGCAATCCACCAAGCCTCTTGCACGTGAGCTGATCCTTCCATCTCCATTGGTGGTCGTCATCTCGGGCGGGTTCTCTCTCGCTTTCATCACGTGGGACAGTCTTGAAATGTCAAGTATAGGGCCTTAATTTTTCTTTTTTAATCAGGGGGGGTTTCAATAGGGGGGAGTGGAGGAGGTGGTGGCGGGTGATTGCACCCCATCACCCACCCCACATCCCTTATCTTAAATCTACCTATGTACGTACGTTGAACTTATTTCGCACCGTATATAGCCAACTGCGCGAATCGTAGGTGCCGGTGAAGGACAAAAAGGACTTAGCAAAGCCGTGCACCAAGCGCCGATGCGTTGGTGGCTGTGTGGCGCGTGGAGCGAACGGGCATTGGTCTGGGGTAAGGGCATTGAACGACCTTGGGCCAAAGTCAACCTCAAATTCAGGTGAGTTGGGTGGCTCAGAGTCAGAGCACCTGGCCGTCACCGCGACTTGGGTTTGAATTGAAGTTTCAGCCACCTGTGATTCACCAGAGCGTCCAGGTGTAGCGCGTTCATCACCTTCGTCTGGCTCCCAATGATTGCACACACACACAACATAATTAAATATGTTTTTTCGCTTAATTTGTAAAGCAAAAAAAATCTGTGCTGCCATGTGGGAGCGAGCACTGCCACCCTGGTCTGTGGTTAAGAGACCACTTCATGTCATCTCGTGAATATTTCCATGGTATCTGCTTCCGTGGGCTGTCGTCTCACACGGGATGACGCACTGCTGACTGGGGCCCCTCGGAATGGACACTTTTTCCCGTGGCACAACGCCAACAGCACAAATAATTTTAACAAAAATCACGACTCGACACATTTCGTCAGTGACACTGCCTACATTAGAAAACAACGCACAAACGGGCAACGTTGCAGGCGATATAGAGAGGCGAGAGAAGTAGGGAGATAAATAAATTAAGAGAATTGGGAGAGAGTGAAGCTATTGTAACAAGAAAAGTGCATCATCATCATCATCACACCTTACGCTGTGGCTGCCTCAACAATGGCAAGAGGCAGGTGTTCAACTCAGGAATGTTGGACTTGAGGGGTGAGCTCATTAACTGTGACCTCTGATCCTCCCGATACTGAACGCAGTTCCCACTGGACATGATTCCGCTGAGCTGCAGCTATTTTTAGGCACAGAAGTGAAGCTTGGACATATATATATGTACACACATGAAACAATAAAATCGTTACGCTATCCTTGTCGGACTCTAACCGAGCGCAGTGCTTACTTGAAGCTGCATTCATTTCAAGTGAAAAATGTGGATGCTGCGTCATTGTTTAGCTATTTGGGTTTCGAGGGGGAATTATTATCCATTAATCTTTACTTATTTCTGGCTGTCAGCTTGCCAATGGCGTGACGTACAACAGCACGGCGAAGTGAGCAGTCCCCTGGCTTCCCTGGGATCGTCTTCTCCACACAAAGGCGGTGTTGAGGTGGCGAGCGAAAAGGCATTTTATCTAGCACTGAACCCTACCGCAAGGCCACTGTCGCTAATTTACTCGAGAAAGTTGCTGAAAGGAACTTTTGATTTGAAACCATTTTTTCGTAAAAATAGTTTCACAGAGAGAGAGGGAGAAGTGGTGATAGTGGAAGTGAGATGGACTTTTGTCCAGCCCTTAAAATACCTTTCATACCAACGCGATCTGTCTCTATCCTGACGCCTGACAGATGAGTTCCAGGACACAAAAGCCGTGACGCACGTGTGTAGGTTGAAACTTAATTTCGCAGAGCACGAAGCCAACCGCGCTAATCGGAGGTGCGGGGGAAGGACAACAGACTAAACACACACACACACAAAAAGCAGTTCTAAAGAAATAAATTTTCAATTGTAGATTATTTAAAAGTGCGCATCTCCCAGCCGCTTCCGACTATCGGAAGAAAAGAACGTTCCAGACGGATGGCGGTGACTCATCTCGCCATATCCGCGGCAAGAACTACAGAGCATTCGAGTTGCTCGAGATACATTTACAAAGCTCGCTCAGGAGAAGCACATTTTTTTGAAACGGTCGGAGGAACACATAAAACAAAATAAAAAATCATCGATACAAGCAACCGGCGAAACGAGCGAAACAACAACGCTGCTCTGTGCGGAAAGAAAAAGACGCGGCCGGTGAAGACGATCGCACGACCCACGTGCGGTGCTTTGGGCAAATGACATCACAAATCATACGACGGCTATGAGCAATGATACTTGTCGTGACATTTTTGCTTCCCTATATCATAAGGCGAATAAATAACAAGATGGAGACTCTGTGCCCTTCAACGTTGACGTCGTCGCAAAAATCACACGCATTCTTCAAAGACAAAGATAAAGATCCCCCGTATAGCCTTAACCGACTGTTGGGACAAGTGCTGTTAGCGAGCACCTATGAAGGCCGGCACGGCACACGAGGGGCTGGGTGGCGAGCAACAAGCCCGACCGCCTTTGTCTCTCCAGTGGCGATGTTTACACATCGCACCAGGTACTCATTTGAGGCTGAGTCGACCTTGGTGAGGCCTAGGACGAGCTCAGATAATCGTCACTGGGTGTTGGCCGTGAGCGGGAATCGAACTCGCGTCGCCAGGTTCGTAGCGCAGCGCTCCAACCTCAACACTACCGCATTGTTCACGCACGCAAACACTTCACACTTCACATAAGAAATCACCTTTCACAGAGTTATTATGAGAGAGAGAGAGACACTCAAAAGCGACGGAAAAGTGTAGCTGAGAAGCTTTGTTTACATGGTGGCGTGGCCAAAATGCTGTAGTGTGTCACATGGGGAAGTGACAGTTTACAGGCGTCACATCGAATGTAATTAATAACAATAAATAACCAGAACTATGTACAATAGAAATCTAGTGTATGACACGAGTGAGGGAAAACTCACGGGTGGCATTTATAAATCACAAGAATTACAATTGCAGTAAACGTATCTGGTTTTCACCTCAAGACATCCAAATATATATTTTTTTCTTCCAGTTGAATAACCAAAAAAGGTCACAGATTGGCTCTCAGAGTTGTGGGGGATGGGGGGGGGTTCAACATGGCAAACAAATGGTTGTCCGATATTAAAATGTGATTTGACATTTGGATTCAGCACAATTCCAAACCCTCAGGCACACACTGTTCTAAAGGCTTAAGTTCCAAAGAAAAAAATCTTACATTTTTGCCCCGTAACTTTGGATGGTCCAAAATCCTAAAATAAAATTTCCATATTTTTTATATTAAAAAAAATATAACTCTACTTCAATTGTGCCAAGACTTTGAGCTTTATAAACCTAATAACACATAATTAGATTTCACATCAGTCAAAACGGCTGTGTTAATCTCACCAACACACTCATCACACTGCAGGTCACAACAACACACCACCAACATACTCACGAACTCACACGGCACTGCATGTCACGGCAACACACTCACCAACACATTCACAAATTCACTCACATTCACCACACTGCATGTCACGGCAACACACTCACCAACACATTCACAAATTCACTCACACTCACCACACTGCAGGTCACGGCAACACACTCACCAACCCACTCACGAATTCACTCACACTCACCACACTGCAGGTCACGACAACACACTCACCAACACACTCACGAATTCACTCACACTCACCACACTGCAGGTCACGACAACACACTCACCAACACACTCACGAATTCACTCACACTCACCACACTGCAGGTCACGACAACACACTCACCAACACACTCACGAATTCACTCACACTGACCACACTGCAGGTAACGACAACACACTCACCAACACACTCACGAATTCACTCACACTCACCACACTGCAGGTCACGACAACACACTCACCAACACACTCACGAATTCACTCACACTCACCACACTGCAGGTCACGACAACACACTCACCAACACACTCACTCACACTCACCACACTGCAGGTAACGACAATACACTCACCAACACACTCACGAACTCACTCGCACTCACCACACTGAAGGCCACAACACTTTTCTGTCCCACGCACAATTTCCCTCCCGTCCACCTCTTTCCCCCGAGCCCTCATCATCACGACCTTGCTCAATTCGCCGGGACATCAGTGAAAAAGGAGCTTAATCCCTCATCGGTTTCCTCCAGCATGAATCCATATTCTGATTCTGAATTCCAAGACGCGTGTGTATACCTCTATATCCGCTCGCAGGCTTTAATAAGTTGCTGAGTTCGTCGTTGGCCCCTTCACGTGTTTTGGGGGCCATTTTCGGCCCGTGGCTGGCCAATCAGCGGCGTGACAACATCGCCGCAAACACCCGTGGAACGTTCGGTTGTCAAATCCACGGTCGATGATGGCCACGTGATAGAGGCAGGGGGGGGGAGATCTTTTTCCAGGCCAGGCGTTGTTGTTGCTGTTGTTGGTCTTGTTGTTGCACAAGTGCCCGGGGGTTTAAGCTATCCGCCACCGAGAGCAACAACAAACACGCCACACACGCAACCCCCGCAGATCGGACGGACAGATTGCGTTGGATGTGAACGATAAACTAAACGGAGCGAGGTAATTGGCCTCCGTGTCTAAGCAAACAATGGATGTGGCTTGATACATGCAGCAGCAGCAGTCGGAGTAATATAAAACAGATTTGTTTTACTTATCCAAGTTGCTCTTGTTAAGAGGACCATGCATTGGTGATGCTTGTGCCAATGCTATTAATGAATATTCGCCACGTGGGAGGGCACTGGAGTATGTGGCGAGAGAGAAACCCCCACGTTCCGAAGGCGCAACACTCAATTCCTCTGACCCCACCCCTCCCACCCTCTCAGCTATTGTCGAGATATTCGCGGAATTGACTGTTACGCTTCCATCTCCAGGCCCGTAGCGTCGGGGGGAAGGAACGGGGGGGGGCGGGGCTGACCCCCTCCCAAACTCCCATTGCTGAAGGCATCAGCATCCCTTCACTCTGCTTATCATTGAACGTTTTGTTGGAAGTCTCATTCACGTCGACTGCGTTGCATGCACCACGCCCCCACGTCTTGTGTATGTTCAACTTCTTTCGCGCCGTACGTAGCCAACCGTGCTAATCGGAGGTCTTGGCCACCTCACTAGCCAAGCCGACGGTAGCAGGTAGAGTAGTACCCACATTTACGTCGCCCCCTTTTTACGTCGTTTCGCACATACGTCGTCATTTTATCAACGCCGCTGCCACTCACTTTACATCGTTGGATGTGCGATAAACTCAAGGAAGCAAGGCAATTGGCTCATCGTTGTTACGCAAACAATCCCTCCATAATCCTTATCCGCCGCCTCTCAGCCTTCGCCTCCACCGAACCCTGTGCAACGCTTCGATTGACGTGGTGCCGATAGCCACCGCCTCCTGTCGTAGAGTGGAACAGCGACACGCGGTGACACCGCGATGACGCAGGAGCGTAGAGAGAGAGAGGCAGCAGGGGGAAAAACGAAGTAAAAATGTTTACACCATTGGAACCTCATTTGCCAGTAGCAAAATATGATCATTGGGGTTTTTTTTTGCGCCTTTTGGCGGCTTTTGGCGTCATTTGGTCCAACACCATGTGAGACTAGGCTCTAAAGAAAGCTGTCTCGGGTGTGGACCAATCAATTTCAAGGACAGTGCATACATTATCAGAGTTATGTTTTTTGTTTGCATTACGACTGCAGGTATTGTGGTCTATGCAAACATGACTCCTTGTAAAAAAAAAGGTGTCAGTTTTGTTGCCAGATAGAAGGGTAAAAAAACTATTATCACGAAGTGATAATGTTCGAGCAGAAAATTATTTGGAGGCCATTTCAGTTGGGCCACTGGGCCACGCGTGAGACGTTGCGGTGCAGCCTCGAGTCTTTTGCGGGGGTGGCGCCTGCAGAAATGTAAATAAGAGATGACTCGTGGTGAGTTTTTTTTTTGTGTTTTAACATTTTATATTTTTTTGCGGGGTGGGGGGGGGACAGGGGGAGGAAGGTGATCGCTCAGCGGGGCCGTTGGGAGTGGATTCACTTTCTGTCGTAAGGAACCGTCCATAAATGACGTCACGCGATTGTGGACGATTTTTGACCCCCCCCCCCTAGTCACACGACGTCACAAAAAGTCAGACCCCCCCTAAATATGACGTCACAAAGCTCTGACCCCCCCAAAAAAAAACATGCTTCAAATCGCTTTAAACTATTGTTTTTGTAGTGCGTATTTAATGAGGCGCTGCACTCTGATGTTGTAGGAGAAAACATTTATTAAAAAGTATATTTAATTAAGTAGAACGTGTTGTCTATATTTATTTAAAGTTGCGCATTTTTATGTGACGTCACATTTCTCACCCCCCCCCCCGCCTCGTCACACATCGTCACAAATGTCTGACACCCCCCCCCTCCTATTTAAACCAACCGCGAGCCCACTGAGACCAAAAGTCTTTCCTCAAGGGATAATCTGAGTAAAAACGTGTAAAAAACACCGTCGGTATATCTCAAATCATTACGTGCAGAGTACGCTCATTTAATTAGAGGGTGGAAATAAAACATTTTAATTGATCCATGCACCATCATCTCACAGTTTGCGTTGAGCTCTCTGCAGATGCACAAAGCTCAACCGGGGCTGGCTCACACAACCCGTAAATGACATGAAATCTATTCTCTTTGGTTATTTCGGTAAAGTCAAGTAGATGAAAAAATAAATAAAATAAAATGAAAATAACTCAATTAAATCACGACGTTTCGGAGGCAATACAAGCTTCCGTCATCAGGTGGAACGGCCACAGTAAAATTACTGTACTCTGCTCACTACAGTAATTTTGCTGTGGCTGTTCCACCTGATAACGGAAGCTTGTGTTGCCTCCGAAACGTCGTGATTTAATTTAGTAATTTTCATTTTATTATTTTTTCATCTGCGTGACTTTATCGAAAGAACCAAAGAGCATGGATCCTTGCACTCACAAAAACTTCAAATCTAGAAGGACATAAACTCCACAAACTAGTATCGGAAGGGCATCTTCAAGTGTAGATGCAAGCAGTGGCAGCATTAGCGCTGCATCTCGAGCATGCTGCCCTCGTTCATGAGCAGTTGACGAGGTGGGGGAGGGGGGAGCCGTAGCGGCATATTTAACGATACAGATGAACAATGGCCAGCTTCAGTTTAACACGTAGGCTTTCGCGACCAATATTATTCATAATCACCGTTTTTGGGTTTTGATCGCGTTATTTATAAATGTGTCGTAACCCTAACCACCCGACACGGCCAATCAGTAAAAAAGTGTCACGTTGACAAAAGACAAATAGTTCACTGCTTTAGCCCACTGGTGTGTTGAAGCGTGAAACCACTCAAATTGTAAATGTTGTGGTTTCACGCTTCAACACACCGGTGGGCTAATGCAGTGAACTATTTGTCTTTTATCAACGTGACACTTTTTTACTGATTGGCCGTGTCGGGTGGTGGAGGGTTACGACACATTTATAAATAACGCGATCTAAACCCAGAAACGGTGATTATGAAGGGCCAGCTTATTCCGAAGTAACCGATTTTTATCGCCAGACATTTTTTTTCGTTTTACTTACACCCCGCTCGAAAGACCTGTATAGCGCACGTATATTTAAGCACGAATGATTAAACCGAGCGAGCGCGCTTGCAATTCCACGCGAGGCTCTCTCATGTACCGCCGCACTAAAAAACACCGTAGCCGCATCCCCGCTGTTCAGTCGCTGCCCCCCCAAATCCTCTTGTGTGGGCGCAGCCCTGGGTAGAACACGCCACGTGTCCCCCCCCCCCACCCCCTTATTCGGGAGTGACAACAAAACAAGCCCCTTGTGCCCCCCGCTCCCCTACCCCTCCCCACCTTTCCAGCCCCCCACCCTGATCCCCAGTGTGCGTGATGCGAATGTTGCCCTCCACGGTTCAAACATTAACTAAACTAAAAACTGTTTTCTTGGTTCTTTCGTTAAAGTCACGTAGAAGGGAAGTAATACAATAATAAAAATAAAACATAATAACATAATTATGATATTATATTATGTTATTATATTATTATATTATTTTATTATATTTTTTTATTTTATTATGTTTTATTTTTATTATTTTATTACTTCCCTTCTACGTGGCTTTACCGAAAGAACCAAGAAGATGAATCCCTGCAGTCACGAAAGCTTTAAATCGAAACTAAAAACTGTTGTTATTTTTGTTTTAACCAGGTAAAGGGCCCACTGAGCTATTGAGCTGTTTTTCAGAAGCGACATGGCCACGAACGATAGCTCTCAACGAAGTGGCTTTTCGCGTGGAAATTCATGGCGGCCAAATACTCTGAAACGCGCGTCCATTCTAAATGTGAAGGGGGAACACAGGAGAACCCAGATAAAAATAAACGGGACCACGGGAAGAACATGCAAACTCCAAATATGTAGACGTCAGGGTCAGGGTCGAACCCATAGATAATTATTAAACTTATCTGTACGAAGCGACCTGGTCACAAATGATAGCTCAACGAAGTGGCTTATCACGTGGACACTTACAGCAGCCAAATAGTTTAAAGATAGCGGTGCGAAGCTGTGATACAGCGGTGCACAGCTGTGATCCACAGATTTGAAGGTGAAGATCGGTGGATCGCGTAGAGATTTGCGCAACCCCCTAAAAACCCAACTGGGTTGCGACGTGGCCAGGAGATGGCAGCACAGAGTGGGTTTCGTGGATGAAAATGTCAAGTGTGCAACCGTGTACGTCTGACACCGATGTGTTTTTTTTGTTTAACGAGCATTTATCCCTCATCGAGAATGGTGGATAAAATATTTAGATCTAAATTGTTGGCCCAATTGGACGATAGACTGCGCCAAAAGTGAAATCACTCAATTGGGTTGATACATCGCAGTCAATCACCCCATCATGGCTGAACAATGCCCCACGTCACTCTTGCAAATGGGACTCATCCTGGTTAAATAAACTTGAAACTTGAAAGCCACTTCGCAATTGCACTTATAATGATTTTCCACGCCCTTTGTAAGGGTCTGGAAAGTACACCTTAAAATGTCACACTGACGTGCATTGCCAGTGCAATGCACAATACACATTCCATGTCCAGCTATAGGACTGCATATCATAAGCCACGTTTGCTCAAAAGTAAACCCTCATGGCAGGAGCATAGGGGCATCTTCATCTGGCAGATGCGCGCATGACAGGGCATCACAGCTAGTCGACAAAGCACAAGAGGAAACGGCAAATAACCATCGGGGCTCCGGTATTCGTGAACATTTTGACAGGCGTGACTTTGAAACTCCTCCGTTGCCTCTTTGTTTCCATTTTTTTTAAGCTTCTTAGACATAAACAGTTACATTCCGTGTTTCCAGAGCTCTGAGCTTGTAAAAAGCGCGAACGTCAACCCGGGAAATAAATCTGGTAACACGATGTTGGAGGCTTCCAGAGACGCCGTCTGTAGCTGGGGAGCTGGGAAGGGGCCCTCCGAATGAAGCCACCGTCTCTGTGAGTCAGAGCCCCAAATCAAGCATTGGTAAAATTAACCGCAACTGTGTTCCCAAATAGTTTTTTTTTAGTTGACATCGGTGCATTGATTGTTCTAGAAACAATCTCAAGCTGCTTAAATACATTAATAAAACATGAATAAAATACCAATATTCAGGGTCTCAAGGGGGGAACCGATCACATCCATCACCGTCATCACCCCTCCCCCCCCTTTGATCTGCCCCTGCATTGGGGTTCTTTGGTCATACTTCACTGCGTTGCTCAGTGCGGGATGGTGAAGGGGGAGGGGGGGGGGGCACGACACTTTTGTGGGGTCCACGGTAGCTAGGAGATGTTAACTACCTCGCCTGGTATACATGAGATCGTGGGTTCGATCCCGACCTTGACGCCTGCTGCTGTATATTTGGAGTTTGCGTGTCTCTCTCTCCCCGTGGATGCGTGGATTTTCTTTCTCGGGGACCTCCGGGTTTTCCCTCCACATTTATAAAAAAAAAACACGCATTAAGATTATTTCGATTATTCTGCTGATATAAATTTCCACGTGATAAGCCACTTTGTTGAGCTATTAATTGTGATATCCAGGTCGCTTCTACAAAATAATGTAATACCTCAGTGGGCTTTACCTGTTAAGATAAAAAAAAACATATTTAGTTTTACTTGTAAAATTTTTAATAATTTTTTTACATTTCCTATACTTTAAACTACTATCATGTTTTCGTATTGTTTGTTCTTGTAACGTGCTTACCCGCCCCGACTGAACATCTGTAACAAAAATAGCTTCACAGCTCATCGGATTCTTCCCGTATAAATACATTTTCTGATTCTGAATCATAAAAGCAAAACATCGGCTGCAACGTATCGCGCTCCTCGCTCCGCTCGAAATGCCGAGGCTTCTCCATCCGGAAGTCACCACCAGATTGCACGCCCTTCCGCGGCTGATCCACCTACCCCAGCTCGGTTTACTCCACCCCACCGCGGCGCACACCCTCTCTGTTCGCGCTCCACAAGGCCAAGCGTTGTCCCTCGTGTCGAGCGCAATGCATCCCCCCGGGGCCGCTGCTTTGCGCTCTCACGCAAAATCATCCCATTGTATGCGCGGGCCACGGCAAGGGGCCCACAACATTGCCGCGTTCACAGATCAAATTCCGCCTCTGCCCGAGTACATTCACGCGGCGCACGACCAAGGGAAGTCAGTCACACGTCTCCCACTGTGCTCCTTCTGGGCTCACAATATACCCTGTATTTTAATTCGGGGGATTACAATGCAGCCACAGATTTGCTCGAGCGCACACACGCGCGCGCACTCGCGCTCACACGCACGCGCGGATGTTCAACATATCATTTCAGAAGTTGTATACATACATACGTCAATATGCATGTGTGTATAATACACGCATTTTAACATTTATTTTGTCATATGCCAGGTGAGAGCTTATTGAGACAAAGGAGAGGATAGATTTTTATTGTATTTCCATAGCCATTTGCCAATACACAGCCGGATGAAGGCATCTGCATGTGAGGTCAGTTATGGGGGTTGTTTAAGCCATACTTCACCGCGCTGGTCAGCGCGAATTTGGGATGTAAAAATTTGGCCACTGGTTCACATTCTGCTTGTCACTGGTGTAGGTCGCGGATAGGAATAAAGCTCTGGTCACCGGTGTGCTAAACACTGTGTTACACAGTCCACATGGCGTAACGATGCAAAAGCAGACTTCTGCAACAAGCTTCGTGTTAGCGAGCTCCTTACGTTGGGGTGATGTTGACACACCGCATCAGGCACTCAGTTTAGGCAAGGCTTGTTGTGTCTGGACCTGGATCAGGCCCAGACACAACATATCCACTGTTCTATAATTAAATTATCCAGTTGCAAAAATCATCATCCGGCACAATCCTCACTGAGTCTCGAGACGATTTCTCAGGAGTGTCCTTCCACTGGATGTGGAAGAGTAGGCCAAAGAACCCACTGCAAGGAGCTCTCTCGAAGATCTCTCTCGTGGAGGCCGTTCCGCCGACAGTGGCATGAGCAAAGCAATTGCATGGCTGCGCCTTCACCCGGTGCATTAGCATAATGACGCAGAGGCATGCAATTGCAAAGGGAAACGCACGCACGGAGCCTGCGAGTTCATCAGCTAGACTCCAAGGCCACGCGGCGCGCGTTTTTTCCTCTCCCGCGGGGCAATTAGGCAGCGTAGACACGGCCCCGTGTCCAGGAGTCCCGGGAAATCCCAAGGACTGCATTGTGGGTCAGCCAATGTGTGCCGTAGTCATGGTAACCAATTTCCTTGTGCCACTCGGCACCGTGTCGCCACTGCGCCGTTGACGATGGGAGCTGTTCCTGCGTGCCGCTCTATTATGAGCGCTTGGCTTGCAACTAGGAGCGCCGTGGTGGCGAGATGTTAACTACCTCGCCTAGTATACAGGAGATCGTGTGTTCGATCCCGACCCTGACGAGGCCTGTATATTTGGAGTTTGCGTGCTCACCCCGTGGTCCGGGTCCTCCTATTTTCCCCTCCACATTTAGAAGCATGCTTTTAAGAGTATTTGGTTGCTATACATTTCCACGTGATACGCCACTTGTTTGGTCTATCATTTGTGCCCAGGTTGCTTCTGAAAAAGAGCTACATAGCTCAGTGGGCCTTACTTGGTAAAATAAAAATTAAAACATTTAGTTTGCAAGAAATTCAAATCCCATACTGGATGTCAACTCAGCCGATCATCTCATTGAGGTTGATGCAAAAAAGTACAGAAACAATATTGTGAGTAGTTAGCAGTGGTTGTTCTTCGCAGAAACTGCTTGCTGCTATAGGAATGTGGAATTTCCATAACCGGATTCGGGACAACGATTCAAAATAATGACAGAATGGAGATACATTGTCAGATGAATGATGCCGGTCACGACGTCGTTAGAATAGTATTATGATTTTAGAATATAAATAATACCAAGTGTTTATCCTGCGTTATCAACGTCACTTGGGAGCTCTCCCAAATCCTTGTTCGAGAATGGCCCACGGAAGGAGATATCACAGAACTACTTCTTGAATCGCACTTGACAGCACTTTCTCACCCACCCTGATGCAAATTAATGTGCATCGCCTGACAGCGAAGACAATCATTTTCATTCAGTGTCAAGCATGAGACCACCAACTCGCTGGACTCGAGAACCCGGTTCAACGTAGTATTCAAACCCAGGAAGGATCTCAGCGGAGTCAACTTAGCACTCTCATCTCAGTCATCCGGCCACCTCGTGCAATTCATATGTGAAGAGCAGTTTGAGAAAAAAATATTCCCTTTGTAGTGGGACCTGCGGGTTACAATAAGCATGGCAGAACACCCCCCCCCCCCCGTCTCTCCATCGCAAACACTGTATCAGGGAGATGCCTTGACTTTCCTAGCAGCGTTCTTACAAATAACGTTGACAAATCAACGCATTATATGTGTAGCGATGCCACGTGATAAATTAGTGGCCATCTTCTCCCCCCCCCTACTCTCCCACCATTATATTACTAAATGCACGCTTGGTGTTGTGATTGTGTCATGAACAGAACAACCAGTATTCTTGGTTCTTTCGGTAAAGTCACGTAGAAGGGAAATAGTAAAAATAAAACATAACAAAATAAAATTATCAGGACGCTTCGGCCACAACGCAAGTAGCCGTCCTCAGGTGAAGAAACAGAGCTGTCGGAAAGTAAGCATCTTAATGAACACTGCTAAGCTTGGCAGCGTATTTTAAGCTGGGTGGGAGGAGGAGAGCGCCTTGACAAAGGAGTTTACATATCAACAGGGGAATTTAGCATGTTGATGACAAATGCAAATATGGGATTAGTCACTCCTTGTGGAATGTGGAGGTGGTGGGGGGGTTTCAAAGTCATATTATGCTAGTGTATTATTTAGGATTAGAAGTAATAAAGGGAGGGAAATTTTAATAATAAAGAACTGCAACAGCCCAAACCACCGCGTATCAAGCTAGTGCATTATGTGGAAAAAAAAATTTAGTTTCTAAAGAACTACACATACCCTACTACCATTCAATAAACCCATAGCAACTCGTGGTGGCCGGTATATAAATAGATGGGCTTTGTATGGTAACCAATAGGAGTGTGGGGGGGAGCAGGGGAAGGAGGAGGGAGGAGGGGTGTATGCAATTAATCATATTTAAAATGAGCAGGTAAGTATTGACCCATGATATATTTTTGAGTTTGGCCACGAAATGATCCGGGCCAATTTGTTTTTGTCGTGGAACCCTCCACCCGCCCGCCACCCGACATCGCAAAATGTAATCGTCACGAGCGTTTTAACAACGCGCCAAGTTTTGTCGCAAGCCGAAGGACAATTCTCGCAACCGACCGCAGCTTATTAAGCCACGTGACGTGCACTCGTGTCGCGGCATCACAACCTCTTCAGGGCATGTTCCAGGAGGTCAAAGTAAAATCAAACGAAGTCAGAAAAACCGCGTCGGCGCCATTGATCGGTGTCACGGCGTCACAGGAACCACCGATTTGATTTTAAGTGGCAGAAGCCAAACATCAATTACGAATGATATTGGGCTGCGGAAAAACCTACGCGTCCAGGAAAGTAGAGTTATTGCTAAGGTTATTTTTCTATTTAAAGCTTTCGTGACTGCAGGGATTCATCTTCTTGGTTCTATCGGTAAAGTCACGTAGAATGGAAATAATAAAATAATAAAAATAAAACATAATAAAATAATTCTCACGACGTTTCGGCCACAACGCAAGCAGCCGTCCTCAGGTGGAGAGCAGGTCTATTCAGACTCTGTCTTCTCGACAGACCTGCTCTCCACCTGAGGACGACTGCTTGCGTTGTGGCCGAAACGTCGTGAGAATTATTTTATTATGTTATATTTTTATTATTTTATTATTTCCATTCTACGTGACTTTACAGAAAGAACCAAGAAGAAGGTTATTTTTGTTTCGTTCGTCTCTTCCCAGCAGCGAGACCGGGCTCCGACTGTCCGCTAATGCCGAGCCGGCACCGTACAAACCCAATCCAGCAGCGTCAGCTGCGACGTGGAATCTCCTGCTGCCTGCTGCGTGCGAACCACCCATTCATCACGCGGCAATTCATCCGCTCCGACCTTCTCGACTCAGGCCTCTGAACCGAAAGACCTTTCCACTTGTTCGCTCTGCCGGCCTGCAGACGATATAACAACAACAACAACAAAAGTGGGGACCTCGCGTGAGCTGAGCAGCGACATTGCCCTGCACCACCCTGTTGAAACGCACGCACACACACACATACACAAAAGTGGCACTGTCTGCGAAGTCTCTTCTCGATTCTCTCGGTTCAAATTGCGACTCTTCTTAATACGGCTGGCTTTTTGACTTGCAGTACAAAGATGCATCGTGTTTCTATGCCGAGTCTGTGCCCCCACCAGGCAGCATTGAAGGTCCCTTCCACCGGATCAATTTCCCCTCTGAACCATTATCCAAATGCTTTGTTGCCGCAAGAAAAATATCACATGTAGATATGTATATGCAAACGTATTGGTCAAACGGCCCTATTGCTAGAAACAACATGCTTTGTCTGTGGACGCAATTTAGATAAGTGATGTACAACCTTTGCGCGCACACACGCACTAACCATTTCAGTCATGTAAGTTGTTCGACCACCATACTTCAACTATGCCGGTCAGCGCGTGCTTGTGGAGTGTGGCACAGGCCACGTTCCTGCACTGCCCGATGAACCCGGTGACCTGAAATCAATTCCAAGTCATGGCTAACATCGGTGATATCTGAAACGGTCCAAACTCCCAGCATAGCAAAGCATTGTCACCAAACCTCCATGAACATGGCTGGAAAAGTATCCTCATTATCATCATTATTATTATTCTGTTATCAAGCATTGACAGACGTACCCCTCCAAAGACAGCCGTCTGTGGTTACTAGTGAATATAAGTATATGAATCTCAGTTCATAAATCATGGTGAGTTCTCTAAACAGTTGTTGTTGTTGTTGTTGTCAGCCTTTGAGTTCTCATTATCTCTCATCTCCTCCTTTCCCCAGCCGCTCCGGGCCCGTCGTGTCCTCCGAACTATGTCGATGCGATCTCACTGCTGCTGCTGCTGCTGCGGGTATCGTCCGTTCTCTCCCTTCTGCTTCTCTTTCCCTGCTCTCGGTCTCCCACTTGGCAGGCGATTCTGTCTCTCTTTTTTTACGATCAGTGGAAACAAGAAGATGCTCGGTGTAGTTGGCACTTTGCTTCGTTCATCATTTTGTAATTTTTTTTATTTAAACTTTGCTTTATGTAAACACCCACCTCTCGCTTACTCTCTCGCTCACTCTCTCGCTCACTCTCTCGCTCTCTCGCTCACTCTCTCGCTCTCTCTCGTTCTGCACACCGCCCTTCTCGCAGTCCGACGGCCTCCGACGGGTAGCTCATATCAGCATGCAGAGCTCTCCGATTCTCTCTCTCTCTTTCGTCTCTCCTCGGCTGTTCTCGTGTTCCATCCTTGTCGCCCCATTTGCCCCTCGATTTTTTACTTTACTCTGACAACAACAACAACAGCATCTTCATCATCAACATCGTCGTCGTCGTTGTCATTCGTTGTCAGTAACCCCCTTTCCCTTGTTCGTCTCTGCATGTCTTCATTCTTTGAAATTAAAAAGGGTTTTTATTTTTTGTAAATTCGTGCTGCGCAACTTCTGTCTCTCTAAAACGAACGGGTTGAGTTCAAACAATGGGCTGCCTTGTGTGTGAAGGGAACCCTCCCCCCCTCCACCATAGGGTCTTCTGCTGGGGGAGGCGAGAAGGGGGGGGGGTTAGTGGACAGCCGGACCTCATAGGGGAAATAAGCAATCGGCTTCCTGCCAGAGGAACCCTCCACCGGCGTACCCCCTCGACATGTTACCGGAAACTATCGGCAGAGTAGCAACGCACGGACACGTTGGGATGGCGTGGCGTTGGACACAGAACAAACACACGTTTAACAAAAAATATATAAAATATTTAAAACATATATATAGCGTATTCATTATTCATTCCCACCCAGCATTTTGGTGAATTGCCTCTCTGTGGGGTGGCGGTTGGGTTTGGGCTTTTTGTTAGTGCCTCGCCCACTGGAGGCCATTGAGCGGCCGTTATTTTTTTTTTGTGAAATAATCAAGGTGGTAGACTCGTTACGAATACTGTACAATTGTTTACGTGGTGTTACTTTTTATGGGTGTTTCCAAAGAGTATTACAACGATGTTGTATACGAGATGATATTTCAGCCGTATGTTTTCATGAAGTGGTCGTCCCCATGGACAGAATCGCCCCCGTCATAGGAATGTGGAATTTCCACCACTTGCTCAGCAGGGTTGTACACAGGAGATGAACAACGTTGCCGCAATGCTCATTTGAGCAATGCCTGTGACTGTTTTTTGAAAACGCATTGAGAGGAAATCTTATGCAACGCACACGTTTTTTGTGTAAATGTGACAACTCGGTGAAAAGTATGAACTCCGGATCGTAGGAGGGTTTCACGTGGAGTTGAATCGACAAGACGCAGCTCCACATCACTGCCTTCCCTACCATGCAAGATCACACACAAAGCATTCTATGCGTTCATAAAACAAACAAACAAACATGCATTGAATCCAAGCACATTAATGTATGTATTCTGTAACTGACGCTTGTGAATGTATTTGTTTCAGATGTTGGTAACAGAGATTTAATGACGATAAAACAACGAATAATTTTCGGTGCTTAGTCAATGCACTGCAAAATGGAGGCCTCCCCTGAGGGTTTGCTTGACCATACCTCACCACGTTGGCCAATGCAGTTGGTGCAGCGATAATAGAGGGGTTTTTTGGGTTAGATCGCGTAAATATATAAATGTGTCGTTAAAACCCCTAGTTTATATAAATGTGTCGTTAAAACCCCTAGTTTGCTGTGTCGGTTGGCTGTGTCGGTAGTTGGTGGGTTTTTGACGCGATCTAACCCCAAAAAACCTCTATTATGGATGATATTGATCGCAAAAATCTACGTGTTAAACTGGAGCAGCGATGCCAGTACTACATCGGTCCCTGTATCACTCGCCTTTGCTGTTCACCGCGGCCGGGAATCGAACTCGGATCGCTCGATGTGTCGCGCAGCGCGATAACCACTGTGCCACCGCTCCGGCCGTATAAAATTAGGATTTTGTTTGTCAAAAAATGAACGTGGAGGTGTTTGATAGAGCTGCGTGTGTGGTTAAAAAATATGTCAGAATCTTTATTTAGTCATAAATATGTATTTAGACTGCAGGAGGGACTCCGATGAGTTGTTAAGCTCTCATATTCCGCAGATTCTCCAGTGTGGACGAGCGAGCTTTAAACTAAAACAACGTCGGCGGAACGAATATTTAACATTTAACGCCGGAGCGAATCATTACGGGACTAATCTCGGTCACGGAGGAGCCGAGATAATTTTTTTTTAAATCGCACAAATATGGAAGGAGGCCTGTACACGGAGCACCCCCGTCGGCTCGCCGAACAACAACAACAACAAAGCAAATGTCACGTGAAATATTCAACTAGAGCAAATATCGGTAACCCGTGACAGACGCATGGACGCCACGCGATGCGCCGAGGAATTTGCGGGGTTCAATTTCGCGTCGATCTCAACCTCCTCATACTCTTAGGTTTTTTCGGAAAAGTCACGTAAAATTATTTATTATTTTATTTTATTTATATTATTACTTTTATTAATTTTAATTTCATTTTTTACCTACGTGACTTTACCGAAAAAACCTAAGAGTATGAATCCTTGCAGTAACGAAAGCTTCAAATCTAAAACTCAACCTCCACGTCCAAAGAGGCGCTTCTCACAACCGCGAGCTGAAACAAAGACAAAGACCCCCCGTATAGCCTTGACAGACTGTTTGGGGGCAAGTGCTGTTAGCGAGCACCTATAAAGGCAGGCACGGCAGACGAGCGTGGAAGGTGGCCAGCATCGCGGCCGACCGCATTCGCCTCCCCAGTGGCGATGTTCACACAGCGCACCAGGCCGGGAATCATCTCGCACTGCGCGAGTCGTCGCGAGCGCGCCGGATGAAGGTTGCCGGAGCGACATCGACAAGCACGCACGGACGCACGCACGCACGGACGGTGTCATCGTGCCAGCGGGAAGTCAACGTCGTTGGCGAAACATTGGCGACGACAAAGCGGCGCGGGGCTCGTTCGAGAAGCCCTTATCTTCTCAGATCAAGGAGGCATCGGACACTCCACCGTCCCCGTCGGGAAGACGGGGGCGGCGGGGGGGGGGGTCTCATTAATGAGTTTAATTATTTCTTCTCTGTTCGCGCAAAGACGCGTCTGCCAACGTCGTGCGCGAGCAGCAGCAGCAGTGTGACGTTCTCACCCGACCACCACCACCACCCCGCGCGCCCCAATCCAAGGCCTGTCCACACAGGGGGCTCGCTGTCCCCTGCATTGGAATAGCTGACAGAAGAGGCCACGAACTGGGGGAAACTTTCGATAAAAACTCGCGCAGCCAACCGCATCCTCCCCCCCACCACCACCGCTGTTGGCTACTCCGAACTCTCTGGCACCGACTTTGTGGGTATTTTTAGAGACCCGTTCCTGCATCGAGGACGACAGTGAGTGGTAATGAGTGAGCAGAGTTGGCAGAAGAAATGCATAGTTTTGACTTTTTAAGTGTTCAATAATTCATTTGCCTCCCATTAAATTGGTACTTTTTCTTTACAAAGAAAGACAAATTATCCCACATATAACCTTAACAGACTGTTGGGGCAAATGCTGTTAGCGAGCACCTATGACGCCCGCCACTGTGGTGCACGAGGGGGGTGGATGGCCAGCACCACGCACGGCCGCCTTTGTCTCCCCAGTGGCGATGTTTACGCATCGTACCTGGTACTCATTTGAGGCTGAGTCGACCTAGGGGAGGCCCAGGACCGTTTGCCAGGTTCGCAGCACAGCGCGCTAACCGCTACACTACTGCTCCCCACTTATATGTATACACACACACACTCACAACGCCAAAGCAAGATGCCGCGTTGCGGCCTTTAAAGGACTTTTGTGGGCAAGTGCCGTTTAGCGAGCACCTATTAAGGCTGGCCCCACGCACGTACGGGACGGGTGCTCAGTTGAGGCTGAGTCGACCTAGGGGAGGCCCAGGGCCGGATTCAGATATTCGTCACTGATGTTATCAGCGGCCGGGAATCGTTCTCGGAATTCTAACTCGAGGTCACTTCGGGTTCGTAGCACAACTGCGTTGACCGCTATGTTTTCATATAAATATAGCTTGACACACGCACTCACGCAGTCGCACGCAGACACACACACAGGGCAACAGACGCGCCGGCGTACGATTTGACATGTTTTGTTCGTGACGTGCCAGCGAGCTAACGATGAGTGGGAGGAGGAGGTGGGGTGGGGGCCTCTAATATCGAGCGAACGCTTTCTCATGCCGTGCTCTGGCAGAAAGCCACTTCCCAGGGGAGGATGATGCTCGCCGACATTTACAACAACGAAAAAAAAAGCTGTTCCCACCATCGCTCCAGTGCTCTGCACTTCAACCTACCCCTGCGGTGGCTGTCCACCGGTGGCAACATCGATAGTCAACTAAAGAAGAAGGCGCAGCCCTGCAATGGCTCGCGAAACGCCACTGCTCGCACAAAGGTTCTCCGACGCTCTGCGGAACTCCTCCGCAAGGGAATGTCGGTTTACCCTCTCATGCTGGCCAAATGCTGCGTACGCACGTACGTTGAACTTCTTTCGCACCGTACCGCTGCCCTCCGTGCAAATCGGAGGCGCGGGTGGGAGGGCAACACGACTAAAGACAAAATGTGTTGGTAGAGGGGTGGGAGCTACCCACACTTTACCCCCACCACGCTCCACCGCACGACAGCCGACGAATCCAGCCCTCGCCTCCTCCCAACGCTAAGCGACACACAGAATCCCCCTCCTCCTGTCGGGCACCGTGGGACAATCGACGAAAAACACGGAGTGCAGCAACGTCGCGTTAACCGCGTGGGTATGCCCATGATGCCCGCCCGCTCGCAAACACCACGCTGCCATCTGCACGTGTGTCCACTTAATGCGTGCTTGCTTGGTTTTTGACGGCGCTATCCGACGTTTTTTGTTTGTTCCCGCAGTTCCACGGTCTTTGCCCGCGGGGAGGCATTGTAAATAACTCGTAACGCGCAACACGTGGCCGTTAAAGATGGCTTTTGTTGTCGTGCTGTTGATTGCTGTTGTTGTCGTCGTCATTTTATAATCAACGAAAAGGGGTTCGAAAAATTCCCCCCAACCGCGCGCTGGCCCCCTTCCCCCTCCTTGCCCCTCCCCCCCGCCCCCACCCCCCCCCCGCCCCCACCCCCCTCCCCCACCCCCCGCTCCCCTCCTCCACCCGCGCTGCCCTCCCCGGTGCACCCCGCACCACTCGCGATGGGATTCATTATCGAGATTCGTGGTCGTGATTTAAATTCAATAGTCAAATATTTATTCTAGCATCGCAACAAACGGCTGCGCCGTTCGCAAACACGCGGCTTTACGAGGCGGGGAGGGTGACTTGAAGCGACGGCATGGGACGCATACGAATGCAACGCGTGCACGCTCGGCCGTTGATTGTAACCGATGACTCCGTTGCATTGTTCAGCAGCAACTGAACGGTGTGTTGCGTGCAAAATCGTACATGCATGTGCACGAGCGGGTACCGCAAAAGTTGATGTACCTGGTGACCTAAGGTTATCCGTCTTCACCGATGAAATTAGCGGTAGCCCAGAATTGGTAGCAAATTCATCCGATTATCTGCGTGTATCTGCGGTTAAGTGCTCTTCTCGTTCTTCTAAAATTAATTGTATTATCCGCGCACTTTGCGCAATTAAAAGGAATCCGCCAGAACCATCACCCATGTTGATCTGCTGACAGATGAGAGAAGCGCAGAAGCAACGTCTAGAGTTAATCGCGGATAATTCGATCCGCAAATCGTGTCCACCTCCGCCCACCCCACCGCCCGCCTCCTCTTCCACAATGCCCTTCGGACAAGAGGAGCCTCGCTCGAACAACAAGCTCCGATTTTCATGGCAAATCTGCAGCACCGAGAGAGAATTTATCGGCCTGAAATCGGGCCGGAAATGAACGTCACCGCTCGCCCCGCAGCCAAGACGACACTATTGAGTCCGCCCTTAGGGGATCTGGTGCCTTGCAATCCTCCTTGTGAATCCCACGGTCCACAGTCGGCAGTATCCTGCTGTGTAATTCAGCCGCAATGGGTGAGGCTTGCTGGGGCCTTGAGTTGGTGCTTGCCGCGGGGCTTCCCTGGAGATCTGCCACCAATGCCAGCGTGAATCTGGCGCGGCAGTTAATTCGGCCCTGTCAGCTCGAGCCGTTAGGCGATACGTAAGAACGAGGGGCGCCAGGTTTGAGAATAATGAACTCGGCAAAATGACTTTCGCTCGGAGTGAATTCCCAGATGTTCACTGGCGCTTGCAATGCGCCATTCTCACAGGCTAAAGGAACTGAAACACTTTAAACCTATGTTGGGCAAATTAGTTTGTGTGCAATTCACTTCGGCGTTTGTCTCATGTGTCCTCTGAGCATCGGTATTCGGGCAGTGTCTGCATGTAAAGCATTCCTAACTGGGCGTAGTTCGCATCCACATTGAGATGCTTGTCTTTTGCACAACATGACCAACTCTTGCGAGTTATGACAGCGCATCTTGTTGTTTCTCTCTCGAAATTATATTTCAATTACGATATCAGTTTCATGTCATGAGAGCACTAAGTTTGCATCGGGAACTCAAACCGTGCGCAGTGCCACACGCTGTACGAAAAAACGACTTCTGAACGATTACATGACATAAAATGAGATGACATTAAACTGAACTTTTAATTTTTATTTATTTTACCAGGCAAGGGCCACCTGAGCTAGGTAACTCTTTTTCAGAAACGACCTGGCCACAAATGATAGCTCAGCAAAGTAGCTTATCATCAGGTGGAAATGTACAGCAGCCAAATACTTTAAACGCACGTCAATTCTGAATTTGGAGGGGAAAACCCGGAGGATCAGGATAAAAATACACGCGACCACGGGGAGAGAGAGACACGCAAACTCCAAATATACAGACGTAAAGGTTGGGACCAAACCCACGACCTCCTGTATACCACGCGAGGTAGTTAACATCTCGCCATCGCGGACCACGGGAAGAAGATACAAACTCCGAATATAGAGAAGGCGTCAGGGTCGGGATAGATTATTGCATCAAATCTGTACGGAGCGTTGTGTGTTACCCTTTCACATGTGGGGTTTTCTCCGGGCAATCCAGGTTCATCCCACGTAATAATAGTTATTATAATAATGTAAACATGTAAGGCGCGTTCTATTCGTAGATCCCAATGCACGATGGAAAAAAAGCATGAGATAAAAAAAAAGTTCAACATGCATACATGCAGACATACGTACGTACAGAAGCCTGCACATAAATCCTACGTTTAAAGGCGAGCGTTGGGACACCCAGCATCGACATCCCGCAGCCTAACGACTTGCAAGCGAGAACACGCGGCGCTTTTTTATTGGCGTCGTGAGCCCATGGAGACGCGGCGAACACGAGTGGGCTGACGGTCGCGAACGGTATCTCGGGCCCCATGAGCGTTCAGCTTTTTTGGGCTCGCAACGAAGCTTTGGCTCGCGGGACTCACAAACATCGATTCTGGCGCTCGCGAAGTCGAATTATTTTGCGCTCGCGACAACCGCTGGCGATGCGGTTTCGCAAAAAAGTTGCGTATGCGGGTGAGATGCTGATGTGGCGACGGTGCGAGTGGAGGACACTAATCTGCAGCGATGAATCGGACGAAAAACAAAGGGGCAATGCAAATGAGACAGACACAAAAAATTTGACCAAATTATTCCGAGTCTTGAATTGAACGATGCGACCACAAATTGTAACAACGCATTGATTTGCCGGGGGAATGATTTGTCGCATGCCTATGAGCTGCATTTCTCGGTAAAAAAAAAATGTAAGCTGAAAAAGGAGAAAAAATTACTCACGAGTGAAACTCAACGCGTTCATCAATTACAATGTGGCCTATTAAAATGTATAAATGAGTGAAGTTTTGGGCAATGCCCCTTTCCGCACAGCAACATCGAGAGGTCAGAACGGTAGAAGGGAATGTTCTTGTTTCATTCGAAGCTAAAACAATCATCGTAGCGGAACTGGCTGAGTACTCGCAACAAAATAATTGGTTCATGGAAGCAGCTAAGGGATGCAATCCTCAATATTGTGATTGCAATTAACCTATAACAATGTCTGGGTTATTTTAAGTAGGAACCCTCCTACACACGCAACATGTTTGAGTTTTATAGACGTTTTACATACAAATGCATGGTTCACTTGTCGAGTAAAAGCAACGTTGCTCCATATTTACCCAAAAACGCTTCACTGAGTCTCAAGACTTTTCTTGTCAGATGGGCCCTGCCTTTTAGATGCATGGACACTGCCACTCATGGGAGTTTGGCTTGATTTGGGGGCAAATCTGAGCAAACTCACCATGAGTACGAGGGGGTAACGCAACGTGTCGTGACGGGGTACTGCAAGATCCCACCGTGTCCGTCCGGTGATCGCTGTGCTGCATTGGCTTCTGGTTGCCGAACGAATACATCGTAAGGTCGCGCTCATCCGACACCCAAAGTGCTTGCCATATATGGACGAAAGTACCTCACTTGTCTGGTCAAGGAGCATAAACCATCGCGCAAACTTCGGTCATCTTCACAGCGGCTTTGGGCTGGCCATTGAACAAAGACGGTGACTGCGGCCGTCTGGAATGCTCTTCCTTCTTATATTAGGAAGTTACTTGAGCCATGCACTTTTAAATCTAGATTGAAAACTAATTTATTTAAAACTGCTTTTTGTGTTGAGTGCGTTGTGCTTGCCCCGCACCTCCGTTTAGCAGGGTTGGCTACGTACGGTGCGAAAGAAGTTCAACATACATACTCAAACTTCTATAGAAATAGATTGACAAATCCACAGCTCTACTGCCATCTCCTGGCCAGTTCCACAGCCCAAGTTACTGCCATCGCCAGCCAGTCTTCCATCCGATGGGACAAACCCTCTCTCTTGCCAGGGAGATCTGGCATGAACTGCAAGCAAAAAAATGTACAACTACAAAACATCTGGCAACACATCAGTATATGTTTGATGAGCTGATGAGACCCAACGTTATTTGAAAAGTAAAGTGTTTGCAGGTGAAAACAAAATTTTCTGGATGCTATTGGTCTGGAAATTATCCCATACGCTGATGGACAAAAACATTTATATTTTCTTTAGAGAGATGAATTGCCGTTTATTTATTTAAGTGCCGGGTATAGGCTGGATTGGCCGATAGTCAGAACCACAAAATGAGATTAATGTCTCCGTGTTTCCATCATCGGGGCATTAATCCCCCGAGGCAAATGATTCAGGGGCTCAGATCGCACAGGTTGCATACTGCCGTGAACGATCGGGCGCTGGATTAAGTGGCAGGGTGTGTCAGTTTAATTGGATGGCATTGAGCAAGGGCAATGAAACAAAATGAAAAGGGAAAACCCCTATTTATTTCCTGTGCCCCTCTCCCACCCACGACCCTACGGGTTTCCGTGGCGAACGGTCACCTAAGCCCCGTGAAATCGCTCCGCCACTTTGGCTTCATCAACCCCAATTTATACGGCGTCGCTCGCAGACTGACCTGTCGTCCCTGATGCTTCCTCGTCCGCTTCCTAGACGAGGGCGCAGAGCCCCGGGGAGTGCCACTAAACGTTCAGAACTTTGTTGGTAGAAGGGAGGAAATAAAAGAGAATGGACAAAATAAATAACAAATTTTAGAAAATGTGTTTGTTAAATCTCTTGGGCTCTTAAGAGATTTAAGCTTTGTTGAAGCTGAAGCATATTCTACACACAACAAGATAACCCGCATTAATGTTTTCACTGCGGGACCAACATTCCAAGTCGGGTTTAACACGTAGTAGGAGGATTTCAACGACCGATATTATCCACAAAAGAGATTTTTGGCTTAGATCGCGTAAACATAAATGTGTCGTTGTAATTCATGGCGAAACATTGTACTTGAATTGTAAACGTTGCGGGTTTACTCTCCAACACACCGGTTAGTGCTGTACTAGAAACGAATTGCAATCTTAAGTTTAAGTGACAAACCTTACTAATTGGCTATGTCGGGTGGTGGCGGGTTTAACGACACATTTACATTTACGCTCTCGAAATCAAAAACCTCTATCATGAATTCCAAAACGAATTTGTCAAAACATATCACGTTAGTTAATGCGTCCATTAATTTACTACAAACCTAACACTGCTGATGAGACTTAAAACGGTTGAAACTGACCAAGTGTTTGTATGCTTAAATAAATTATTCTGACTGCTATTAGTCTGAGAATGTAACCTTCGCTATTGCATGAAAAGTTGTATTGGGAAGAAACTATACTTACTAAAAACAAAAAGCATATTTATTTTACCATGTAAGGCCCACTGAGCCATGCAGCTTCTTTTTTTTCAAAAGCGACCTGTCTATCACAAATGATAGCTCAACGAAGTGGCTTACAACGTGGACATTTATAGCGGCCAACTACTCTAAACGCATGATTCTCAAAGAGAGAGAGAGAGTCTAAAAGAAAAAAAACACACAGCGGGAGTATTTATTTTCATGCTGCTTTAACGTTCATCTGTAGACACAATATTAACATTTTACTTCGGGTTTTGGAGGAACTTTTAAAACACGTGGGCGCATTTCCAAAACGACGCCGAGAATTCTGTCATCACTGCGCAAACATTCAGCGGTGGGGGGGGGAATAACTCAGGCGTCTCTCTCACCAAATACAGGGCCGCACACTCCTCACTTAAAATGCCTCTTCCCTTGAAAGCTGTGCCAAGGTTCTTATTTGAACAAAAGGAAGCCATCGCCTCTTTTCAAAAGACAGATCTTTTCAAATAAACAGACAACGTTTTTTGGAATCTTTCTTCGGCTGATGTTATTGCTAGGGCCTTTGTCCGTCCCCATCCGAAACATTTCTTATGCGGGAAGGTCCAAGATAATGAGGCTGCTAAAGTGCCCCTTCGTTCATTAAATTTAACCCTCGCTGGTTGAAACTGTAAACAGCATTGTCGAGTCCCAAAGTGCAATAACCAAAAAAAAAATGTGTATTGTTAGAGACAGAAAAAAGCAGCTTTTTCATACCGTCCTCACGGCGTCAATGAATACTTCCACAGTTCCCATTTGCAAGCCTTCGCTCGGCGCTATCAAGCGATCGCTTTAATGATAAATTGATTCTTTAATCGGATCTGCTGCCCTTTGAATGGCCTCATTGTTCCAATGTTTGCTGACTCCCAGCAGCCTGTCACGTGGCCCTTAGAAGCCATCGGAAGTGGCGAGGACCTATTAAACAAAGGCCGCCGGTCAGCTTTACGATGGTTTCACACGCACGCGACACCGAAGCAGCGAATCGCCTGCTCGGAAGAAAGTAGATACATTGGAGCATCTTCTTCGTTCTTTCGGTAAAGTCACGTAGAAGGGAAGTAATAAAATAATAAAAATAAAACATAATAAAATAATTCTCACGACGTTTCGGCCACAACGCAAGCAGCCGTCCTCAGGTTTTCACATGTTATTATTATTTTATTACTTCCCTTCTACGTGACTTTACCGAAAGAACGAAGAAGATGAATCCCTGCAGTCACGAAAGCTTTAAATAGATACATTGGAGCAATTGACGGCGGATATCGTACCCGACGGTGCAGTGGGTGGCACGCTGGTTAGCGAAACTGCACTGCGTTACGAACCAGGTGGCCCACGTTTGATTACTGCCCGGGGCTAACGTCGACGGTGAGCGATACCTGGAATCCGTCCTGAAATCCCCTGACTCCCTTCGCCATCCCAAAGTGACCAGTGTGGTGAAGTATGGTGAAACAGTGACCGTGGACCCAACGCGGCATCGCGAAGCCTTCATCGCATCGTGGATTCCGAAGGGGCTCTACATGCTTTATTACTATTATCATTGCTACATTTTTGTAACAATAATAAATGTGCATAACCAAACACAGGCTCGTCAGCATCATTCACACTTTGTTCAACGAAAATCGCGCAGCCTAATCCAGCCGTATGTATTGAAAGCAAGGACACGGACACACACACACACAAGCCATCTAAAAAAAAACACAGTGCTCACAAGCGGACTTAAAATTCCCTGCAAATGCCGTTCGAGCCTGCAAAGGTTTTGAGACGGAGACAGACGCAGAGAGACAGACGGAGAGAAATCTTTCAAGTGTTAACGAGTGCTCCCCACGAAACCCCCAGATTCCAATTTCACTTGCTCGTCCGTTCGACTCCTCTTCTCGCCGGCGCGAGCCCTCCAGGCCACAACTCATGATGAGCGACAGGCACGAGGTTGTTTCATTTGAACCGGGACAACAACAACACAACAACAAAATGTGCCGGGGTTAGCCGATCGCCGCAGCATGACACACACACACATCAGTTGTGTGTGTGTGTGTGCCCAGCGGACCCTGCCACCGTAAATTCCAGGCACAGCCGCCACTTAGCCAATTTGAATTCAATGGGCACAAATTACTGGGGTGGGGGGGGGACGTGGGTTAAACTAAACACGGGAGGAAAAAACGTCGACTGGTTATGCACCCACTTTGCCACATTCCATTTGGACCTGTTGGCAGTTAGTGCAAGTTCACCTTTTATGGGCTTGCCACTATCCACTAAAGGCAGTCGTCTGCAGAGAGCGGCGTGATTTATTGTTTTGGGTTAGAGAAGTGAATGAGAGTAGGTGGATAGGTGGCTCAGGGATGGGGGGGGGGGTAATGTTGTTGTCAGCCCACGGAGAGATCCTGAAATCGTATCCGGACAAGCATCGGTGATTAAACTGCCTTCGTGTTCAGTGCAGTAAAGTTGTTGGTTTCGGCCAGGTCACCAATGTATGAAAGCTAACAAAAACAACTCAACGAGAAGTGGCTCAGGAGTAAGCGAGCACTGCTGAACCTGCACCGGTGAGATCCTCTATCCAATATCCCAGACAGCCTCCCGCGATTAATCCGAATGATCAAGGCCAGTGAGACGATGCTCTCAGCCTGGACGTCATCGATGCCTGAACATCAAAGAACCAGCATTTTATTCCGTGCACGAGGGCCCTTGCCAACCAAGCTATGCCGACCACCTATGGTTGCAGGTACGTATGTATGTTGAACTTCTTTCGCATCGTACGTAGCCAACCCGCGACAATCGGAGGTGCCGCTTTGGGTGGGGTGGGGTGGGATGGAGGCGCTAGGGGGCCTTGAAACACTGCCCGCCCTGTGCACGGCAAGAAACGCGGCTCTTGAGCGTTTCGCACCCACACGGAGAGCCTTGAGAACGGCAGCTCCTGCCCGCGCAGCTGGGAGGCATTACCTGAAGGCCCCCCCCCCCAAACACCCCCACCCCCGGCCCCACCGGCTATCAATCACCTCCTTCATTAAGCGCCAGGTGAGGATTGCAGGCCCTGGCAGTCCTCGTCAAAAAAACAAGGAAGGGGACGGATCCACTTATTAAGTTGTGTTTCGTTTACTGGCTGGTAATTGACATGCAGGATGTGAGAGATGACAGGGCGTACAATGGCCTATTCTTGTGAAAATTCGGGTGTTTTGTCGTTGATTTTATTCAACGTGTCTTTTCTTTAATCGTTACCCAAAGGGCAAAGCGCCCGCCGTAAGTGTGCCGACCGCGTTGACTCTCTGAAGCTCAGAAGGTTCGAGGCCCCGATCGAGCGCTCGCACGGGTTGACCAAACAAAAGCTCGCCAAGTGGCTGTGGGCGCGGGGGCTGCGATGGGCCCTCGGAAGTGGCAGTGGCCTCGTGATGTCCCCCCTCGCACGCCTCGTGGGGTTTTCTCCAACCTCTCCCGTTTGACTCGCACGCGGAGCCCAAACGCGCATGCACCCCCCTCTCCCCCCCATTCATGGCATTGACCAAACACCCCCAAATGCAACACTCCTCCTGAACAGCAGTAAGCCTGAATACACGGCGAGTTTTTTTTCCTGGCTTGTAATTGACGTGATTATTTCTGCGTGCATTGATGCGTGGCTTGACGTTCGAATTACAATGATTCTCAAGGGGCCTAAACCCGGTAAAACGTAGGTCAACATTTTTTTTTGGTACAATGTAGATTTGTTTTCACCGTTAAAAAAGGACCTTTACATGCTTAAACGCTGGAGCCGTTTACGCCGCATTTTCAGATAGACAATAATGAGTTATTCATAATAAACGTTTTTGGGTTAGATCGCGTTATATATAAATGTGTCGTAACCCTCCACCACCCGACACGGCCAATCAGTAAAAAAGTGTCACGTTGACAAAAGACAAAATAGTTCACAACTTTAGCCCACCGGTGTGTTGAAAAGTGAATCCACAGCATTTGCAATTTTCGAGTACGACGTTTCGCTGGTAATTACATCCAGCAATTTGCCAGAATAATGAGTTATTCACCCAGAAAGCCACACAAGATCATATTCACCGCCAGGTGAATATGGGAGCGCATCAAGACGAGGAGCATCTTTTTCAGGGAAGGCCGGAGAATAAACGAGTGCGGCCAACGACTGCAACCTCGCCGTGAGAGCAGATTTATTTCATTCAACATTCGTCCCATCTGCATTTTGCATATTTCCCCTGCCTGCAGTTTCGAAACTCCGCTTTAAACATTCGTTCTCTGCACTGCTTTCTCCACCGCAGACTCCCCGGTGCGCATCCGAGCACCCAAACGGATGCATTTTTTTTTATCTCAAACGTGAGCTTGCGTTTGATGTTTTTAACAGATGAGCGTGGGTTGCAAATTCGTCCGGTGGGGAGGGGGGGGGTGGTTGACTTTCAGGAAGCAATTTTAATGAATGGAAACTTAAAGTTAGGACACAATTGGATTTAGCGTAAATAAAAGTCCAGATAAATTCCTCATCAATCAACGTAAATGCACACAACATTCACAGCGAAACAATGTCCAATTAGCAATCCCGTAGCACAACATTAGTCGGGTTACTGATTATGATTGTCTTTCCAGAACTATATTGCAACGCATCATGGTTTTAAACGCAATATATGTTGTTTTGTTATGCTGACAGAGCCCCACAGTTTAGATGGCGTATTGTCACCCATAGTAAAGTAGTATAATATGTTTAGCAAGTCAAACTCTGCTGACCCAAAAGTGTCGAAATGGTCCAGAGTTTTTTTCCAACACATCGCCGCCGGTTAATATGAATCTGCAAGACCAATCGGCCGACTACACAACATTTTTTACACAGTTTTTTACTACATGGCATCACAGAACAAAGAGTGACTCTTTTATATCCATTCTGGCACACAACAATATTCCATCACAGCCCATACATAATTAATTTCCACACACAAGACGCTTTCGAGAGTTTGGTACGTTTAGCGGGACGAGGACATGCCACCACATTTTGTGCAGACAGACTTAAACATCGGTGTCAGCACGTGACCAAAAATAGACCACGTGTCCAAATGTACAGCGGCTTGCCTAATTGGTCCATTACAATGCCGCCACTTTATCACATCCACGCCGCTCTCTCCCTCCCCCCCACAAAGAGCATCGCGTGTAGCGAGGTTCTACGGACGAAAAGGCCGGATATACCCTCCGGGCGCTTCCCCTCTGAAGATCAGCATGCCACATTTTGGTTGTTAGGCTCCGTGGTAGGCGCCAGGCACAATTCCAACTGAACAAGAAACTGGCTGCCCCCACGTAGCTCAGCGGGTGGGGGGGGGCGGATTGGATTTGTGACACAAAATATGGTGTATCAGCTAGAACTTGGAACCTAACACAAAACATCAAATGTCCATCGTTCTAAAAGCACCGTTGAAAATTGCTTGATTTGGAATTAGTCGATTGACTTAGTTTCACACGATTGTCGTATCATTATGGAGCATGCCCAGCATATGAATGTGTATCATCGTGCAATGCACCTAAACACGGCCACTCTCGTTCGGGCCGCCAAATGACTGCCACCACCGCAGCTCCGATTAGCACAGTTGGCTATGTACGGTGCAAAAGAAATCCAACGCACGCACCGCTTGCCCCGCAAAGTGGAACCCAAAGCAGACTGTGATGAATCTGGCTCGGGTTCTTCTAACTCTGGGGACTTCGTCCCTCGTGCATCAGCTACTGGACACGAAAGTAGCCTCTGCAGAATCGTGGTTTTTTTTTTATCCCCCTGAATTATTCCACTAAGGGCGGTGGGGGGGGGTATTTCAGGGGCAACCCTCCGTAGACACAGCGGAGCGCGTCCCGTGATGCATGATCTTGCCATTTGACTTTAACGAGCGCGCGCATGCAGGCACGGGACCTTTGCAAAAATACGGCCACTTGTTTTCGTTACTTCTCCTCAGGACGAATTGTGCGGGAACGCTGGGCGGTTATTGCTCGCCGACTCCTCGGCAAGGGCGAACATGTGTTAGCAATGAGATGTGGTTTTTTCCGTACAACTCAAAGTAGCAATGGCCCGCACAGAGATCGTTTGCTGATTGATATCTTCATAACCTTAAAACTGAACAGGCCAGCAAGCAACCTGGAGCATTCGCTAGTGTATCGTTTTGTTCGAGCAACAATAGCGAGACGAACATTTTCAGAGGTTTTAGATTTTTAAATCATCCGATAATTTTCAACAAAGTCAGACACAAGAAGGATGAAAACTTCTCTTAATGAGCTGTTGCGGTGCTTTGTGGGTAATACATCCACCCTGTTACAATGATTTAACACGTAGGCTTTCGCGACCAATATTACCAGCGAAACGTCGTACTCAAAAATTGTAAATGTTGTGCTTTCACGCTTCAACACACCGGTGGGCTAAAGCAGTGAACTGTTTGTCTTTTGTCAACGTGACACTTTTTTTGCTGATTGGCCGTGTCGGGTTGTGGAGGGTTACGACACATTTATAAATAACGCGATCTAAACCCAAAAACGTTGATTATGAACTGTTACAATGGGCTCACACTTTTGTTTAAACACGTTACTACACGAATAAAACCCAGTCGTTCTTCTCTCACGTTATTCTCCACAATTCTCCACGACAGCGGATTTCGCTGTGCGCCTACGGCCGTGCCCCCATCTGCGTTTGTTGGGGTGCTGCTGCGCATAACATCGGGGCTAACCAGCAGCATTTAACTGGACGCGCACTGCTGATGAGGAGACTTGGAACCGGACGACTCTGAATCACTGAGGGGTGAAATGGCTCCAACTGTTCTGCGTTTTGATGATGTCCTTGAAAGCCTTGAGAATAGAACACTTGATGTCTGTGGCTGTTGTGGCAAGACGGCAATATAAGACAAACGTGCACACACACACACACAATGCAAAGGCCAACAAGCCCTTGACATGGTTGTACAAGGCGGTTGAAAAGGCACCCATGGAGGACCACTTATGGGCCGCAAAAAAAAAACATTTCCCTAACACAACTCCACACATTCCTGGAGGTGTATTAAATCCGACCCAGGGTCCGTTCACACGAGTGTCCCGAGGCTGTTTTGCCTGCGATGATTATCGGTGAATTCTCACACGGTACCCAGCACCCGGCCTGGCCGAGCCGATGACTCAACCGTCCATCACTGGCCAAAAGGTCACAACCACCAACCAGCCGCCTGCGTGTTAGATGGAACCGATAAATCCCTCACAATGAGATCCCCCTTTCGCCTTGGTCACTGGGCACAGCTTCGATCATTCACGGTTTTCCAACGCCACTCCGACACGACCTGGGAAGTGAGACACCGCATCGCAGAGAACCGAACGCGTTCGTTAATAACTCTGTGACTTTAAAATGAGAAAAATATATATGTAATAGGTCACGTTCTGGGCAATGATCCCTCTATCATAGCAAATACAAAGAGATGCCAATGAGGAATAGCATTTTAATTTAAAATATGTTCTGATGACCGGTTTTTAGACGAGCACATTGGTTCACAGACGCATCATCAGGGAGGCATGCTTAATTTAAATTAGTTCATGTTGTAATACATTTGCTGTTCTCGAATAATTCGTCCGTTTCTCCATATCTGCTAATATCGTAATTAATCATATGTCAATTTACGGAATTATTTATCAAGAAACATTTAAAAATGTAATTTTTAGCAGACCCCATGATGTATATCGCAGTTTACAGCTCTCATTATCCACTCTATCTCTGTGGCCTTTCTACGCACCATTCCTTTTCAGGCCACACAGTGGTATTGACGAACGCGTTGACTTGCGAGCTATCCAACGTAATGGGTGGTGCACAAATGGAGGAGGAGCGGTTGGCGCGGTGGTGAGCACGCTGCACTAGCAATCCGGAGCGCTACTGCGCAAAGCATCGGGCTGCCAAGCAGCATTTACACGAATCTATTATTAAAAAAAAAATTATCAGGTAAGGCCGACTCAGATCTTTTTCAGAAGAGAGCTGGCCACCAATTATCGCTCAACGAAGCGGCTCATCACGTGGAAATGTACAGCAGACATATACTCCAAGCGCATGTTTCTAAATGTGGAGGGAAAAACCGGAGGGCCCAGAGAAAAATCCACGCAGTCACGGGGAGAACATGCAAACTCCAAACATACAGCAGGCGTCATGGTCGGGATCGAATTCACGACGTCCTGCATAACAGGCGAGGTAGTTAACATCCCCTAGCCAACGTGATGATGATGAGAGAGAGAGAAACACCGCAAACTCTAAACATACAGCAGGCGTCATGGTCGGGATCGAACCTACGACCTCCTATAGACCAAGCGAGGTAGTTAACATCTCACCACCGTGGTGCCCATTTAACAGACCACGCACTGCCTATGAGACTTGGAAGCACAACCCTGAAATCGCAACAGTTCGTGCAATCACGGAGGAGTGGTGTAATGGCTCTCCACCTATTCTGCGTTTTGACGGTGTCCTCGAAACCCTTGAGAATAAAATATTCGCGTCTGTGGCGGTTGTGACAACCAGCACTACAACACAAGCCAGAGTGTGTTTCTTAGTCGCGGCCAACGTCAGGAGAGAACCCCCTGCCCCCCCCCCCTGCCCCCCCTGCCCTCCCACTTAAGCAACCGGCACAATGACGCGTGGTCAAGCAACTGCCATGGATATAGTAATAGGTTTTTACCCTTTCAACTGGTACAAAAACTGATACCTTTATACAAAGCATCATGTTTGCAATAACCACAACACAAGCAGTCAAAATGCAAACAAAAAGAACAACTTTGATGATGATAATGATGTGCACTGTCTTGAAGTTGATTGGTCCACACCCGAGACAGCTTTTCTTAGAGCCTAGTCTCCATTGGTGTTGGACCAGATGACGCCAAAAGGCGTACAACTCAAAAACAGCGCACTATCAGAGTATTGAGAGCTCGGGGTAAGCATTTACACTATGAGACCTCCTTTACCAGTGGCAAAATATAATAATAGATTTTTACCTATTACCTATTAGTAATAGTTGTGGACTCGAGTCATGTGACTTGGACTCGAGTCAGACTCGAGTCATGAA
Source organism: Lampetra planeri (assembly GCF_965212315.1). Classification (NCBI taxonomy): domain Eukaryota; kingdom Metazoa; phylum Chordata; class Hyperoartia; order Petromyzontiformes; family Petromyzontidae; genus Lampetra; species Lampetra planeri. The sequence goes on along the minus strand of NC_136128.1, from coordinate 9,488,463 downwards.
TTTGATGACTTGCGACTCGACTTGGACTTGCATAACAATGACTTTGTCCCACCTCTGCCTATTACTATATTTTGCTACTGGTAAAGGAGGTCTCATAGTGCCATGGATAACTTGGCATGGGGAAGCCTTCACCTTGTCGGGGATTCACAAAGAACTGAGCACTTTTGGAATTATTCCATACGTACAAAATACAATCAATTGTGCGTCATCTTTGTAAACTAAAACTTAACAAATGTTTTTGTAGTTCACCAGGTAGGGCTCACGTATGCTCTCCCGTGTATTTAATTCCGTGCAAATCACGGCAAAGATTTAGCAGCATCCATTTAACGAACTGAGGCGAGGCGTAGCAGGGGGGGGGGGTGTGTGGAGAAAGATTTGAGAAATTAATTGTTTAGCCATCACGCGTCGGCGAAATCGACCTTCCCGAGTAATCGCATGGCCCGCAAAATCGCAAAATTGGCGCAACTCTTTTAACCCCCGCGTGTGTCGTGATCAACCTAAATATTTACAGACGTGCTTAGAATTCAACTAAACCGCAGCGCCGAGCGCGGTCGGTGACAATTCGGGGTCATCTTCTTGGTTCTTTCGGTAAAGTCACGTAGAAGGGAAATAATAAAATAAAAATAATAAAACATAATAAAATAATTATCACGACGTTTCGGCCACATCGCAAGCAGCCGTCCTCAAAACGTCGTGAGAATTATTGTATTATGTTAATTTTATTTTATTATTTCCCTTCTACGTGACTTTACCGAAAGAACCAAGAAGATGAATCCCTGCAGTCACGACAGCTTTAAATCGAAATTCGGGGTCAGCTGGACAAAGTAGCGCCGGCTAAGAGAGTCTGCGTCGAACTCGACATTTTTTTTTAAATGCTCCAAAACATCGTTGCTTCCACGTTGACTGTTGCCGACAAGAGGTCGCCGCGAGTTGCAGAAACAATCCACGCGGTTGGGACGACAACCGAGGGCGAAGCGAGAAGCTGTCCAACTTTAGCGAAACAAAGACAAAGGTCCCCCGTATAGCCTGAACTGACTGTTGGGGCAAGTGCTGTTAGCGAGCACCTATGAAGGCCGGAACGCTACACGAGGGGGTGAGTGGCCAGCACCACGCCTGACCGCCTTTGTATCCCCACACCGTACAGGTTGAGTCAGCCTAGGGGAGGCCCAGGACCGGTTCAGATAATCGTCACCAGTGTTGGTCGCCGGGTTCGTATCGCAGCGCGCTAGCCGCTACACTACCGCTCCCCACAACGCATGCACACCCAGGTGCGTGCTTAATGATATACAGTGAGTGTTCTTCCATAGCGTACGTGAACACATTATTTATTTTATTTTTACAGGCGAAGTTTCGGGCGATTGCCCTTTGAACGATCATTGCCCTTTGAAGGGTCATTGCCCGAAACGTCACCTGTTACGCGCCACTGCCAGCGCAATTTAGAGTTAATGGTGAACAGACGAATGAATTGATCGAGTAATGAGTTCACGTGACGGGTGCTAGGTGGAAGTGGCAGTGGTTTGGGGGCGTCTTCATCGAGCAGTGGATCGCAACAGCTTGAGCATGACGATGAACAGAAGTCCCCGTTGGCTGTCACACAAAAAGGGATGTTGCTTTACATCTCATCGTGAAACGTTCCCTCAACATTCCTCTAACATTACCCCACCATCGGTGGCATTGTTCAGAGCCAACGAAGGCAAGAGGGCCGTCGAAAGAAAAAAAACTTTAAAAAATACGTAGCGTCTAAAAAAAACAATCGTTTAACACCTTCCCTAAACGCGTGGCAAGGGTGCGATGAATTACCCTGAGCTTTGAAACCTGAGCAACACGCAAGAATTATGGCGCGGCTCCGTTTGACGTCGCGGTGGCCGCCACTCACATGCACCTAAAATATTTTTTTTTTACTTTTGACCGAGAACCATTTCCATTTGCGATTTTTCTCCAGAAACAAAACTCCCGGGGGGGGGGTGGGGTTGGGGGAGGGGGAATTTGCGGGCGCTTTGCCCGAGAGAGCCGATAACTCTGCAAGACGAGCACGTGAAACGATTGCAATGATTGCACGGCATTACGCGTCGACGAACGTACACCTGGCGCGCGCAGTTTTCAGCGGTGCCGTCATCGATATGGCCAGCAGGTATGATTTTAAACATCTGAAAACAATTAACAACCCCCACCCACTCGCCCCCAACCCACCACGCCCCCGTGCCTGAAAGGTTGTTACAGCAGCACCCACTTCTCGCCGGAGTGGCGGTGTTTAGTTGAGCGACGATGCGCCGGGTTTTGCCAAACTTTGTTCAGAAACTTCAACGAGCAGCTGTGTTCTCTCGAGCGAACGGGAACTTCACAACAAGAGCAAAAGAAACCACAACGCGCTAACGCAGCGTTTGGCGATGTTATCGCTCGGCCTTTTCAGTCGAAGGGGGTGGAGGAGACCACCCCCCCACATACACACACAGCTTCTTGCGAAAACGCGCGGTCAAAAAATGAGAATGTCCAAATTTGGTATTTTGGCACTTGTCACGGCGGTAGATATCATCGTGTAATGTTTTAACAACAGCAAACCAAAAATGTATTTTATCGAATCTCGATGCGTCACACCGCGCGCTCGCGGCCACAGATTTGGAATTATTTACACGAGGCGACCACCAGATTTATGAGCCGCGATTTTACTGCTTCTTTATTTATTTTCTCGCGGAGTAATTTATGTACTTTGAAAACCACCGGCTGCTATTAATATTGGTATAAAGCCAACAAAACCCAGCCTCTGTTTATTTTACTTCCATTCCAACCACCTTTGCCACGTCCCAGCGCCGCCCCCTCCTTCTCTCTCGGGGCGCCGTGGGGGTGCGATGTTAATTTCCTCGCCGGGTATCCAGGAAGTCGCGGATTCGATCCCAAATCTGACGCCTGCCGCTGTATATTTGGAGTTTTCATGTTCTCCCCGTGGTCGAGTGGATTTTTTTTCCGGCGTTTCCCTCCACATTTATAATCAACGTGCGTTTGGAGTGTTTGGCTGCTATCCATTTCCACGTGATAAGCCACTTCGTTGAGCTATCATTTGTGGCCAGGTCACTTCTGAAAAAGAGCTCCAAATATACAGGCTTCAGGGGTGGGATGGAACCCACGACCTCACGCATACTAGGCAAGGTAGTTAACATCTGGCCACCGTGATGCCATGTATACATATATACCCTTAGCATCCCCCTGCGACGTTTGGAGGGAGAGAGGGAGGGGGAGGCAGAAAATAATCCACGTGGGAATGAATCCCCGACTCTTAGCCAAAAAATCTCCGTGGCCAAGGGGTTAAGCCGCAGCAGTGACCACGATCAACAGCACCGCCACCCTCGCTACGCAGCCCCGACGACGCCCCTCACCCTGTCGCGACACCAAGAGCCGCCGCCGCCACTGCCGCTGCCAGCGCCGAAAGCCGAGCCCGCGAACGAGCCCAGGAGTTTCGATTTAAAAGCTTTCGTGACTGCAGGGATTCATCGTCTTGGTTCCTTCGGTAAAGTCACGTAGAATGGAAATAATACAATTATAAAAATAAAACATAATAAAAAAAAATAACATTATAAAATAATAGAATAATATTATATATTTAGTTTATTATGTTTTATTTGTATTATTTTATTATTTCCCTTCTACGTGACTTTACCGAAAGAACCAAGAAGATGAGCCCAGGAGTGTCTTGTTGAAACATTTCCGGCGGCGATGGCTGGGCGTAAGGAAATATTGACTTTAGCACGCACGATCGTGCCGGGCTGCCCCCCCCCCCCACCTATTGGCTGTTTTTTTGTTTTGTTCTCATTTATTTTGTTCTGTTGCGCTATGTCCTCTCGCGCCACTCGAGAGAAGAAGCCCTCGGAACGTTCGGGGAGGAAAGCGTTGAGGTCTCTCACTTTGGGGTTGCGCGCAAGCCGAGAAAGAACCTCTGACAGGAAGAAATAACAACGGAGTGAGCTGGGCGTACGAGAACGCAGCGATTGTGGGAGCGAGAACACTGGCCGGCTCTCTCTCTCCTTTCGCTCGCTCTCTCTCTCTCTGGCCATGTGGCTCCGGTTTGAGTCACAGCGTGGGATTGTGGGATGATCGAGAGGGCGCTGACCGATATGAATGCTCTTGGTACGCATGCATGTTGAACTTCTGTCGCACCGTACGTAGCCAAGACGTGCTAAAGCGGAGGTGCGTGGGAAGGACAACAAACTGAACACAAAAAAGGTCGAATGCGGTTGAGCGGAGCAAGCCAGAATCAGGATATGTATTTATACTGGAGAAATCCGATAAGCTGTAAAGCTCTTTGCCTCGAAAAGTGGAGACAATTATTCGCTCGCCGCTGTCATTCTGTGCTCAAAGGCATTGCCAATTGGCCTCTCAGCTCCTAGTCAACACAGCCAGACACGCGCTGTGGATTTTCATGGCGGTAGGATTCTTCTCGCTGAAATAACCCCCAGGACGAGGCGGCTTGCCACAGGAGGCTATGCAGAGTGTCCTGTCCTGGCTGCATGCAAGAAAAAAAGACCAAACACATACACACACAGACACATTTCCCTCTCGTCGTGCACATCCCCACTATTCACGACACATCCTGAAAAGTGGCTGCATTTCTATTTCAATTCTTAGAGCTGTAGAGTATCCAAATCAATTGCGGAATCAAACTTGGTACGGAGGAGTTTAATTTGTGTGTGTGTGTGTGCAGGCTGGGACTACAAACTCACCGCTCAATTTGATGACCATCAACTGCCTAGATCTAAACCCAGGCCTCAACGGTGCCAACTCTGGGCTTAGATTCGTGCCTCCAAACGGTGTCGTATCGTACAACTATTACCATCCGGGTTGCTGAATAAGCCACATTTTACTGTGGATGCAGTCTTTTTGACGATGCTATAAATTACTCGAATGGAATTTCGAGAAGTGCCCGTTGCAGGTTTACACTTGCGTGTCATTCATACTGTTTAAGCTGTGTATCGTTTATATCTAGCTGTACCCCCCCTCCCCCGCGGAGGATATCTGCAATTGTTTAACAAAGAATGAATGTCACATTGTGAGACCGCGCGAGTTGGTGGCAGCTTGGACGAAGCCTCCGCCCAGCATTGGGGCAGATCGTGGCTGATGGCGATCATTTCCGCGATCTTTACGGCAAGCTGACCTCGTCAATTCGATGTGAGGTCGCTGCCCACCGCGACAACCGGAACACGCGTTCGTCAAGCACGGCAACCATCTCAAATCGGACCAACAAAAGCGAAGGGCAACGCCCGACAGTTTATACCAAAAAAAAAACACGCCAGAGTCAAGGCGGACGTGAATTCTCGCGAACCGTGTCTCAAACGGCCCCAGTTATCCCGCATTAGGACCATTAAGCCGCGGGCAGCTGGCGGAGTGCAGGTAACGCGAAGCACGTGGGCCTAAACGAGAGCCAGACGACGGCCATGCGGAGGAGAGGCGGGGGGGGGAGACCGACGGGACACGCAGACACAGACCAGAACCAGAATTCGGAATATTTCATTGTCACCGGAGGAATCCGATGAGCTATGAAGCTCTTCTCGGCGCTTCACGCCTCGTCTCTCACCCCTACTGGTGTGTCACCCTCCCCCACCCCAATGTGTGCAGACACTACTGACTCTATTGCGTGGAGGGTGTGTAGGCATATATGCCTAGAAAATACATTTCTTTTTTGGGGGGGGGTTGGGGAATGAAATGTTTGTTGGGGAGGTGGGGGTCGAAAATTGGTGTAACTCTGCTGGATCAACATCTGGGAGGGGGGGGTCCACTTTCTATCACTTTTTTTATTCAGGCCTCCTAAAAGGCTCTCATCATCTAGTTGATGGACAGACGGGAGAATGGAACTTCGGGCTTTCATACGAGACGTCCAGTAGAGGCGGGTAAGAACGTTACAGCAACAAACAGTACAAAAAAAACATGATAGCGGTACAAAGTACAAGAAAGGTAAACAAATCACCCAAACACACACAAATGAAACTAAACCAGCCCCATCCTACCAAAAAAAGCCTACTGAACATGCAAACTCCAAATATGCTGGCGTCGGGATCTAACCCTCGACCTCCTGCATACGTGCGGAAAAGGTCACATCTCACCACTCCAGGGGCTGTCGTTTGCGCACAGTTGCTTTGCTATCGAGGGGTCGATCCAACTCATTCACGGGCCTGTGTATAAGCAATGTGGAGGTTTAAGTTTGCTTGAGTTCACTCTGTTTAACCAGGTGAGGGTAGTCTCATTTGCAAGAGGGTCGTGGGGGCATAATCAGTCTGCAATTGGAGAGCGATGATTGCTGTGCACAATCCCAATTGAGTTAATTTGTGGGCACTTTTCGAATTTTGGCAAATGTGAGCCCCTGACGCCGGCGCACACTGGCCTAGTCTCGCGAATAACGAAAGGGGCGATATTTCACGTCCACTCTGAAGCAGACGGCGCGGAGTATTCGCATGGCTCACGCGACCGCAGTAATGTTCGGGGCGGCCACTCGATTTGAACCGTGGAGCCTCTGCAACAAGCGGCGAATGTGCTGCCGATGGGCCACGTCACTGCCCAACGATGCACCGATTCAGGTGCAGGGATGCACCGATTCATCAATCGACGTAGACCCTTCAGATAACGATACATTCATTGACATGCTGTCGTGAGGATCAGTGGTTTTCTCATTCGTATACGTTGTATGTAATGGGTCACACGTCGTGGCTTCATTGCCCAATGAATAATTTCCTGGCTGTTGCCAGACGGGAGTAGGCTCGCGACTCGTAGCCACAGCCCTAGGTCCCAGGGCTGCCCGTTGTCAACGCAGAACAGCAACAGTGGGTTCTGTGATTCATAATCGTGGGCAGATTTAAGCGGGAAGACGAGGGGGGGGTGGAGACTGGGGGTTGATGGGCAATTTTAGACATTGGGCATTTGTCCAGGACCCAATATTCGGAATTGGCCCACGATAACAGACACATTGACATTTTAATTTAAAAAAATTGGACTGAGTATTGATTTCGTCGTTTCAATGTGCAAAAAAAACAAAAACAAATGACTACCTTTCACTCCTTTCTTTTTTATTAGACTGTTTTAATACCATCCACCAATTGTCCACATCGGACATCGATTCACCTTCACGGATCGCAGTCGCGTCATTGTGTCTGCATGTGTAAGGGAAGAGGGGAGGAACAGGGGGGGGGGGGGGATGGGAGTGGTCTTTCCTGCTCTGGTGTCCCATGGGGTGAAGATAACCTAAATTAGGCCCTGTTTGTCATGTAGACCGCACAGCATTTCACCGTGTGCCTGTGGATATTTATAAGTGACAACAAAAAATCATCCCACGGCACCCTCGAAAAGAGCCAGGCCACTGTAAGTGTGGGCGCGTCAGTCGGAAAAAGTATTTCGGAAGAACGCTGGCAAACAGAGAGGAGCCACTAATAGGGGTTTTCCTCTTTTTTCTGGCAACAAAATTGACACCTTTTGCAAGGAATCATGTTTACATTAACCACAATACTTGCAGTCAAAATGCAAACAAAAAGCAATACTCTCATAATTTATGCATTGTCCTTGAAACGCATTGGTCCACACCAGAGACAGCTTTTCTTAGAGCCTAGTCTCATATGGTGTTCGACCAGATGACGCCAAAAGGCGCACAGTTCAAAGACAACGCACTATCAGAGTATTGAGAGCTCGGGGTAAGCATCTACATCATGAGGCTTCCATTGCCAGTACCAAAATATACAAATAAGGTTTTTTTGATTCCTTGCAAAAGGTGTCAGTTTTGTTGCCAGAAAAAAAGGGGAAAATCCCTATTAGTATATGTTGGTACTGGCAAAGGAGGCCTCATGATGTAGAGTGGAGCCACACGAGCGTCCAAAGGCTCGAGCATCTCACTTCCTGGCTTTGAAATTCCTCCTCGCAAGACACCGGCGGTGTAACCATCAGCCGCATCAGGACCTCAACAGGCCGGTGCATGAATGTAAAATGAAATGCAAGCCACAGTTGTGCGACTGTGGCCACGCAACCCAAACCGTGGACCGTAAAGTAAACCCATAGAGAAACACAGAGATACGGAGACTAACAGAGATGCATGGAGACACAAAGAGATGCATGCAAGCCCATAGTGATAAATTAATGACGAGCCACACGAGTGCGATTGTGGCCAACGCAACCCAATCTATTGACTACATTGCAAACAACTTTCGTCTGCGCTCTTTAACCGGCTCTCTCTCTCTCTCTGCTGAAGCTCGCTCGCCGTGGCCAGCAGCAGACCTCGACATTGGCAGTTAGCTCCCTGAACCATATTGCTGCAGCATGCAAGAATAGAACGGTGGTCACGTGAACGGCTGCCTATGTGCTACACTCTACCCAGGAGGCCCAGGGAAACGAATGCCCCCCCCCCGCCCCCACCTCTCTCTCTCTCTCTGCACTCTGGAATTGCAGACTCTGCAACAAGCTGACAAACAAATGACGACAAACGAACGGTTTCCACTTCAACACGCCTCATGCATTTTCAATGAAGCAGCAATTTTTTGGTAGTATTACTATTACGATAAATACACAAATAAATTAGAGAGGGAGAAAAAATAACTTACGTCAATGGAAACACACGGCCCATTTTGGTTACGAAATAAATCTCCTGCAGGCAAACTTTGTGCACAAAGTTATGTTTAACAGAATAAATCGTGTTTTCTTTTTTAATCGCCAGAATGTTCAGAGTTGCTTGAGCGAGTTGGATGTTCTGCAGTTCTCATGAACTCACTCACACACGATGTTTTGTATACTTTATGGGTTTAAGTCTAAATGTCGACTGCTGTTGTTGTTGAAATTGTCATACTTTTTTTGTAACTCTCAACGCCTATCGCCCACGGTAGGTGTAGCATCCACGAAAACTCAAAAAAAAATTAGTTTCTTTATAGACAACAGACATTGCGTGCAAAATGCATCCCAATCTGTGTGATTGCATCCGTGATTATATGCTGAAAATATATTGGAGTAAAGTTGGCCGATAACCCAGCGGATAATGTCATGCACGGGATTGATTAAGGTTCTTGTAGGCCCTCGGCACCTTTGTTTCGTCGGCCTTCGTTGATAACGATCTCCAGTTGATACTGCTGCTGCTGCTGCCCCGTGTCACTACCACCGCCGGTGTCACGCGCCTGTTCCACGCGTACTTCGTCCGTAGGACCACGACGCCTCTTCTTCCCTTGCACGGCTCTCTAGTGAGAATGACATTGTGCGGGAAACACCATTCGAAGATGTTATTGCTCATACTCTTTGTTTTTTTCGGTGAAGTCACATAGGTAAAAAATAAAATAAAATAAATGAAAACAACTCAATTAAATCACGATGTTTCGGGCGCAACACAAGCGTCCTTCTTCAGATGGGGACAACGTAGCGAAAGCACAACCGCTTAAGTGTGTCTAAGAGATGTTATTGCTCATTTTGAAATGGCGAAATCTCGGAAAGTTCATCTCCGGTGTTCATTTCTCTCGCCCGATGAAAAATAAAACGATTGACATGACTCTGCCTCTTTTGTATATACACTGTGCCTATCTTTGCTGTGTACATATATTTATTCAAGAACATATCTTGGTTCAAAAAATGTTCAATCATACAAAGAAATAAAAAACCATGGTCAACATTTTCTTTTCGTAGTTCCTTTAGTTTTAGTAGGCCCGAGGCCCAGTGCCTACAGTGCCGATTGAATGATAGGGCGCTGGGAATCGGTCTCCCACATCGCCCACGGATGAGAGTTCTCCTAAATTATTTTTTGTAAGCCAGGTATTCCTGAGAACGAAACTTGCAGTGTCACCTGATTATAAATAAACGCCAAGTGCAGTTTGCGCCTATAATACAGCCCATTTAACGTTTCACTTTCCCAACCTGCTACACACCATAAGTGCTCGCGCTGATTCTCTTTGGCCAAGCGTAATTTTAAATTCCATTCAGGGGCCAGGCTACGAAAATTGAACGGCGTCATTATTATTATTTTCCTGGAATGAAAAATGCCATTGTTTGTGAGTGTATTTAAAATATTATTTTTCCATTAATCACTCCGGGGACCACCCCACGCCGCAGAGCGCGCCGAGAGTTTGAGCGGTGAGCGGGCGTCGCTTCACGCACAAGGGGCCCCCTTTGTTCACCCCCTAGTGCGTCGCCACCTCACCCACTCACTCACCCGCCCACTCACTCACTCACTCACCCACCCAGTCACTCAATGGCCACTTACTCACCCACCCACTCAGTCATTCACCCATCCAGCCACCCACCCACACACTCATTCACTCACTCACCTGCCTGCTCACCCACACACCGACCCACTCACTCACCTACTCACTTCACCCACCCACTCACTCACTCATTCACCCACCCATCCGCCCACCCACACACTCACTCATTCACCCGCCTGCCCGCCCAGCCACTCACCCACTCACCCACCCACTCACTCATCCAGTCACCTACTCACCCACCCACCCATCCACCCACTCACTTGCCCGCCCACCCACACACTCACTCACCCACCGACTCACTCACCCACCCACTCACTCACTCATCCACCCACCCACCCACTCACTTACTCACCGACCCACCCACCCACCCACTCACTCATTCACCCACCCACCCATCCACCCACCCACACAACCACTCACTCACCTGCCCGCCCACCCTCTCACCCACTCACTCACCCACTCACTCACCCACCCACCCATCCACCCACCCACACACTCACTTACTCTCCTGCCCGCCCACCCACCCACTTACTCACCCACTCACTCATCCATCCATCCACCCACCCACCAACTCACCTGCCCGCCCACCCACCCATCCACCAACCCATCCACGGAGACGCCTGCCAAGCAGCGGCAGAAAGCATTAAAGAAGAATGTCACGAGCAATGAATAAAAAATAAAAATAAGTATCCAGCAGCCGTATGGGAAACCGGCGCTGTTCGTTGCGTGGAAACTTCGCGATCCAGAAACGTGTCGCCCGTGCGTCACCACGGCGAGGGATGGACGGACGCTGGCTTGCCATGATGACAGGAGGTGTGACGTGGAGGGATTGGTGTGACGTGGCATTTGTCAGCTCGACGCGAGGGGATGGACTTCATGCTCAGGCAGAAGAGTGGAAAAAAAAACGTGCCTTTACTCCAAGGAATTAAAATGTGTAATTGACAATAAAATTATGTTTTTGAGATACTTTTCAATCCACTGCTGAATGAAGGCCTCTCTACACCTATGTCGGCACAGAGGGATTGTTTGACCATACTTCACCACGCTGGTCAATGCGGGTTGGTTTCAGGACCGGTTCAGATATCCACTCGCTACTGATGTCAAGTTGGTTGGGCCCACGGCGCAGTGAGCGAACCGCGGTACCGTCTCTGTACTTTACAAAACACATCTCAAACTCATGATGGAATACCAGTGCACACACGTGTGTATGTGTATGTACAGATGCATGTAATCGTCTTGTTGTTCAGAAAATACATAGATCCATTTTAACCTTGTTGTACTGTTGCTCCCATGTATGTTAGCGGAGTGCCTATCATGCCTGGTATGATGCGCCGGGCGCTGGAATGGGCCACCACCATCGCTGTTAAAATAATAACGGCTCATGGCATTCTTTCCCTGGATAAAAGTTAATTTGAATAAATGCACGCGTTCGATACAAGCACGAACAATTGACGATCCACTTTCAACAAACATCCACGCACTTAAATTGACAATGTACGTGCCACACAGGCTCACACAACCCAGTCAGGCGATTTGTTATCTTCGGAAATTTGCCTGCGAGCAGCAGCATGGGAGCAAAAACACACCAGTCTTGTTTCTTACTTCTTCGCCAAAAAAATCCCACCGTGTCAATATCTGATGAACTTCATCTGCCACGGGGTGGTCCACACCACCCATCAATCACGGCATCTTTAAAGAGCGCCTGCCCATCCCGTCGGGTTAAAGACGCAGCCCTGCAAAAACCCGCAGAATGGCATTCAGTAGTGGAAGATCTCGAGAGCACCCCCCCCCATCCTCCCTCCCTGTATCGGCTTCTTCACCGACTCTGCCACGCTCGCCAGACGTCTCGCCAGAAATCGCCGCAGCCACGCATTGAGCCCCACCACGGCGAGACCTGCCGATCGACGAAACTGCGGCGCTCACCCATTCGAGCCGCTTGTGGTGAACAGAGAGGCGACACAGAGTCCATCTCAGACATTGGCACCGTCGTTGCGACTGGCCGCGTCGCCACGAGAGGTCGGACCCGGCCGCCACGACATTGCAGCTTCCAGCGTGGCAATTGTTACGCCGCGGGCAGCATCGCTGCCAACGTGGGGTCAGCCCAATTCCCACCGTGAGTTCACCGCAGATGACACCCGTGCCCCGCCCCCCACCCTCTGTGCACCCCATGTCACAGCGGTGTCGCTGTCTCGGCACGACGTTCTGACCACTTTTCCAGTGTCATGAGCCAGGATGCCCGAGTTGTAACTGGAGATCTTGCTTTGTCTCATTTGGATGCCCGAGTTGGAACTGGAGATCTCTCTCGTCTCATTCGGATGCCCGAGTCGGAACTGGAGATCTCTCTCGTCTCATTCGGATGCCCGAGTTGGAATTCGAGATCTCGTCTCATTCGGATGCCCGAGTAGGAACTGGAGATCTCTCTCGTCTCATTCGGATGCCCGAGTTGGAAATGGAGATCTCTCACGTCTCATTCGGATGCACTAGTTGGAACTGGAGATTTCGCTTCGTCTCATTCGGATGCCCGAGTTGGAACTAGAGATCTCCCTCGTCTCATTCGGATGCCCGAGTTGGAACTTGAGATCTCTCCCGTCTCATTCGGATGCCCGAGTAGGAACTGGAGATCTCTCACGTCTCATTCGGATGCCCGAGTTGGAACTAGAAATGTCCCTTGTCTCATTCGGATGCCCGAGTAGGAACTGGAGATCTCTCTCGTCTCATTCGGATGCCCGAGTTGGAACTGGAGATCTTTCTTGTCACATTCGGATGCCCGAGTTCGAACTGGAGATCTCTCACGTCTCATTCGGATGCCCGAGTAGGAACTGGAGATCTCGCTTCGTCTCTTTCGGATGCCCGAGCAGGAACTGGAGATCTCTCACGTCTCATTCGGATGCCCGAGTCGGAACTGGAGATCTCTCTCGTCTCATTCGGATGCCCGAGTTGGAATTCGAGATCTCGTCTCATTCGGATGCCCGAGTAGGAACTGGAGATCTCTCTCGTCTCATTCGGATGCCCGAGTTGGAAATGGAGATCTCTCACGTCTCATTCGGATGCACTAGTTGGAACTGGAGATTTCGCTTCGTCTCATTCGGATGCCCGAGTTGGAACTAGAGATCTCCCTCGTCTCATTCGGATGCCCGAGTTGGAACTTGAGATCTCTCCCGTCTCATTCGGATGCCCGAGTAGGAACTGGAGATCTCTCACGTCTCATTCGGATGCCCGAGTTGGAACTAGAAATGTCCCTTGTCTCATTCGGATGCCCGAGTAGGAACTGGAGATCTCTCTCGTCTCATTCGGATGCCCGAGTTGGAACTGGAGATCTTTCTTGTCACATTCGGATGCCCGAGTTCGAACTGGAGATCTCTCACGTCTCATTCGGATGCCCGAGTAGGAACTGGAGATCTCGCTTCGTCTCTTTCGGATGCCCGAGCAGGAACTGGAGATCTCTCACGTCTCATTCGAATGCCCGAGTTGGAACTTGAGATCTCTCTCGTCTCATTCAGATGCCCGAGCAGGAACTGGAGATCACTCACGTCTCATTCGGATGCCCGAATAGGAACTAGAAATGTCTCGTCTCATTCGGATGCCCCAGTTGGGCTTGTAAAACAAAAGTCAAAATGGTTTCCCTTTAAAATTAGCATGCGGTGGTGTTCATCTGTGTACAGATCAGAGCCAGTGGTGGAAATTGTGCATTCGTATGGCAGAAGAAAGCCTATTGATGATGACAACCATCGTTGACTTATTACATATGTATGTATCTTGAACTTCTTTTGCATCGTATGTTGCCAACCGTGCTAAATTGAGGTGCGAATTCCTTATCAACTTCTTATCAATTTGTTGGATAAAGGAGGTCTCTGCCGAGTTGCTAATGATCACACACACTGAATTTGGGTTGTCATCTATACTGTCAAAAGTCCATCTCCAATAATAATAATAATTATAATAAAAAATATTTTGGTTGTTGTACAATGAACATCTCTACAGCAGCGCACATGAGCAATCACTAAACTGTCCACAGACGCGACTGGAATGGATCTCAGAAGTAATTCTGCTAAATATCCCTCCACCGGCCATTCCGTACCACAGAGAGTTTGAATGAACATTTTGTCTCATAAGCTGATGCCAAGAACACAGTTTGGAATAAAGTTTGGGGAAAAAGAACAAAGCAATATACTTTGTCAAAATTACTTTCGCGGAGATGATGGACCGAGTTAAACTTTGGCGAGGATGTAAGCTTGCAACTTTCCGATTATAATCTACGTATTCTAATCACTGAGCTTCCCAGAAGAATACGTACATAGTGTGTGTAATAGTTCACGTGAATTACAACGACCCAAATAATTAAAGAAAAACACGCATTACTACATTCATAAACCACCACTCAGCTTCCCAAGCTACAGAAGTTCTACGGAAAAAAAACATAAAATGAAGCCAATGAGTATTGACACGGATGATTCACCATCTACAACTGCAGGCTTTATTTGAGAATTGTGAACACATTCTCCGTTTCCCTTTGACGGCTTTACTTGCTGCTTTTTTTTCCTCTCTTCAAAATGACTCTTGAAGGAGGCATATTGTCGAATTGGACACACCTTAAATTATGCCAGCAATGCAATTTTTCAATAATTTCCACGGCACGAAAAATGGTGGCGAAAATGTGGCCGTGAAATTTCCGTTTGTCAAGCGCAAGCCGAGCAAGAACCATGAGAGGCAGAAAATGAAACAGAGCGATTGGAACGTGCGAGAAGGTAGCGATTGTGGGAGCGAAAACACTGGCTGGCTCTCTCTGGGCATCTGGCTCCGATTTGAGTCACAGTGTGTGGGATGATCGAGAGGGTGCTGACCGATATGAATGCTCCTGTACGTATGTATGTTTAACTTCTTTCGAACCGTACGTAGCCAACCGTTCTAATTGGAGGTGCGGGGGAAGGACAACAAACTAAACACAAAAAGCAGTTCTAAGAAATCGGTTTGTCAATCTAGATTATTTAAAGTGTATCGTAGCTCCAGTGGCTTCCTAGCATTGGAAGGAAGAGCGTTCCAGACGGCCTCAAAAGCTCATCTGAAAGAGCGCGATGCAGTGCCCGTCTTTGTTCGACGGTTAGCCAAAATACTCGTCGAGGATGACCAGATATTGTGTGATGTTGGTTTATGCTCAATCTTAATTTTAGAACTTTCGTGACTGCAGGAATTATTATTATTATTTAATAATAATTCCTGCAGTCACGAAAGTTCTGTGAACATTCTAAAGAGGACACAGGCAGAGAAAACAAGTCGCCAGAGAGAGAGAAAAAAGATAAGCTTAAAACTTCCCCGTAGAAGTGGTTCAATCTTAATTTTAGAACTTTCGTGACTGCAGGAATTATTATTATTATTTAATAATAATTCCTGCAGTCACGAAAGTTCTAAAATTATTATTATTATTTAATAATAATTCCTGCAGTCACGAAAGTTCTAAAATTAAGATTGAACCACTTCTACGGGGAAGTTTTAAGCTTATCTTTTTTCTCTCTCTCTGGCGACTTGTTTTCTCTGCCTGTGTCCTCTTTAGAATGTTCACACTTAAATTCTAACTTAGCAATCTTTGAAATACGTAATCAACCAGGCTATGCGTTAATTGTGTGTTGACCGACCCTCTGTGTTGTATTACATTACATTTCGATATTTTACTAGGTTATTTAATTTTAGTGTGTCCTTCTCCTGATTTTCAGGCTTGCTTGCCGTGCCATCGTACTTGCAGCACCACGTCTGTTGACCACTCATTGATATGCTAATTTTTTCTCTAACCCCCCTCCCTCTCTCTGCCTCCGCCCCCCCCTCTGTCTATTTAAGGCCACCCCACAGAGACGATCACCCTTCTCTGTTACCTGTGTTGCTCTCGCTATGTATCTTGGTGATATCTGTCTGCTAATATGTCTGTCTATAGTTTTCTGGTTAGATTTTATGTCGCTATTTCATTATACCTGATGATGATTGCTTGTGTTGCAATCGAAACGTCGTATTCTATTATTTAATTTAATTTATTATTTTATCTTTAGACGTGACTTAACCGAAAGAACCAAATAATGGTTTATGCTCCTTGATGAGTCCAGCAAGGTATTGTGGTTCATTTGTGGCGAGCGCTGTGTGTGCAATGAGTGCGAAAATGAGGCCCGTCATCGTCACCAAGTTTCAAGGGCAGCTCAAACAAACCAGCGAGTGACACTGGCTCGACACAGGAAGGTGATTCGAACACGTCCTGTCCATAAATAAACGCAAGGGGTATTTATATTATCGCAGGATGTGCAATCCTTCTTCGTTAAGAGTCGGGTATGGCGATGGCAGTTTTCCGTCCCCCATAGGGCCCACGGGCTCGTCATTTCACGCCACATTCAAAATTATCCCAGCGAGGTCACGATATGATTTGCGAATCTGTTTAGCAGCAGCAGCATGCGTCTGTGATTATTTTCAGATATGTTTCGCGTGCGATCGAACGAAAGTACGCGGTGTCCATCGAAAGGTATCGTCCCATTATGATGGAATTACATACTCTTAGGTTTTTTCGGTAAAGTCACGTAGGTAAAAATAAATAATAAAAATAATAGAAATAATAATAGAAATAAAATAGAATAATTATTATTTCATTTATATTATTATTTCAGCCAGTGTTTTCGCTCCCACAGAAATAACATAAAAGAATAATTATTTTATTTATATTATTATTATTTATTTTTACCTACGTGACTTTACCTAAAAAACCCTAAAAGTGTGAATCCTTGCAGTCACGAAAGCTTCAAATCTAGATGGAATTACAATTCGATAGTTGCGTTATGGAGTGAAATCGTGTGCTCGCACGAATCCGGCCGTGCTGTTTCCAACATGCCTTTTGCAAAGTATTTAATTAGCGACGGTGACGTTGCCTTACGAGCCACGTGACACGATGGCGACACAATGCGTGCACAAAGGCGTCAACGTGAGTGAAATCGATGTCATCACCGCTGGCAAGACCGCTTCTTTATTCTTTGATTATTTTATCAACCCTCTGATAAAAAGCAAAAATGTGATCGGTTTTCAAAGAAGGTGAGTCCAGCTACGTTGGCGAGGTCGTGGGTTCGATTCCAACACTGACGCCTGCTGTACATTTGGATTTTGGATGTGTCTCTCTCCCCGTGGTCGCGTGGATATTTCTCCGAATTCTCCGGGTTTTTTTCCTCCACATGTTTTGGCTGCTCTAAATGTATTTGGCTGCTCTAAATGTCCACTTGATAGGCCACTTCGTTGAGCGATCATTAGTGGCCAGGTCGCTTCTGAAAAAAAACTATATAGTTCAGTGGGCCTTACCTGACAAAAAAATTTTGTTTAGTTTAAATACAAAAAAAATCGGATTGAATCATCTTCATGAGAGTCATCATGCCCCTCCCACCCCCCGCTACAGACAGTTAGACGTCGAGATAGACAAACAGGTTTCATCCTTAGCTGGAACGAATTAAAACCAATCGTCATGCGTGAGCACACATGTTCGGTGTTAATAACGCAGAGAGAGAGATACAACACTAAGACTATATAACAAGCTACAGATGAGTTAACAGGCGACGACAACAACAGCACCATTGACGATGACGACAACGACGGGATGCGTCGTTCTGATCGTGGCGAGGTCCCTATAGATGACACGTGATGGACGACACGTGATGGACGACGCGGGATGAACGACGCGTGATCGGAGGCAGGGTGGAGCCAACTGCGCCGTGTCCTGCTGCGTCACATTTTTGTTATCTTATATATAAATGCAGACGAGTTATGGGCACGCGACATAACTTATCCATCCGAGATAATTAGGGATTCTGGCGACAGTTGCGAAATTCATCTCGAAATTAATTATCATAATAATAATTGATGAAGCACCCTTAAGCAATCATTCCCAGGGCGCTATGCATGGCAAGGCGGAAATACTTAGCAACAACCAAGTAAGGTAGAAGTGAGAAAGATGTTTGAAAGTATTTAAAGAGTGAAACCAATGTTTAAACAGATACGTGTTTATGTCTCGGAAGCCGTGACCTCGAAGGGGCAAGGGGTCGTCCATAAATGACGTCACGCGATTTTGAACAATTTTTGACCCCCCGCCCCCCCCCCATAGTCACACGGCGTCACAGAAAGTCAGACCCCCCCTCAAAAATTACGTCACAACGCTCTGCCCCCCCCCCCCAAAAAAAATAAAACATGCTTCAAATCGCTTTAAACTATTGTCATTGTAGTGCCTATTTAATATGGCGCTGCACTCTGATGTTGTAGGAGAAAACATTTATTAAAACGTCTATTTAATTAAGTAGAACGTGTTGTCTATATTTATTTAAAGTTGCGCATTTTGACGTGACGTCACATTTCTCAAACCCCCTCCTCGTCACACATCGTCACAAATGTCTGAACCCCCCCCCCTAGATGCGTGACGTCATTTATGGACGGCCCCCAAGGAGTTGCAGAGTTCAGATGCCGCAAATGCAAAGGCACCGTCACCCCCTGAGCGCGAAGCCGAGAGACCGTGGAACGTGAGCCATGCACAATCTGAGGATCTCAATGATCTTGATGGGATATCCGTGGCTGAAGGAGGTCATGAATGTAGGGAGGAGCAAGTCCATTTAAGGCCTTGAATACCAGTAAGATAATCTTAAAATTGATACGGGGTACGGACACGGGTGTGATGTGATCCTTGAAGGGCGTACGCACCAGTAAGCACCCTGGTTGCCGCATTTTGAACACGTTGGAATGCGACTCCCTTAAACAAGAGGATGACCGAGACGGAAGCGCAGCGGTGCATCATAGAAAAAATAACAAAGTACAAATATGCACGAGATCAAGGAACATCTGTGGAAGCTACAGCACACTCGGCTAAGTCGCTAACACAGAGAGATAGATGCAGTTGGTCAGTGACCTGTTGTGGGGAGCGGTGGTGCAGCGGTTAGCGCACTGCGCTACGAACCTAGCGACCCGTGTTCCATTCACGCTCATGGGCAACATCAGTGGCGATTATCTGAACCGGTCTTGGGCTTCCCCTAGGTCGACTCAGCCTCAAATGAGTACCTGGTGCGATGTATAAAAATCGTCACTGGGGAGACAAAAGTGGCCGGGCGTAGTGCTGGTCATCCACCCACCCTCTCGTGTGCTGTGCCGGCCTTCATAGGTGCTCGCTAACAGCACTTGCCCCAACAGTCTGTTCAGGCTATACGGGGGATGTTTGTCTTTGTTGAATTTCCATCGCACTGTATGTATCCGACCGTGATAATCGGAGGTGCTGAGAAGCCACTGAGGATCAAAGTTCATTGTAAGGGACACTTTGGTCCACACACACAGCTTTATTTACAGTCAGCCTTTTATTTATTTTCGCAGTAGTCTTCGTCTTGCCGATGACGACTTGTGGAATTTGAAAAGAAAAAAAAACAGCAACACGTTCACCAATAGCATTGTGGCCTTTTAAGGAAACACGTCGAATCGGTGATATTTCAGGCAATTGGCCATTTTTCATAGCACATAAATTAACAAGGAC
Source organism: Lampetra planeri (assembly GCF_965212315.1). Classification (NCBI taxonomy): domain Eukaryota; kingdom Metazoa; phylum Chordata; class Hyperoartia; order Petromyzontiformes; family Petromyzontidae; genus Lampetra; species Lampetra planeri. Next base: position 9,468,744 of record NC_136128.1, on the reverse strand, counting down.
CATCTAGCCTGAAATACCACCTCTTTTTATACACGTGGGGGTTTATTTTCTTCATTTTAAAGCCACACAGTGCGATTGAGGGAACGTGCTGAGTGCCGTTGTTAAATGTGCTTGCGCACTGCTGCAAACGCAGTGGTGGCTGCATCACCAAATTTCCTGTGGAATTCTTATTTTCATCTCGTCTCAGTCGATTAGAATTCGACCATTGTATTAGTCATTATAGCGCACGCCATATATGTTTAAGGTTGAACATTGTTAACGATGCACAATTTTACCTGGTTATGAAGGGTAGTTTAGCATACGATATAAGAGACATTGAAACAACCCTTAATCTCATATTGATGCACGCACTGCTTTGTGCGGCTATACAATGTGAATATAAACGTGATGATGACTATTAGAGTGGGAGTAATACTAACATGACTCGCGGTGGTGGTTATGCACGTGGCTTGCAATCAAGCACTGCAGAGACAGCATTGAGTGTTGGTGGATCACCGAAAAGTTGCAGCAAAAACTCGTACCCTGGCCTGCTAAGAGATGGCGGGACAGCATAAAATGTGGACTTCTCCTGTTCCATCGGGGATTGCGTGTTGCCCCCTCGCATATGTGGGTTTTCTCTGGGTGCATCTGTCTCCTCTCACACTTAAACACTCATGAGTTGACACAAAACACTTTATAGGCCACTTCGTTGAGTCATTATTTGTGGCCAGGTCGCTTCTGAAATAGAAGCTAATAACTCAGTGGGCTTTACCTGGTAAGATAAAAAAATATATATATTTACATATGTTGAACTTCTTCAGCGCCATACGTAGCCAGCCATGATAATCGGAGGTACGGGGGAAGGACAAGAAACTCAACACAAACCAGTTCTGTTTATTAATGTTTGTGATTTGCTTACCATTCCAATACTTAGCACTCATATCGTGCTTTTTTGTATTGGTTGTCGTCGTAACGTTCTGACCTGCCCCTTACCGGGAATCTGTAAAATAAAAAAAATCTTTAAAGCTCATCGGATGCCTCGAGAATAAATCGAAATGCTGCTTCTGATTAATATATCGAGGACCGCAGAACTTGTGCAGATAATTTAGAGCTGGCTGACCACGTGACTGCCGCCGGTCGCCTGTGGATCCTGCTCCTCTACTCGTCTCCGAGTCGTCTTCTACTCCCTCTGCGAGAACGAGCGAACACCATCGGGCGCTTTACGAGCTGAAGTTACTCGCATTGTACCAACTCAACGTCGTGATGAAGAGCATCTTTAGTGCACGGAGTATTGGTGCGCGTGCGTTTTTTTGTTTGCTGTTCATGCCAAACAAATGGTACGGCGGAGTGAAGCGCTCAAGGGCATACACCGTTTTACAATCACTTGGGAAAGTGCTCTTAAGATTAAGGTTTCAGTCGTGAGTCCACGGGCATGGACACAAAAAATGCTTTGTTATAGCACAATCACACGGTGCAAATATTCGGAATGTTTTTTTTTTTACAAAGTAATCTTTGCAATATCCGATAATATTACGTTTTGGGGGGGAGGGGGACATATATTTATTTCTTGGGAAACGAATATTTGAGGGAGGAGGGGCTGACATATCTTGTCTTACACCATCACCATGTTCCTGTGCAGCCATGGCAGCAGAAGACCAGCGACTCTCTGCCAAATGTTACCCCCCCACCACCACCACCCCTATCCCGCACCACACAAAATAGAAGCAAATGCTTTTAGGCTGTCAGAAGTACATTACGGGCAGACAGCTGAGCGGGCGTCACCACTCGGGGCGGGTGAGCGATGGGGGGGCTGAGCGATGAGTTTTGGGCGGGTGAGGTCAGCGAATCGCGTGCCACATTAATCACACTCTGCAATTCCTCTCTCAGTAGGGGGGGGTGGGTAGGAGGGGAGGGCAGGAGGGGGATAACAGAACGTTAATTAAATGTGCAGGCAACCGTCGACCCAATTACACTAAATAATTACTGTGTATTTATTTTGCGAGCCGAGATGTTGAATTAATTGGAACAGCGTGGCCGTTATTCAGCTCCACGTTTTGCCACGGGCGGAGCAGCGGCGCAGTTGTTGGCGTAAGGGCGCTGCGAACCCGGCGACCCGAGTTCAATTCCTGGCCACGGCTAACACACCATTGGCGAGCGATATCTGAACCAGTGCTGGGTTCCAAAGCCCCGCTCGCCAGCGCGGCGACGCGCAGTGTGCGGGGAAGCCTTCATCCAGGAGTGGAATGAGAAAGCCTCCTTGAGATCAGTTGAGGTTAATCTCGCTCGTCTCGTTTACAGCAGGCGACTCGTCGTGTCTGGATGCGCAACCTTTGCGATTCCTCTTATTCTCTTTATCAAGGTCAGAGGTCATGGACTGGCTACCAGCAAGAAGCCACCACAAGCAACACTAGAATAGAGCATTCAGCGTGTGTGTCAACTGCCAGTCACTGATGTGCAGATGTCCTGCATTTGGCATTCAGAATGTAATGACGCTTCACCTCCCAACCCAATTTTAATAATCCAGGTCGCTCTTGCAAATGAGAATCATCCTGGTCATCTTTTATTCTCACTTGGTTATATTAATTACATTTAAACCTGACACTTGCAGCCCAGTGATTTAGCAGGTAACGTTAGCCATGAGTCGCGGTAATGATGCATTTAAATGTTGGCTCTTATAACCCATCGAGCAGAATCTGTACCCGTAGCACCTGTAGAGTTTATATGCCAAATATAAAAAACGGAAAGTTACCCAACTTACACAAATGCTGATTCCAATAATCCAAGTAAATGTCTTCTGCTGCGTACTGGAAATACGAGTGTTTGCCAAAACTGAGTATTTTCATTCTTCCTTGTAAGGCAGAGAACCCGTGTGTGTGGTTTTGTGTGATGAGGTCATTTCTAGAGGGGTGTATGTGTGTGGGTCTGTGCGTGTGTGTGTGTGCGTGTGTGTGTGTGCGTGTGTATGTGTGTGGGTCTGTGCGTGTGTGTGTGTGCGTGTGTGTGTGTGCGTGTGTATGTGTGTGGGTCTGTGCGTGTGTGTGTGTGTGCGTGTGTGTGTGTGTGCGTGTGTATGTGTGTGGGTCTGTGCGTGTGTGTGTGCGTGTGTGTGTGTGTGTGCGTGTGTATGTGTGTGGGTCTGTGCGTGTGTGCGTGCGTGTGCAGAGCGGTACTGTAGCGGTTAGCGCGCTGCGCTACAAACTCGATGACCCGGGTTCGATACCCGCTCACGGTCAACACCAGTGACGATTATCCGAACCGGTCCTCCCCCCCCCCCACCTAGGTAGACTCAGCCTCTAATGAGTACCTGTTGCGGTGCGAACAGCACTTGCCCCAACAGTCTGTTAACGCTACACGAGGGAGCTTTGTCTTTGGAAGTGCTTCTATCTAAGCGACTGCACACAGCCCTTGCTTGATCCCAAGGCGTCCTCTACCGATCGTGTTCCCGACCGCCCGTCCCACCCCTACCCATAAACCGTCACGATACAACAACAAAAAAACCTCCCAAATGAAACGCAGATGTTTTATACTGGATATATATCTATTTTTAAAACGCATGCTTGCTCCGCGCTGGACTTCAGAGTCCGTACCTGCATGTTCGGTCTATCTGGGCGGCTCTAATGGGCCAGAACGTGCACCCCAAAACTGGGAGCCGTGCAACCTGGACGAAACAAGAAACATCGCGGTCGTTTCCTCAGCAGAGGTCCAGGGCACACGTGGAAATCATTTGTCGGGTGTGGGCACATCAGCCCTCGGCTTGCTCTCTCCCACCCCCAACTCAAACCTACTGGCGCCACGGGCAACTTCAACTGCACGTTCCTGCTTCCACCTCATACCAATCTCTACCTCATTCCATCATCCCCCCTCATCCTAGTCTCCACCTCATCTCAGTTTCCACCTCACCCTAGCGTCAACCTCACCCCAGTCTCCAACTCATCCCAGTCTCCACATCATCTCAGTTTCCACCTAATCTCAGAATCCTGCTCTTGACCACAGCACTGTTTGCTCTGCCACTTCGGCTTACCACCTCTAAAAAAAACCACCCCAGAACATCTCATGGGAAGTAGAACATCTCACAATACGAGACCAGGGGAGAACTGCATGGCAAATGTATCGTCTGGAGTGGTGTAGAGATGTTAACTCCCTCGCCTGGTATACAGGAGGTGGTGGGTTCAATTCCGACCCTGACGCATGCATATTTGGAGTTTGGATGTTCTTCCCGTGGTGGTGTGAATTTTTCTCCAGATCCTCTGGTTCTTTCCTCCACATTGAGAAACATGCGTTGAGAGTATTTCGCTATCATTGATAAGCCACTTCGTTGACCTCTCATTTGTGGCCAGATCGCCTTTGACAAAGAGCTACGTAGCTCAGTGTTAAAATGAAAAAAATAGTTTAGTTTTTAGTTTCGTATCATTATTATTTTTACGCAACTGACACAACGACGAGACTGATTATATCTCGGGAGGGCTGACACATTTCCCGGGACAGCAGCTCAGAGAGTTTAAGCGATCAGGGGAAAACCTGGACAGGTGGCAACCACCCAAACTGCTAACCACCGTATCCAGAGCTTCCACCACCCCACACCCCTCCCACGGCCGCTCCTGTGAAGGTGTCACTTCTATGAAAGCGCCGTGCACGACGATAGTGCACCGTGGCAGTGGCCTATAAACGGTGTCCGTTACCCTCGCAAATTAAACCCGATCTTCAAAGGGGCAAAGAATCCCTTCGATGTTGCTGCCTTTGGGTAGAAAAAGTGGCACTTCCTTGGGGGGGAAATTGGCGGTTGGTCGCCAATTACTCAGTTTCCAAATGCAGTTTATTTTTTTGCTGTTGTTTAAATAAGTGACATTGATTTAAAGGAAGTTTTTTTAGGAAAATTTAAAGTATGGATTAAAAAAATAATTACACCTCCTTCCAAAAGAGCTTTTTGAACTTCCAAAGCAGGATAAAAATGCATAGCTCCATTACGTATCGTTCAACATGTTGTGCTTATATGGCATGGAGCGGTCTTCACTGCACTGGTAGATTGAGAATGGCCTGAATTTATTGCATTAATTATTATGTTAAAATGCATTTAGAATGTAGTGAATACGTTTAAAGTACAAATAAGCTCCCCATGCAATGGAATCCATCACATTCTCGACAGTTATATTTCCAAGATTACTGTGAAAATCACACATCGATTACAGTGCACGACCCCATGTGAAGAGAGAAGCAATTCCGTTCCGGTAAAGGCGGCACGTTACTCAACTCATTGCAATAAAAACAAGAGGGATTTTGAGTTGAGAGCATGTTCAGCTTTTTCTCCTACTCCCCCCTCCCACCCCCACGGAAACGCAGTGAATAAATAATAAGGTGAAACGAGATCTTAAGCCAAAAGTAAAGCTGCACGGCTGAAATGGAGAGTGAAATATTCACTGCTTCTGAAAAATAACGACGACGACGACAAAGAAAAACACCACCACGAGAGGTCATCCAGCCAGGCCGCAAGACAGAGAAGAGGGAAGCCCACCCAGGCCAGCTCCCGACCCACACACACACAGGAGGCACAAGGCGCCCGGTCTTTCATACAGCCTCGCAGCGGACGGATAGCTCCCGCTTCCACTGCTGCTCCAAAAAAAAACATCACAGCACAGAGGTCACCACGTGGCAGCTGACGGGGAGCTCACGCCACGCGAAAACTCTTTTCCACTGTCCACAGCCGAGCCGCGCCGGGGCTGTTGCTCGAGCCAATTCGACGCGGCTCAGGAGGCGGCCAGATTTATTTTTTCCCACTGCGGAACCAGAGCCGTGCCACCGACGTCACACGCGACGAATGAGCCGAGACGCGAGTGGTCGTTGCGGCGACGCCGTGTTTGAGTCTAATGCGGTGATGTAGCGGTAAGCGGGCAGCACTACGAAGCTTGTGACCCGAGTTCGATTCCCGCTCACGGCCAACACCAGTGACGATAATTATCCGAACCGGTCCTGGGCCTCCTCCCCTAGGTCGACTTAGACTCAAATGGGTGCCTGCTGCGATGTGAAAATATCACCACTGGGGAGACAAAGGCGGTCGGTCGTGGTACTGGTCGCCGACCCCCTCGTGTACCGTGCCGGCCTTCACAGGTGCTCGCTAACAGCAATTGCCCCAACAATCTTTTAAGGCTATACGGGGGATCTTTGTCTTTGTTTCGTGAGAGATTAAGTGAGGAATGAGTGAGTGGGAGGGAGTGTGACTGAGTGAGATGGTGAGTGAATAAGTGGATGTGTGTGAGTGATTGAGTGAGATGGAGGGTGAGTGACTGAGTGAGAGGGTGAGTGAGAGGGTGAGTGAGAGGGTGAGTGAATGAGTGGGTGTGTGAGTAAGTGATTGAGTGGGAGGGAGCGTGAGTGAGTGAGTGATAGTGTGTTGTTGTGATCTGCAGTGTGGGTGGTGGTTGAACAGTGTGGATGAGACGAAACAGGCAGATCAATTCCTCAACATGGGTGCAGGAATCACCGTGTGGGAGGCTCCTGAAAACAGGAACCGTGGGAGTTCTATCGAAGCATTAGAAGAAGGAACAGCGGAATAGAGAAACAGATAAAGATGGAAACATAGACAAAGTGAGACGTTAAGATAAATTGGAATATACAGACAGGGTTCTAAATAAGATTAGAAGTTTGGCTTGCTGATTGGAGGTGGAGGGGGGTTGTAGGAGAGATGCAGTGTTATTCCCCATTTGTGTAGACTCATAGTAGAAGAAGACATTTCCAGATTTAGTTTGTATTATGTTAAGCTCCAGCCAATGATGCTTATTTAGTATAATTGTGCTCGCTAGCAGCACTTTCCCCAACAGACTATGAAGGCTATATGGGGGATCTTTGTCTGTGATAGCCTTGCTTTGCACCCGAGTCAGATTCATATGTCCTGTGAGGCCAGCGGCGAAGCTTGGTTTGGTCTCGGCTCTGCACGCGAAAGAGCCAGTGGAAAACCACCGGTACCCGAACTCGCTCAGCATGGACGAGCCAGTGCAAAAAGGAGTACTGCAGATTGCTCACTTAGCACGACTGAAAGCCTGGGTTCAAATCTAAGTTTCTGCCACGGGCGATCAAACAGCACAATGCAGAAGGCTCACAATAACACATTAACAGCACATCGTATGCAGAGACAGGCTTTTGCCGTGTGAGTTCCGGAAGGAAGTATCATCTCATGTCAACGTGACATAGATAGCACAGATATAAACCGTAAACATCACCAGCAGTAGCAAGACCCCTGATGAGGGAGGGCCTGACAGAGTGAGGGGCTAGAACCTCGGGCCACCAGGAAGGGCCGTAGTGGAGGGGGGCATGTGTGGTGCCTGCCTCGCTGTTAGAGGGGCGCCACGCTACAGAGATGTTCACTACCTCGCCAGGTATACAGGACGTCTTGAGAGTTTGCATGTTCTCCCCGTGGTCGCATGGATTTTTCTCCGGGATTTTTCTCTGAGTATTTGGCTGCTATAAATGTCTACGTGATAAGCCACTTCATTGTGCCACCATTTGTGCCTATGTCGTTTTTGATAAAAGAGATCGAAATGGTAAACAAAAAACTAAAAAGAACATAAAAAATGTTGTTGAAAAAAATAGGGACCCACAACAGAATTAGCAATGGGCTCGTGGCTTAAGGCGCTCGTGTCAACTTCAAGGGAAAGCCCTGGGGGGGGGGGGGGTGGAGAGTTGCGTGGGACAAGACTCATGTCTGATGGTAGATGACCCCCAGTGGTCGTGACGTGATGAGGGAGAATGAGACCAGACGTCCAGGGAATGGCCGTTCAAGATGCCCTCCGCCAGCTCGACTTTGTGTTTTTTGCTGTAATCTTCCAATTGCCGTTGCTATTGGCCGTGTAGAGGGGGTGTGTGTGCGTGTGCGGGGGCGGGAGGCTGGCAGTCGCCCCCCAAAGTTGACGCGGCCGGCCGCCCGCCTCCCCCTCCGTCTTTGCGCCCCAATCACCGCCTCCCACGCACGCTCCCATGCCCCCCCCTCATCCGCCCGCCACGACCCCAGCACTCATCGCCCGGTGCGCCGAAGCGAAGGTGGAAAGCGTTAGCGGTGGCGTCGTAGGACGACTCCTCGGCTAAGGTGTCGGCGCGTCCAATCGCGGGAATGGCCGAACGCTGCTGCGGCCGCGTCGCGTGTCGCCGTGTCCGATTGCCTTTCTGTTCCCGATTAGCCAGGAGCGCGTTTACTGACGACGGAACGCGCGTGAAGCTGTTGGGCCGCGCGTGCTCTCCCTGCTGTGCCCTGCCTGGCGCGCGCCCCCCCCCCCGCCTTACTCCAAGGGTGCGCAACCCCTCGCGTGCCCCGCGTTTATCGGCGGATTTGCGCACGGACGGCGTTCTCGCCGCAGCTGGGGGGGTTGGTGGTGGTGGTGGCCGAGGGAGGAGGAGGAGTGGGGAGGGGGGTGCCGCCGTCACGCCGCGCTTCACGCATTCCTGCACGGCGCGCGCGCTCGCTCGCGGCTAAGCCAATCAGAAGACGCGCGCGCGCTCCGCGTCACAAACAGACAGACAACGGAAGCGAGCGCGTTCCTCGCACGCGCTCGTCCCTCGTGCGCGGCGCACGTGACCCGAGGGCTGGACGCGTCGCCGTGGTTCCGGCCGCTACATCCGTCCATAAATGACGTCACGCACCTAGGGCGGGGGGGGGGTCAGACATTTGTAACGATGTGTGACGAGGGAGGGGAATTGAGAAATGTGACGTCACATCAAAATGCGCAAATTTTAATAAATATAGAATTGTTATAACAAGAATTATTATAACAACACTCCTACAACATCAGAGTGCAGCGCCACATTAAATACGCACTACAATGAAATAGTTTATAGCGATTTGAAGCATGTTTTATTTTCAAAATGGAAATATGGTTTTTGGGGGGGGGCAGAGCTTTGTGACGTCATATTTGAGGGGGGGTCTGACTTTTTGTGACGCCGTGTGACGAGGGGGGGGGGGTAAAACATCGTCCAAAATCGCGTGACGTCATTTATGGACGGCCCCATATCGCGACCGCTGTCGACTTCCCACCAAGTGGCGAAGGCCCCAAAGGGGGGAGTGATAGGCTCACTTTGGGCATGTCCTAAATTTGAACTTTAAATCTTTATGGTTGAGTGGCGCCTTCCGCCCCCTACCCACCCACCCCAACTGCTCAATCAACGGAACTATCGTGGTTGTCTGAGCGAAAGGTCAGTGGCCCACATTCAATGCCAATTGGGCACGATCGCTATTGGAGGATGAGGCGCATACTTCTCAATGGCCCACGTATGCAAAATGTTGCGAGAATTAAGCTTATAATCCCAACCACCCCAGCAATTGAATTCAATAATCATGATTTTGGGTAAGAGATTTAATTGAAGAATGTATTATATTTTTAAAAAATTACGTACGAATATGTCTCGTCTGGAAAGAAAAATTGACGCTCACGTATGCAAGGTTATGCGTGTATCATGGGCGTAAGAATCAACTATAATCGACGAATCTTCACACGCCTGGCGTGCGTTGCCATACTGTGCATGTCGAAACTAACCGCCCGCTGCGTGATGTACACTGCTGCGTGAGCGACTGTGCAAAAGTGTGCCTTCTTCGCCAAGACTCACATTAGAAAGCAGAAAGGTTCGATTAAAAAAACCGGTAAAACGGAAACTAAAAAAGTAAAAAAAAATTAACAAGATATTTCCCAGGCGCAGATGAAATGTAATGTTTTTGCTTTTGTTGGCCACACTCCCAGAAATCATCTTTTTTTTTAGTACATTTTTTGTCCACGCTGTTAGAGCCACTGACAAAGTGTTCATTATCGTAAGGGCGCCATGTGCTGGGCATCGTGTGTGCATCGCAACGCCCTGTATAGGAAAAAAAACAGTCAAGTTCTCCTGTCGGCGCCATCGCCGGATTCAAGAAAGCACAAAAAACCCCAAGTAAAAATTATCCCTCTGTTTGTTGTTTTAATCTGGCCGAGTGGCGTTAGCGGTCAGGTGAGGACGTTAATTTTTTTTTTTAAACAATGCTTGATAAACACAGGCACGAAGCCTCAAAGGTTCAAAGGTACCAAGTGGTCAGCAGTAACCGTTGAGCAGGGCGTAGGTGCAACATTCTCGCTGCAAGTGAGAGGAAGACACAAGCCAGGAAGCGAACAACTCTCATCTTGCTTTCCGTGTGCTGCACTGTCGAAAAAACTTTAAGCTTCGTTCATGATAAATAGAAGACTTGAAAACGCCTCTCTGCAGTGCGCTAGCAGTGTCAATGTGGAGTGATGCTCCCATCTTTTAATGCAACGTGACTGTAGCACTGTTCCCAAGAGTGCAAACCTTGAAGGAAACTTGAAAGCTCTCGTCGAACGATCACATGGATCACATGGATAGGTCCGTATGAAAAAAAACACAATCCTGGACTGATCTGATCAATCCTTCATGTTTTTTTATGGAATTCGGGTTAGCCACCAACTTCGGCAGATACATTTGAGAGAATGTATACAATGGCTCAAAAGCTTTGTGTTTCAAACACGTCAAATGTCTCACCGATATAACAATGTTCAGCCCTTTGTCAATCCATTTCTGAGTGAAGTACCACCCTCCCTCCCTCCCCCATATGGCATGTCAGTCGCTGGAGTTGTTTGACCATACTTCACCATGCTGAGCAGTGCAAGTCGGTGAATGCTGCAGGAGGCCTCCAACCGGTTCGGATGTCACTTGCCAACGACGTTAGCTATGGCCGCGATTCAAATTCACATCACTCGTTTCAGAACCCACGGCTCCCCTCTAGCCTATGAAAACACATTAAGTTAAACGTGGGAATTTGGCGTGTGTTGCCTGCGCGTTGTGGTGTTTTTTCTTCTCCTTTCGAATTTCTCAGAAAGTCGTGCGCATTGTCTCGCAAGGGGTAGGCTTGGACACGTGTCCCAACTTGCCGCCGTGGGAGCCGTAAGAAGCGTGGAGCGACGTCACGTTCACGTCCGACAGCTCCCGGTGGGGTGGAGCGGCGGTGGATGCCGAGCCAAGCACGCGGCTTCCGGTCGAAGAATGGGCCAAAAAAAATATCCCATAAAACCTCGTCTCTACATGCATCTTCATGAACCGCCAATCCTCGACGGTTGGCTGGAACGTATTATCACAGTGAAATGGTTAAAGGTGCAATGCCGAAATTACTTGCTTGTGCCACTGCTTGCGAAAGAGCCTCTGACTCGATGGAGCTCAAGCGAGTCCCTCTCGTGGATGCTATGATTGGCCTACTCTTCTACACTGGCCAGACGCCTTGGGAGGAGGTTGGGGGCACCCACACTTTGCACCACCACACGCGACCTGCCGATCCGCTGTGTGGTACCCATTTATACTGCCGGGTAGGACAGGGGCGATGGATTGAAAAAACCTACCCCCCATTGTTTACACGATTGTGAAGAATCACCCGATATCAATTTTGATCCAAACTAGAGGGGTGTTTTGGGGTAATATGGTGTATATATAAATGTGTCGTTATATCCACATAACCACCCGACACAGCCAATTAGTAAGGTTTGTCACGTGGGTTTATTCTCCAACACAGCGGTCTTCTGAAATAATAACGAATTGCCATGTTTTGTTTAAGTGACAAACCTTACTAATTGGCTGCGTCGGATAGTGGCGGGTTTAACGACAAATTTATATTTATACGATCTAACCCAAAAACACCCTCTATTGTGGACAATATTGGTCGCAAAAGCCTACGTGTTAAAAATAAATTTAGACGTTTCTATTAACTAATTTTTTTTTTACCAGGAATTATTTTTCCAACCGATTTGCCCGAGGGAACTTTTGTCACAAGACGTTAATTGCATTTCCAATTTATTGTGTTTTTGCACAGTTTATTTTCGATGTCTTCTGTCACGAAGTTCCTTTTAGTCTCCGATTTCCCATTCTGTTGTTTTCGCTCCGATTTCTGACTTGCTTCACAGCTATGCTTTGTTTTAACCTTGATTGCCTTTGTCGTGTTTGCTGACCCAGCTCACTCCGTGCGAATGAGACGACCCTGGTCTCTTGAGTTCTCATCATTGTTAAAACAAATAAACTTGAATACAGCGCTGAATGAGGGCCGTTGTGATACATTGTCATCTCTCACTGTCCGGCGATATAACGTTCCACTTAGCACTGGCGAGATGTTAACTACCTCGCCTGATATACATACAGGAAGCCGTTGGGTTCGATCCCGACCCGAACGCCTGTATATTTAGAGTTTGCATCTTCTCCCCGAGGTCGTGTGGATTTTTTCTCCGCGTCCTCGGGGTTTTCCCTCCACATTTAGAATCCTGCGTTGAGAGTTTTTGGCTGCGATACATTTCCATGCGATCAGCTTCTTTGTTGACCTATCATGTGTGGCCAAGTCGCCTCTGAAAAAGAGCCATATAGCTCAGTGGGCCTTATCTGGTTAAAACAAAAAAATGTGTATAGTTTAGTTTGAGTCGTCACTCCATCTCTACAATGGACGGGCTCTCTTAGGCCTCCCTTGGCTGCGACTTTCATTCGTGCCGTCCACCGGCCACCATCTCCTATCGGCAGCGTTCTTCACTCATTTTCAGAGGGGAGCCAATTTATTGCCAATTAGACATCATCGGTGCGAGTGCCGCCACACCGCCTGCGAGCGGGGTGTCTTCACATGTTCGTGTGTTGTCGGGAGTTAGGGGCTGCACTAAAGGCCCACGGGCCTTGCAATTGTAATGTTCTTGTAGGGAGACGGAGTCTTCGTAGAGGCAACACGGTTTATTATACCAAACAGTTTACACTTAAACCCTAACACAAAGGGGTAATGGCCCCTTCCACCCACAACCTGGGGAGGTCAGCCTCCGGGCTATCGTACCTACAACTCTGACTACTCCAGCCCTCCGGCTGGCTAGACCTAGGGGAGGCTGACCCACCGCTGGCCCGGTGGGTCCCTGACCACTGGCCCATCCGGACCTGGTCCTTAGAAGGACATCAGGCCGAGGGAACCTCAGGGTCCTACCCTCTCGACCACCGGCACCGCACTGAGCCCCGGCCCTTAGAAGGCCGTCGGTGGCTTTGGGTCCAGGGTCTTCTTCTCCAGGCGGCTTCTGGCTTCGGCTTGAGGCGGACTGACTCACGCTCTCAGGGACCCGCTTTATATACTCGTTCTCCCTGAGGGGCGGGGTTCTGGGGGATCGTAGCTTCCCCCAGCCCCCTCCCCTCAGAGGGGTTCCAACCGCCGTTGGCCCGACCGGTCCGGACCGGTTTCTACCGCTCCCCCTGGTTGTGGCGCGTGTGTGTCAATCATGACCACCACACAATGAAGAACACTGCCCTATTGCGACAGTGTCCTTAGAGATAAGACAGCAATCGTTAGATGCAAATCCCCCACCACCCCCCCCCCTTGCAATTTGGCCTCCTCATTCTCCACAACGACTCTCTGGAGAAAGAGCAATGTGACCGCAGATACATTACGAGCCACACACAGGCTCCCAGTGCCAAACCCATGCAAGTTGAGTCACTCCCCCCCGCCACCTCACCCAGTCACGACGTACAGTGGTAAGCGTACCGCACGTACTGCGCTTACCACTGATGCCTCGCCACGTAATGGACAACGAATGTAATTCCCACGGGTAGGAGGCAACATCGTAAACGGTCCCCACACCTCCAACCTTCGCCAACCCGCGTAAACCAGCATGGTGAAGCGTGGTCAAAAAGAGCCCCGATCACCGATAGGGCATGGGGGAGGGCTCCGTCAACCATTTGTGGATTGAGAATGACTGGAAATGTATTGACGATTTTACTGTCTTCCTTGCAAATGACGGGCAGGTCAGCGTTTCAAAAAGCCATCCTTTAGGGCAGGGGTGGGGAACGTCCAGCCCGCGGGCCGTATAAGGCCCGCAAAATCATTTGGGTCTGGCTCTGCCAAGGCAACCGCAGGCGGGACTCGAAATTCAATAAATCTAGGAGCAAACCTGGAAAAACAGTTGCGAGTAGTGACATCATCAATACCAGCTAACACCACACGCCTCACCAAAGAGAAGCAGTTCCAGCCATCGCATTAGGGGCGAGTTAATGAAACGTTTGACCAAATATAACAGGCTAATTTTAAAGTTGATAATTTTGTATGGCCCGCGAATGATGTTATAAATATCCAAATGGCCCTTGGCAGAAAAAAGGTTCCCCACCCCTGCTTTAAAGGATGGCTGTTGGCACGATGCAACGTCATAATTCATTTCGTTAGAAGTGCTTGTTGTGTTTAATTTGTTGCCCTTCCCCCTGCACCTCCGACTAGCACGGTTGGCCACGTACGGTGCGAAAGAAGTGCAACATACATGCGTGCATGTCGACAATGTGAGTATGTTTGCGAGGACTCTGATGCGAATCTTGAAATTGGGAGGCGAGAATTCCGTACGAGGTCCAAACTTGGCTCCAGTTTTCAGTATAATCATTTGCAGGTGCTGGTGAGTGTCCGTTTTTCGGAGCCACCAGCGCCGGTCTCACTGCCGCCACAAGCATCGGTTGCAAGTTATTTCTGCGAACAAAAACAACTTTGTTATTGCCAATAAGCGATAAAACAGCAGCTCGCCGCCGCATTCATCACTCGCGACAACGTCGTATGGAGGAATCACTTCCATAATACAGGTTTTTTGGGGTTTGATCGCGTAAATATATAAACGTATCGTTAAACCCGCCACCACACGACACAGACTATTAGTAAGGTTTGTCACGGAAACAGAACATGCCAATTCGTTACTAGTACAGCAACACCGGTGTGTTGGAGAGAAAAGCCACAACATTTCCAAACTGAGTACGACGTTTCACCCGTAATTACAACCTGCTTCATCAGGCGACAGCCAGATTAGGAATAACTTGGTTTTACGGCGAGTTAATTTTTCACGTCCAGCGGAGAGATTCGGAAGAGGCGGAGTGGATCTGTGAGATGTTTCCCCGCAGTGGGTAAAGAAAATCGCCGGTTGTGCGACCGAGTCTCCATTATCGGATCTCGGTAAAGCATCGGTGTTGCCAAATCCCAAGCAATGTGCTCAAGCAGCCAAACCTACTGGAGGGGACAATTTATTAGAACCCATTCATTTACTCCACTCAAGTCGCTGTGTTGGCTATTGGGGCAGGAAAAAAAAGTTCGTAATAATAAAACTCATAACAAGGAGATGAATCACACTACGATACCACATTGGTCGTATGCCTCAGAGAACTAAGCAGGCAATGGCTGTGATCCTGGGTTAGGAAGTTGAGTTTCAGCCGCCCATGGTTAAGCCAGGTTCGGAAGTACACCGAGTCAATGCTCTCAAGTGCGGTCACCAATGGCTGCACAAATGAAAGACCACGTCAAATGTGTGTTGTTTTTTACTTTTACTGATTTCGAGAAAATTCTAACTCTGGGTAGTAAACATTTCAGCTCGACTCACGGCGTCACGAGCATATTCATAGCGGCGGGCATGACAAAATGCGGCGTGCTTGATGTGGATTTAAAGACCACCTAAAGAAGGTATTTCAGAAGTAGTTCTCTGACATCCACTTCCCATTGACCGTTCTCACTTGCCAAATGCGATCGGGGCGATGCCCTGTCCTGCGAGATTTCACAATGCACACTTTGTCTCGCGACATGATGCCAATAGTGCAATTGGAATAAAACATCGGTAACAAAAGAGACCTACTCTCTGAGCCTGTGGAGATTTTTTAAATGCGCCTCAAAGCCTATTTATACGCTTCCGCTTATTAAACTTTTAGCTGATTTAGTAAAGTATTATAATAGGATATTTGTTATGCTGAGTGTCTGCTGCTGCTGTGTCCTGCACAGCGCTTTGAGATCATTGATGAAAAGCGCTTTGTACATGGGATTATTATTATTATTACTCATCGATAAATTTAGCACAAAAATATCTGGGGGCATTCATTTGGCGAGATTCGGAGGCTCGAATGAACAAACCTTAGCTCGTAGAAATTGGCGCGCCCAACTGCGCAGCCAAATACGAGCCCAGCCCAACAGGACGGATCCCAACGTCGCTGTAGGTAATGCGCGCATGTCACGGCGCCGCTGGTCACATTGGTACACATACACATTTGGTGAATTAAACAACAATGAATAGGGCAGATGCTGCTGTTTCCACATGGAACGAGACACTGCATCCGATCCCACACACTTTTACTGCTCCTCCGACAATTGCACGAGAGAGATGGGGGTGGGGGGGGCTGCAGCGGGGGTGGGGTGGGGTGGGGGAAGATTCAAGCTGTCGATGTCCGATTAAAAACACAGAGCAGGTCTAGCCATCGGGGTGGAGGGGGGGGGAAGCCATCGGTGGAGATCTCTCCAGTGCGCAGTTCGGCACGATGCCCCCGACGTTTCGCTCCACGCGCTGGGAAGCTCCTTCGGGAACCGAATTCATTCCGGATAAAACAAAAAAAAGCCGGACTCCAAGCCAAAGGAGGACGCGGGCACAACCCCGAAAGCGTCGCGCCGGTGGGGGAGCTGTTGCACAACACGGCGGCGATCAGCCCCGAAGCAGCGTTCGTCGGTGCGGTGTTGAGGCCAGCTGTCCGCTTGAACGCTGCGACGCCGCAAACGACAACAACAACAACACCCACCCCACCCACGCACTAATGAGACGCCTTACACTACTCACAGCTGGGTATAAACGGGTGTCTGTGTCCGCGTGTTCCCACACTCTCTCCCTGGGCGTAACACGTCCTAATTTGTGTATCCTTACCGGAATTTAAAACCCGCGCATGAACGGCGAAAAAAAAGGCCATGCCTACGTGGACAGGGTGGTTGGAGATGAGTGTTATCTCGGTGAAGGCGAGGTAAGAGATAATGCCAAACACTTGCCATTCACATCTGGCGTTCATCTCACGGGCCCAGAGACAAAAGCCACTTTCTCTCCACCGTCCACATCGGTCAGCCCTTGCTACTGCTGTTGCTGCCACTGCTTCTGCTGCTGCGATTACTACTGACTTTGCTGCTGCTGCTACTGCTGCCGCTGCTGGTACAACTGAAGCTTCCACTGCTGCTCTGCTGCTGCTTCTACTGCCGCTGGCTTTTGTACCCAATCTTACTGCAATCCCAGCGATCGCACGTCTCGTGTGAAGGTGTGGGCACACGTGGCAGACTTTGCACCGTCTCCACTGCTAGCCTTCTTCAGGAGATCAAGTTTTTAATGCGGCGGAGGAGCACGGGTCGCTTTAGTCAAGCGCGCTCGGGTTGACAACAAAAACCAGATGCGTCTCATTCTGAGGTCTCCCAAGGCCAGCAAATGTGTATAACTTCCAGTAATTACCAATAACGTTGACAACAATTCGGAAAAGGAAAAATAAACAATACGCGGTTCCCTTCACTGCACTCAGACAGTTGGCAATGCAGTGAGTCTGTTGAAAAAGAAAGTCTGGATTTTTTTTTTAAATAGTGCCCATGTAGATATTCTGCAGGGGTTGTAACGATGAACAGATACTTCAGTTCACAACATTAAATAAAACTTCAACACATTCGTAAAAAAATTGGAGTCATGTTAAAATTCTACAATTTTATTCTTAACAACGAATTGAAAATATAACTGAGACACAGAAGTAGAGTGTGTTGTACAGTAATACTATTAAATTCAGACTTGCTACTTTGAAGGTTCCAACTGTGAGCTGGTAAACCTCTTCACCAACCCTCAACCCAAGGCATTGACAATTCGCAGCGCCTCGGTTTGTTTGAGTAAGCGTTCGATTAGGTTTGTTTATTATTATTTTTTCTGTAGAGTAAAAAACAGAACACCTTCGCGAACAACTACGGCTGCAGCGATGCTCTGCAGGCAGCCAAGCCGGTGGGGGGGTGGAGCCGTAAGAAGTAAAACATCGGGGTGGGGGGGGTAGATAATTGAAACAACGTCAAAACTTTTACGTGCCGCTAAACGTTTTTTTTGCAACCTACGCGCCCGACGCAGATCGTGACACTTTCCAAGGTTGCGAGCGGTCCTAAAATGTCAATCTTCGCAAACAGGGCCTTAGGTTAATACAACAACAACATGTATTTTCTGGGGGGTAAATATCAATATAATGCCAATTAGCAAGATCTCAAGGGATAGGCGATCACCTCCACCCACCGCCCCCCCCCCATTCCTCCCCCCCCCCTTGGGTGCCGCCACCAAACTCGCGGCTTAACGGCAATTTAATTGGCCACAGTAGGTGATGTCGGGCGTTTTAGATGCTGCGACTCGGGCGAGGAACCGCGGTGGCGTGGAGGTGGACTGGGTCATCCGGAGAAGTCGTGCAGACGGCGGCAAGACGGGAGACGTTTAACTCGGGGGGGGTGGAGGGGGGTGGGGGGGGGGCACGCGGGGTCATGTAAACAGTGACCCCGGCAGTCGGGACCCCACGAAGCAGAGCACCCCACGGAATACAGGAGCTCACCACCACCCCCCTCCCCCCTCCCCGTGGGGTGCGATGGAAATGGGACCTCCCACATCCAACAACAACAACAACGACGACGACGACAACAAACAGACCGCAATGCGGGACTTGCCTCGGACGCGTTCGCAGTCGTTCCGTCTGTAGGCATGGCACCTCCTCCTGCGATGAATGAATGAACTACACCCTCGAGGATGGATGTCGAGAAACGTGGTGAGCCAAGTGCAGAGAGACAGAAAGAGGAGCAGTACGCATTGAGAGTTGGAGGCATCATATTGACTCTTGAAAAGACTAAAAAAAACATTACGTGGGGCTTGAGAATGATACGTCTGCGACTGTGGTAAGCCCAAACCATTAAACGCATTCTAGATTTGAAGCTTTCGTGACTGCAAGGATTCATATTCTTAGGTTTTTTCGGTAAAGTCACGTAGGTAAAAAAATTTAAATTAATAAAAGTAAAATAAAAATAAAATAAAAATCACGACGTTTCGGAGGCAACACAAGCTTCCGTCTTCAGGTGGAACCGTCACAGCACGATAGCTGTATATTTTACTTTTATTAATTTTAATTTTTTACCTACGTGACTTTACCGAAAAAACCTAAGAACATCAAACGCATCACCGACGTGGTGTGCCATCCACGCACACCTTGGATTGGTTAAAGGACCTCAACGCTCAACTGTGACATAGAAGAGGGTGATGGCTGGTGGTGGAGACTCTTGATGGAGTGGCAGCCGAAGCAGTGAGCACGCCTGAAAGTTCGTCTGCCAAGCGGGTGGAGCAACAATAGCAGCAGCTCATGCCCTGGGGCAGGATGCATAATTACGTCACACGACGGTGTGAGTTTGGTGACGGCCTACAAAGACCAACATCCAGATCATGGTTGACGATGCCATATCACATCAGATTCCTAACAAGTTCAGACTCAGAATCTTTACGCAGACTGCAGGAGGAATCCGAGGAGCTGTGAAGCTCTTTCTCACAGATGTCCAAGTTACAACGCGAACAATACAAACAACGAATATTTTTTTGTTGTATAATTATGTAATGTTCTAATAGGGTTTTTCCCCTTTTTTTCTGGCAACAAAACTGACGCATTTTGCAAGGAATCATGCTTACATTAACCACAATACTTGCAGTCAAATGCAAACAAAAAACAATACTCTGATAATTTATGCATTGTCTTTGAAACGGATTGGTCCACACCAGAGACAGCTTTCTTTGGAGCCTAGTCTCATATGGTGTTCGACCAGATGACGCCAAAAGGTGCAAAAGGTGTCAGTTTTGTTGCCGGAAAAAAGGGGAAAACCCCTATTAGTATATTTTGGTACTGGCAAAGGAGGTCCCATGATGATGATGATTATAGAATGTTGTCAGACCTTATCTGAGGTCGAGCTGGGGGCCCCCTTAGAGTATCAGCAGCACGAGATTAGATTATTGACAGGCATCAAATGGTCCCTCTCTATCCATGAAAACTATTCCATTAATTGGCATCTATTATTTACGCCTCATTTGTATAGCTTTGTCTGCCACATCAGCCAACATTGTTACATTAGCATATAATTATCATGTAAATTGCACGAATTATAAATAATTGATTCTGCATCAGAATATTTATTTGCGTTGGCGGAATCCGATGAGCTTCGAAACTCGTTTTGACAGACGTCTCGTAGGGGCAGGTCAGAACGTTACAAACATGATCTAGCAGTGGAGTGAGCATGGCTGATGATGATGAACTGATGCTCACACACACAACTTAATTGCAGGTATTCTGAGCCTTGAGAATTAACACTAATCAATGAATTCATGCACATACGCATACACAGCACGTGTACGTAAACGACGAACATACAGACAGTGCTGTACTCATATACACTAAAGATCGTATTATTACAACTACATGGAAAGAGTAGTATTGATAAGCAATACCGGAGAGAGTTTAGAGGTAGATTGCACAGCATTAGCGGCATTTAATAAAACAGCTGCAACGCAAGAGTGGGCACACATACACAGAGAGACAGGGAAACCAAAATGCTTCGAGTTCGGTTGGAAAGTTTCACTTGCCAAGAGAGCTTGAACCTACAGAGACCCATTAGGGTCACGGATTACAGCTGTTATGCTTTAAACCACACAGGGTCCGCCCCTCCCAGGCCAGCAGTAACAGAAAACCAGGGGGCCCCTTTCCCATGGGGCTTGGAGGAGCTCAGGCACATCTGCAGCAGGAGCGTCTATTTATTTTAATTTTTAACATCCTCACGCAACAGAGAAGAAGGGAACCCCGAGGTAGCTTTGTCAGATGGCCACAGCAAGGCAGAGGTGTGGACTCGAGTCATGTGACTTGGACTCGAGTCAGACTCGAGTCATGAATTTGATGACTTGCGACTCGACTTGGACTTGCATAACAATGACTTTGTCCCACCTCTGCAGCAAGGTCTGATCGCGTGCACGCGGGGGAAGTTTGGCATCAACCCTTCCACCAACTTTGTTAATTTTTTTATTGGTATACCCGTCAATCCATACGGTTTACCCCGTATTCTTGTACAGGGAAATTTAGTGTTTCAGGTCCATACGGCGTACAGCCGTTTCAATACGGGCAAAAAATGTTTTTTGTCTATTGCTTTGTGTTTCTCCCTTGTGATGGGGCTTTGTAGGATGAACGTTGAGATTTGCACTGGCACAGGGCGACCAATAAGGTCTGAATTGGTCTGTAATAAGGTAGGACACTGACAAGGGGTTGACAGGTATGCTTTAGATGTAAAATAAAAAAAAGAAACTCACACACGATGAGAGGAATCTCCATGGGGTTTTTTTTTGTGGTTGTCGCCCCGTCCATCATCTCGTTCGGGCGACAACCAACGTCGATATTGCACGGCGCCGGCCCTTTGAAGTGTTTGCTGAATTCCCCCAGGGCGCGTTGGGGGGGGGGGTGGCCTTAGTCCTCGTCACATCAAAAAGCGAGGACGCGATCCGTTAAGAGCATCTCCCCACCAACCACTACCACCACCACGTCCCCCCTCCCATCAAGAGCTTCGTCGCTTTTCTCGTCGATCGCGACCACAACGCCCGGCCGGCTCTCGTCCGGCCGTGACCACTTTGGCAGACCACAACGCCTCCGTGGACTGGTCGTACCCTTGCTCCCACCTTTTCTGGAAGACTTTGCTGTTCTTTCCAGGATTTTTCTGTTGCGTGTAGTCACTTTAAGATGTTTCATGTTCTTGTTTTTTTGTTGCGGTTGCACCCGAGTCAAGAGCCGCATGGCTCACAGGGTTATACCTTATAAATGAAAAAACTGAAACTGTAAAAACCTCACGTTCACTCCCTTCGCCCTCTCTCGTTTGAATCTATAATAAAGGATTGTTTATACTCTTTGGTTCCTCCGGTAAAGTCACGTAGGTAGAAAAATAAATACACCGAAAAAAACAAAGAGTATGGATTCCTGCAGTCACGAAAACTTCAAATGAAAAAGGATTGTTTATTTTGGGTTAGGTCGCGTAAATATAAGTGTGCCGTTAAAGCCGCCACCATCCGACAGAGCCAATCAGTACGATTTATCACGTAAACTAAACCACTATTCTGGCAAATCGCCCGATGATGCTGGATGTAATTACCAGCGAAACGTCGTACTCAAAATTGTAAATGTTGTGCATTCACTCTCCAACACACCGGTGGGTTAAAGTAGTGAACTATTTGTCTTTTGTCAACGTGACACATTTTTTTACTGATTGGCCATGTCGGGTGGTGGAGGGTTGCGACACATTCATAAATAACGCGATCTAACCCAAAAACCTTTATTATGAATATTATAAACGTGCCAATGTGTCACTACTTCAGCACACCGGTGCGTAGTAGAGTCAACCAACAACATTCACGACGTTCTGAATCTATTCCCCTCCGCGCGCTCCCATACCTCTCCCTTCTCATCTTACTCAACTCTCCTTCACTCACTCTCTGCTCCAGCAAACCGAGGCTTTCTGTCCATGTCCCTCAGTCACTCTTCACTCGGTGGGAGGTCGCTCATTCTCCTCCGCTGACCCTACGGGTGTGTAACGTTCTTGCCTCCAGCCGCCCGTATTGCCGACTCCCTGTCCAAGTTCAGCCTCAAGAAAGTCCCGTCGTCTCCTCCTTCACCATGACTGGCCGACTGTCTCTAACATTAATATTCCTCCTGTTTCTGTTCAGCATTTCCGGATATTGCATTTGGATGAGATAGAAATCGGCATTGAACTACATTCTAAAGCACATGAAGCGTTGCGTGGAGACTTGAGTCCAAACAATAAACCTGTGGGTTACCCCAGGTAGGCCCCATTATTAATCTCAATCGTGTCACGAATATGTTAAAATATGTGTCTCTCTGTGACATGCAATGTATGGAGTAGTAATATTATTATTACACATGTGATGGCACACACTTGGTGGATCGCGGAGATATTTGTACACGCTCCCAAACTCACCGGGCAACGAGCTAACTGAGAGATGGTAGTACAGCAAGTAGGTTCGTGACCTCATCTGTGCAGATCCGTGTGGCGGTTACTCCCCCTCGTACGAGTGAGTTTTCCTTCCGGGTGCTCGAGTTTCCCCCAACTTGCAAACACTTCTTCAAAAAAATATTGTTATCATTATCCAAACATCCTACCAAATGTCGGACCCTCGTCGCAAGACTGGGTTTAAGACTGCGTGAGGCTTTTGCTGATTAAATGAATTAAGACATATTTTCGGCAGTGCTATTGAAAGATTCATCTTAAGGGTAACCGGTTTCCGAGAAGGAGGAGAAGGAGGAGAGGCTGCGGCGTCTTTCCTGCTCCTCACACGTGGGTTGGGAATGTATCCGGAGGACAAAGAAAATGGGGGAATTGCTTCTTTAGCGGTTATTGAATTATGATCACGGCGCGGTAGTACGGTTTAAACAAACGCGGTATAACTGAATGAACCAATACAAGGAGGCCACGACACGAAATAGCGCGGGGCTCTGTAACGATGTCCAGCACAGCGGTGACAATCCGTTAACCTTTCCTTGACTCTCATCGAGCGCATTCTGCTCTTTGTTGAAAGTGAGAGGGGGTGACGAGGGGGGGCTGGCGGGTGCATTATTTTTTCTTAGCGGAATAATAATTTAACAACCCGTCAAACATTTCTTGCCACGGCGGCGGCGAACAAACGGCCCCTGGGTGTGTGCTGCGTGCCAGCGCGCGTGGATCAACGCGGCCGCCGGTTCAGCAATGCCGGAAACTGCGCGCTGCTTGGCGAGTGTCGGTCGTTCGGTGGGTTCCAGGCCCGGCGAGATGCGATTCCCACGCCCAGGGAATAGGGGGAGGGGAAGGCATCGAAGGTTGTTTTTTTTTCTTCCTGGGCCTCAGCCGCAGCCACCGATTTGGCTTTCAATGGGCCTCAGCTTTGTGCAAACGTCATGCTTCTATCCATCTTAAACTCATGCATGAGTGATTGAAGCTCGCTCAACAATAACTGTCGGCCCCCATATCCAGGCTGCCCCGTTGTTACTGATAAACCAATTTCCTTTACACATTTAAATTACGCGCAGTGGCTCCCTGTTGGCTAACTGGCCTCAACCACTGCACTCCCAGCCAGGTCCACAGATGCCAGATCACCTCACTGCACTTACATTTTTGTAAAAATTCCCCTGCCAAATATTCGGGGAAGAGATCAAAATGCACTAAGCAGGTGGTTCTGTCAGCAGCGGTAGCTTTATTTATGATGCCAAGTATAGACATTCCTTATCATAGCCAGGTGTTAATCAATTCCTTACACAAAAGGGGGCTTTCCTCCAATTCTTAGCACATCGGTAACATTGTTTAACCAGTGGCAGTTATTTTATCAGCCTTTCTTTTTGCACGTACCAAAAATACATGACGATTTTAAATAAATAAAAATCCTAACCAATGCCACAATTCTAAAGTCTTTGTGATGTTTTTCAAGTGCAATTGCGAGTGATTGTTCCTATGGGGAGTCCAAAAAGCCCTTTGAGCTTCCTGCAACAGAGCACCATCACTGCAAACCGAAGGAAATGCTTTTCACAGACCCCTTTGTATTGCGAGCTAATATATTGCATCCCACCCGTTCTCGCTAGCAGGTTCGAATAAAAATCAAAGATTATTTTTTTTACTTAAAAACGCACAACACATCCACACGCTTTACCAAGCTAGCGACGGCAGTGCACTTTACGTGGCAACTTGAAAACTAAGAGCCGATCTATAACAACTGTACTCGATCGCAGGCAGAACGACGGACAAATCAGAAGACAGTTCTTCATCTCTCACATTGCCCTCCACCTTCCCTGAACAGCTTCAGCACGTACACCAATCCCAAGTGTTTGGCCACACCATTGGCGACCGAACAACATTCAGGGCATCTCATTTTTGCGCCAGCGAGCCAACATTATGCCCACGTGCGGGTGATGCCAGACAACCCACGTGGGTCCATAATGCCCCCCCACCACCATCACCTGCCGCATAAACCCGGCACAGATTGAGGGCCCTCTTGTGCCAAGCTTGCCTCCCAAGCAGCTTTTGGAGGCGAGCACTCCTCAAAAAGGGAGCGCTCGCTAGATCCAGAAGAAGAGATGAAAAAAAACATCCCTCGCGATTCAACTTCCAGTGACCACCCCACGTGTGTGTGTGTGTGCGTGTGGAGGCCAATTTAAGGGTCTCATGATCTCAGGAATGTGCGTCTGAAATTGCACAATGATACATCCACGCTCAGCCAAGCCGAGTGTCTGGGATGGCTTTGTGAGTGTTTTTCAACTGGTGCTTTATTTGAGATTTGTATTCCAATCGTGATTTCGGCATCGTGTCTCGAGACGAAGGGTCCGTTCAGAACTCTCGCAGAACAGTGCAAATCAATTGTGTTAAGGGAATGCTCTCGGCTGAAGTAGATACCGTTGAACTACTTCGGACGTGCCTTCTAATGACATATTTAGTCACGCATTTGGTAGCACACTTTTCCATACGACCCGATACAGAGGGACGTCACGTGGCAGTCAAACCGATGTGAAATCAAAATACTCTTTTTTCTATTTCAAGCTGGGCTTTTGAACAAGTCATTGACAAACTAAGCTGACTTTATTTAACCGGACACGATTGAGAATCTGGGTTCAAATCACAGGTGGCTGAAACCTGGATTTGAAGGCAGGTACTCAGCGTTGCAGGCACAAGAGGTATTATTATTATTATTCACATTTTAAAAAAATATGTGCACGTTTCAAAACCTACAGGGGGCTAACTGCAGTGAAAAACCATGAATAACGCGTGCCATGGCGACACATGTTGAATTACGTATAAAGAGGCATGCCTCTTATAACGCTGCCTCCTGAGTCAACCGGCCACCTCAGGGGGGGGTGGGGGCAGGTGGGGGGTGGGGGCAGGGGGAGGGGAGCAAGTAGGGGGAGGAAGGGAGCAGGGAGGGAGGCAGGAGGAAGGGGGGAGTGCGTCGGGGGGAGCAGTGAGAGGGGAGCGGGGGGAAGGAGAAAGGGTGGGAGCGGAGGGGGGGCATGGGGGAGCAGGGGGGGAGCGGGAAGGGGAGGAACAGGAAGGGGGGAGCAGGGAGGGGGGGGGCGGGGGGGGAGCAGGGGGGGAGCGGGTGTGGAGCAGGGGGAGAGCAGTGAGGGGAAAGCGGGAGGGGGGGAGCAGGGAGGGGGGAGCAGGACGGGTGGGAGCGTGGGGGGAGCAGGGGGGAGCAGGAGGGGGGAGAGAGCAGGTGTTCGAATGGAAGGAGGAGGGGAGAGCGAGCAGTCAGCGCGCAATTAGAGGAGCAGTCACAGAGGAAACGCTTGACGCCACCCGCCCATTCCACGGCACGATTTGGCGAATGTTTAAGTTTGAAGTCTGGCAAACAACGGGGGCGCAGTCTGTCATCGCCCGAGCAGACCGCAGTCGCCTGATGTGCCGCACGAGGCGCCGCCGTGGCGAGATGTTAACTCCCTCGCCTGGTCTACAGGAGGTCGTGGTAGATGTTGACCACCTCGCCTGGTCTACAGGAGGTCGTGGTAGATGTTGACCACCTCGCCTGGTCTACAGGAGGTCGTGGTAGATGTTGACCACCTCGCCTGGTCTACAGGAGGTCGTGGTAGATGTTGACCACCTCGCCTGGTCTACAGGAGGTCGTGGTAGATGTTGACCACCTCGCCTGGTCTACAGGAGGTCGTGGTAGATGTTGACCACCTCGCCTGGTCTACAGGAGGTCGTGGTAGATGTTGACCACCTCGCCTGGTCTACAGGAGGTCGTGGTAGATGTTGACCACCTCGCCTGGTCTACAGGAGGTCGTGGTAGATGTTGACCACCTCGCCTGGTCTACAGGAGGTCGTGGTAGATGTTGACCACCTCGCCTGGTCTACAGGAGGTCGTGGTAGATGTTGACCACCTCGCCTGGTCTACAGGAGGTCGTGGTAGATGTTGACCACCTCGCCTGATCTACAGGAGGTCGTGGTAGATGTTAACTCCTTCGCCTGGTCTACAGGAGGTCGTGGTAGATGTTGACCACCTCGCCTGGTCTACAGGAGGTCGTGGTAGATGTTGACCACCTCGCCAGGTCTACAGGAGGTCGTGGTAGATGTTGACCACCTTGCCTGGTATACAGGAGGTCGTGGTAGATGTTGACCATCTCGCCAGGTCTACAGGAGGTCGTCGTAGATGTTGACCACCTTGCCTGGTATACAGGAGGTCGTGGTAGATGTTGACCACCTCGCCTGGTCTACAGGAGGTCGTGGTAGATGTTGACCACCTCGCCAGGTCTACAGGAGGTCGTGGTAGATGTTGACCACCTTGCCTGGTATACAGGAGGTCGTGGTAGATGTTGACCACCTCGCCTGGTCTACAGGAGGTCGTGGTAGATGTTGACCACCTCGCCAGGTCTACAGGAGGTCGTGGTAGATGTTGAACACCTTGCCTGGTATACAGGAGGTCGTGGTAGATGTTGACCACCTCGCCAGGTCTACAGGAGGTCGTGGTAGATGTTGACCACCTCGCCTGGTCTACAGGAGGTCGTGGTAGATGTTGACCACCTCGCCTTGTCTACAGGAGGTCGTGGTAGATGTTGACCACCTCGCCTGGTCTACAGGAGGTCGTGGTAGATGTTGACCACCTCGCCTGGTCTACAGGAGGTCGTGGTAGATGTTGACCACCTCGCTTGGTCTACAGGAGGTCGTGGTAGATGTTGACCACCTCGCCTGGTCTACAGGAGGTCGTGGTAGATGTTGACCACCTCGCCTGGTCTACAGGAGGTCGTGGTAGATGTTGACCACCTCGCCTGGTCTACAGGAGGTTGTGGTAGATGTTGACCACCTCGCCTGGTCTACAGAAGGTCGTGGTAGATGTTGACCACCTCGCCAGGTCTACAGGAGGTCGTGGTAGAGGTTGACCACCTCGCCTGGTCTACAGGAGGTCGTGGTAGATGTTGACCACCTCGCCTGGTCTACAGGAGGTCGTGGTAGATGTTGACCACCTCGCCTGGTCTACAGGAGGTCGTGGTAGATGTTGACCACCTCGCCTGGTCTACAGGAGGTCGTGGTAGATGTTGACCACCTCGCCTGGTCTACAGGAGGTCGTGGTAAATGTTGACCACCTCGCCTGGTCTACAGGATGTCGTGTGTGGTTCGAGCCCGACGCTGACGCCTGCCCCGCACGTGGAGTTTGCGTGATCTCTCTCCCGCTGGAGAGTGAACACGCATTTCGATCGCAGTGTTTGGCTGGTATCAATGTCCACGTGACAAGCCGCGTCGTTGAGCTGTCATTTGTGATGGTTAGGTCGCTTCTGAAAAAAAAGCAACATAGTTCAGCGGGCCTTACCTGGTGATTTAAAAATTGTTTATACTTCATAGCATGTGGCTTGCATTGTTCTGTTGGACACAGAGTTGCTGGAACAGAACGTGTTAAAGGGATCAGCTGGTGTCTTCATAGTCTCCAAACTGGTGTTGCTACATTCAGTATGCCTATTCTACCCGCTGTGTCATTACAGACTGTGTCGTCATCGTCTACACAGCTGCTGCTGTTGTCTTGCGTGCCACATTGCTCGTATTGAAGACGAGCTGCTTGTTCTTTTACAACACACTGCTCAATCGACGTCATCATTTTTTTCCCATTTGAAGGCTTGGGGGGCATACCCCAGGCTAAAGTAGCTCAGGTGGGGCTCCTACCCAGGTTAAAGTATAAGCTCCTGTGCTGATTGATTGATACATGTAAAGTGTATTGTGTATCAATTGCATAAACAAGATTTCGAAGGTCAAAGTGATTTTCTGCTCAATTTTACTTGGGGTGGTTGCTCATGTAGAGTTCCCAGCCCTGAACCGGTGGTGAAACTTCTAAGTTCCTACGGCGAGGTGCAAAGTCCTCATTGTACATACAGAGACGCATCTGTGTTCATTTCCATGGCGTAGTCATTTGTACACTTAGCGATAAACCCAGCGAACCGAGTTCAATTCCGGTCCACGGCTATCATGCGTGGGCGAGTGATATCCGAACCTGTCCTGAGCCGCACTCGTCGCTAACCCGCACTGACCAGTTGTGGTGAAGTATGGTCAAACAGCCCGCCTGACCGACAGAGTGTTGGGAGACCTTGATTCGGCAGTGGATTGACAAATTATTGTAAATTAAAATAATACTTTTTACATGTAAAATAAAACACTTAGGCTCAATCGGGCTTCGGCGATTGGTTTGGCAAGAGAAAATGGCGTCACTGGAACCCACCGCCTCAGCACCCTCAAGCAGTGGGTGATGATCAAACAACGTCTTATTGGGTAATGCCGCAGGGATTATTCCATAAGCTTATAACTGAGAATATTTTTTTCAATGGATAAAAAAAAACACTGCTGGATTACATTAAAACTTTAATGAACTCAAAATGATTGAAATTAGATATTTTAATAAGTATTTTTTTTTTCATTTAAATGGTTTGCGTCATATCGGAACTGACATATTTTTAAGAAACCCCATGTTAGCTTCATTTGAAAACTTTAGAATCTTTTTTTTTTATTTCTCTGATATCATCTGTCCACAGCTGGCCACGCAATGGACTTCATTATTATATTTCGTCCATTTAATTCCGTCTTCTCTCAAACGAATGTCTGTACAATGATCTTGTTGGTTATAAAGTTTTCTTTCCCGAACACCCCCTAGGACCTAGGATCACGTTTTACATTATAACGAGCTATATACAGGGTGTTTAAAAACGATGGACCCAATTTCAAAGCAGTATATTTCACGATGCCAACATGTTACAATTACACAAAAAGTTACAAACGGTTTAATGAGCTATAAAGTTTTACTAACCATTTTATAAATGCTCTATGTGCCCTGTACGGACAACATCAAGACGTTAATTGAAATCGTCCCAAACGCCTCTCAAAGTTTATTCTTCCACTGAAGTCACCGCTGCCGTGATTCTGTTTTTCAGGTCATCCAGATTAGTTGCTAATGGTGGCACAAAAACCACGGTCTTTGACGTATCCGCACATGAAAAAGTCGCAGGGTGTGATGTCTGAGGATCTTGGGGGCCAAGAGTGTAGTGCCAAGTCTTGGGGTCCCGTGCGACCTATCCAACGTTGAGGCAGCGCGTCTAGCGAATGACTGAGGCTAGGGGCTGTTTATGCGCCGCGAGAGGCATCTCACAGTAATCATTTGAACCTATATGCCCCGCCCTCTCTATGCCCCGCCCTCTCTATGCCCCGCCCTCTCTATGCCCCGCCCTCTCTATGCCCCGCCCTTTCAAGTGGTAAGAGTTTCATTCATGGGCGGTTAGTGGTTGCAGAGATATAGCGATTTCAAATCGGATCCAACCTTTCCCTGTATTGTTTTGATTTAAAGCTTTCGTGACTGCAGGGATTCATATTCTTGATTCTTTCAGTAAAGTCACGTAGAAGGGAAATAATTAAATAAACAATAAAAACGCCACTTTTTTTACATTTTCTTGCTGTGGTTTTCACACCTGATGATGATTGCTTGTGTTGTAGTCGAAACGTCGTGAGAATTTTATTGTTTTATTTTTATTATTTCCCTTCTACGTGACTTTACCGAAAGAACCAAGAATATGAAACCCTGTACTGTGCCACATGTTGGAGCGGTGGCACAACAGTTGAGCACGCTGCACTAGGCAACAACGAAAACTCGAGTTCATTGACCGGGTACGGCTAACATCAATGTCAACTGATTTCATAATCCGTCTTGCTCTCACCCCCATCCCCCATCCCCCCGCCGTTCTTCCAACCACACAAAAGAGCATGGTGAATTATTTTATTGCAATTGTTTTTTACACATCTGCAACATGGCATCGAACGGTGGTTTGAGAGCGGCACTTGGCAATTCCAGCCAACGACGCTCAGCACCTCTGTGCACTTAGACCGAGCCGGCTGATTCTGCGCGCTCTGTGGGGAATGCACAGACGCCGAAGAATAAAAAAAGGACATCTCCCAAAATAACGTCAAAAAATATTTATTTGGCAAACGAGCAGCTACGGGAGAAAACGTTGATACCCGACACGAACCCCAGCTGAAGGCCACTCTCGTAATAAACATTGAATCAGCATTACACGCTGCGTCTGACGAAATCTGACTTGGGACTGCCCCAAGCCACGTCCACTGTCTAGCGCGTAGCAGATGCGCGTCCTCAAGAAAGTTTTAACTCCTTTTGCCACAACGCAGAGGAATACAAGTGAGATGGCTCAAATTAATCTGACCCCTGCCCGCGTTTCCCTTCCCAGGGTCGGGAAAAAATGCCCTGTGGTGAAGCCTGAAAGGACAGGATACTAGACTCCACACAAGGCGCCACGGTTGTGAGATGTTAACTACCTCGCCTGGTATACAGGAGGTCGTGGGTTCGATGCCAATCCTGACTCCTGCTGTGTATTTGCAGTTCGCGTGTCTCTCTCCCCGTGCTCGTGTTGATTTTTCTCCGGGGCCTCCGGTTTTTCCCTCCATGTTTGGAATCAACGTAACGCGTTTAGCGTATTTGTCTGCTGTAAATGTCCACGTGACAAGCCACTTCGTTGAGCTATCATTTGCGATCGCTTCTGAAAAAGAGCCATGTAGCTCAGTGGGCCTCACCTGGTAAAATAAAGAGAAATAGTTGATAGTTTACTTAGCCCCGTGACACCTATTCACCAGCTTGCTTGCATTCACACACAGCCCACAGAGTAAAACCTCTTGAAGCTGCACTCGACGAGAGAGAGCGTAAGGTTACCATGAGCGGACCACGTGGTCGACCGGTGGCATTGGCAAAGCGCACGCCGGTAGACGCATCGGTTAACCACGTGCTCTGCTTTAGGAACAACCTTACGCGCTCTCGTTTTTGGACGTCAAATTCCCCCCCCCAAAAAAAAAAATGTGTGCATGTTTCGAAAACTACAGGGGGCGAGCTGCAGTTAACACTCTGAATATCGTGTGGCATGCCTACGCATGTTCAATTACATATATAGGCATGCCTCTGATAGCGCTGCCTTTTCAAACGCTGTTTCCTCATCACACTCTTTGTCCTGGAGGAATCATCAGACAGCCCATGTATGGCGCTGTTTCGTATTGAGCTCCGTTTACCAAAAACACATCCGAAGTATGCCTCTATTAAAAATAAATATTTTATCCCCCCCTACCCACCTCCAAAGAATACTTTCACATGCCACCTGTGCCTGCACGGTTTCCTTCTCCGTGTGGCCAATGCGCCGGAGAGCATCGTGCAATCGCATGTTGACTTGATTTCACCAGACGGACAATCCATTGAGACGATAAGTCTCTCGCAAGAGGGTGAACTGGGTAAACAAGTTGCAACAACACAGTGCAGCTTAGAGCTAAACACACACACAGAGCTAAGGGTTTCACGGGAGAAGCTCAACTGCTCAACAGCAGTAGACACCGTTGCAGAGAAAAGTGATGCTAAATTCAGCCATGAAAAGTATGGGGCCATCAGTGCAGAACTTTATTGGTCCGAATTTACATCGGCACGCATACGTTTTATATTTGTAAACGTGACTTTGTCGTCGGGTGGTGGAGGGGTTAGTGACAAAAACATGGGCCTAACAACTACCACGTGGCCTGACCCAAAACGCAAACGCGGATCAAGCAGAAACGAGTTCGTGCAATGTCAAAAAACACGCCACGCGCAACGAATGCATCCATCGTGATGGATGCCGGGGTAAGAGTCGGACCCATTCAGTGTGTCCCATCCTTGTTCATGGTTCATCACCCCAGGGGAGCGTTCTGTGCGCCTGTCTCGCATGCATCGCATTACTGCGATCTAAAACCACGTGCCAGGCCCTCTGCTGATAATCCCCAGGGCCATGCCCTCTCAAAGGGGGTGGTCCCTTTTATCTTTATTTTTTTTGTTTTGTTTTTGAAGCTTGATGCTTTGATGTCCATTTTTCATGGCCGATATAATTATACATTTTCATATGTAATCTAATAACGGAGGAGCGGGGGAGTTGGAGGGGAGGTGGGGGTGCAGTGGTGGTGTTCGGGACCCAGTAGTCTCTGAGTTAAAATTATGGCCATGGCTGATAGTGAACAAATCAGTGGTCATTGACCTCTCCTTACCCTTCACCACCAACCCACACTGACCAGCGTGGTGAAGTATGGTTACACACTGCTGGACAATGCCTTCATCATTCCACTTAAGTTCTGTTGTTGAACCAGATTGTTAACCATGACCGAAATCCAAACCCATGCTGGCGAGTTGAAGGCGTAGCACGCTTTCAAATCTGCCATCGAACCACAAAAATGGTTACTCAATACCTTTTAATATTAGCCGCCCGCTATTTCCTCCACCTAAAAGTTAAATACATCTCATTCGCATAAATCTGCCTCTGTTTACACGTCCGGGTTGGGAGGGAGGGGGGGCTGGGGGGGGTGGGCGCTTACTGAATGAGTCAACCATTTACACATTTTTGGTAATAACGTGCGGCAAGTGAATGCGAGACATTTCCTGCACTAACCGAAAAATTAGGTCAGATATTCTGGAATCAATTACACGTGCTTCTCGCAACACGAGCCATCCCCTGGGTTCCAGCAGAAACAAGCGCACTTGTATCGCTCTCACCCGGACCACGAATAAAAAAAAAAGCCAGCTGCTCATTATAGACACTTCTTTCATTCTTAATCGTACGGTAGGAATAATAATAATAATATCAAGTAAGGGCGCGTTAAGTTGTTGGGACTCACAATTCTTTGTAATCGAACCCAGGTTGCCGAGGCTCATAGTGCAGTTAGTGCTCTAATCATCTTGCCCGTTCTGGCATTACTTGTGAATATTCTAAAATGACTCCACGTGCTTCGAAGCTGCAAGTTTCACACGAACGAATACAAATTAAAAGGTGGCATTTCCTTAAGGAGGGCACGGCCCTCTAGGTTGCTGAGCGCAAGCGAATGCCCCAAAAAATGCCAAGAGGCCAGCAACGCACACCACAGCGAGGCCCATAAGTCATGCGACAGGGGAGTTTTTTTTCTACACATCTTAGGCATTTACAAACCCAGTGAGATTGTTTGCGATTGAGCAGAAAAAATATAATTGCTGCCCCCTAACGCGCGAGGTTTTTCTCCGGCTGCTTGGGCTTTCTCCCGCGTGCACTCATCACTCAAAACTCGCGTCTTGTTCCCCTCGCTTAACCGCAAGACCTCCTCCTTCATTTGCCCCTCATAACCGCCACGGTCGCTGTTCCCTCTTCACGTTCTCGTTGTGCAGCTTTCGCTCCTTGACCCCCATTCGTTCAATCCGTTCATCGTCGTTTCACTGTCCTCAATTTCGCTTTCACCGAATTCTTCGCAGATTCGCTCCCATTGCTCCCTCATTCCCGTACCGTCGTTGATTCTGTGTAAAGCGCCTTAGTTAAAGCGCGATATAATTTCCGTTACGATAAGAGAAAATGAATTGGCCGATGGACACCTACATGTTTAGAGGACCGCAGAGCGTGGGCAATTGTTGGTGCTGGTTCACTGCGTGGGTGCTGCTGTTCCCTTCCCACTCCTCGTCCGCCTCCTCCTCCTCCTCGTAGCGCCTCTGAGTCGTCCTCTGCCTCTGCGTGTCTCTCTACTAGAGCGAGCGAACACCACGCAGCGTTACAAGATGAAGTGATGAATACCATCGCGAATGCACAAACATGTGCAGATTTTGACATTAGACACGGCTTGTTTGTGAATTCGAGCAAAACAAAAAAATACGGATGTAAAATATTTGGTAATGACCACCAAAATGTAATAACAAATATTAACTGTTTGGGAAATATGAATTAACTGTGTTATTGTAAAGAGGTTTTGTTTTCTTAGCACTGCCCATTACATCTACAAAGCACACAAACACACGACAAACAGAGATTCCCCGTATCGCCTAAAACGACTGTTGGGACACCGCCTTTGTCTTCCTCGTGGCGATGTTTACAGACCGCATCACTTGAGGCTGAGTCGACCTCGGGGCGGCCCGGAACCGGTTCAGATAACCGTCGCTACTGTCAGTGGCCATGAGCAGGACTCGATCTCGGGTTGGTGGGTGCAGCGCGCTCACTGCTACCCCCCCCCACCTACAGACACAAACACAAAGACACGCACGCGCGTGTAAACACATGTGTGCGTTGTGCGCGTGTGCGTGCGCACACATAACCAATCACCATCCCCACCGGAAAAGCATGCCAGAGGGCAGCAC
Organism: Lampetra planeri; assembly: GCF_965212315.1. Taxonomy (NCBI): domain Eukaryota; kingdom Metazoa; phylum Chordata; class Hyperoartia; order Petromyzontiformes; family Petromyzontidae; genus Lampetra; species Lampetra planeri. The sequence goes on along the minus strand of NC_136128.1, from coordinate 9,433,804 downwards.
GTAACATGGCACTAAAATGTTCTAAAGCCCTCGCCCCGCAACCCCTTCCCCCCCTCTCGAGAATCAGTGAAGAATTAGCTCCCAGTAGAATATAAAAGTTCGCTTCGTGAAAAACAACCTCAGGTTGTAGCGCGCGTTTATTTCTTTATTTTATCGGCCACACTCCCTTGGTTCTTTCGGTAAAGTCACGGAGATATAAAATAAAATGAATTAAATCACGACGTTTCGTGACTTTACCGAAAGAACCAAAGAGTATGGATCCCTGCAGTCACGAAAACTTCAAATCTAGATCATTTTATCGGCCGTTTCTGCGAGTAACGCAGGCAAGTTTGAGCACAAGAGTGAAGTGGGTTCAATGCCCCCTCCCTAGCATCCCACCCTGCCCCTCCCCCCTCTACCGCCCCCATGGGGACGTGAAGGAGCAGGGGCAGCCCAGGGCACGCGATGTGGCTCTGCGTATTTGGCTGTGCCAGCAAAAACGCCGGGCGGAGAGCGAGACGAAAAAGCTGCGTTCGACTCGTTGAAAACAGTGGCCCAATACGTTGTGTTTCGCTACCACTCAGGGTAGAAAATGCTAGCAATTAATATTTTTTGGGTGGCCTAGGGGGGTGGGATTGTATCTCTCGTACATGCACCAAGACTGTGGAATGCTATCCCTACCGATCTCAAAATGTGTGTTTTATACTGGAGGAATCTGACTAGCAGTGATATAAAACATCTACGATATTTCATAATACACAGGAAGTTCGTGTGTGTGTGTATGAAGCAGATGGCCTGCATACCAAACAATCTGATCACAGTGGGCACTTCCCGTGGCATTAGGGATTGAACTTACCACCCTAACATTTTCCTATTTTTTTTATTTACCAGGTAATGCCCACCCCACTTAGCGATGTAGCTCTTTTTGAGAAGCGACCTGGCCACAAATTATAGCTCAACGAAGTGGATTATCATCATGTGCAAATATACAGCAGCCTGAATACTCTAAACGCATGTTGATTCTAGGTTTGGGGCGCCACGGTGGCGAGATGTTAACTACCTCGCCTGGTATACAGGAGGTTGTGGGTTCGATCCCGAGACGCTGACGGTCTGTATATTTGGAGTTTGCATGTTCTCCCTGTGGTCGCGCGGATTTTTCTCCAGGTCCTCCGATTTTCCCTCCGCATTTGGAATCGTTACACAACTGGGAGGTTGTTAATAGGGGTTGGCTTTTTTTGTCTGACCAACAACCGTGGTTGAAACGACTTACATTGCATGAGACAACAATTGTGAGGTGTTGAAAAAAATACTGATACCCCACATAGATGTTAATAAGATAACCGATTGTAACTTCACCGCAACACTTTTCTTTTCTGCTCACAACCAAGAAACAATTTCTTGCTGTGGTTGTTCCACCTGATGACGGACGCTTGTGTTGTGCCCGAAACGTCGTGATTAAATTTATTTTATTTTATACCTACGTGACTTTACAGAAAGAACCAAAAAGTATGGATCCCTGCAGTCACGAAATCTTCAAATCTAGCTTGAACCCTTACTTTCACAGTCGTGATTCTATTCAAGATTCGATCATGTTTTCTTACATTTTGTGAATATAGCGGCCACTAGTGGCTGCAGGCATGACATGAACGAGTCTATTATTGCACATGCCATCGAATGCTTGGACCGTGAGTTGAAGGAAATCCATGTTCATCGATTAATCGATGGATTGTTACTCTCCCACTGCAATATATTTAAATTAATGGATACGGAGATGACAGGAGCAATATCAGGAAGGTTTCTTTTTTACACTTTCTCATTTGGTAGGATATCTTATATTTGTTACTTGGAAGCTACATTCCCAAATATAAGTTACATTTATCTCATGTTAAACATGTGGAGTACCTTTGGGCAATGTTCAATTCGTCATCATTATCAGTCGTGCTTAATCCACTTCTGAATGAAGGCCTGCACTAGGCTCGTCCCTCTCAGACAATCCCGCAAGCCAACAATTCAAACGGACATCGTGTTGTCAAACTTTCAACATTTCAGCAAAAAACTAAATGTAAAAATAAACCCGCACTTTTTTTTGGAACAGTTTAATCTCCGAGAAAGAAAAAAAATTTGAATTTACAAAGGGAAAAGGCTGAGTCTGCGGCAATAAATGAACAGATGTCATCCTCATGCAGGACGAGGTGAACATCTCCCTTTCCTGATTGTCGTCATCACCATTGTTGTTGCTGTGAGCACACGAGGCCATCAGGAAGACGGGAATAGAAGCGGAATTCATGCGAGTCCGGCGAGGAGCAGGCAACCGGGACATCCTGCCAGGGCCACTGCACCGACAACGGGAAACTCGACATGGCCAGGTGTGGTCCCGTTCCCCAAACAACTTTCTCGCCCAGTCTGCTGGCCAACCATAACCTCGCAGCCGCCCACTCAGAAACTCTAACAGCAGCCTCTCAGCCACCCAGCCTCCGAATCAGCCACGCGGCCAGTAAAACAGCCAGCAACTCAGCTAGCGCCTCAGTAATGTAGCCACCCAGTCAACTACGCAGCCAGCTACCAAACCAATCCCATAGTCAACCACCCAGCTAGCAACCGAGCTATTCACTCACCCCCGCAGGCCTCTCAACAAGCAGCCAAGCACAGCCTCCCACCTATCCAGACATACAACCACACAGTGAACCAGCTACTCGGTCTTCCAGCCGTGCAGGTGTTCAGCCTCCTGCACATGTAGCCAACCAGCCACCCAGCCACCGAACTTACCAACCAACCAGACAAGCATGACCTGAATTGTCCAACGACTGTATATATATATACACAGTGTATGTACGTATGTTGAACTTCTTTTCCACCGTACGTAGCTAATCAAAAGTGCAGGGAAGGACAAACACGTTATGCGATCATTCCAGGGAGCGTCCCTTGTTTATTAATCTCTCAACGTAAATCAATGAGCGCACTGAAGCGGAGATTTTCAACATTTGCCTGTGCCTTGACCCATAAAATCTCAGTCTAATGAAGCGTCCAGGGAGCCGAACTGCGTGCAGTTGCTTACCTTGACGATGCCAAAGCCACTCGAGTAGTCAAAGCGGTTTCGCAGTTTACCGTTGCATAGCTGCTACTTCAAACGCGTGGACAGCTACACGTAACACGGAACAAGAGATGAAGGGTGAACACAGAAGAATGGACAGGTGGATGCTCGGAATTACACTGAGAGGCAGGAGACTGAGGAGGAGGAACACACGGATGCGTGCAACAAACCGGACCGGCAAGATAAGGTAACAGGGCGAGGGCAGGTTTCGTTTGGAGAAGCCACGATGGTCAGTGGTTAAAGACGAAGTTCGGTTCGGCAGCCAAAGGACACCTCCCACGGAGATGGAGCGATGGAATCATATCAGGCGCGGGTGTACTTGACGGATTGTTGTATCGGCAGTGCATACAAAGATGGTGACGTCTCCAGGAAGGTTTTTCGCCCAGCAGTGAATATATCATAGATGAGGATGATGATTATTTTAAGCGCACGCAATTGCTAAGGATGTTTCTAACATTAATTTAGTTTGTACTTCAATGGGGGCCAGAGTTTAATTTGAACAAAACAGGCTTTATCACAAAAAAAACACGTTGGTGAATAAACCACAAATGATAGCTCAATTGAAGTGGATTATCACGTGGAAATGTATAGCAGCCGAATACTCTAAACGCGTGTTTCTAGATGTGGAGGGAAAAAACCGGAGGACATGGAGAAAAATCCACGTTATCACTGGGAGAACATGCAAACTCCAAATATACACCATGCGTCAGGGTCGGGATCGAGCCCACAACCTCCTGTATACCAGGCGATGTAGTTAGCGATGTAGTTAACATCTCCTCGCCCTTTGTAGCGCGGCGAACCAAACACAATGCTGCACTGAACACCAAAGCCCTGTGAACCACAGTATTCAAGATTGCAGATATATCAATGGGGGGAAGTGGGGGGCAATGGTGGCAAGCAAGATCTAAAGGAAAGACAAGCGATAACTAATCCTAAAACCCAACTACGTTGCCAACGCTAATGTGTCAATCGGCGGAGATAAGTAACATGCCCCCTCCCACCTTCAGCAATTAAGACAATGAAGGGAAAGGCGTTCACTCCCCTATGCCCTTGCCTTGGCATGAGCATAATGACACGCACGAGCGTAAACAAAACTCTCGCAATATTATAATCATTGGCTAACCCCACCCGCGCGCCGTGAGACGATAAAATCCTACAGCCTCTGTCATTTGCGAGCTAAATCGCTGTGTCGATTCACTGCCAATCGATCAATGGATATATTGGCAATGATGTGACCCCCCCTCCCCCCTTCATTTGATTGGCTAATATCAGCAAGATCGGTGATTCCGTCGCGGTCCGCTTTGATTGTTATCGCAGCGCCACCGATGCGTCGTGGGTTATTTTTGCTTTGCAAAATGACCATCGGCTCTGCCGTTGGCTTCGCGTCTTTTCGCAAATGTCGTCGTCGTGTTTTTGTATCCGCGAATGACGCACGCGCGCGTATTCCCTCAATTACATCGTTGAGGCCAACTCGGAGGAGGTTTTCGTCGTTTCAGAAGCAGGGCCATTATGTTAATCGGCCGGCTCGTGGGACCACTCCGCGCATGTTATTATTGTAATTTAAATCATTGTGTTTGCACAGCGCTATCTGGTAACTTCAAGAAAGCACAGTTTATCTTCTTGGTTCTTTCGGTAAAGTCACGTAGAAGGGAAGTAATAAAATAAGAAAAATAAAACATAATAAAATGAAATAATTCTCACGACGTTTCGGCTACAACGCAAGCAGCCGTCTTCAGGTGAAGAATGAGACACTACCGAAAGAACCAAGAAGATGAATCCCTGCAGTCACGAAAGCTTTAAATCGAAATTTAAAGCACAGTTAATTGCTATAATAAAAAAAATATTATTCTCTTTGGAGACGAAGAACGGAGCTCTGCTTGTACAGTCTTTGCCTTTACCCATGAAAAGGGATATTTTTTTCGAGTTGATGCACTTCGTCTGTCGAGGTTGTTGTTGTTGTTGTGTTCTTGTTGTTGTCGTCAACAAACCACCCCTCACCTAGTGGATCGCTCGCGTCCGTCCGCCCTGTGCGCGATGGCCGAGTAGCTTTCTCGAGTCAACTCGAAATGCCCGCGCGTTGGTATTCATCCGAAGACACGACGGAAGACTTCCCCGTCTCCACCGACTGAGGGGCCGTCCATTAATGACGTCACGCACCTAGGGGGGGGGGGGGGTCAGACAATTGTGACGATGTGTGACGAGGGAGGGGGGGTTGAGAAATGTGACGTCACATCAAAATGCGCAACTTTAAATAAATATAGAATTGTTATAACAACACTAATTGTTACAACAACACTCCTACAGCATCAGAGTGCAGCGCCACATTAAATACGCACTACAATGACAATAGTTTAAAGCGATTTGAAGCATGTTTTCTTTTCAAAATGGAAATATAGTTTTGGGGGGGGGGGGTGGGCAGAGCTTTGTGACGTCATATTTGAATATTTGAGGGGGGGGGTCTGACTTTTTGTGACGCCATGTGACGAAGGGGGGGGGGGGGTCAAAAACCGTCCAAAATCGCGTGACGTCATTTATGGACGGCCCCTGAACGCCGCACCACGTAATTTGTCAACTCGGCAACGTCGTTCACGATCATTATCCGACGAACAGATCTCGGCTCGTGATCCGTCCTCATGTCCAGCTTCGATCATCGTTCACAAACCTCCGCCGCTCCTCGTTGCGTTTGCGGTTTACATCCAAATCGCTAAACCCCCTCGATAGCCACAACCGTCGAGTTCAATTAGCCTCCTCTTGGTTCCACCGTCCAAATGCTGATGATGATGCGTGCCCGTCAGACACCCCCCCCCCCCCCGTGGGAGTCAATTAATAATGAGATATCTTGGCACAATCGTTCGCCGAAATTACACACTCTGATTGCAGCTCATTACGAATGACACATATCCAGTTTGGAATTGAGCCCAGGTCTGGCGCATACCACACTAAAGGGAGTAAATAGCTGTTTACTGTGCCACTCGATTATATATAAAAACGTTTCCGTGATAAGGCAGTGCTGATGATTAATGTATGGCGCGTTACTTTGAGCTGATATTACATTTGAGCATGCAGAGTGATTAGTGCTCAACGCTATCAGAATATACATTACTGGAGGAATCCGATGAGCTATAAAGCTCTTTTCACAAATGTCCAGTCGGGGCGGGTAAGAACGTGACATCAACAAACGGTAACAAAACACGACAGTAGCGCAAAGAACAAGAAAAGTAAACAAATCACCCAAACACATACAGATACAACAACTAAGCCATCCCCATCCTACCAGACAAAGCCCACTAAGGTTTTCACTTATACTGGTAGGAACCTCCTGGTTACACCAGCCCACAGGGGATTATTGTGTCCGTCCGTCCGTCGTGCATCCAAAAATGGGAGGGGTGGGGCTGGATGGAGAGGGGAGGGTGGGGAGGGGCTGGTTGGGGAGGGGCTGGGTGGGGAGGGTGGGGCTGGGTGGGGGGTGGGAGAGGTGAGGCTGGGTGGGGAGGGGCTGGTCACCCCGTGGTGCCCTTATAAAACTCAACGTTGAACCTACTCACGCCGGCTTGTGCCCGCCCTCACAGTCGGCCATATTTGCGGAATACACCACGCCGCTGTTGACCCTGGCCATTGACCGAGCAACCCAACGTTCCTACCAGCTCCCTCCGCAGGAAGAATGTGTTTTTTCAAAAGCGACCTGGCCGCAAATGACATCTCAACAAAGTGGCTTATCATTTGGACATTTAAAGCAGTAAAATAACCGAAATAGTGTGGTTCCTGGCCACGGCTAACATCAGTAGCCTTCACCAACCCGGAACAACCTGCACGGTGAAGTATGGTCGAACAACCTCGGTGACCGAAATATTGCGTGCAACGCCTTCACCCAGCAGTACAGCTCCCCGCTGTCTCTTCGGGCACGATGTCCGACGTTTCGCTCCCCGTAGCCGGGAAGCGTTTTCGTGAACGGAGCGAAACAGTGCCCAACAGGACCAGAAAAAAACACGCGATGTAGCTGCGCCGCACAACCACGAAAACAACCGACGCGGTGATTTACCCCCATGACCTCGTGGTCCAGATACTCATGATTTACAGGGCGGGTGTGTGTACAAACATTTCTGGTCAAGAGGAAACAAAAACATACGTTCGCCGCTGTGCTGGATGTCTGATCAGAATCTTCTCAGCAGTGGTTGGGGGCCTCGCTCGCGAAGGACCTCAAGGGTCTGACTTGCCAACGGTGCAGCTATGGGCCAGTGAGTAATGCTCGCTCGGAGCCTGACTAATGGCTCTGTAAACAAACACAACGGCGAACACTTACCGCCTTTACGCCACCAATCACCCAACGTGACAATGCCAGCCAAACAATCTGGGAAATGTACATCTGAAAGGTGAACAGTAGATATATACACACGCATGCATGTACACAAGACAGACGCACGCTCACACTTGCCATTGGGAAACCACTGCTATCAATTGTTGGGAGCTCACCCGATTCTGTCGTATCTCGGAAAGCCAATCAGGTTTTGCGCCTGGAAAGTGCAATTAATTCTAAAAGTTATGACGACCACGTCGATGTGGCCGTGAATTGTGATTCGTCGCAAAAGTCGAATGTGGCGAGCCATTGCACTCTCGCCGTATCGAGAGCGTGGATATTCATCTTCATCACCTTGGGGCGCCACGGTGGCGAGATGTTATCTCTCTCGCCTGGTATGCAAGAGATCGTTGGTTCGATCTTGATCCTGATGCCTGCTGTATATTTGGAGTTTGCATGTCTCTCTCTCTCCCCGTGGTCACGTGGATTTTTCTCCGAGTCCTCCGGTTTTTTTCCCACGTCATTTAGAAACGCGCGTTTACAGCATTTGTCCTGAGTGCCATTCCTGACGCCTGCTGCTGTATATTTGGAGTTTGCGTGTCTCTCTCTTTCTCTCTCCCCGTGGTCGCGTGGATTTTTCTCCGGATACTCCGGGTTTTCTTCTCCACATTCAGAATCGACGTGCGTTTAGAGTATTTGGCTGCTATACATTTTCCACGTGATGAGCTACTTCGCTGAGCTATAATTTGTGGCTGGGTCACTTCTGGAAAAGAGCTACGTAGCTTAGTGGGACTTACCTGGTAAAATAAAAAAATAAAAAACTTATACTCTTTGGTTCTTTCGGTAAAGTCACGTAGTTAGAAATAAAATTAAATTAAAACGAATCACGACGTTTCGATTGCAACACAAGCAATCGTCATCAGGTGAGAAAACCACAGCAAGAATATTTTTTTTTGCTGAAGTGGGAGAGAGATGCGGTGGTAAGAGGTTATATAGGTAAGAGAGGGGGGAGGGGCACGGGGGGAGAGAGAGAGAGGGGGATAGGGGAGCGTTGCGTGGACGTTAGCAGAGGGACGTGAAGCTGAAAACACACTATTGCTGTGGTTTTCCCACCTGATGATGATTGCTTGTGTTGCAATGGAAACGTCGTAATTCGATTGTATTTATTTCTAATTACATGACTTTACCGAAAGAACCAAAGAGTACGGATTCCTGCAGTCACGAAAGCTTCAAATCAAGATTAAAAACGTATAGTTTACTTTTGGGTGCACCATTGCAGAGCACAGGTGCGATATAAATGGATTTGTGAAGACGGGAGAGTTTGTTGGCAGCATACGCAAGGCTGCCACGACAAAACGTAACCCGAGCTCGATGGAAATTCTTGACATACCTTAGCCCTGAATTAGTTTTAGTCTGGAGCTCAGATGTGTTGCACGTATTTCCATGACCTGCTCATAATACTGCCATGTTGCGAACATGTGTGCCCATGTGTGCCCATGTGTGTGTTTCTTGCGACCGTGCGCATGAACACAGATAAAAAGATCCCCTATATAGCCTTGACATACTCGTAGTGCAAGTGCTGGTTAAATTTCGATTTAAAGCTTCTTTCGTGACTGCAGGGATTCATCTTCTTGGTTCTTTCGGTAAAGTCACGTAGAAGGGAAATAATACAATAATAAAAATAAAACATTATAAAATAAATTATTATGTTTAATTTTTATTATCGTATTATTTCCCTTCTACGTAACTTTACCCAAAGAACCAAGAAGAGGGCAAGTGCTGTTAGCGAGCACCTATGAAGGCGTGCACGCCACGTGAAGGGGGTGGATGGCCAACACCACACCCAACAGACTTTGTCTCCCCAGTGGCAACGTTTACAACTCACACCAGGTACTCATTTGAGGCTGAGTCGACCTAGGGGAGGCCCAGTACCAACTCAGATATTCGTCACTGGTGTTAGCCGTGAGCGGAAATCGAACCCACACACACACACGTGCGTGCTTTCTCACGAGCATTGCCGCAGTAGTTAATGCGGTGCACGATGAGCCAGGTGTCCTGAGTTCGATTCCTGGCCATGACTAACATCAGTGGTAAGTGGTATCAGAACAGCACCTGCCCCAGCAGTCTATGTAGGCCACATGAGGAATCTTTATAAAGTGTGTGTGTGTAGGCAACCTGATTTGCATTACAGGCTTTGGCTAAAACGAATAAGAATTTATATCAAAAACAGTCTTGGGCCTCGCCGAGGTCGATTCAGACTTTAAAGGAGAACGCGGTGAGGTGTGTGACTCGCTATCAGTACAGGAGTAACAATGAAGGTTGTGCGGTGGTGCTGACCAGAGTAATCTTTGTAGTCTGCAAGCTTTAATAGGTGCTCTCTAACAGCACTTGCCCCAACAGTCTATAAAGGTCATAGGGAAAATATTGTCTTTGTTGATTATGCGGTGGTGTAGTGGCGCTCCAAATCCGACGACCCGAGTTCAATTCCCGGCCATTACCAGTGACGATTATTTTAACCTGTCCTGGGCCTCCCCTAGGTCTACTCAGCCTCACATGAGTACCTGGTGTGGTGTGTAAACAGCGCCACTCGGGAGACAAAGGAGGCCGGGCGTGGTGCTGACCACCCACCCCCTCGTGTGCCGTGCCGTCTGTGAAGGCTATACGGGGGACCTTTGTCTCAATTACATTCGTGGTGCGTGATAACCGAACCGGTGTCTTAGGCTTCCCTAAGGTTGACTCGACATGATGTGTGCGTGTGTGAGTGAGAGAGAGTGAAAGGATCACCGCAGGAAGTAAGGATAACATCATGCGAGTCAATCGTGACGTGTGAGCCAAGCCACTGTTATTGTATTGAAGGGAACGATTTAACAGAATCAACCGCAGACCCAAACAAAAACAAAGACAACGATCCCCCGTATAGCCTGAACAGACTGCAGTGCTGTTAGCGAGCACCTTATGAAGGCCCGCACGGCAGCACCACGCCCGTCCGCCTTTGTCTCCCCAGTGGCGACGTTTACACACCGCACTTGAGGCTGAGTCGACCTAGGGGAGGCCCAGGACCGGTTCAGATAATCGTCACGGAAATCGAACCCGGGTCGCCAGGTTCGAAGTGCAGCGCACTAACTGCTACAACTACCGCTCCCCATAGACGCAAACCCACCAGTGCCTTCGCCCTGTTGAAAATCTTGCCAACAGCGTGTAGCCCAGCCCAGTTTGTATTCACAGACACAAAGAAACAACAACAAAAAGAGCTCTTGACGACTCTTTTCTTACTTTGCGTGCGGGTGTGTGCGCGTGTGGGGGATTTCCACCGTGCTTGTGATGCCACTGGAGAGAAAGCACGACCCCCGCAGTGAACAATACGGCGCGTAGCCGCGAAATTCAAAACACGGAGCCCGCATCGTAAAGCCGACGGATTTGATTTCGCGAAAACCCCGGCGACGGAATGGATTTTGAAGGGGGCACTTAGAGAGCTCGTGCATTAAAGTCGAGCCACTCAAGTTTCCACAAACATAATCAGACTCCAGAAGTTGTGAGTGTCTCTCTCTCTCTTTCGACCCTTTTGTCGGTCACCGTCTGAAGTTGGCGTGGGACTGCGTGCGCACGTGTGTGTGTGTCTGTGTGTGTGTCTGTGTGTGTGTATAGGGGGTGGGGAGCGGTAGTGTAGTGGTTATACACGCCGCCTCAAATGAGCACCTGCTGCGGTGTGTAAACATCGCCACTGGGGAGACGAAGGCGGCCGGGCGTGGTGCCGGCCACCCACCCAGCCCCTCGTGTGCCGTACCGGCCTTCAAAAGTACTCGCAAACAGCACTTGCCCCAAAAGTCTGTGAGCGGCTACGCGGGGGATCTTTGTCTTGTGCCAGTTCAGTGTGCCGCTGGCCACCCGCCCCCTCGTGTGTTCCACAGTGCCGGCCTCCCTAACAGCACTTGCCCCAACAGTCTGTGAGCGGCTACACGGGGGATCTTTGTTCACTGTGTGGTCCACGAGCCTGTGAACGCATGTCCGCCCGTGGCTGTTTGTGGGTGTGAGGGTGCGCTTGTATGCGCGTGCGTGTGTGCGCGTGCGTGTGTGCGCGTGCGTGCGCCAATAATTGACCTAATCTTGTAGGGTTGGCCCCGTTGGAATGACAAGGGGCCTGCCGCTTTTAAGAGCCCGTGGACCATGAAAGATCGCGTACCACACAACTTGAAATCCTATGTTCCCTGAACCCAAGCCCAGCTCTTTCCTCCCATGAACAAGCTTTGCTTGCACTCGTCGGCGCAATCTCAAGCGGCTTTGTCCGAGCATTTGTGACCGACAAGAGAGGGCCCATTCCAGTCGCCCCCATTCTCGGGTGCTCACTTGTTTCTTAGCTGTTAATAAGTTCCTAGTCTTTAATTGGCCGCATTCCTTTCATCCGCAACTCCTCCTCCTCCGTCCGTCCGTCGACCCCATTAAGCCATCATTGTTGACAATATTATTCTTTCCAGAAAAAAATGGGAATTCGTCTGTTCAACAATAGTAAACAAAATAAAATAAATCCATTCCCAAGTAATTTAAAATCAAAATGTGACACGTGATGCCGTGGTGGATTGTGGGTACAGTAATTACGTTTTGAATTGACAAAGCAAAGTATGAAAAATAAGAATATGTGTTACCCTTTCTGGAAATAAAACAGTTTGTGTTATGATGTTCAAACACCAAATTGCTACCTTTTGCAAGGAACCAAGTCTGCATTAACCACACATACTTATTATGAACATGCAAACAAACATGATCTGATAACATTGCCTTTGAAACTGATTGTCGCTCTGGCTAAGAGCTGCAACATTTGATGGACAGGATTTGTTCGGGGTATGCGCTGGGTGACGGCGAAGCAGGGGAGACCTGAACAATGTCGACGTGATGCGTGGTTTATCATGATTACCGTTCAATTACACTGTGATGGTGATACAGATGGTGGACGACAAGGAGGTTCACAGCTCATCGGATTCCGGATTCTTCACCCCCGACAGGGTGCTCAACCGACTGTCAATGAATAATTCATCTACAAAAGGTCCTCTGCCGGGCTGACGTTGGGAATCTTCTTGTTTCTTGTTTAGGGAGAGCGACGATTTCCCTCCCGCTCCCAGAGCCCCCTGGCGTGCCAACCACTGCCCGGTGTTTACACAGCAATGCCTTCCCAGCGGTGTCAGTTGCGGAGTCTGAACGCCCCCCCCCCCCTTTTGTCATCCTGCTCCCCCTAATCGGGGCTTCACGTTTCCTCTCCCCCCCCTCTGCCCTTCTCGCAAAGGTAGAGGTGAGCGAGCGAGCGAGTGGGCCTTACCCATGCAGGTTACAAAGTAAATACGCAGACAATGCACCTCTTTCAAGGGTCTGTCAATCCACATATAAAAGTTTGCGTGTGTGTTTTTTTTTCGTAACATATCCTATCAGCTGCACAGCCTTCTGGAAGCAGCACATCGTTTGAGCGGCATTTTGTTTAACACAAGCAAAACTCTGGAGCGGCTTTGACATTCAATGTCTCATCAGCGGAATCAGGCTTGCTCTACCCACTGCTGGTAACTGCTCAGATGTTCATAGGCAAAGGTGCCTCACTGTTACATAGGAGGTCCTACTTTGACACGAAACGAATGTGCTACGTAACACAAAGCGCAAACCACTCCTGAGCAAGTGATTCTTTTTTTCTCAGGTCAGGCGATCATGATTCCAGCCAGAGGTCGATAGGCAGCACTGAGAGGCTCAACCGCTGAATCCATGGACACTCTGCGTCTGAGAGGTCCACTATTCAGTGTGCCCTTGCGTCACGGGCCATTGATCGAGAGGAGGGGCAATCGAGAAGTCCCCTTCCAGAACGAAAGGGAGGGGGGGAACGGAGCCTCCTTGTAAACGAGGCACGGGCTCGTAGATTCACATGCGAGGCGGCGTGAATAGGTGCCCAGTGGGTGGCACGAATCACCGTCGAGAATTAAATGTCATGGAACAAAAAATGAATTCGCACTGTAAAAACGCACAACGCACCGTGTCAGAATGGGTTCATCGGCTGCCTTCCAATATCACACAAATAAATTACGAATCTGCAAATATAACACTGCGATATTTTGTTCTTGGGCTTAGCGGTGGTATGCACGTGTGTATGTCTAACTTCTTTCTCACCCTACGTAGCCAACCGTGCTAATCGTAGGTGCGGTGGTTTGCACACTCCGCCAAAAACCCCGCAACCTGAGTTCAATCCCCATCGACGGCTACGTGATATCTAAACCCGTCCTGGGCACCCACCCCCTGCGCCAACCCACGCTGACCAGCGTGGTGAAGTATGGTCAAACAACAACCCCCCCACCCCACCTCCTCGCCCCATGACCAACACGTTGTGGTTAGATTGTCATCGAGCAGTGGACTAAAACACGGGCGGTAATTATTGTTGTTGTTGTTGTTATTCGATGCAGTTGTTGCTTTGAACTTTTATCTTTTTGGTCCACGGGACTACTTAATCGTCGCTGCGGCGAGGAGACGGCTAGGAAGGTGACATGACGGTTGCTAAGCAGGGATTGTGATCAAAGAGATCAGACGCGTGGCTGACGATGTCACTGAAATCGCCCATCGGAGGCAAGCGCTGCTGCTCCTCTGACTTCGGGACGAAAAGCGGCACCCGACCCCAGCCACTTTCGTGGCCACCGCCCTTTGCCCATTCTCACCAGATCCACCAAACCCTGGCAAGAAAGCACACGAGGCAGATGACATGTAGGGGAGCTGGCACACCAGATGCCCGTGAAGAACAGGAGGCAGGTGATAGATACATAGAAGGGGTCTGGAATCCCAGATGCCCGCACAAGACGAGGCAGATGATTGTTAGAAGGGGACTTGACATCCCAGATGCCCGCAAAGCAGGCCGTGTCCACATTTAATGCCAATTTTCTACTCGGGAATGCGTCGCCGGCCCTCGTGACTCTGTGCTAACACGCAGTCGGCAGGCTTTCGCGACCGATATTATCAATAATAATAATAAACGTGTCGTTAAACCCATCACCATCCTACACAGCCAGTTAGTAAAGGTTTGTCACGTAAACAAAACGTGCCAATTAGCTACTTAATCCAGCACGCCGGTTTTGTGTGTTGGAGAGTAAACGCACAAACATTGACATCTTCTTGGTTCTTTCGGTAAAGTGACGTAGAAAGGAAGTAATAAAATAATAAAAATAAAACATAATAAAATAACGTTTTATTTGTATTATTTTATTACTTCCCTTCTACGTGACTTTACCGAAAGAACCAAGAAGATGAATCCCTGCAGTCACGAAAGCTTTAAATCGAAACATTGACATGTTGCGGACGACGTTTCGCTGCCGATTACAACCAACTTCATCCTCGTGACTTTGATGCTTGCGGGGCGGGGGGAGGAGGGGCGGGGGGGTGGTCCAGAACCTTTGGATCGAATCCAATCGGTGACTTCTACAAGCGCGAGCTCGGATAAGGATCTCGTGCTTGGCTATGCCGCGCGCACGTGCTTTAAATTTGTGCAATTAGCGCGCTTCTGGCAATGGTCATGAACTGCAGAAAAAGCCACAAAGCCGGAGAGGCCACGAGTGGCGATGGAGGCGTTGAGCAAGCGTGGTCGTGGTGTACCGAGCTCAACTAGACACGCAAACGCTCGCCTGACTCCAGTGGTACCGTAACCTTTTACTGCAGCCTTGCAATCCCGTTGGTTCTCAATCGTAAACACGAACATGTGGAATCGTAATAAGTACACAGGGGTTTGATGAAACGAAGTAGTTGGGACTTTGGTGCCCGTGCTTAATTTGTGCTTCGTGTATTTACATTCTAAAAACGATCTGGCCACGTCTCGTACCTCCAGAAAGGGCATATCGCACCCGCAGGGAGTGTAGCGTGCACCCCGGGTTAATAAAAAAGAAGAACTACTGCCTTCCTCCTAACCAGCTAGCTTACAAGCCACTTACATTAGCTCTGCACTAGCCCTTATTAGCTAGCTTACCAGCCACGAGTACTAACTCTAGCCCTAACCAACTACTGTGCGTTTGTGAAAACGAGTTTTATAGCTCATCGCATTCCTCCAGTGTACATATTCTGCTTCTGAGCTTGCCTACCAGCCACCTGTACTCGCTCTACTGCGAGACATAACCAGCTAGCCAACCAGTGAAGTTTCAAGTTTCATGTATTAGGTATAGCCCTGTGAGCCATGCGGCTCTTGAGTCGGGTGCAACCGCAACAAACTAAATATGAACGGAGAACATCTTAAAGCGACGACGCGCAACAGAAACATCCTGGATAAACCAGCAAATCTTCCAGCAAAAAACACCGTATTACAACCTGTGTGCATACATCCCAGTGTGATGCAAGTCAAACAATAACAAACATAAGACATTTTAGATTAAAGTTATCAGGCCAACTCCGCACTTCCGCAAGAAACGTGGTTTAACCATATGTTTTCGAAATCACAAAATAAAGCTTTAAAAACAATGTAACAACAGTAATCATAGGAACTGTGATTCAAATTTAACAATAAACGATATACATAACATGTACGACCAAACTTGCAGCAATGGCTGGCAGCATGACACTCCCAGTGTATGATGTGTGAGTGAGTCAGTGGTAGTGGGAGTGAGTGCATGATGTGTGAGTGAGTCAGTGTATAATGAGTGAGTCAGTGTATGATGTGTGAGTGAGTCAGTGGTAGTGTGAGTGCATGATGTGTGAGTGAGTCAGTGGTAGTGTGAGTGAGTGCATGATGTGTGAGTGAGTCAGTGTACGATGAGTGAGTCAGTGTATGATGTGTGAGTGAGTCAGTGGTAGTGTGAGTGAGTGCATGTGTGAGTGAGTCAGCGTATGATGAGTGAATGGGTCAGTGGTTAGTACTAACTCTACTCCTCGCACTAACCAGCTATCCTACCTAGTATTAGCACCACCCCGAGTCCCCAACCAACAAACCAACGAACCACTGTTATTGGTTCTACCCTTAGCCCTATCCAACGAGGCAACCAGCCACTAAGCATTAACTCTACCTCCTCACTCCAACCATGTCGCCAACTGGTGTCAGCCCTAAGCCTCGTCTCATATCCGCAAGATAAAAAAATAATTTCCACTGCGCCCCTTTCTTATCCGTCTGTTCCCAGCGAGTCGTCGACAGACACGTGGAGACAGCTACCCCCCCCCCCGCATCATGCAACGCGACACCAGAGACGTCTTTGGCCCCGCGTGTTAATTGCCGGCGTGAAGCGGGTCCGGGTGAATGGGCAGAGGCTTTAGCGCAATTATGCACCAAATAAATGATGAGGGTTTCATGGCGATAGTCGATGAAACAAAAATCTCAAGGAATGCGTTCGATCTCACGAAAGGTCCTCGGACCGCTGAGCGGGGGTCCCGAGAAAACATGCTCGACGTTGAGCCAACGTTGAGTCACGAACGTTGGACGAACGTTGGCACAGTGCTCCGTGTTCAGTGGGGTTAGGCTCGGATAGAGCAAGGATGGGAAGCCGCAATGCATTAACGTGGCCACGTTTACGACTGGACGTCTGTGAAAAAAGCTTCATAGTTCATCGGATTCCTCCAGATTTATTAAATATTCTGATTCTGATAAACAGGTTGTCAGAGGACGGTGGGCCCACATGACTGGGCACTGCAGCAACATCCATTGTTGTACTGTACTATGCTGTCACGGCTATGCTCCCCTCTCCTTGCCCAGCGTGGTGAAGCATGGTCAAATATTCACACGGAGTACTAATCCAGCAGTGGATTTACAAACGCGCCCGTATATGTCAGCATGATTGATGAAAGTCCATGCACGGCGGTCAGCCGTTTCCAGTATGTGCATTGCATAAAAGATGAAGAGTCGAGAGTGCACGCTTAGCGGCTCCAACGGGAGATCCGGAGCGCACACACTGAACGGGGAATCACGAAAGGTGCGTTGGAATGTTGGCAAAGAAGACGCGTGGGGCGAGAGACGCACGCTTGGAGTTAAACCGAAAGAGCGAGAGAAGAACATGCGGTTTAGAGAAAAAAAGTAACATTTAAAAAAAAACTTTTTTAAAAACACGCTTTTATTAAATGTACTAGGAATTGAAGAACTCCACGACTTCAAGAAGTGGCCCCGAAGCTTGCCATAACGTAAGGGGCCGTGGTGATTTACAGCCAACGTCAGTTGAGCGTGGACAATTAGACCCAAGCCGAAACATAACATATACAAATATGGTTTCAAAGTATTTTTTTTTCATTTTTTATGATATAATATTGTATTGTCATCAGTATGACATAAGTAAACCAAGTGTGCAGTCGATACCACATTGGGAAGTGGGTTAAAAATGAGTTACAAGATTTGAGGATACAACAACAACGACAACAACTTAAATTTCGATTTAAAGCTTTCGTGACTGCAGGGATTCATCTTCTTGGTTCGTTCGGTAAAATCAGGTAGAAGGGAAATAATAAAATAATAAAGATAAAACAATAAAATACAATTCTCACGACGTTTTGGCCACAACGCAAGCAGCCGTCCTCAGGTGAAGAACATGTCTGTCGGAAAGACAGCGTCTGAATTCATTCATTATTTCCCTTCTACGTGACTTTACCGAAAGAACCAAGAAAACGACAACAACAACAACAGACAGAGTGAGTTAAATAAAAGCGTGTAAAACGAAACGCGCGCAGGTTAATGGCACGGTCCACACTATTGAGAGGGGCAGGCGATGAATGTGGGCACGGTGCAGGCGACATTGCTCGAAGGGATGACGGACGACGGTCAAGATGAGATTTTAAAAAAACACAACGGAGTTTGCGACAAACCCATCGCGTTTGTTGGACAGCCCAGTGCGTGTGGGATACGTCCGTGAACGTCGTACACACAACTCGACGCTTGTTATTCTCGACAGCGGTGGCACGTGTCGAGTGCGAACAGAAAGCTGCAAACAAAAGACGGCTCAAAATAGAGATGGGACTGCTGAAAATAGAATGCTCGCCAAATCCGAGTGTGAAAGTAACGACACTTTTTTTGTACAATCAGCTAAGACGGCGCTGCACTCGGGCATGCTTCAACCCCGGTTAATAGATTTACATCCCCCCCCTCCAATTATTTCAAAAGTCTTGCGCCCTATATGTGATGGGTCACAGTCGTTTAACAGCTTAACCTCGCAAGCTGCGTGGAGTTCACGATGCCCCATCGTTTCACGGGGAATGCTCCCATCAATCATAACATCTGATAAAGCAGCTGCTATCGGTCTGAAGCGTGCCTGGTTCTGCTTGATGGAATCCAGAAGGTTGGAACCGGACCAGACTTTACCTTCACATATCGGTGCTGGAAAGCCAAATTGGCTGATAGACTAAACACATATATAATTGTAAAAGCTACGGTTCTGTAAGACTATGAAACAAACTCAACACATCCCTCAATAACACTGTTGCTATTTAAAGGATAAAATATCTGACAGGCGATACTTGGGGCAATGCTATATATTTTACCATTGACGAATGCGTTGATATGTATTATTATTTAGTATGCATGTGCGCCACTGCCTATGCAGCAAACAGCAACAGCACATGGCCATTTGTATGTTTACTCAGTCATTCGCCAATGACTATCCACAAGCGAGCAATCGTTTTTTATTTTATTGTACGATATTGGCTGTTTTGCGATCAGAGATCTATTTTAAATCTGCTAAACCAGCAGTAGAGGTCACATGTAGCGGTCCTGACTGCTGATGAGACCCATAAAGTGGACACCCCCCCCTGCAGTTTGCTTTCTCAAACAATCAGAATCAGAATCTGTGTTTATGCTAGAGGAATCCGATGAGCTATAAAGTTATTTTTTTTTATAGATGCCCAGTAGGGGCACGGGGTAAGAGTTAGAAAGGCCTATGAGCCCCCCCCCCATACCGCTTTCACCAACAGACGCTGACCAGATTGGTGAAGTATGGCGAACGAACATCCACGGAGTGTGGAAGCCTTCACCCAGCAGTAGATTGATAAATGACCCCTACATTAATATAAACTGTTATTGTTGTATTCTGCAGCGAGATTCCGCGTGATTGCTCCAGGCACTAGAGGCCGCTAAATCCACAAAAACCTTTTTTTTACGATCGATTTTCGGACAATCTATTGAATGACCCTTGGAATGAGAGGCGGAGGGGGAAGCTGGGTGGGTGGTGATGGGTGGAAGCGATGGCTGGGTGGTTCCACGGCCAATAATTAATGTTGAGCGCAGTGAGTTGGAAGTGGCGAGAGAAGGAGTTTCTCAAGACCATCACTTCATCACTTTGGGGCAGGCAAGGGGGGTAGGGGCCGGAGGGTGGGTGGGTGAGTGGGTGGGTGGGGGGCTCTGTGGAGAGGGGTGTGGATTTATCCCAGACCGCGAGACTCTTGAGTCTTACGGAAACGCTGACGTCAAAGAAAAGCAGCTAGAAGAAGAAGTAGAAAAAAAGAAGGGGGATAACTTTTTTATTTGGGGGGGCGGGGGAGAGGGGAGAGTTCTGGCAAGGAACGAAAACTGTTAAACAGCCCCTACGAGGTCGGGAACACGCTCGCTCTTCCCGCTTGCGCGACACACGGGGAAGGGGCATGACGACGCGAAGAGTTCCATAGCCGGAGAAACTTTTTTTGACGGACGCGTGGCCGCCACCACTCCCCCCCCCCTACTCGCTCGCTCGCTCGACTCCACCCGAGTAAATTTTTTTCTCTTTTCTTTTTTGGCAACTTCAAACTGTTGAGAGGGCCGGGCAAAGGGGATATCTTTCGCGACGAAGTAAGAACGGAACTTCTGGCTTGCTTGCTTCACGGACTAACGGCGAGCGTCATCGTCTCCGCAGACGCGCATCCAGCAGTGAGTGGCCGTGCGTGGACCATTTTGTTACATTCCAAGGCGCTGGATATTCTCCGAGAGAGAGAGAGAGAGAAGGCTCCTCTCCGGGTTGAGGGACCCTCTGGTCAAAGGAGCTAGCTCCATGTGCCCCGCGCACTAGCTCAGCAGGACCGTCCATCACGATCGCCATGGGCACTCTCCGGATATCGCTGTTGGCTGTCATCTACCTGGGAGCCGTGTTCCTCTCGCCCTGTCTGTCCACCTTCTCGTCCTCGGCACGCTATCACCCGCAGTCTTCGTCCATCAGCCACGGGCAGCTGTCATCAAGTCGCCCCGCCAGCAGACACAGGTAAAATTAATCGATTTGCATTCATGGCGCGCCCCGTCTAGGACCACGCCGCCGTGAACGCGCTCCTATCGCTCAGAAGCTGAGCAGGGTTTTCGAGCCTATATAGTCGGTGTTACGGGCTGCGGGGTCGCGCTGTGGACGGTGCAGGGACATCTATGGTTGTACTGTACTTATATGCTCCAACGTCTGCGCTCCCCACCTTTCCCGACTGCTGACTGGCGTGGTGAAGTAAGGTAAACGAAAATCATCGAAACGACTCGCACTGCCCATAGAGGCCTTCATCCAGCAGAGGACTTGCAAAGACCTCACGATGAACGTGGGAACATTTCAACGCCGTGCAGTCGTTACCGATCTGGGAAGCTAAGCAGGCTTGAGCTTGGTTAGTACTGGGGTGAGAGGCTGTCTGCCAATACCTGGTGTTGTCCACCGGCTTGTGGTGCGAGATGGACAAGGAGGTGGTGGACAGCAATGGATTATTGAATCGATCTGTGCGGAGCTTTGAATGTGTTTCTCTCGCATCCGTTTGGCGGTTTTGTCCAGGCTCTCAGGTTCCCCCCCTAAACGAAAACAAATTCTCGTTAATCGAACCTGCTAATCATTCCTCGCCTGGTACACAGGAGGCCGTGGGTTCGATTCCGACTCTGACGCCTGCTGCTATATATTTGGAGTTTGCGTGTCTCTCTCTCTCCCCGTGATCGCGTGGGTTTTTCTCCAGGCCCTCCGGTCCCCCCCTCCCCCCTCCGCATTTAAAAACACGCGTTTAGAGTATCCGGCTGCTGTACATTTCCACTTGATAAGCCACTTCGTTGAGCGATCATTTGTGGCCAGGTCGCTTCTGAAAGAGAGCTACGTAGCTCAGTGGCACTTACCTGGTAAAATAAAATATGTTAGGACATCCGATGAAGCAAGGACCCTCTTTTAAAATGAATCTTGGGAACTCAGTGAAGTTGTCCTGCGTAAACATAGGGGGTGTATATATATGGCACAATAAAATGTGCTTAAGCGATAACCAATTAAAACAAATTCTCTGACACACTGGGGTTGGAGTGTCCGGGATTGGCGTTTGAATTTTGTGAATGATAGCAACAACACAAAACAAGACTTTAACGTTACGGTCCGATATGTCATTATGACACTTTAGTCACGTGACTGAAGAAGGAGGATGATTTCTCCACAACTCTGGCAGTCCGCCTGATGATGCTGGTTGTAATTACTGGCGAAACGTCGTACTCGAATTGTAAACGTTGTGGTTTTACTCGCTGAACTTGTAGCGAACCGGCATGTTTTTGTTTACGTGACAAGCATTACTAATTGGCTATGTCGGGTGGTGGCGGGTTTAACGACACATATTTACGTAATGTAACCCCAAAAAAACCCTCTATTATGGGCCATGTTTGATTTAAGCAAGGTCTTGACCATTTTTTTGACAAGTGAATGAATTGTGCGGTAAGATTCCATAACTTTCAGAAATGGGACGGTTATGTGTTCTGTACAGCATGCCTATAATAAAAGTGCACGTTATGTAAGAAGTGTAATATAAATCTTGATAACCCGCAAGGACTCACTGCCCAGTTGTTTGTTGAGAGTCGGTGGATTAACTGCATTGAGTGAACTAATACACTCATTGAGCAGCCACGATAAAAAACGAAATAATTGCAAAAGTTATTGTCAGGCGTTTGAATTATAACACCATGTGATATTTTCAACATAAAATAAATGTGGATTATCAAGTCCTTTTGACGTTGCTTCTACAGCGTAGAGTAACCCTCGTAATATTAACTCACTTATTGAGTTTGGCGGTGGGTGGTATTGATTTTGCTTCCCATGGCGTGCCTTCATATCGCAATGCTCGGGGTGAACAACACTTGCCACATTGGTCTTCACCTACCCGTACTGACCAGCGTGGTGAAGTATGGTCAGATAACCACCCCACCCCCTTCCACGACCCGTAGCGGATTGAAAAAAGAGGGCTGTCGTATAGCTACATTAGTCATCGTCGCGTTGCTGACAACAATTGGGCCAACATGGGCATTTGTCAAGATATGCATCTGAGACATTGTCCATCGACGGTGTTATGTACACGTTCGTGTGGCCACTTAAATCGAAGCTCTAGACACACATAACCGATGTAATGTCCTTACCGCGCACTTACGATTAGCACGGTCGGCTACGTACTGTATGAAAGAAGTTCAACATACATACAATGGCAATGAGATGACAAAACATAATCATAGCTTCGTCGCTCATCCAAGCCAAAGTGGCACGGTTGATTTAACAACTCGTATCTTGAGTGTCTGGGCACTCCAAGCACCGCGATTTCGTCAGCGAAAGTCGCCGGATTATTGGGCAGATGGCGCCCCGTAGTGGAACCGACGTCGAAAAGCCTTTGAAGTGCATTCGTTGTGTCACACAAGACAAAGACAAAGATCCCCCGTATAGCCTTGACAGACTGTAGGGGCAAGCGCTGTTAGCGAGCACCTATAAAGGCCGGCACGGCACACGAAGGGATTGGGTGGCCAACACCACGCCCGGCCGCCTTTGTCTCCCTAGCGGCGATGTTTACACATCACACCAGGTACTCATTTGAGGCTGAGTCGACTTAGGGGAGGCCCAGGACCGGGACCGGTTCAGATAATCGTCACTGGTGTTGGCCGTGAGCGGGAATCGAACTCGGGTCGCCAGGTTCATAGCGCAGCGCGCTAACCGCTACACTACCGCTCCCCACACACACGCACGCACACACACGCGCACACGCACGCACACACACACACGCGCACACACACACACGCAGACACGTTGCGAACCTACAACGTCCAGGGAGGACCTGGTGGCACGCGCGCGCCTGTGATCCAGCGCTTTGGAGGCAAAGGGTTGGTGGGTCGCGTAGAGATTTGTGAAACTCCCAAACCCCGCTGGGCCGTGGGATGGCCAGGAGATGGTAGTACGGCAAGTGGACTCTTGTAACCTGTCTTTGAGTGTTTTCCCCGAGATCCCGTGGTGGGTGTTTTGTTGTTGTTTACGGCACGTCGATATCCTCCGACTTGCTTGAAAAAGGAATTGATATCAAACACTCAATGCAGGACCCTCCTCAAAGCGTCTCAATGCTCAACGAGGCTTTCCGAGATACACACGGGACAAATGGCAAGGGTACATGTTTGGCATTGATTGAAAGATGTATGCATGTATGTGGAACTTCTTTCGCACCGTACTTAGCCAACCGCACTAACCGGGGATGCGGGGTAAGGACAACACAGCTATAGACAGAAAAGCAGTTTTAAAGAAATTAGTTTTAAATGTTGATTTAAAAGTGCATGAAGATCATAAACATCTCATCATCATCATCATCCAGTGTTGTGTCCGTAGACAAGTCAGAGGCACACGTCTCTTTAACATGAAACAGGCGGATTTAGCCACAACTCTGGCTGTCTGCCCGATGATGCTGTTTGTAATTACTGGCGAAACGTCGTACTCGAATTGTAAATGTTGCGGGTGTTACTCTCCAACACACCGGTATGCTGCACGAGTAACGAATTGCCATAGGTTTTTTCTTGTTTACGTGACAAACCTTTCTAATTGGCTGTGTCGGGTGGTGGCTGGTTTAACGACACACACTTATACTATGTGACCTCCTTTACCAGTGGCAAAATATAGTAATAGGTTTTTACCCTTTCAACTGGTACAAAAACTGACACCTTATACAAGGCATCATGTTTGCAATAACCACAACACAAGCAGTCAAAATGCAAACAAAAAGAAACATCGCTGATGATGATAATGATATGCACTGTCCTTGAAGTTGATTGGTTCACACCCGAGACAGCTTTTCTTAGAGCCTATTCTCCATTGGTGTTGGACCAGATGACGCCAAAAGGCGTACAACTCAAAGACAGCGCACTATCAGAGTATTGAGAGCTCGGGGTAAGCAAATCCGAGCTCCTCCATGATGGAGGCACGCTTCTTCCCCGTTGTTTTCCCCTGTCTCCCACCTGCACGCGCGCCCTTCCTTGCATCGACCACGACTTTCCCTCCTCGTGGTATTTTCCCTATGGATTGTGGGGGGGGGGCGTCTTCCCTCGATCACCATCTTCAGCTCATTCCCTCCAACCACTACCCACGCGAATCCAGATTATTATTCCTCTTCCGAATATACGTCTATGGGTCTCTACGTCCATGGGTCGCGATGCAAAGACTGCGCATGGTCTCAATCGGTGTCTGTGTGTAAGTTTGTGGAAATGTATGAGTCATTACCTAAGTCCATCATGCATCCCTGTGTCTTTGAGTCACTCGGCAAGTCTGTGTAAGTCGATGGGTCTCTGTGCAAGTCGATGTGTCTACATGTACGCCTATGGATCTGTGTAGAAGTCTATGGTTCTCCGTGCAAGTATATGGGTCTTCATGTAACTCTATGGGTCCCTTTTCTAAATCTATGGGTCCCTTTGTAAATCTATGGGTCTCCGTTTAAGTCTACAGCATGCATCAATACAGTTCCACCCCTCAATTCGCCTTCTCTGGACGAATAATCCCCTCTCTACATGTTTAATAAAGCAGACCCACATCTTTTTCCCAATGCTGCAGACGCGCATTATCTCATGACTCGGTGCGGCAATTAAGTGCTTACAGGAATTGACCGCATCTGGTAATTGCTCGCTCGCTCTCTCTCTCTCTATATCTCTCCAGTTTGTTTGTGTGTGTGTGTGTTTTTTTAGCGAGCAGCCTCTAAATTTAGAGCTCATGCCCTTATCGCATTGATTGTTTCTCTTAGTCATTTATACAGTCCCCCCCATGGGAGAGAGTGACTGCAAGGGCAACGCACACTGATGGCTGTGGCCTCAACAGAATCCGATGGACTGACCGCCTCTCGGGGCCTCTTTGTGCAGGGACACCGGAGAAACTCCTCTTATCCGTAACGATATGAGACAAACAGTATCGCGGATCTCCATCACACTGGTCAACAACAAAAAACACATTTTTTTTCTTGCCTGGACTTTTGCAGCTGTTTCAGACTAATTTCGGGGTGCTGATTCCAAATCTGATCTCAGATTTGCTCTATCACATCATTTTAATGCTATCGGCATACCCCATTTTCATTGATTTTACCCGAAATTAACTCTGTCACTTATGATTGCAAGTTGTTGCGAGTCAGTGACTACTTTAGTGTTAAAATATGGTGCTGTATTTTTAGGATAGTGTGTTTATAATATAATTTTATGTAGATATCCACATTTATTTAATATTTTTCTTCTGCAGTTTTTATTGAAAATGCATATTTAATATCTCAAAAACCTGATGTGATAGACAAAACTGATGCCAGATTTGGAATAAGCACCCTAAAATTACATTAAAACCGTTGGATACCTTATCCCAGAAAAAGTGTGTTGACCAGTGTTATCCGCGAGGCTGTCCGCGATTTCGCTCCATTTATCCGTGGGAACATTGTTGTGGATGATCGCGGATACGAGGAAGAATTAGGAGCCACTGAGAGCAGACGCTGTCTTTCCGACGGCTCTTTTTCTTCACCTGAGGACGGCTGCTTGTGTTGTGGCCGAAACGTCGTGAGAATTTTTATTTTATTATGTTTAATTTTCATTATGTTATTATTTCCCTTCTACGTGACTTTACCGAAAGAACCAAGAAGATGAATCCCTGCAGTCACGAAAGCTTTAAATCGAAATTTAGACGCAGAGAGGTTTTTTTTTTGTTGCAGACCCATTTGGCGCTGTTGGCGCGACAGAATGAGTCCGTGGAATAAGGGAGGAGGAGGTGCAAGCGTGAGTCCTATGCAGCCAACGGCAAGCGATGCCACACAATCAACAACCAATGGCTGGAGATGAGTTGGCATGGGATCTAGCGTGGGGTCGAGCATGGAAAGGAAATCGATATTATATTTATCGACTCCGGTTCCATAGTTCCACATACGGGGCAAGCACACACCCAGGGTAACATTCATTGGATATGACACACACACACACCTACTTTTACATGAGGTTTTTTTGGGTTATATCGCGTAAATGCATCGTTAAACCCGCCACCACCCGACACAGCCCGTTAGTAAGGTTTGTTGCGTAAACTGACACCTACTTTTCATTATTATAATTTATCCCTCTTATTTCACAGGCAGACAGATGCTATATGAATCATTGTGTGTGTTAACCATGGCGGTAGTGTAGTGGTTAGAGCACGGCACGACAAACCTGGCTACCCGGGTTCGATTCCCGCTCACAGCTAACACCAGTGACGATTATCTTAACCGGTCCTGGGCCTTCCCCTAGGTCGACTCAGCTTGGTGCGACGTTTAAAAAACATTGCCACTGGGGAGACAAAGGTGGCCGCGCGTGGTGTTGGCCACCAAACCCCCCTCATGCGCTGTGCCGGCCTTCATAGGTGCTCGCTAACAGCACTTGCCCCAACAGTCTGTTGAGGTTATACGGGGGGGATCTTTGTCTTTGTTAACCGTCCGTCTGCCCGTCCAAACCAGGAACTGGTGCGCGTACATGGTGAGCAAGACGGTGACGTGCCCGGCGGAGGATGGAGTGGAGACGTTTGTCAAAGCCGAGTACCATACCTGCATGTGGGGTCATCTCAACTGCCAGCGCGCCGTCACGTACGTACACACAACAACAGCAACGCTGCCCCCAACACCCGCCGTTCACCACTAAGTGCCGGTGATGTCACCACGGCGCCTGTGCCAGGCCAGGTGCACTTTGAGGCTATCACGCAGAGTGTCGAAGGCTCGAGGATAGGAGGTCACGGGACGGTCGAACGTTGCACCATCGTTCTCTCCCCAAAATCGCATTGGCAGGGCCTGCCCCCGTGTGAATCACATACTTTTTGGCGAGGCGGTAAGAGCGATGTAAGGGCACGTTCAATTTCCGTTTTCTGCTCAAGTCTTAATAGTAACGATGAAAATAAAATTGTTCCATGGGCTTTTTGACTGGACAGATGCACCGTCTCCACGCAAGTTCATGCCAGGTCCGTCAAGAACAAATATCTCGGGATTTATTGATCCATATCCTGACTACGCTGCCAGTAACTGGCATCAATTCTAACTCTCAAAGCAAGTCAAGTGCGGGAGTGCGCGCACTCCTCGACAGCTGCTATACCCTCCATTGGGTGGCCCCATGGCACAGCCCCCCAAGGCCACACCAAGTATACATGAGTGTGTGGGTTCGATCCCGACCCCTGATACATGTATATTTGAAGTTTGCCCCGTGGTCGCATGGATTTTCTCCGGCTCCTCTGGTTTTTCATTCCAGATAAAGAATCGACAACATGCGTTTAGAGTATTTGGCTGCCATAAATGTCCACGTGCTAAGCCACTTCGTTGGGCTATCACTTGTGGCCAGGTCGTTTCTGAAAAAGAGCTATATAGCTCAGTGGGCCCTTACCTGGTCAAATTAAAAAAAATTGTTAATAGTTTCTTCCAATTTCCTCGCTGTTGGTCGCAGCTGCCAATCTGCTGCGGGTCAGGAAAGCCAAGGTTGTGATTTTGACCTCTTCAGTGTGTAAACCCCTCCCCAAGTATACACGTGGACTTTCTGGCATGGCAGCCCTTACTAAGCTATATTGCTTTGATTGCCCATCGTATATGAATAAATTACTTAAACATCGAGCCCTGTAATTTAACTCGGTTGAGTTGTTTCCCCACGACTTCATACAGAACAGGCCTGCAATACAAGTGGGTGTTCACGTGGGATTATGCTGTAATTGGATTCAACAATGTGTTTCAACTCCACTCATCCATCTTCCCCATACGAGGATTATTTACGCGGTGCTCAAAATGTAACTGAACAATGCAGATGCGATAGGAATCCAAATTGGATTGCATCGGCTTCACGTCGCTTATTCTGTGATCGTAATCATACAACCCAGCGGTGTTTCGTTTGCCTGCAGGTATCGTACCTTTGTACGGCCACAGTACAAGATTGCCTACAAGACGGTGAATGAGATGGAGTGGCGATGCTGCCCAGGCTACAGCGGGAACGGCTGCACCGACGGCCCCGCGCCCAGCCCTGGAGACACCTCATCATCCTCTTCCTCGTCGTCCTCCTCATCACCCTCCTCCTCATCCTCCTCCTCATCACCGTCTTCCCCAGGCTCGGGCCAAGCGAGGCCGAGCAACGGGGCCTCTGGCTCCCTCTTCCCAACCAGGAACGGTGGAGGCTCACGGCCCGCGGTGGTAGGCGTCCCCACGGCGCACCGGCCTGGTAGCCTGGGCCCGGCGCCTAGGCCCGATCGACCCTCGCAGCGCCAACGGCCTGGCGGGCTGGTGCCACCGCAGCAGCATCCACACCCTAATGGTGAGCGGTAGAGTGAGACTTGTGGCGAACGTCAGGGCAGGGTTGACGTTGGGCGAGGTTAAACGGGGACGTCGCCAAACGCAAGCGACGGCATGGAACGCCCACAGGACGCGAAGTCCTGAGATATGGTCGCCGTTATGGTGCCTTATGTCAGTGGCCGTAGACAAATAAAGTACTGGCTTCTGTAATGAACTAAAATTTTTTTTTTTCTAGAATGGTTATCATTAGCCGTAAAAAACTCTCCGCTGCTGGACAAAAGCTTCCTCAAGTTTGCAAACAACTTTTATTGAAATAAATGGCAGCACTTATGCGAATATAAAACGTTGAATTGGAAAGCTCCTCATTGCGTACTAATATGTTATTGCATAACATTGCAAGTTAAGCCTGCTGTGACCTTCAATTAAACACTGATGTCCGTACTATTAGTGTCTATGCCTTAGTCATGGTTACCCATATCAAAGCTTACTTGTGTGTGACAAGCAGTGTATGGGACTTTTTCATGTGTAGGGTAAGTGTCGGGAAGTGTTCTGAATTCTCACCTCATTTTAGTGGCTCTTGCAAAACTGGCGAGCACATTGCACGTTTCAGCAATTTCCAGGACAATGCATAAATTATCAGAGTGTGTTTTTTTGTGGTTAATGCACACATGATTCCTTGTAAAAAGGTTCCAGTTTTGTTGCCTTAAAAAGGGGGAAACCCCTATTTTTATATTTTGGTACTGGCAAAGGAGGTCTAATGATGTAGATGCTTACCCCGAGCCCTCATTACTTTGATAGTGCATTGTCTTTGAGCTGTACGCCTTTTGGCGTCCTCTGGTCTAGCACCAATTGAGACGAAGCTCAAAAGAAAGCCGTCTCTGGTGTGGACCAATCAGTTTCAAGGACGATGCATTTATTATGAGAATGTGTTTTTTGTTTGCATTTTGACCACAAGTATTGTGGTTAATGCAGTAACATGATTCCTTGTAAAAAGGTTTCAGTTTTGTTGCCAGAAAAAAGGGGAAAAACCCTATTATTTTATTTTGGTACTGGCAAAGGAGGTCTCATGATGTTTCAGTAATTGACTGAAATTATTCGGCACGCAACGACACATCAACAGAAATTGATACCTCACGTTCAGAATGCGCGCATTGAATTGTGCTCGCGAGGCTTTCGTATTTTCTTCGTTTGTGCAAAATAAATGCCAACGACATGCAAATAGTATTCCCCTTCGCAGGACGGGTCCCAGACAACCCCCACGGTGACAAAATCACCCGGCTGGAAAACGAAGTGCACCGCCTGGCGGAGGCGTTCGGCACCCTGCAGTCCACGGTCAACGGCCTCAAGCTGACGCTGGAGGAGGACTCGAGCCAGCTGCGCAGCCTCATTATCAACAGCAACGGCCACGGCAAGGAGGGCTTCCGCCCACCCATCAGCACGCTGGGACATGACACCCACCACCCGGAACCCGCAGTCCGGGGCGCTGTCACCGACGTGGCCGTTGCGTGGCGGCCATCTGACGTGCTCGGCAGGCTCGACAGGTTCAACGACACCCTCCGGCGAAAGGCCACGGCCCTGGATCAAATCCAGGGGCTCGTCCAGAGCCAAGATGCGAAGATCGACGACTTGCTGCGCAAGGTGAAGGCGTGTAATGAGCCATGCCCGCCCGACCGTGGCGGTGGCGGCAGCGACGGGTCGACATCACGGCCGGGCGGTGTGGGCACTGGTTCTGGTGGTGAGAGAGGCGATGTGAGAAATCCAGGCTCGAGCCACCCTGGGGGTCCAGGGCAGTGGCTTCCAGGAGGCACTGGAGGTGGAAACATGGAACAAGGCACTGGGACCGACGGTCAACATAGACCGGGCAGCACAGTTCCCAGATACCCTGGAGGCCCAGGTTTTTCCACGCCGAGAGGTGAAGGGCAAGGACAGGCTTGGGTCCCAGGTGTAGGTTCAGGAGATCAGGTGGGTGTTGGCCATGGATCCACCATCCCAGGTGGTACAGGCACCGGTCACACTTGGAGACCGGACTCAGCTGTTGGTGGAGAAGGAGGTGGAGTTGCTGGTGGAAGCCAATCTGGAGGACCAGTGTTTGTGATTCCAGGAGGAAGAGGGTCAGGCGATACATTAGGACCAGGGACTGGAGGAGGAGGTCAGCTAAAGGTTGATAGTCCTGGGTCTAGCTACCCAGGGGGTCCAGGCCTTTATATGCCAGGAGGTACAGGGTCAGACCAGGATGGAGTGGGTGGCCCAGGAGATAGATTTGGGCCAGGAGGTGGAGTTGGTGGTCCAGGAGGTGGAGTCGGTGGCCCAGGAGGTGGAGTTGGAGGCCCAGGAGATAGATTTGGACCAGGAGCTGGAGTTAGTGGTCCAGGAGGTGGTGTTGGTGGTCCAGGAGGTACAGGGTCAGGCCAGGGTGGTGTTGGTGGCCAAGGAGGTGGAGTTGGGCCAGGAGGTGGAGCTGGTAGCCCAGGAGGTGGAGTCGGTGGTCCAGGAGATGGTGTTGGTGGCCCAGGAGGTGGAGTTGGTGGCCCAGGGGATAAATTTGGGCCAGGAGGTGGAGTTGGTGGCCCAGGAGGCGGAGTTGGTAGCCCAGGAGGTGGAGTTGGTAGCCCAGGAGGTGGAGTTGGTGGCCCAGGAAGTGGAGTCGGTGGTCCAGGAGGTGGAGTTGGTGGTCCAGGAAGTGGAGTCGGTGGTCCAGGAGGTGGAGTTGGTGGCCCAGAAGATAGATTTGGGCCAGGAGGTGGAGTTGGTGGTCCAGGAGGTGGTGTTGGTGGCCCAGGAGGTGGTGTTGGTGGCCCAGGAGGTGGAGTTGGTGGTCCAGGAGGTGGTGTTGGTGGGCCAGGAGGTGGTGTTGGTGGCCCAGGAGATAGATTTGGGCCAGGGGGTGGAGTCGGTGGTCCAGGAGGTGGAATTGGTAGCCCAGGAGGTGGAGTTGGTGGCCCAGGAGGTGGAGTTGGTGGCCCAGGAGGTGGAGTTGGTGGCCCAGGAGGTGGAGCTGGTGGCCCAGGAGATAGATTTGGGCCAGGGGGTGGAGTCGGTGGTCCAGGAGGTGGAGTTGGTGGTCCAGGAGGTGGAGCTGGTGGCCCAGGAGATAGATTTGGTCCAGGAGGTGGAGTTGGTGGTCCAGGAGGTGGAGCTGGTGGTCCAGGCGATAGATTTGGTCCAGGAGGTGGAGTTGGTAGCCCAGGAGGTGGAGCTGGTGGCCCAGGAGGTGGAGTTGGTGGCCCAGGAGATAGATTTGGGCCAGGAGGTGGAGTTGGTAGCCCAGGAGGTGAAGCTGGTGGTCCAGGAGATAGATTTGGGCCAGGAGGTGGAGTTGGTGGTCCAGGAGATGGAGCTGGAGGCCCAGGAGGTAGAGTTGGAGGCCCAGGAGGTGGAGTTGGTGGTCCAGGAGGTGGAGTGGGTGGCCCAGGAGGTGGAGTTGGTGGCCAAGGAGATAGAGTTGGGGGTCCAGGTTCTAGTTACCCTGGGGGTCCAGGAGGTATGGGATCTGATCCGACAGATCAGCTAGATCCAGACGGAAAATTTGGTTCACAGGACACAATTCAGCCTGGAGTTCATGGAGAGCCACAGTTCAAAACACCACCACCTCCCAGAGGATCACACCCTGGAATTAACACCATCAATCATATTGATCAGGAAACCCTCGATCGAAAATTGTCGCAACTCAAAGGGGAAATTCTTCAAGAGATACAGTCGAAGATGCCACTAACTGCAGTAGATGCCAGCAGCTGTCCCTGTGACCCCGAGATCTTCGATCTCCGCGAGAGGTTAGAGGAGGGGCAGGAGTCGTTGCGACGAATGCAAGATCAGATCACGGCTTCGAACTCTGGACAGGACCGTAAGTTCGGCGACATTCATGCGCAGCTCGAAATGCTCGCTCTGACATCTCTGTCTGACGGCGCCACCGCCAACGGGCGGCCCTGCTGCGACTCAGTGCATGACTTTGACGGTCGACTCTCGGGCCTCGAGAGGAACATCTCGTCTGTGGCGGACGCTTACAGAGTGCTGAACTCCCGTCTGGACAACGAGCTGGCCGCAATTGCTGTTGCTCCGGAGGTGCTGCAGGAAGCCTCGGAGTTGACGTTCCAAGACCGCCTGGCTGACCTGGAGGGCCGGCTGAACGCGTCGGAGAAGAATGCAGAGGAGCACTGCCTCTATGCCCAGGATCTGCTGGAGACAAAATTGTCTGACCTCCAGGAGAAGCAGCGGGATGACTTGGACAGTGTAAGGGGAGACCTGGAAGCGCTGCGCGAGCTTGTCAGCGCACTGCGGGGAACGGCGCACGCCGACCCCTCTGGTCCCGTGGACTCAGTTGACCTCTCTGATGAATTGGTCAACCTCCTTAACCATCGATTCAAGGATTTGGAGAGGAAACTGAACAAGACAATGTGGGAAGCTGTTCACAATGCCAGCGGCTCGGCGAGGCCCCACAGCAGTGGCCTAGACTTACCAGACAGCCTGAGAGATGCCTTGGATCAACTGGCGAGCGACGTAGATGGATTCCACATCCAGGAATTTGCCACGAACTTGTCGGCCGTCACCAATGAGCTCAACAAACTGAAGGCACGCCTCGACGGTGGCAATTACGAAACTGGCCTCGACACAGACGGCTTCTGCTCGGAGCTCTGTGAAGCAGAGGTGAAGAGGGTTTCGGAAAGAGTGGACTCTTGCGACGATAGATACCGCGAGCTGGCTGACAGAATAGAGGCAAACAGGCGGTACGCCACATCGCTTAATCACACGTTCAACCAGCGACAACCCCA
Source organism: Lampetra planeri (assembly GCF_965212315.1). NCBI lineage: Eukaryota > Metazoa > Chordata > Hyperoartia > Petromyzontiformes > Petromyzontidae > Lampetra > Lampetra planeri. The sequence continues at coordinate 9,400,266 of NC_136128.1, read as the reverse complement.
GCCTCCCACCACTTCTGGTGGACGTGGAAGCAGCGGTGGCGGCGGTGGTGGTGGTGATGGTGGTGGTGGCAGCGGCGGCCGTGACAGTAGCAGAGGTGGTGATGGCGGTGGAGGCTTCAGTGACAATGACAATGGTGAGGACGACGTGGCGGTCCACCTCACGTTCTTGCGGGGAGAGGTGAAGACACTCAAGGGGCAGGTGCACTCTCTCAACACGACACTGAAAGGGATGAACGACTCCCTCTATAATATCGGTTTTGTCGGTGTGAGTGACACGGAGGGCAACGCCGACGATGACGACATGAGCGCCAAGATCTCCTGGATCTTCCCAGGTGAGCGCCCTCCGATCCGAGGGCACGGCCGCATCAGCAAGACCCTCGAGGGTGAAACGATAAGTTTATCCCCCGCCAAGGCCAACGGAGAGGGCGGCGGTGATGACGATGGTGGCTGCAGTGGCAAAGACCGGGAAAATTTCGAGCGGCGAATCGGCAACCTGGAGGGAATGTGCGGGAAGCTAACGTCCGTCGCCGGGAGCCTCGACCGGATCAAGGACGGCCTGAACAGGCACGTGACGGCGCTGTGGCAGTGCGTGAACAGCATGAACGTGACCCTGCGGACGCACGGCGAGGGGATTGACAGCCTGCAGGACGTGTGCGGCAACACCCGCGCCGACATCGAGGATCGCCTGAGGTCCCTCAACGACACCGTCTTCCAGATCCTGCACGACCCTCAGGATGTCTTCTCAGGTTTGTGGTAATCGACGGTCTTTGTCGGCTCGTTAAACTCCAGCTGCACCCCTCCGGGGCTTCGGTCACAACAATGATCAATGCGAATACTTTTGAAAACGCTTTCAGAATCAGAATATGTATTTCCATGTTACGTATGTATATTGAAGTTATTTCGCATGGTACGTAGTCATCCGTGCGAATTGGAGGTTCAAATACTTACAAAAACAAGCAATACAAAAACACGATAGGAGTGCAAAGTATAGGAAATGTGAATAAATCACTTAAAAATGTCCAATTTAAACTAAACTATTTTTATTTTACCAGGTGGAAACAATGGGAGCTAGTTTATTGATGCCCTCTTGCCTCCTCTGTCCACCCAGCATTCTTGATGGGTTGCGCCGCCCTTAGTCGATCAAGCAGGTCCACGTGTGGTGAGGCAAAGTCCTTGGTACTCTTTCCAAGACGTCTGGTCAGCGTGTGGAAGAGTAGGGGGGCTCTCTGAAGCTCTCCCTAATCGAAGGCCCCTTCCGCCAGCAGTGGCATGACCAAGCAATTAGAGGGCTGCACCTGTGCCTTTACCCAGTGTTAAACCCACGGTATTTACGTTTGGTTGCATACACGCCGATTTTTCACAGGACTTGGAGATTTCTCGAAGCCATCGCCTGGTGTTCCAGGACCCCCCGGCCCTGCCGGTCCTCATGGCCCCATCGGCCCTGCTGGCCCTGCTGGCCCACGGGGCCACCCAGGGGCCCAAGGACAACAGGGCCTCAAGGGAGAGGCAGGGCCACCTGGCCCAGAGGGCCAACTCGGTGAGGTCAAAGGGGCCGCAAAAGCTACAGATAATTACAATAACAGCAAAAGATAAAGCTTTGATTTTAACTTTTACAATAAATCGCAAACTACTGATCGCAAAAACAAAAAGTTAAGGGGCGTAAAAATAATTGCTACCGACAAAATAAATTAATTATTATATTTTCTTGCTGTGGATTTCACACCTGATGATGATTGATTGTGTTGCAGTCGAAACGTCCTGAGAATTTTTATTGTTTAATATTTATATTATTTTATTATTTCCCTTCTACGTGACTTTACCGAAAGAACCAAGCATATGAATCCCTGCAGTCACGAAAGCTTTAAATAAAAAAAACATAAATTAATTAAACAAATACAATTCAATTTAGACCCATTTATCTCAAGGGTATTTAAGTTTCATTTCCGATACAAGGAGCTTTCTGCATGAACTCAACGCATTCGTCAATAGCGTTGTTTAGCTTTAAAAGTAAAAGAATAGAATGAATAGGGGACGTTTTTTGGGAAATAACCCTTCTTCATGGCACATAAATCATAGCCACTGCCCAAAGGTTGTCTATCATACGGAGGCCAAAGTTGCGTTCCGTTCTCTGCGCACCTCCACGCGGATTGTTCTACAAAAGTGGTTCTTAACCTGGGGTGTACGCACCCCCTGGGGGTGCGAGACATGGCCAGATTTTTTTAGAAGGGAAATCATTGAAATAGAAGTTAAGCACGGGCACTTAAATGCAGCTACTTTGTTTCATGAAACGTATGTATTTATTTAGATTATATTTTTTTTACGATTGAAAGCCAAAGGGGTGCGAGGCTGCAGTAAATGTTAAGAACCACTGCTCTAAAGCGAACCCAGTTAGCATATTCACTTCAGGCGAGTCACACGCACACACACAAGGGGCTGCCCATTTCCCACGTGTGACGGAGCGTCGATCCACTGCCGGATTGAGGGCCGTGTAATATAGCGAAGAACAAGTTGTGTGCCGCATGCCCATACCCCCAACCCCCAACCCCCACTCCCCGCCCGCCCGCCCGCCCGCCACGCTAACGAGGGGGTCATGCCGACGGCCGCGTGCAGGTGGTTGGGGCGCGCTCTCGGGCCCCGTAGCGTTCTCCGCCGCCGTGCGCGACCATCAGCCCGAGAACACCGTCATCAAATTCGGCCTCGTGCTCGTCAACGACGGAGACCACTACAACCCCAACACAGGTGAGCGCTCTCATGGGAGGTGCACCAAGGTGTGGGGGGAGTGGGGGAAGTGGGGGGGGGGGCATGGGGTGGGGGGACTAAAATGGCCCACCACCAACGAAGTTTTTTGTGTTTGTGCAAGAACGTGTTGTGGGGAGCGGTAGTGTAGCGGTTAGCGCGTCGCGCTACAAACCCGGCGACCCGGGTTCGATTTCCGCTCACGGCCACCGCCAGTGTCGATTATTTGAACCGGTTCTGGGCCTCCCCTCGGTCGACTCAGCCTCAAATGAGTACCTAGTGCGATGTGTAAACATCGCCAGGGAGATGCTGGCCCACCCCCTCGTGTGCCGTGCCGGCCTTCATAGGTGCTCGCTAAAAGCCCTTGCCCCAAGTCTGCTCCGGCTATATGGGGGATCTTTGTCTTTTTAAGTACGTGTGGGTGTAGTGTCGTGAGAAGTGGCAGCGTGGTGGTTCGCGCGCTGCTCTACGCACCTGGCAATTAGAGTTAAATTCCCCGCTCACGACCAATACGAGTGCCGGGCAATATTTGAGCCAGTCCTGAGCTTCCCCTAGGTCGACGCAGCCTGAAATAAGGGGCCGTCCATAAATGACTTCACGCACCTAGGGAGGGGGGGTCAGACATTTGTGACGATGTGTGACGAGGGGGGGGGTTGAGAAATTTGACATCACATCAAAATGCGCAACTTTAAATAAATATAGACAACACATTCTGCTTAATTAAATATACTTTTTAATAAATGTTTTTTCCTACAACATCAGAATGCAGCGCCACATTAAACACGCACTACAATGACAATAGTTTAAAGCGATTTGAAGCATGTTTTATTATTTTTTTTGGGGGGGGGGGGGGGCAGAACTTTATGACGTCATATTTGAGGGGGGGTCTGACTTCTTGTGACGTCGTGTGACGAAGGGGGAGGGGGGTCAAAAATCGTCCAAAATCGCGTGACGTCATTTATGCACGGCCCCTAAGTACCTGGTACGGTGTGTGAACATCAGCACTGGGGAGGCAAAGGTGGCTGGGCGTGGCAATGGCCACACCACCTCCTCCCTCGTGCGGAGTTCGGCCTTTCGCTTGCGAATCTGGTTTACCCTTTGAGTGGCTAAATCGTTAACTCTGTTGTTCAGCTGTAGGCGGCTCAAGTGCTCCGATGCAGCATTGCAAACGCGACGCTTAACATACAGCTACGCAAACAGGCGGCGACGGTCTTTGTTCCTTCCCTGAAATATTCACAGACTCCCACCCCATTCTGACTGCAATAAATGTCCACGTGATAAGCCACTTCATTGAGCTATCATTTGTGGTCAGGTCGCTTCTGATAAAGAAGATAAAAGCTCAGTGGGCTTTACCTGCTAAGATAAAAACAAAGTTTGCTTTTATGTTTTTAAAGTGATTGGTTTACCTTTCCTATACTTTGCGCTTCGATCGTGTGTTTGTAGCGATTGTTGCTGTAACGTTCTGGCCTGCCCCTACTGAACATCTGCGAAAAAGAGCTTTATAGCTCATCGGATTCCCCCAGGTACAAATAAATATTCCAATTCTGAAATGTCCAATCGCCACCGTTCATCCCAGGCATTTTCACCGCGCCGGTGAGCGGCCGCTACCTCGTCACTTCCGTGCTGGTGCCGGAGAAGAACAACCACGTGTTCGCCATCCTGAGCCGCTCCAACCACTCGCTGCTCTACGTCGACTCCTCCGGCCCGCGGCCCGAGGAGATCGAGAAGACCCTGCAGGCCAAGCCGATGGCGGAGGAGGCCTCGCTGGGCCAGGCGGTCATCAGCGTCATCCTGCCTCTGGCCGCGGGCGACACGCTCTGCATGGAGCTGGTGGAAGGCCAGGTGCACGCCTCCGAAGACCCGTACAGCACGTTCAGCGCAGCCCTCCTGTACGGCGGCGAGTTGAGATAACCGCGTCCCGCCGTCGTCGGGGAGGGAGCGTCCTCCGTATCGGAGGCGACGGGGCCTCCGCGAGCCGGGTCGTCGTCACCGCCGCCACCGCCGGCACGTTGAGATGAACCTTGGTGTCGTTTCGCGAAACGCCGACCAGCAGCCGTTCCCCTCTGCTCTCTCGAGAAGAGAAGTGTCGTTGTTCAGGTCAAAGAAATTGGGATACGGTTCGAGAAAAAAATGTCCAGGCCGGCGAGATCGCGTTGCCGTCCTTTTGAATATAAATTATTGGAGTGGGTCTGCGCAGACGTGAGATTAACGACGGGGCACTATTCCGGGCCGATGCGCAACGATAGCTGAGATGCACCCTCGACTCTGCACCTCCGATTAGCACGGTTGGCAAAGTCCGGTGCGAAAGAAGTTCAACATCCACTCACATACGACAGGTTTGTTGTGTTATTGCAGTCAATATAACCGCCATCGGCACGCCTGTGACATTTTAATTAGGCGGCGTTGAACGCAGTTATTTTTTGTATTTGTTTTGTACTTTTGATAACCAAAACAACAATGTGCACTGAATGCTTGTGCGTCGTTTAATCTGCTGTGTCGGCTTAGGAAGGGACTCTTTTTAAGTGGCACGTCTTTTTTTATTACACTTACCGTTTTATATGTATGTATTTAACTTAATGTTTTGCCACGGTATACCTTCCTGCTTTACGCTTTGAACCCTTTTAATCTTTTACACGATTTAAATGTCGTAGACTCATTATAAAACCACAAACTTGTCTTTTCTTTCACAAGCTATTTCTTTCTTTTAAACGCACTGTATATTTTACCAACAAGCAAAGCGCTCTACATATTTGCAAGATTGTTTTTTGCCGTTGTGTTTTTTTAGTTCCAGGATGCGTGCAGCTGTCTTGGCACTGCGTTGTGGCGATTTAAATGTCGTTGCTTTGAACCCTCTTAACGGTAACATTACGACGCAATGCTGTCACGGCCTCCCTTCGTACACATTAAAACCCCTTGTTAAAGCGCTCACTAGACTTACACGTATGTACATTATTGACCAACAATCCTCTGAACGATTCTCGACTATTTCCCAGGGTCTTGCCCGATGGCAGCACTTAATTAAAACAAAACAAAATTTCACCTCCGTTCCCATGTGCCGCTGGACGGGAGGTTACGGATGGGGCTTGGTGGCCATCGGCATCGTCGGGCCGCGTCATGCCTGACGTGGCTTGCAAGGAGGCAGAATTCCAAGCCGGCTGACGTTATTAGGCGATTGGTCGACTTAAATCGATTCATCCCAGCCACGAAACATCTCACATCACCGGCTGTGTCTGGCTGCGATGGCGGAGGTCACACGCAGCCAAGCGAGGGCAAGTTGCCACCACTTCGCAAACAACCCAGTGGACAGCCAATGAACAAAAATTTAATCGCAAATCAAATCTCAATCGCAATGTCAGAAACATCGCAATTAGATATTTTCTCCAAATCGTTCAGCCCTAAGCAGTAGCATCATCATCAGTAGCAGCACCATCATCATCAGCAGCAATGAGCAGCAGCAGAACGTGCCAACGTCGGCAACGTGGTTGGAAACGCTTTGCACAGCGCTCCACGTTTAACGTGGGGGGGGGGGGGCAACCGATGATAGCACTTCTTGTCGAGTCGTTACAACACGAGTGGGACTTTCAAGATTTAAATTATGTTTTCTCAAGTGTATATGCTTATAGAGGCGTTTCATTAACCAGTGGCTAGAATGGCTTCTCAAATGTAAAAAAAAACAAATCAGTGGTCATAATTAAATTGTTTGCAACTTTTGAATAAAGCTATGAAATCTGCCTCGAGCAATCAGCTTTATCCCCCAACCCCGGCCTCCCTTTATGTGAAAGGCTCATTAACGTTGTCAAAATAAACCCGCAGTGTTGCCGACTCGCTCTGTAATTCAACGAGAAGGGGGTCTCTCCCTCTCCCTTTACCCTATGGACCCCCTGCACGAGTTCAGCGTAATCTTCCACGCCATGGCGACGACGCACCACGTAGCTTGTAATCCAGCACTGTGGAGGCAGCAGCAGCCAGGGTTGGTGGATCACACACAGACGGGGGTCGAGGTGCCATGCCCTGGCTCGCCGGGAAATGCCGGTTACTTTGAAGGCAAACTCCACCTGTCCCATCTGTATTGGATAGCGTTTCTCCTCTCACGTAAACGACGATTAATTAACACATTCCTGTGGAGGGAACTGGTAGGAACGTTGGGTTGCTCGGTCAATTGCCAGGGTCAACGGCGGCGTGGTGTATTCCGCAAATATGTCTGACTGGGCAGGCACAAGCCGGCGTGAGTAGGTTAAACGTTTAGTTTTATAAGGGCACCAAGGGGTGACCAGCCCCTCCCCACCCCTCCCACCCCCCATCCCACCCAGCCCCTTCCCACCCAGCCCCTCCCATTTTTGGATGCATGACGGACAGACACAATAATCCCCTGTGGGCTGGTATAACCAGGTTCCTACCAGTATTAACACCTTCATGTATAGAGGACTGCAGAGCTCAGGGACGGGGGGGAGGGTTCTTCATACTTTGTTCTCGCTCTTCAAAAGCGAGCGAATACAGTGCGTGCACTACAAGTTGGAAGTTACTGAGAACGCCAAATTGCCAGGACTCTTATTAAGCAAGGTCCTGTTGACACCGAGACACGTAGCCAAAACCATTGAGGTCCTGTGGGAGGAAACCGGAGAAAACTCGCAGGGCACACGACAGGATGGAGAACGAGCATCTCATGACCACCTTGCAGCCACATGTACGTTATGTTGAACTTCTTCTTTTGCACCGTACCGTAGCCAACCCGTGCCAATCGGGGAAGGACAACCAAGAGAACACAAAAAGCACATGCTTGTAATACCCGGTAAGCCCTGGTAGTCGTCTGCCTTGCAAGTACGAGCCAGGCTCAAACCCGCCACCCCATGGAGATTGGACGCACGCAGAGCGATTTGGTCTTGTGCAAGCGTTCCACTGGCATGCCGTTGAGGCTGCAGGTCTGTAGATTGGACCCAAAGGCCGCGGAAAAAAAGGCGCAAACCTCCACTTGGCGATTTTGATGCCAAATGCTCCACAAACCGGACGGCGTGCCATTATTATTTTGAAGGCGGAAAGTCCCCGATAACATCGCGACTTTGTACTGAAAGTTCGATTCATAGTGCATCATCAATGCAATACTTATCGTGTTGCCCCACTGTGGACGGGCAGAGCTAATGCACGAAGCAATTTCACAAACAAACAACGGGAACTAAGAGAGGGGGGGGAGTGCGCAGTTGGAAAATACGATTGACATTTCATGAGTAGATGCGGCTGCCAAATCTTTTTCCTCTGCAAGAACCGCAACGACAAATAAACGTAGTCACACAGACATCAGGGGTGAAACAGCAGTTTTTTTTATTTAACTCAAGCAAAAAAAAAGGCAAACGTCCAGACATTTGTACTGAACTATTTTTCTTGGTTTTTTTTATTTATTTTCCCCCTTCAACTTGTTTATTCCCTTTGTGTGCTCTTACTTGAATTGCAAAGTTACAATTTTTTAAAACAAACTCAAAACCGAAACACCTTCCGTCTTGTCCCGTTCGCAATCCGCCACTGCCGACAGTCGTCAGCCCCACCAACCACAAGGCAAGACAACCAAAAAACGCAGTCCCCCAAAACCTATCAGATGAAAACCTCACCTGACCAAACACAAACCGTGCGTTTTTTTTCCAAACCCCCAGTGTCCTTACGACCACCACCAACGTCCGCCCCAGGCACCATTTACAAAACCCTGCTCCGGTCAAATACGACCGATGGGAAGTCGAACGCGCTGGTTCAATGCCGACAGCGATTCGTGCAAAGATAGACCTCGTGCGGATTTATGTTTACACACAATGTCCCCGATGACACAGAGGGCACGATTCATCTGTGTACACCTTCGCGTTGTCTTTTGTACACGCGCGTGCGTGCGACCCGAGCACCGATTCAAATCGCCAAAGAGGTCTCCGCGTGCGTCCCACGTGACGCGGAAGAGCGCCGATTCAAACAAGAGGTGAAGGATTTTTATTTGAATTGGAAGTCTCCAACGTTATCTCGGCCGCACGGGCGTCTCGGATAAAACACGCACATGGAGGGGATGTCACTTTCAGAATCTGCGCTCCCTGCGTCACGGCGTTTTTTTGCCAATCGTCAGACATGTGCAGATTGAACCTCTTCAACGTGTATTTTAACGCACAAGTATGGTAAAACTCTGTAAGGCGGACAACAGTAGCCCCAAGAATTGGAAGTTTGGAAAACCACATCTTAACACATTTCAAACCATTAGTTTTGTAATTTTGCTATTTTTTTGGGATTTTATTTTACGTTTTTTGTGTTTTTCTTTTTCACTTCGATATGCTATTTTTGTGCATTTTTTTAGTGACTCCAGTCTAAATGTGTCCAGCCATCTTGAACCACCGTGGAGGGTCTGCCAAATAAAACATCGCAACGTTAGAAAACCGACGGTCAAAAAGGCATGGCAGTCAAGCGATTCTGAGTCCAGTAACGATGACTCAAATAGATAAAATGATCGCTTCAGATAGTTGGAACGAACGGGTTCGCCAATTGCGTTGTTCTAACACGGTGGGTGGGGGGCATCCGCGCCCTCTCGTTCTCTGCAACTTTTCTAAATAAATTAAATTGCACGGGTTTGATCGATCGACCATTATGCCCTGGCTATTTTGGTGACCATGCCCTCTCTCTCTCGCCTTGTCTGGTTTTGGGTGCTTTTACCGTCTGGGCCGTGTGTGAATAATCGCAAGCTGGTGAATAGGTGTTCGATGAGGCTGAACCCTGTGCAAGCCCTAGCCACCTGATACGAAGACCTTTATCCTTCACCTGGTTAAACAAAATAAACATGGCCACAAGAGGTTGATGTTGAGATGCGACCAATTGTCACCGATGTACACGCATGCAGGGACCACCACCACCACCACCACGACGCTTGACACAGGCCCAACACAGTGAGCGGCACTTACTCCTCTCTCTCGATGGGGGGAGGGTGTTGTGGCGCTTGGAAAATTACTGCACCGGCACGGCCCCCGTCTTCTGAGCCACCTCTTTAGCCTGGTGGGCTTGCAGCACCGCCACAGCCTCCTCCACCTGGATGCCGGGGTGGGTGGGGGGGGGGGCAGACAGCACCAGTCAGGGCACCACGAGGTCAGACCCAATTCTGAAAAAAAAAAATCGGCTATAAAAATAACGACGCAAACAGAGGATTTAAAAGACGGGAAAGCCCTTTAACACTCAAGAGATGTTGTGCGGCCTCAAAACGGTGCACCGGGGGGGGGGGGGGGGGGGTGATTCATCGTCGTCCCCATGAGGCACGCTCAATCCACCACTGGATGAAAGCTTCTCCGCCCCACCGCCCACCCATACGATCCTGCGCTGCATCAATCCACGCCAACTGATTTCACCGCTGCTACTCCACGGTCGACGTTTTCTCGGCCGCGAATCCAACGCTGGGCAGCACACTGCGTTATTATCCTCCACCATTGGTCCCGTCATCCCTTGGAGCGACGTGTCCCACGATGATTTCGAAATTTATTTATTTCGCGCGAGCCCTCTGCGGCCGCTCACCTTGGAGCGCAGGGACTCGGGCGACTCGAGCATGTGGAGCAGCTCCGAGTTGTCGATCTCCAGCAGCATGCCGGTGATCTTCCCCGCCAGCGACAGATGCATGCCTTGTATCAGCGGGAAGAGACGCTCGCCTGAAACGCGCAATGCACGCCGACGAAAGTGAAACCGGCAAGGGGGGGGCAGGGGGGGGGGGGAATGTTAGTAAAAAAAACATTCCAGATTAGGTGTGACCAATGCGCAAAATGTGCACTCAAAACTTTTAAAAGACAATAGCAAATATTAAGTGATCAAACGTGGTTAAGCTGGGTTTGTAGCGAAGGGGACCAACCATCGTGTCACCACATCCCCTCCCTCCCTTGTAAGAGTAAGACCATTGCCCGTTTAAAAGAGATGCCAATTGCAGGTGCACCTGCTCAAGAGTTGGGATGGTTATAGTCATCAGTCAAGGGTGCAGAATGGACTTCATGACCTACGCAAAACTGCCAGTTTAAAGAATGTGACAACGCAACAGAAGCGAATTTAGCACAGGTTACTATCCAGGCCACAATACATGCATCAGATACAGCGTTTTATTAAATCGACTACATCCAATTAAGCATGTGGTAATTGGTTCACATGGCGCCCGGAAGTTACTAGAAATACAGCAATGGCAGCACAAATAATTGATTCTTTAACGTAATCGTGACGTCCCAAAGAGTTACAATTCACAAATCGTCACATGCCTAGTAACTGCGTACAGTACAGAGCTATTTATACGGATGGGGGTAAGGCTCACTGGATTGTGTAAAGGTGCAACACTGCTCTCTCCTGGCCACAAGAGAACAACGTCTTTCGAATACAACCGCTAAATAAATCTTAACGTTGCACGCAGAGACCCCCCGCGTGCTAAAACGGTCCAGCCAATATTTCAAGCTCCTCGCGAGCCAATCCAAGCGATAAATCCAGCCGCTCTATAACCCCCGCGCGTTAAAATAGAATAATAAATCTAACGTCCCTATAACCGCAGCGGCTAAACCAAACTCATAAATCCTGCAATTGTGAAAATCCCCCCACCCCTCCCCATTCCCCTCCACCCCCCCAAAAAAATACACAACAAAAAAAAATCGCTTACGGGCGACGATAAAGACGCAACCACCGTCTCTCCTTCTGCCCCTTTCACCGGTGGGGCTCAGTGTTCCTTAGGCACTCGCATCAAAGCCGACATTAAACTCCAATCGCTGATGGAGTAAGCGCCGCCACGTCGAGGTCCCCCCCCACCACCACCCACCGCCCAATTTGTGATCCCATCCATATGCTCGCTCAGGGCTCCATGTGCCACCTCCTCAGTTACCGGACACCCCACCCCCCCCCTGTCCGCCCACCCCCCCCCCCCTACTTACAGGCAAGGTCAGCACGCTAACACTACTACTACGACGACAACGACGACTCGCAGATATTTTAAAAAAAACATTCTGTCAAGTCGAGAGCAAGATTCTGACCGGATCAGTCCACTGGTTCAGAATCAGAAGATTTATTTATCCTGGAGAAATCCAATGAGCTATGAAGGTCCCAGAAAGTTACAATAATACTAAAACACAGATAGCAGTGCCAAGTATGGGAAAGGTCAGTAAATCGCTTAAAATAAAATGTGAAATTGATAAAGTATACAAGTTCAAATAGCATTATTACACCAATTCCCAAAATTGGTCAAGGCAGAAAAACAAGGTTCAACGTCATAAAAAAAACTGTAGCACGCGATGTATGCCCAATACTAGTAAAAAATATACAATTACTGTGCAATTGTACAATTAGTGTACAATGCAGTGTATTCCCTGCTGCTCTGTTGACCAAATTATAAATTATTTCGGGTGCTCAAAGAAAATTCATATTAAGAGTTCGTAGCAGCTGTTGCATCGATCCCACCAAATCACCCTCCTCCCCGATGCCACATTCCATAACCGCTGCAAATGTTACATTCAACCTGCGAGGTTCGGGTATACACTGCACCACCCGTCTGACTTGCGTGGTCTTCCCCCGGTTGCCGACCTGTGAATGCCACTCCAATGCCCGTGTCGGTCCTCTGCCCTCCCCTCTCCCACCCCTCCCCACACCGTGATCCCCCACCCGTCGCAACGTCCACAACAAAAAACACTTTCGTCCTCCGTATCGATTCCAGACCCCTTCGAATTGCTCGCCCCCGGATCCTACCACGATATTCCTCCTGCACGCGCGTCTACACTCGTAGTGTGCAAAGCGTTAACCGTGCAGAGGGGTGGGGGGTGCTAACGCATGGCCCACTCACCCAACATCTGCTTCTGCTCCTGGAGAGGGGCAGACGCCAGCATCGATGGAGTCAGCGGCTCCTGCCCATGCACGTGGACGGCCTGGTGCATCTGGACACGAAGCGACAGACAAGGGGCAGCGAGCGGGTCACGTCTCCGGCAACGCGTGTAAAGCCACGGGCGGCGGAAAAGCTACCGAAGAAGTCCACTGTCTGGCGTTGGCTGGTTGCGCAGGACCCCCGCCCCCCACAGCATTGTCAGGATGCACCCGCCGTGTGTCATTTCGGTAAGATGTGAAAAGTGCAAAAGGAGCAAAGGGGGGGGGGGGGGGGGGGCGAATGGTCGGAGTTTAAAATCGTTTCACGGTATAAGCCGAACGCGCGCGTCTGCCTAAGCGAGCCATCGTCCGGTCACCCAACAATGACGGCCATTTATTTTTCCCTGGTGAAGGGGACGCGAGTGTGGCCAGGCGGCTGCGTGGCATCAGATGGCCACATGGTCATTTTTAACCCCTACACCCTCTCCTGGCAGACACATTTGAGGCTTCACCTTCAATGCTTCAATTATCGTGTGGAGAGTTGTGCTTTTCAGCGCCAGTGTTGTGCGCGTTACGTCAAGTGAATACGTTCATGCTGCACGTGGACGATCCACTTCCAGGGCCGAATTTCGTTCAAGTCAGTCGACTTCAATGTACAGAAACAAGCGAATACTATAAATTGTACATATACGTAACATACAAACATGAACGTAGCTCACCAAATTAATATTACGGACCCACGCGGCCTGCATCTACGGACCCACGCAGCCTGCATCTACAGGGCCACGTGGTCTGCATCAAAGTCGTCACGTAGCCAGCACCAACAAAGCGTCATGAGGACTTGAATGGCACTCACCTGCTGCATATGGCCATGAATCGGGTTGCGCATCGGCTGGCCGTACTTGTAGGCACCCACATTCCGCGGTCCCATGCCAGGCATCGCTCGGGGTCCCAGCGTCTGCGTTGCAGCTGCAGGAAAAACACAAAGCGCCGCAAGAGAAAGGCGCTCGCACTTGCGGCCAAGGACGGTGATGCGCGAGAAGATTGCAACGAGATGGAAATGAAAAAAAACAAAAACGCACGAACAAAGGTAAACACGGGATGTGAAAAAGGCACTCGTGTCTGTCGCTCGTTGCAGATCGAGGTATGAATCAAACTTCACTTTGAAAAAATCCCCAGGGTGGTTCAGTGCACTGCTTCGAGTGTCGGCACACAAAGCACAAACCCAATTCTACCAGTCGCCGCCATGCCAACGGCACAAACGTTCACCCAAGACTCGCACCCAGTTTTCAAATTATATTCATCTTTACATCATCCGCCAAATTGAGCCAAGCTCGAGTCTGTGTCAGGACTGCAGTGGAGATGGTTTTTGAATAACAAGCTAATTTGAAACCTTAACTAACCAGTGTAAAGAACGGGAACATATTGCAATGGTGTATTTCAATCCAACAGAATATTGTAATGCACAGAATAATAGTAAAAAAGCGTAACGATATGGGACAAACAAATAAATCCAGACTCCGAAAGTGAAGTGGACAATATTGAAAAACAACCTAATCAAAACAAAAAGGACAGAATGCAAACATGGGTCAAAGTTATAACCGGGCTGGGAGAGCAATGGACAGCCAGAGAGAAGATTTGGACTACTGGCAGCCATGCCAATATCGACCAACCTAACCAGCGAACACGCCAAACATATTCCTACAGAGGATTCGCACAACTACCACGGCGGAGAGAGGCTTGAAGCCGGCACTGGCCAGAGTGCTTCTGTGCGCTCTTTGCGGAGGCCAAGGGCGGTGAAAATAACCGGACATCTGTCATGCACTCCCAAGAGCAATATGACGGACGTGGCACAGACATCGCTGGACTCGCCATCTCGCCGCTGTTGAGGCGCCAGTGGCGAGATGTTAATTACCTCGTCTGGTATACAGGAGGTTGTGCGTTCCATCCCAACCCTGACGCCTGTATATTTGGAGTTTGCATGTTCTCCCCGTGGTCGTGTGGATGTTTCTCCGGGTGCTCCGGTTTTTCCCTCCACATATAGAATCAACATGCGTTTGGAGTATTTGGCTGCAATCAATTTCCACATAAGCCACTTTGTTGAGATATAATTTGCGGCCAAGTCACTTCTAAAAAGTAGTATATAGCTCAGTGGGATTTACCTGGTAAAAAAAAAGTGTAAATACTTCGCTTTGAGAAGGGGTGGGAGACCTTTTTCTTACCGAGGGCCCAATAGGACTGCACATCAACAAAGACAAAGATCCCCATATAACCTGAAGAGACTTGGGGAAAGTGCTGTTAGCGAGCACCAACGGAGGCCGGCACAGCACACCAAGTGCAAGATGGCCAGCGCCATGCCCAGCAGCCTTTATCTCCCCAGTGGCGATGTTTACACATCGCACCAGGTACTCATTGAGGCCGGGTCGAGCTAAGGGAGGCCCGGAACCGGTTCAGATAATAATCTGGCGTTGGCCGTGAGCGGGAACGGAACTCGGGCAGTCGGGTTTGTAAACGCAGCGCACGCCAACCACTGCACCACTGTTCCACACGACACATTACACACACAAACCCACACCTTGGGTGACTTCTGTTACTGCAAGAGGTGCTCGCAGTGCCAAGAGTGAAGAAGCATACCAATGAGAAAGTGTCTTTTCCAGGTCAAAAATCTCCCCCACCCCCACCTCTCACGAGTTTCCAATTTATGCAGCCAAGAGGCTTGCAGCGACGGGTTAATATCATTGGCGGGCCGTTTCAAAGTGGTAGGCCTTGCGTCGCCATGGGTGGGTACAATAAGAGTTGCGGGCCACGTCTGGCTCACAGAGCTGTAGAAAATGACCATGCGGTGTCCCCGTATGAAATGAGTCCCGGGCGTTGTCTGGCCCGTGCGCCATGAGTTCCTCCCCCCACCCAACCCCCTGCTTTAGAGAATCGCGAAGGCAGCTCTCACCGACGCGATGTCCACCGGGGATGGATCGTACAATCTGCGTGTTGGTGATGGGCGACATCGTCCGGATGGGGGGCTGCTGCTGTTGCTGCTGCTGCCTTGTGCCCGACTGCCTCATCATGCCTCCCTGCATGCCCTGGTAGCCACCTGCCCTCCGCCAGCAACAGGGACCACAATATGCACCGCGGTTAGTTCGTCTCCGCAAGGGGAGATGCTCTAATCATGGTCCTGTTAAGTATTTGTGTATGTTTGAAGTATATGCTCTAATTTATTTTTTGTTCTGTCCATGCTATTCTTGATAGTTTGGAGGGTTGCGCAAAGGTTACGGACTGCCTTACATCTGCATGCACTATTGCAGGGAAGGGGGAAAACTTTAAGAGACAACGTTCGCCTAGCAGCGAAGCCCGCCACACCCAACGAGGCTGCCGACCGGAACAAGACACCGGCTTCGCCATTCAGCGGACCGAACACAGGTGCCACTTGCAGACACGCGCCCGCGCTGCTTGCAAGCACCGGTGCTAACACACGATGATGCCAAAGCATCGCCGGACCGCAACCTCAACTGCTCTGCAGCCGAACCACGGGCAAAGACAAACGCTAAAGCACGCGATGAATTCAGTGCCTCTGCGATCAGTGCGAAAGAGACTGAAATTGGGTTCACGATGAACGCGTGCAAGAAAGCCCAATTCCACTCGGCAGCAGGTGATGGACTGACAGACCCGCCTTGCGGTTTCAGACGCCTCCTAGCGCAAGTCTCTCACGTTAACGAATCGCAGTGGCGATGAAACTCATGCCATTGGGACAGAACCAGGAGCCCCCCCAAAACCCACCCTCCCTCCCTCGTCCCTCACCCGCCACCTGCGAGCTTTCCAAAGTGAAGTTTAATTCATCCCCTCGTGCGCATGCGTGGTGGGACCTTCGGGAAGGCTTCTTTTTCTTACCCTGCGGACGGACCTGCTGTGTGGGCCAGCGCTGCTGGGGCCGAATCTGTGTCATCTGGTTGGGCGCGTAGTATGCCGTGCGAGTCTGCGCCTAGGCAACAACGTCACAATCTCCCTCAACAACTTACGAGTGACAGCTGAAAAAAAAAAAGTCTTCTCGCAACGGTCACGCCAGGCGTGCAAAGTTTCACAGCATCGCAGAGCTCATCGCCGACATAAAAGAACTCGCCGTGGGTGAGGCCCGCTGGTGCAGCGGACGTTCGACCATACTTCACCAAGCTGCTCAGCGCGGGTCGGTGAAGGCGACGTGTATAGACGGTGGAAGCATAGAAGTGCAGTTTCACATTTAAATTTTGCTGACCGCGCATGGTGGTCCCCCACTCAGCCGAGCCAATTAACAATAAAACACACAACTTAAATTATAAACGCAACAATTTGAATTCCTAGACCACTGCTGCAACAATATCACCAACGCAACTCGAAAGCAACCTATAAAACATCATTATAGCATAATACTAACACGAGGCTATCGACCGTAATTATAAATCATAACGTTGTAGGTAAAGTACATACAAATATAATAAGACCGTTTAACACCACCCCAAGTCTCCCTGATGACATCATTGCTCGTCGTCACTACCCTGGGAGATTGATTATAATTTCTACGAGAGCTTTTAGTCCCGCAAATCTCTGCACGACCCGCCAATCCTTGCACCGAAAAGTGTTCTATATTTAGAGTTCCACATCGCTCCCGGGGTAGTGATTAGCAAAACCGCACTTAACCTGGCTACCAGAGTTCGATTCCTGGTCACAGAAAAAAAAAGTAGCAGCAATAATCCAACTTTTACCCCCCCCCACAGCCCCGTACTGACCAGCAGGGTTAAGCATGGTCAGACATTCCCCGTGACAAACACGGCGTGCGGGGAAGACCTTGATCCAGCAATAGATTTTATAAATGGATCTTTCGTTTTTACTACTGCTACCTTGGGGAGGTGGGGGGGGGGGGGAAAGGTCCCTGCACATATTTAGCGGCACAAACGCTGGCATCCTTCAACAAAAAAACGGACAAAACTGCATTGCTCGGTGAGCAGCAGCTGTGGCGGCGGCTGTGTCACCTGGGGCATGGCCGGCACGAAGTAGCCGCTGGGAGCTGCCGGCTGGTACTGGCTGATGACGGTGTTGGGGGGCAGTGCGCGCATGCCGGCGATCCTCTGCATGTACTGCGACGTCAAGTGGGCCTTGCGCTCCTCCTTGCGCTGCGCCAGCGCCACGTACAGCGGCTTGGAGCCCACGATGCGGCCGTTCATCTCTGTCACGGCTTTGGTGGCCTCCTCGGGCGAGGAGAAGCACACGAAGCCGAAGCCCTTGCTGCGACCCTCCTCCGACATCACCTGCGGCGGGGCGGGGGGCGAGAGCGAGTTAATATCGTTTAAGTAACGCGAGTAGTCGCGTTCTTTATATGGAACTAAGAGTTAAGATGAAGACCTGTCGAGCAGCGTGAAACACTGTCGCCTCTCTGTTGCAAAACCGACCCGAGTTACAGCAAGTCATTTTGAACATGACATAATAAAAAAAAAACTTACGAATCTAGACCATATCGAACAATGATTTTATAAAAATTCGAATATCGCCAAGCAATTAATGTGCATTGCACTTTTTGATTTGATTTGTTTTTACATTTCATGTGTCCAAGCTATTAGGTGGTACAGGAGCCGTTTCCCCCACCCTTCGCACATCCCCGCCACCACCCTGTGCGTTCAGGCAAGTCCGCAGGAAGTGCGGTGGGGGGACAAGCAGCTCACCTTGGTGCTCGTAATGGTGCCGTAGGGAGCAAACTCCTTGCGCAGTTGTTCATCGTCGATGTTGTCGTCCAAGTTCTTCACGTACAGGTTGACGCCCTGACGAAGCCAAAGAGTCGCCGTCAATTATCGTCGCGACCGCGTTTCCTCGAAACGCGCTAATATGTGCACGTGCGAACCACTGTATTAAAGCGTATAATGATGCACCTATTAAAATGACTACGTGAGCAACACGTGCACAATTGTGCATGGATCGGGGAATCGATATTTATACATTGTGGCTATAAATGGTGTAAATGACTGCCAGCAGCCATCAGGCGCTATATTCAACACCTCCCCCCACCACCTCAAATGATGACAATTCATCACATTGCATGGAAAGCGCAACTCCAACCACGTCCGGCAGGGCGACGATGCATTGGTTAGAGCAATGGTTCTCAACCAGGGGATACGCGAACCTCTGGGGGTACATGGCAATGTCCCAGGGCGAACGTAAGGTGATTTATAAATGTGTGAAATTATACCGTACATGAGAGTCATCGGTGAATAATCATGTACGAATCTGGCAATATAAAATACCTACGAAAATATTTTTATCCATGTGGCAACCTATAATAATTTAAAAGACCACTCTAAACTCACCGATTGTAAACAATGTGGGGTTTTTCCAAGAGCAACTGGCGAGCACGCACAAATTTCGTCACGCATGCAGTGCCGCCCGTTGAATTTTTGTTTTTATCCGCTTCCAGTTATTGGGCTAGTTAGGCGACCTCACAAAATGGGCAATTGGTTCAAATACCAATGATCATTGGTTGAAACACAACTCAACAAGGGGTACCTCCCCCCCACAGTAGCCCAAAAAAGGTTGAGGACCACTGGGTTAGAAAGCACACAACTGGCTCGCCAAATCCAAAGAAAGGGTGCCCCCTCGCCATCGCATCAGCTTTTCACATTGGCTTAGCTCTGCCCTCGTGCCTGGAGAGGCAGGGTGGGGGAACTCGCCTGGTATCTGCTGATCCTCTCCTGCTTCAGCATCTCAAATTTGCGCTTCAGCTCAGCCTGGCGTTCGCCCTTTTTCTGCGCCCGTCCCACGAAGACGGTTCTCCCGTTCAGCTCTTTACCATTCATTTCATTCACCGCCTTCATACATGTAAAAAATAAACACACCGTTAGCAGAGTAATGAGCGACTGCACAAAGCAAACTGGCTTATTAAATTAGGTTTTTAAATCGAATTCGGCTTAGGAATACCATTCTTCAACCTCGGGTGTGCCCAGTATCAGCTTGGATATTTGTCGCGGATGTTATACACGATCAAGAATCCAACTCGGGCCTCCGGGTTCTTTGCGCAGTGCGTGAACGACAACACGACCGCAACCCACACAGCTTTAGAAGTCAAGACAAAGAGCCCTGCTTTAACAGACTGAGGGCAAGTGTTGTTTGCAAGTAGCACCGATGAAGGCAGGTACGGCGCACGAGGGTGGGTGGCCAGCACCACGCCTGGCCGCCTTTGTCTCCCGAGTGGCAATGTTTACAGATCGCCCCAGGTACTCGTTTGCGGCCGAGTCGACCTAGGGGAGGCCCAGGAACGGTTCAGGTGGCCGTGAGCGGGAATCGAACTCTGGTCGCCGGGTTCGTAGCGCAACGCAGCGCAAACCGCTACACCACCGCTCAAAATGAGACAAAGATCCCCCATTTAGCCTTAACAGACTGTAGGAGCAAGTCCTGTTAGCGAGCACCTATGAAGGCCGGCACAGCACACGAGGGGGTGGGTGGCCAACACCACACCCGGCCGCCTTGGTCTCCCGAGCGGCAATGTTTACACATCGCACCAGGTATTCATTTGAGGCTGAGTCGACCTAGAGGAGGCCCGGGACCGGTTCAAATAATCCTCACTGGTGTTGGCTGTGAGCAGGAATCGAACCCGGGTCGCCAGGTTCATAGTGCAGCGCGCTAACCGCTATACTACCGCTCGGACACATACACGTGGCAGAGCTAAACCGGAGCCAAGATGGCTGTTTTAATGCGGTAGGGGTGGGGGGAGGATAAACATCATCGCACCCGCTGCGCGTCTTCGTGTCGCTCGAAGCTCACAAAGCCAAATCCGCGGGATTTTCCGCACTCGTCGGACATCACGCAAACGCTCAGGGCCTTCCCTGCGAGACAGAAACACGGCCGTTAGGGTCACAAAGTAGTCAGGCTCTCGGGCTCGCATTCCAAAACAATGTTTTTCTACACTTAAATTGGTTACATTATTCCAGCTCTGAGAATAAAAAAAATATCGGATTGAACATCACGTGGCAAACGTTACTTAGGTGGTACGGGCAGGTGGGTAGACTGAAACTATGCACTCAGATACTTGTGCAATATACATTTTCACGAGGAATATATCAATATTATATTTTAAATTAAAACTCCACATTAATCAACACTGCCCAAAAATGAAATAAATATATATTAGGCAACGTTTCAGACAATGGTCCTTCTTTATCATTGAGGGAAGGGCCTTTGATTTTCATGTCAAGTGTGTATTTTCCTCTTTCTACGACGCCGTTAATGACACGCGTGTTGAGGTTTTCCGATTCGGGCACCACTGCCCGCACCCTCCGAAGAGCGTGGTTTGGCTACGTAGGGTGCGAAAGAAGTTCCAAAATACATCAGTCACAATAAACACAGCAAAATTCCGCGTTATATTCAGGCAGCAGCGTTGAACGATAACTATTAACGCAGCACAAAACCAGTCATTAAAAGCATCCGCTTGCTATCTTTTGTCCAACTGCACCAAGCGCCTCTACAAAAGCAACTACTCGCGCGCCCCCCCCTACCCAACAGCACGAGGTCACGGGAAGGGATTTGGCAGCGCGTCACGGATTACGGCACAACCAATCTCAGTGGAGGGGAGGGGCGAAATAGAAAACGGAGTTCACCGCGGACCGCCAGCCAAAATCGGCATTAAGACGGGCAGTCGCCGCAAACTCACCGAACTTGCCAAAGAACTCTCGGAGCTTGTCCTCGTCCATGTCGTCGCCAAAGTTCTTGATGTAGACGTTGGTGAACTCCTTGGCCCTCGCGCCCATCTCCTGCTCGCGCTCCTTGCGTGACTTGAAGCGCCCGACGAACCTGCGACCGCGAGCACACGAAGGGCGTTTGGTCATCGTGCAAAACCGCGCGGAGACTCGGCCGCGGGTTACAGTTTGATTCAACAGTAGATCCCCCCGATTTAAAGCTTTCGTGACTGCAGGGATTCATATTATTCTTGGTTATTTCGGTAAAGTCACGTAGAAGGGAAATAATAAAATAATAAAAATGTAAAACAATAAAATTCACGACGTTTCGACAGCAACAAACCCACAGCTAAATTTTCTTGCTGCGCATTTCACACCTGATGATGATTGCTTGTGTTGCAGTCGAAACGTCGTGAGAATTGTATTGTTTTATATTTTTATTATTTTATTATTTCCCTTCTACGTGACTTTACCGAAAGAACCAAGAATATAGTAGATCCCCTCTGAGTCTGATTGGTAACATTCTTAGCATTGTCCATCTCATTTCGCACCATCCCATTCGTACCACCCGTCTCATTTCCGTTTACATTATCCATCTCACACAGAGGACCGTTCACATTTTGGCAGCCTTTACTCCAAAGCACTGGTGAGACACGGCCATAAAGAGAGGATGTCTCTGGTGTCAGCGAATCTGTTTCAAGTACAGTGCCATACATTATCAAAGCGTATGTTTGCATTTTTTTTACCACATCTATGTGAAGTTAATGCAGGCTTAACACCTTGAAATAGGTGGCCCTTTGGTGTCCAAACATCTTCACACCTACTGTATTTATGCCAGCGGAAAGCCTTTTCCATCATTCAATATCTTAATGCTGGAAACAGGGTCTCCCGTAGATGCCACGCTTGTCGCATTCCGACTGTTATGACGCAGTTATAACTCAGGCGGCGGCACGGATTGCAAGGAGCCAGACGCCACGGTGACCTGGCATGCACATTCATGCAGAAAGATAAAGATCCCCCGTATAGCCTTCGCAATCTGTTGTGGCAAGTGCTGTTGGCGAGTAGCACCAAAAAAGGCGGCACAGCACACGAGGGGGTGGGTGGCCAGCGCCAGGCCCGGCCGCCTTTGGTCACCTCCAATGCTGACGCTTACACATCACACAGAGTACTCATTTGAGGCCGGGTCGACCTAGGGGAGGCCCAGAAACAGTTCAGGTAATCGTCACTGGCGTCATCCGCGAATGGGAAATCAAACTCTGGTCGCCGGGTTTGTAGCTCAGCAGCGCCCACCACTGCACCACCACCCCAATAACAACCGCCATTCGCCACTAAGTGCCGGTGACGTCACCAAAACGCTTGTGCCAGGCCATGTGCACCTTGAGGCCATGTGCACCTTGAGGCCATGTGCACCTTGAGGCCATGTGCACCTTGAGGCCATGTGCACCTTGAGGCCATGTGCACCTTGAGGCCACGTGCACCTTGAGGCCACGTGAAGTGTCGAACGCCCGCTGGCAGGAGGTCACGGGGCAGACCCAGGTGCCACGGGTCGACTGACTGAGATGACCGAGATGACTGGCTGATGCACCACCTGTGCCCCCTACTGTGCCAACTTCCACCCCCCCACACACACACACTCTCACGCGCGCAAACTCACACTTTGCGGTCGTTGAGCAGCATGCCGTTCATCTTCTCGATGGCACGGTCGGCCGCCTCCTGCGTCTCAAAGTGAACAAAGCCGTAGCCCCGGGAACCGTTCTCGTCACACACGACCTGCAGGAAGGGACCAAATGTTCACGATTCGCGATGAAATTTTGGGTTGCTCGGCTACGTTCACGATCAGACCAAAATTCGTGTTTTTGCAGAACCCTCACGGCCAAACGAATTGAATTGCCGCGTGTGCCAACGTTCAACGAGTCGCTTAGTATTGTTTTCCGCTCGCATGCAAGGTGAAGAACCACTCACAACCAAACTAAGCTATTAGACAGACGATGCTTTTTGTTTGAAACTAAGTCGAGCATCAGCAGGAAAAAATAGAGGACGTTAGAATCACGACCCAGAGGTCATGAACTCGTAGCAACAACCATTCAGAACTTTACTGGATATTAACCAATACAACTTGATTCTAATCTTAATTTTAAAAAAATGTTTTTCTAATTCATCTGCGCCCATGATGTGTACGTTTAGCACACAACCAAATCACAACAAAATCCCACCTCGTTGGGTGTTGAGCCAAATTAGTGTGTGGATGGGAACCTGTCTGGGAATACCATATACAGTAAAACCTTGGATTGCGAGTAACTTGGTCTGCGAGTGTTTTTCAAGACGAGCAAATTATTGAAATAAATATTCATTTGATAAACGAGCGAGGTCTTGCAATACGAGTAGTACGTATACACTTTGTCTGCCGAGCGTCACGTGATCACAACTGATATACGAGTGCTTTGGATTACAAACACGTTTCCGGAACGAATTATGCTCGCAATCCAAGGTTTTACTGTATTTGTACGGATTGGTCCGTCATGTAGCCAGATGGCAGTGGAGCAATAAATTCTGGAATCTGTGGGGCAACATAAACAATGTAACTGCGGTAAGTTCACGGTTGTGATCTATAGCTCTCCGATGCACTTTCAAAATCATTTCTCAAGAAGCTCCCAGAACGTTGCGCGAAACGTCGGACATCATGCCGACCAACCCAAAAACACATCAGGGAACTCTTGATTGTTATCCCGTTTAATGGGTGGTGGCCTTTCTCCAGATACTCCAGTTTCATTTCACGAGCCAAACATGCATCGGTGGAATCGGCCAAGCATTGATCAAATATTTTTCAGGACTCTCCTGAAAAAAGCTTCTTAAACTCAGCAAAACTTTCCTGTATTAAATACAGGAAGTCCTCGCTGAACCATTTTTCACACGACGCATCGTCTCAAGAACACGGTTCTTCTATTAGGGAACACCTTTCGCACACAACGCGGCCAATTTTTACGCAGTTTCTGAGGGGTCGTCAACTCAACCACTTTCTTGAGCTGCGCGGCTGAGGGGTATGGGAAGTCTAGGCATACGCACGGAATGGTACAGTACGTGGCGTACCCTCATCGCCTCTCAACCCAAAACAAGAAAAGCAACCACCTCCATCTGTGCAGAAAAAAATTGGATCTCATCTGTTCCATCTATAGGAGAGTGTCCTCCCCCCCCCTCACACCTGTGGGATTTCTCCGGGTCCTCCAGTTTCCTCCCTCGTGTCAATTCATTAATAAGGCTGATAACTGGAATAGAGGACTGCAGAGCTTGGGCAATTGCTGGCACAGGCTCGTCACGTGGCTGCCGTCTCCGTTTGTCCTCCTCCTGGTGCCTCCTGAGTCGTTCTCTCCTATTTTGAGTGGTGAGTGGGCGTGGATGGGTGAGTGTGGGTGAGGAGCGGTAGTGTAGCGGTTAGCACTACGCTGCGCTACGAACCCGGCGACCCAAGTTCGATTACCGCTCACGGCAAACACCGGTAGTGACGATTATCCGAACCAGTCATGGGCCTCCCCCCTAGGTCGACTGTTGTGGTGTGTAAACATCGGCGCAGGGGAGACAAAGGCGGCCGGGCGTGGTGCTGGCCACCCACCCCCTCATGTGCCGAGCCGGCCTTCACAGGTGTTCACTAACAGCACTTGCCCCTACAGTCTGTTCAGGCTATACGGGTGACCTTTGTCTTTGTGGGCATGAGTGGGTGATTTGAGGCAATTGTTGGTGCAGGCCTCTTCACGTGGCCATCTCCCTGCCTTCTCCGTTTGTCCTTCTCCTGGCACCTCAGGAGCCATTCTCTCTCTCCATGAGAGTGAGCGCATGCAGTGCCGCGCTACGCGTGAGCGACGGGTTACCTTGCAGGACAGGATGTTCCCAAAGGCGGAGAAGGTGTCATACATGGCCTTGTTGTCGATGGATTTGTCGAGATTCTTGATGAACACATTGCCGACGCCCGACTTGCGGAGGGACGGGTCACGCTGGGACCACATGATGCGGATTGGCTTTCCCTTGATGACGTCAAAGTTCATTGTGTCCAGTGCCCGCTCGGCTGGGAGAAGACAACACATGTCTAATTCAAACCAGATGAGGGGAGACAAAAAAACAGAAAAACAAAAGGTAAGTAAAAGATGGGGGCAAAAGCACAGTGCAGCACAGCAACATATTCTTAGGTTTTTTCGGTAAAATCACGTAGGAATTTTTTTTAAATTTAAATTAATAAAAGTAAAATAAAAATAAAATAAAAATCACGTTTCGGAGGCAACACAAGCTTCCGTCTTCAGGTGGAACCGTCACAGCACGATTGCTGTATCAAGTAACACAGCAACAATTTCGACCCGCACCCAAATTTTTTTCATTACAATATTTCGTCCGAACAAAAAAACTCCCTTTGAGACAGAACGTGTCTCGTTTGCGCGGGTGCTCAGGGTGTCGATCGATAGCATGCATAAGCAAACATGTCATGACATGTGCACACAAACACACATTTTTAATACATAACTTATGCATTTAAAAACAATGAATATTCACATCAGGTGACGCCATAACACCATAGACGGGCAAAGACACACGCACACTTCCAAGTGCCTGCTTTTATTTCACGTCAGCTTTAATCATATTACAGCGCACTGCCAAATCCTATAGATTGGGCTCCATCTGAAACAGTTTCCACCCCTCCACCAATCTATGCCCGTTGCCAATTGTGTTAAATGGCATCAAGTTTACACGGCAAAGTAGCCATTCAAATCTCTCACAGGGCACTGTGGTTAACAAAATAAACGAACTTGCATTTGTCGCTACATATCCATGTTTCATATTTTCTCGTCCATTAGACTATTGGCCTTCTGAACCATTATTATCCAGCATCATTTAAGCAGACAATATGGACTGTTCTTCTTGGTTCTTTCGGTAAAGTCACGTAGAATGGAAATAATAAAATAATAAAATAAAACACAATAAAATTATTCTCACAACGTTCCGGCCACAACGCAAGCAGCCGTCCTCAGATGAAGACCAGGTCTGACTTTACCGAAAGAACCAAGATGAATCCCTGCAGTCACGAAAGCTTTAAATATGGACTGTGTTGACATTCTGGGTCCCATCAGCACGTGTTCAACAAGTCTCACAGGAGCAACTCATCTCATACACGCGTACCTAGGCAGTGTCCCTGGTTGTCCGATACGCGAGAAGCTTCGTAAAGTAGGGGAAAAAAACGATAAAAATAACCCCGGCAGGCTGCCACAGTGTTCTAGCGACGTCACTGCAAAACGCGCCCTATCAATTTACTTTATGTCGCAGTCACGTTTCAAAAGTAGTGCTGATAAATGTGAATATGATCCTTTGTTTTTTTTCCAATAATAAAACTCCAACATGTACAATAACACAGGCTGCGTAGATACCTACACGAGCCGTTTCCTTTTTCAAGCGAGATCTTCCTTTGGTGGCAGTGTTTCGTTTCGTCAATTGTGTTTTAACTACCTTAACTGTAGGCCACAACATTTTCTCCGAGTCTTTTCTCCCAGTTGTCGACTTTTGAATTCCCCTCCCATCGTCTCGTTTCCCACAATTTCTTAAAACCCTCGCGCAATGCATAATAACAACGTGTAAAGTGTTTTCTATTACAACTTTGAACAAGCATTGTGTTTAGTTTGTTATCCCCCCCCCCCTGCACACCTCTGAATAGCACAACTGGTTATGTACGGTGCAAAAGTGCAACATACATACATACGGATAGTGCTGTTTGTGTTGCCAATCACTTGACATTTTGGGGCCTTTGCTCAGCAACTGCATACTAAAAGATAAACTGTGGGAGAGCACAGGTGGCATGCGCATGTGCCAGCCATCTGAAGTCATTTAACCCATTACCAGCTGTCGTGTACCCACTGCCAGGGGGGCATCCCACACTTCACATGACCTCAAGGTGCACTTTACCTGGCTCAAACTGATTTTAGTTAGGTTTATTTTTTAATCCACCTGGGGTAAGAGTGCTGTGGGTATGGCGGTCCCTCTGCCCTTCTACTGACTCCACCCCCACCTCACCCTGGGTTGATGAGACTGTGGCGCTGATTATCTTTGCCACTGCCCAACCCAAATTTCCCGGTCCTCCCCATCTGCATCCCTGCCACGCGACCTCCTGACCATTACCCTTCCTTCGTGTTTTTAATTGTGACATTGTTGTTGTTCTTACCAAGTGAGGACCAACTGGCAAAATCGTCAACTGGCACATTCGGATATGTCATCGTGGAGCCAATCGACACCAGCAAAACGACACTGTAGTGGACCATAAACGGGACGTGACATGTGCATGAACCTGGCAGCTCCCAAGACGAAACGATCGCACAACACTACTCGCCAACATTAAACTCGGAATCAAAAAACACCCAATGAACATCAGAGCAAAATCTAACAGGTGGCTATATCAAAATGGAAATAACAAAAATCTGTTATTTACATCTGGCCACAGGTAAAATTGTAACATAAAGGCAACGATGATATTTGGCCTCTGCAATGAGAACTAAAACATCGGACAAATAATAGACAATGAAATGTTGAACGCACACACCGACTTTGCATTCCATTATTTAATGGCTGACACAAGCCGTGGAAACAGCTGAATATGCAGAGTGAGCAATAAAGTCAGTCGAGTCAACACCAACATAGTCGGCAGCCGCTGTCAAAAGCCCCATGCGTTAAGGACGCAAAACATTCCGGCAACACCACGCCAACACGTCTCCGTGTGGATATATGCGTCCGTGTCTCTCTCAGTGACTTTCTTTTCGGGGTCTCTCTGTCCGTCTTCTGTCTCTCCTCCGTGTCCGTGTATCGACGACGGTTCAATGTTCACATGCCATTTTATTGAGGGACTGTGTGTTATCTTGGTGTGGTCTGGCACTGTTTTTGCTGCCTTGACCAAGCTTAATAAATCAGACTACAGTAATATAATTACGTAATTATTCATATTTAGTGACTTGGTTACCATTTTCTCTATTTTGCACTCCTATCGTGCCGTTGCAACTTTCCGACCCGCCCACACTGGACATCTGTGAAAAAGAGCTTCATAGCTCATCGGATTCCTCCTGCAGTCTAAATAAAAATTCTGATCCGACTCAATTCTGATCTCTCACTCTCCCCCATGTCTCAGTCTTTCTCTCTCCTCAGTGTCGCCACCACTCTCTCACTTACTCTCTCCACGTCTCCATCTGTTTCTGTCTCCGTTCTCTCTCTTCATCTCCCCGTCTCAGTCGAGGTCTGCCTCACATTTAGTACAATGCTAACCAATGCTCTTCTGAATATCACACCGTTATGACACGCAAGATTATTTAGATTTAAGGTTTTTCAATTAAGCAAGAATAAATTACTGCACTTAAATGCAAGTGCATGCAGGGGATGCCAGAAGATTCATGGAGATACAGGGTAAGCAACTTTTGAGAGTTCACAGAGTATAAAATGGAAATAATGTTGCAGATGTCATCAAAAGGAGGTTATTACGATTTATAGGGCAAAATGTGCAAGATGGAGGAGAACAGGTTACCAAGACAGCCATTGGAGTAGCACCCAAAGGGCTAGCAAACAGGGGGATATCCTCAATCAGATAGTGATGATGAGATTGGATGAGTTAACATCCCAGGTTTAATTTTGTATTTGCAATCATGGTAAATAGGCAGGAGACACGCTAGCAAGGTGTGCGGTTGGAATCAGTTGCAACATCTGTAATGGTACCCTGATCTTAAGGGCTTATAAGGATAGTTACCAGACGTAACAGTTTTGGTTCAGCACTGTGGATACCGGATGATGGCACGCATTGTAACCAAACACGTCCAGTCTGTTTAGTCGACGAGGTAATTCAAGCAAGTTGTGTTCCATGCCAGCACTGGTCCTGATTTGTCATGTGGTTATGTAACCACGGCCTGTGTCGAGCCGAGAAATGAGAAATGATCCAGGGGCCATGCACCTGGATCACACTCTGGTAAAATGCCACGTTGTGGCACAGCCGTGTGGCGAGTAGACCCGAGTATTCAAATGTCAATCGTAGAAAATGTAGTAGTAGTAGTGGTGGTGGTGTCAATTGGTCTCGCAACAGCAACATCCAGCTCATGGGTAAAGGTGCAGCACTGCAATTGCTTGATCACGCCACTGCAGGCAGAAGGGCGTCCACGAGAGGGAGCTCTAGAGATTTGGTCTACTCTTCCACGCTGACTAGGCGTCTGGGAAGATGTGGGCATACCAACACTTAACCCCGGATAGTCGGCTCTAGAGGCGGCTAACAACAGTGAAATTAGCAAGGACTTTAAGCTAAATTCACAACAGAAGTTGCGAGATGTTTGCAAATGATCTCAAAGCAGCATCGGCTCCACCGAATGCTGAAATACAAATGCACATCACTTTGCCAATCCATTGCTTCAAGTATTCTCCCACATCATGTCGGTCATGATGGTTGTTTGACCATACTTCACCAGTCTAGTCAGTGCAGATTGGTGAAGGGTGGGGCTAGAGGAGGGGGGGGGAGAAACCGGTTTATATTTCACTTGCCACTAAATGGCGGTGGTGGACAAATCAAACTCAGGCCGTCGGGCTTTGTAGCACAGTGCGCAAACCGCTGAACCACCACTCCACTCCAGACCGTATGTTAGAATGGCTTCAATAGAAAACCTAAGCGGGAGCAATAAAAACAAATAACGCAGCAGCTGCCAGGCTCAATTGGCCAGGACGCATGCAGACGCAGTGACACGCACACAGCACTGGGAACGGGGAGAGATGGGGCTGAACGATTAATCGATTTCAAATCGAAATCGCAATTTGAAACAATGCGATTAGCAAAACGCAAAGGCTGCGATTTTTTGCGATTTTAAAAGTCGTATTACTTTATTGGAATCGTTTTATTTTTCATTATTATAACTTTATTCATTTAACTTAACAATTGTTCTATGTTTGATTGTTCTATTTCAATTAAAACATTTTAATAAATACATGTTGGAAGCAATTCATATATTTTAAGTTCTCATCCTTGCATTAGAATATATAGAGCAGTTCATATTTTGATGCTATCATGTGGGAATTCTCCATCACATGTTTTAAATCTATTACACAGTGAATATTGAACTGAAGCTTGACTTAAAATATTTAATCGCAATATCTGTCAGAAAAATCGCAATTAGATATTTTCCCCAAATCGTTCAGCCCTAGGGAGAGAGAGCTTTTGTCTGGGAGCAAGACTTCGCATAGAGTGCGCGTTAACCAGGGATGTGCACCCAGAGGGCCCCAATCTGACTGGCCAGGGAAACCAACTCCTTGGTCGGTCACCCACCATTCTAGTTGCCAGGGTATGGGGCCGAGCTGTAGATGTCTGCCTTGACCCTGACCACTGGGTCTGGGTTATGTCTAGGAATAGCCTAGCGCGCAACACACTGTAAGCTTGGTAAACAGACGCGCAGGGCCTAATCCTGACACCAGCATAGGATACGTTGCGGTGCAGCCAAAACCTTGATCGTGTTCGAGGTCTGCAGAAAACCCTAATCCTGGCACGGCCACTACTACGGAATGAGTCTTATGGACTGTCCTAATTGTGAAATGAGAGACGGCTGGTCCAATTGATGATACTGCAACTTAGCGTGCTCAAGTTTGAGAACAGCCAAAATGTGGCATTTTGGAGCCAATACTAACATTGCTGTTGTTTCGAAGATGGGATTGGCCATAACCCTGACATTTTAAATCAGATAATTCCCGAGGAAGTCTTGAGCAGCATCGGGAAGCTGGTTATTTCCAGCCCTGATTAAATTGGGGCTACGAATTACAGAGACAATCTCCTACACAACACAGGCTTCCGGAGGGAAACATATACTACACTTAGGAGCCAGTTCCAGCCGTGACACCAGTTCTAGACACGAGTTTAGGGACTGCCCTAAACGTCAGGAGACATCATGATGCTGCAGGAAACCCCTGACCCCAGAACCCCCAACCATTTTAAGGCTTAGGACGTTCTCCAAGACCCGTTTCCGTTGGGTGTCCACATAAACCAATCTCCCAGCTAGAGAAATAAGTGGAGAATACTCCGGTAACATACTAGAAAGCAGTGGATCAGACACTGGTTTAGGGCCGCAGCCGCTAGAGGGATATTGTACAGAACGACGGCCAACAACCTGAGGCTCTTTAAAGGGGACTTCTTCGTGATGTTAGCTATTACAGACCCACCCCTGTCTCGTATCTACATGCCACGCGGCTCTTGAAAGCCTTTTTTTTACAGAATTCGATCAAAACGGGCTCGTATTGTTACGTTCGCTGCCGAGCCCTGGTTATAGAACACAGGGATAGCAAAACCCCCTACTACATACTGGTTAGGCAATGCCCTATCATCACAAGGAATAGGGCACTGGTTTACGGATTGCCCCCACAATCGTGAGGGGGTGATAGGTTTTTATCCCGTTTGAGTTGAATAAAAAACGAGATAATACCCATCGCCGCTTGATACGTCTCGGACGTTACACAAACACCTCCAATGTGCCGTAACACGAGGCTGGAGCCAACGATAACACGTACAACCGGTTTGCTGTACAGTGTCCGCAATATCTCACATACCATACACATTTGATCGATGCCAATCGTTGTTGTTGATGATCATTATTACGAGAAAGGTAAGAAGCGATTCGTGGGGAGAGAACGGACAAGGTCATCGATACGTACCGTCTGCGGGCTGTTGGAAGTTCACGTAGGCATAGCCCAGCGAGCGGCGGGTTATCATGTCCCGGCAGACCCTGATGGACAAGACGGGCCCGGCAGGGGAGAACTTCTCATAGAGCATCGCCTCAGTCACGTCGGGGTGCAGGTCGCCCACGTACAGCGACGCCATCGGATAACTTGGTCCGCTCGGATTCATGGTCGTGGCGGGGTGGTGGGTGCCGCTTGGTTCAGCCGGGGGTAGACGCGCAGATTCCCGCAGGGAGACTAGGAAAGGTCGGTGGCTGCCCTGGCTCGCGGTCGATCGGCAGGCCCTGGGCGGTGTCGCAACGAACGCGGCGGTGTGGCGACAAAACTGCTGTTTCGAATTTGTAAAGCTTTTTTTCTCCTGTTATTTCGTGATTTTTTTTGTTTTTATGTGTTTATTCACGTGTGTTAAAAAAAGAACCCCCGCAGGGACTCTTTTTCAAACGAGCACGTGTAGCGGGGATCAAGCTTAAGGGAAAAGTTGAAGAGAAGTAGTCCCCGGTGCGCAATGATTATATATAGCTGAGTATCCCTCCGCCGCGCACCTGCAATGGGAATAATTTCCGGCGCATCACCGCTAGACAATTAAGTGACGCGCCCCTAGGCGAGAGCACATGGCCTTTTAGCTTAACACGATTACCATACAATGTGCCAGGGTGGTCGAGATGTCTTGTGACCCCCAATTAATTGACTCATAACTTCTACTCTTAGGTTCTTTCGGTAAAGTCACGTCGGTAATAGAAAACAAATTATAATAACATAAAATAATAATAAATGAAAATAACTTCTAGATTTTAAGCTTTCACTTGATACAGTAAATTTAGCTGTGACGGTCCCACCTGAAGACGGAGACTTGTGTTGCCTCCGAAACGTCGTGATTTAATTGATTTATTTTAATGTATTATTATTTTATTTCTATTATTTTTTACCTACGTGACTTTACCGAAAAAACATAAGAGTATGACCCATAACTTTTACTGATGACGACCGCTTGTGTTTTTTTATTTTCTTTGAACCC
This sequence comes from Lampetra planeri, assembly GCF_965212315.1. NCBI lineage: Eukaryota > Metazoa > Chordata > Hyperoartia > Petromyzontiformes > Petromyzontidae > Lampetra > Lampetra planeri. Next base: position 9,367,305 of record NC_136128.1, on the reverse strand, counting down.
ATCTTCGTGACTTTACCGAAAGACCCAAATAACATAACTTTGTTTTATTCCTTCGCATATTCATATCTGTTTTAAATAAACATTTTTAAAATATATAAAGTTTTGGTGAACTAAATGGGGGGTCACAAGACATCTGGATCACCCTGTACAGTTCAAATGTACAGTGTGGTAACGTATGTAACTAATATAATCCACATGTTTATAGACGTTAAATATATGAATTTTGTTTACGTTTTATATCGATAAAATGAAAACAACGCGATTAAACAATTACAACTTTGACATAAAATAGAAAATCAAAACTATTCTAGGATAAGAAAGTAAGACACGCCACACTTGTAGCCAATTTAAATTAAGTTTAGACAAATCTGGTCACCTACAAACCTTTGATTTAAAGTGCGTCTCATACCGTAATCCCCAGAATACATGTATTATTGTACATTACTTATACATGATATTTAAAAACACACAAAGCAATATACCAGATAATACATTTCCACATTACAATAACATGAACTTGTCACGGTTGTTTGAACTGTATACTCCACGCTGGTAAATGTACGTTGGTTAAAATATAATTCGACACTGATGTTATCCGTGGCTAGTAATTGCACGTGCAGTTTGAAGAGAACATAAAATCAGTGTCATCTTCGGATTATCCGGCAGTGCTGGAACAGGCAACCATCATACACGTAAACTTAAACCCCTTAATCCGTATCGTTTGACTGCACTTCCATGCTCACGCACACGGTGTGGACAGGTCCTCATCCAGTAGTGGATTTGACTTTCGACTACTATAATTAAAGACATTACAGTGTGTCCCCATGTTTGCCGCTGGACGGGAGGTGCTGGGCGAGGCTTGGTGACGTCACAACAACACGTGACGCGTCACGTGGTTTTTTTGTGGAGGTGCCCACCATTTGGCGTGTTCATCCAGCAGCGGATTGAGAAAGGAATATCTTCGAGATGGCTGACGATGTTACAGCAAAGCAGCAAGGTAGATGAGCCTGACAGACGTCCAAATAAGGCGTTTGTGAGTCATTTTGAACTCCATTCAGCTCTCCAAGCTTCGTCGGGAAGTTAAACTCGCATTGTTGAAGGCTTAAAGCGGATGGCTCCAAAAACGACGGCTTCGCTTGACGACTTCCATTGACAGCGCTGGACGTTATTTGAGGCGCTTGATGAATGGGAAGACGACTGCTCGGGTTTGTGACGATGGTAATAAGTTGTAAGTTGGTCGTCGTAGTGCTTATAAGAGGAAAGGGTGTGCTCTGACGTTGCGGCTGGCCGGTTAGCTCAGTTGGTTAGAGCGTGGTGCTAATAACGCCAAGGTCGCGGGTTCGATCCCCGTACGGGCCACGAATATTTTTTATTTTGTTTTGGGGTTTCAGGAGTGACTTCGAACCGATGTTTTGTTCGTGCAATCGTTTGCACATTGTATATGTGTATTTTATTTTTGCAATAGCAATCCAAATGGTTTGCGTTTTGACCGGTCGGTAACACTATTGCGTTATGTTGGTAGTTATATGGGGTATGGTTAGCTCTTATAAAAATGTGCGGGGGATTAGCTCAGATGGTAGAGCGCTCGCTTAGCATGCGAGAGGTAACGGGATCGATGCCCGTATCCTCCAAAGGCCAATATTTTTTTTACACAATATTTGTTCGTCACCCCAAACATTAACGTTTTAACTTTACATGTTTAACCTACTTCATTAATGATGATTACGGATTGTCTTAAAGCAAGCACTGTTACATTTTGTGTACGTTTTTAATTGTGCATTTGACCGGCCCTCCACGTTATCGTTCAGTTTCCACAGACGGACACAAGGAGGCGCTAGCAGACAGAGCCACGAGGAAGCCCCAGGATGCCTCCCGTCTCCCATTGCGATTTCATTGATTCGTTTTACTGGTAGGAACCTCCCGGTTACACCTGCCCACATGGGATTATTGTGTCCGTCCGTCCGTTGTGCATCCAAAAATGGGAGGGGTACGGCTGGGTGGAGAGGGGAGGGTGGGGAGGGTGGGGAGGGACTGGGTGGGGAGAGTATATAACCTTAATTACCCCGACAAGCCGGCAGGTGTCACCCTGTCATTACGTATGTAAAAACTGGTCATTAGAAAACACGTCTGAAATGTAATTCTCATCAGGCCCCATGGTGTTAACAAGTGCAGTCTCCAACTTATCCAGTCTTTGGGCTCTCTGTTGATGTACTATGAAGTAGGACCATTGTCCGAAACGTCACCTACCATATATATACTTCTTAAATATGTTTTTGATTTAAAGCTTTCGTGACTGCAGAGATTCATATTTTGATTATTTCGGTAAAGTCACGTAGAAGGGAAATAATAAAATAATATAAATATAAAATAAAAATTCTCACGACGTTTCGACTGCAACACAAGCAATCATCATCAGGTGTGAAATCCACAGCAATACATTTTCTTAAATTATTTTAAGGCAACGTTTTTGACGAAGTGTGTTGAGTTTCGTTTTGTAAAAATTTATGTTTTAAAAACGTCTAATAGGCTACGTTTCACGTGCCAGCCGCTAGAAGCCGCTAGTTCGAGATCAAAACATTTCCACAGCGGCGCGTGTTGCTGCTGGTTGGTGGTGGTGGTGGTTGTTGTTGTGAAAAAATTCACGGCCATGTAACAAGAGCTGGGTGGGAGTGTCAACCCCCTATGTTTGTTCCCCAGGATGAGATTGTGTAACCACTGAAGACCATCCCCTTCCACGGCCAAACAGCCCAACAGCTGATCCTTCACCACCACCCACCCACCCATATTCCATCTCGGTCTATTTTGGTTCCAGCATCAGAGCCTCAGAGAGAGAGAGAGGCCGGATACACTCACTCACTCTGTGGCGCAGTCAGTTTTGTTTTATTGGTTGAGTTTATATATGTGTACTGTATATAATTGTGTACGTGATCTTGGCGTGAAGTGATATCAAATCGTTAAGGATATTGCCAGTTTGTGAGTCACCGCATTCAACATAATATGGATCGAGCGTAATGCTTGCAGAGTGAACTTCGAGTTCTGAGAGCAGATTGACCTTAAAGAGGTATGTATGTCATTTCGTTTGCACTGTCACTACTTGCACCTTAAATGTCACGTCAAGCAGTACAACACTTCACGAGACTTTACTCTTAACTGATGCATACATTTCACTGTACGTGTACAGCCCTTTGTCAGTCCACTGCTGGATGAGGGCCTCCAGGATGGGGGGTCATGCAGGGTCCCTTGACTATACTTCACCACGCTGGTCATTGCGGGTAGATTCATCCACCCATGTTTAGGACTTGGTCTACCGGACACTGTTTCGTCGCATTCACTGTGCTCTGCCACCACCCTACAGGTCACAACACTTATTTGGAACAGATGTTCGTGTTGAGTTTGTTGTCCTTCCCCCGCACGTTCAGATTAGCGCGGTTGGTTACGTACGGTGCGAAAGAAGTTCAACGTGCATATGTGTCTTTCTGCAACCCAAGGTGGCTCTTACAAATCTAAGACTGACTGGCCTCTTGATGAAGTATGTTGCCTCTCGCCCCACAGTCTGGAGATGCAGGCAGGAGGGGGCAACACGGGCAGCGTGAAGGAGAGATGCAAGAGACTGAGCGAGCGATCGGGAGCAGGAGAGAAGCCAGCCTTGCGTGGAGTGGTAACCCACACAGCAAACGAGGGATGTGTTCCCGATATTCGGATTAGTCCTAAATATGGAGCGTACCTCGGCCGAGACGATTTTTTTGTCTCCTGCATGACGTCACATGCGTGATTTTCCTATCAAAATTGATGCCACGTGCGACCAGGTGACGTCACTATTGTTAGCACGGAGACTTACATTAGTACATAATGTGATTTATCCGAAAATCCAAAAACATTTCAAAAATTGCCCTTAAATATTCAACCATCCAAAATCCTAAATTCATCCATACGTATGCATCAGTGAAACAATTACTTATCGCACTTTGCCGATCCACTGCTGGATGAAGGCCTGCCATGCTACGTTGGTGATCGGGGATATGACATCACGGCACTGGTCAGTGTTGATGAAGCGGTGGGGGGTGGTGGAGGGGTGAGGGCAGGTATGAGTCAGCACTGCCAAAACCTCACAAAGCACTTGTGAATGCTGGCAACAAAATTAAGCGGCTTATTGTTCTAATAAAGGTGACATTCTGATTGATGATGGTGTTGACATGTTACTTCTCATTTTGCCGACCACAATAACCCTATAAACAATGCTGGTGATGGTGATGACGAGCCGGGCATGTGGCTGCCTGTCATCCAGCACTGTGGAGGCAGCAGCGAGGGTTGGAGGGGGGGGTTCATCACACAGCGGTTGTGAAACTCCCTTCCCACGGGCATCGAGGTGCCATACCCTAGCTCGCCAGGAGAAAGCGGTGCAGAAAAAAAAATGTGGACTCCTCCTATCTCGTCTGTTTGGAATGCGTGGGTTTTTCCGGACACTCCGGTTTCCAAACACATGTAAATTACTCAATGATTGGATAATAACACCTTGATATTTAGAGGACCGCAGAGCTTGGAAGTGCCCACTAATCGTGTGGCTGTTGCTGTCTTCTCCGCTCGTCTTGTGGTTCCTCCTCGCGCCTCTTGAGTCATCCTCTCTCGGCAAGTGGACCAATCGCCACCTGTACGGGGATAGAGTGTTGCCCCCTCGCTTGTGTGGGTTCTCTTCGGGTGCTCCGGTTTCCTCCCCAAAGAAAAAAATTACAAAAAATATTTAGCAGTAACAAAAAATATAAACGATACAATCCCTGACCCCACCACCCTACCCCCAATCCCCCCCCCCCCCACCCCTTGCCCAGCGCTCGACCGCCGGTCGCGTTCTGCGCTTGCGAGTCGCCGTGGCGTGCGACGACGTGGTCTCCGCTCGCCGGTTGCTGCGGGAGATCATCGGCTCCAGCGTGGACGAGACTCCCGGATCGACGGCCGCTCCCGCTCCCGTCGCCAACGCTGACCTCCAGGGGAACTCCCACGGCTGGGCCACGGTGGCCCAGGTGCGCGACCGCAACGGCTGGACGCTGCTACACCTCGCCACGGTGCGCGGGAGCGAGGGATGTGTGCGGCTGCTCCTGCAACACGGAGGTCAGAGATGCCATTGACATGTGCCGCGCACAGGAACGTGCCAAAGCGTGTTTCCATTGCAGGGAATTACCGTATTCTCCTGAAATAAAACAATAGTTTTTGTATCCCGGGGGAAGGAGCGAGTAAGCTCAAAGGTCATCCCTGGTTGGGCGGGAGGGGGCGGAGATATAGGAATGGCACAAGAGATGTTGTCAGTGATACAACAAAACGGCATCATAACGACAAAGGACCATATAAACAATCGAACACGTGCGAACGCATTTGCAGCAGCAACTCTTCAAGGTGAACAACATTCACTGCGGTGCAATTATGAAATTAAATTACTGTATGCATCCTACACTACATGCCAGTGAACATGAGCTGGCACTGCTGATATCCAGCAGAGTTCGAATCTAGGTCTAGCCATCTTCTTGGTTCTTTCGGTAAAGTCACGTAGAAGGGAAATAATAAAATATGTTTTTTTTCCCTTCTACGTGACTTTACCGAAAGAACCAAGAAGATGAATCCCTGCAGTCACGAAAGCTTTAAATCGAAATTTTAGGTCTAGCCACTCTGTGATGTTTAATTCATTCAGCCCACTCACACAAAACAATTAAAGCCCATCATATTGCATGTTTTCGGTTAATCTGGGTTCTGTGACTAAACAAGTTGTGACAATCAGCTCTGGAAGTGGGCATGGGTGTAGATGCACCACCTATTGTGGATAAGAAGCAATTGGAGTAACCTCAGAAGTAGTCTGTGATGCCATCTTCCAGAGGCCATTCTCTAACACGGAGCACTGTTACACTGCATCTAATAACGCGATGTCAACATAAGCCAAATAGGAATAGAATTACAGGACACATGCATACAATAGACTGTCCGTCCTGGACTGCCAAAGAGTGCCATCCCAGCGATCAATAAGTACATCGTTGACATCGCTAGAATGTTATTGAAAAAGCCGATTAAAAGTATAATCACAGACCCCCCCCCCCCCACCACCTAATCGGTGACACGTAACTCGCTGTCTGTGGGCCCCCCAGTTGACCCGTGGGACGGCGATCAGGAAGGCGGCTTCACCGCGTTGCACTACGCTGCCATGGGCGGGCGCGGCACGGTGGCGCGCATCCTGCTGCAGTCACCGGCAGCGGCGGCGGCGGCACCGGGGAGTGCCCCAACTCATGTGGCTGCACCGCCAGTGACCCAGCCGGAGATCGAGTCTCCATCAGAAGCCCACTTAATCGCCGACGCTCCATCAGAGACCCACATGGAGATTGAATCTCCATCGGAAGCCCAACCGGAGCACGTGGCTCCATCGGAGACCCAAATTATCGCTTCGATTCCGTCGGGAATCAATGCTCCCGGCGCAGGGAAACCCCCACTGGGGTCTGGACCGGGATCAGCTGGGGTGGACCGGCGGCTGGGGTTGGTGGCCGCACGCAGCAGAGATGGATGGACTCCGCTGCACGTGGCTGCCAGCTACGGGCATGAGCACGTGTTGCGACTGCTGCTTAACTACGGGGTACGTCTGCGTGTCCGTGTGTGTGTGTCTGTGGAAAGGTTTTTTCATGGTGACGGCATTGCTGGTGGTGGTCGTGTGGCTATTTGACGATGACGATGTTGAAGAGGGCAGTGCTGGTGGTGGTCGTGTGGATATTTGAGGATGACGATGATGAAAACGGCGTTGCTGGTGGTGGTCGTGTGACTATTTATGATGAAATTTTGATGTTGAAGAGGGCAGTGCTGGTGGTGGTCGTGTGGATATTTGACGATGACGATGATGAAAACGGCAGTGCTGGTGATGGTCGTGTGGCTATTGATGATGCAATGTTGATGATGTTGAAGAGGCAAATATTTGACGACGGCGGCACGGCAGGCGGACGTGGACGCGCAGAACGGGAAGGGGCTGAGCGCGCTCGTCTTGGCCGTGATGCGTGAGCGCGAGAGCTGCGTGCGAGCACTGCTGGATCGCCGTGCTGACATCCGCGCCAACCACGACCTGGCGCTCTTCTCCGCCGTGCTCCGGGGCAGCGACACCATCTGCCGCCTCCTGCTGCAGGTGCCACGCTCACCGGGGGGTGGTTGATGGTGGTGGCGATGTTGGTGGTGGTGATGGTGGTGGTGGCGATGGTGGGGGAGGTGGTGACGATGATGGGGGAGGTGGTGACGATGATGGGGGAGGTGGCGGTGGCGATGGGGTGGAAGGTGGTGGCAATGATGGTGGGGTAGTTGGTGGCGGCGATGTTGGTGGTGGTGATGGTGGTGGTGATGGTGGGGGAGGTGGTGACGATGATGGTGGGAGGTGGTGGTGGCAATGGTGGGGGAGGTAGTGGCAATGATGGTGGGGTAGTTGGTGGTGGCGATGGTGGAGAGGCGGTGGTAGTGGCTGTGGTGGTGGTGGAGGAGGTGGTGGTCGTGCTGGCGGTGGGGAGAGGTGGCACAGTGGTGAGCACTCCGCGTTACAAACCCGGCGACCAACAAGATTGGCAAATATTTGTTAGAGGTCCTGGGCCTCCCCTAGCTCGACTCAGCCTCAAATGAGCACCTGGTGCGATGTGTATAAAACGTCAGCACTGGGGAGACAAAGGCGGCCGGGCGTGGTGCTGGCCATCCCACCCTGTCGTGTGCCGTATTGGCCTTCACGGGTGCTACTCGCCAACAGCACTTGCCCCAACAGTCTGCTCAAGGCTCTACGGGGGGGGGGGGGGGGGGGGGTCCCCCCGATCTTTGTGTTTGTAGAGAGGCGCGGACCCACGTGCGAGCCGGCCCTGCGACGGCCTCACGCCGCTCCACGTGGCCGCCCTGCGGGACGACGCGGCGTGCTCGCGCCTCCTGCATGCCCACGGGGCCCACGCGGGGACCCCCAACGCCGCGGGAGTCTCGGCCTTCTCCGTGTGCGCGAGGCGCGCGCGGTCCGGCAGCCCCTGCCTGCAGTTCCTGCGACAAGCGGCATGTACGATTCCGCACCACCCCCCCCCCCGGCTCCTACCACCCGGCCATGGGAATGTGGAATTTCAAACATTTCCGTGGCCTCGGATTTGCGAATGAGAATGGGGACGGTGTCTTTACATCTGTGGCCGTGTGGCAGCTTGAGATGTTTTGTTTCAGTTCAAGCACTTGATCAATGCTGCTGCTCATGACAATGCTGCTGCCAATACTCCATTTGCTGCTCATGATGATTGTCGTGAAGCTGCTGCTACTGATGTCGATGAAGCTACTGCTGATGACGAAGCTGTTAATGCTGCTGCTGATGGGTGATAACGACGATGATGATGATGCTTCTGCTGCTGATGATGCTGTTGCTGATGATGAAGCTGACGAAGTGGCTGATGCTTTTGCTGCTGATGATGCTGCTGCTGATGATGATGAAGCTGACGAAGCTGCTGATGCTTCTGCTGCTGATGATGATGATGAAGCTGCTGATGCTTCTGCTGCTGCTGATGATGATGAAGCTGACGAAGCTGCTGATGCTTCTGCTACTGATGATGATGATGATGAAGCTGACGAAGCTGCTGATGCTTCTGCTGCTGATGATGCTGCTGCTGATGATGATGATGAAGCTGACGAAGCTGCTGATGCTTCTGCTGCTGATGATGATGAAGCTGATGAAGCTGCTGATGCTTCTGCTGCTGATGATGCTGCTGCTGATGATGATGATGAAGCTGACGAAGCTGCTGATGCTTCTGCTGTTGCTGCTGACGATGAAGCTGAATGCGGCTGACATCCCACGCCGCCGCCACGGCGCGCGCGGTGTCTCTCTGTCCCTCCGTCTCCCCAACGACGCCGAACGCAGGCCGACCGCGCTCGCTGCTCGAGTGCAGCCGTGCGGCGGTGCGGCGGGCGGCGTGGCGCGCGGGGGCGCTGCCTCGCCTCGGGGAGCTGCCGCTGCCCCCCACGGTGCTCCGCTACGTCCTCTTCAGAGGCATCGACCTCAGCGACGGCGACTTCCGCGACGAGGAGGCGCCGAGGCACGCCGGTGGCGGTGGTGGCGGCGGTGGTGGCGGCAGCGGCGTGGGGCCGAGCAACCTGCCCCGCGGCCCGCTAGCGAACGGTGGTGGCCAGACGCGGCAGCAGCAGCAGCAACAAGAACAGCACTAGCTGTGATAGCACCAGCTGTGATAGCACCAGCTGTGATAGCAGCACCAGCTGTGATAGCACCAGCTGTGATTACACCAGCTGTGATATCAGCACCAGCTGTGATAGCAGCACCAGCTGTGATAGCAGCAGTAGAAGCAACAGCTGTGATAGCAACATCAGCTGTAATAGCAGCAGCAGTAGAAGCACCAGCTGTGATAGCAGCACCAGCTGTGATAGCAGCAGCAGTAGAAGCACCAGCTGTGATAGCAGCACCAGCTGTGATAGTAGCACCAGCTGTGATAGTAGCACCAGCTGTGATAGCACCAGCTGTAATAGCAGCAGTAGAAGCACCAGCTGTGATAGCACCAGCTGTAATAGCAGCAGTAGAAGCACCAGCTGTGGTAGCACCAGCTGTGATAGCAGCAGCAGTAGAAGCACCAGCTGTGATAGCAGCACCAGCTGTGATAGCAGCAGCAGTAGAAGCACCAGCTGTGATAGCAGCACCAGCTGTGATAGCAGCAGCAGTAGAAGCACCAGCTGTGATAGCAGCACCAGCTGTGATAGCACCAGCTGTAATAGCAGCAGTAGAAGCACCAGCTGTGATAGCACCAGCTGTAATAGCAGCAGTAGAAGCACCAGCTGTGATAGCACCAGCTGTGATAGCAGCAGTAGAAGCACCAGCTGTTAAAGCAGCAGCACTAGCTTTAATAGCAGTAGCATCACCAGCTGTGATAGCAGCAGCACCAGCTGTCATAGCAGCAGTAGAAGCACCAGCTGTTATAGCAGCAGCACTAGCTTTAATAGCAATATAAGCACCAGCTATTATAGCAGCAGCACTAGCTTTAATAGCAGCAGCATCACCAGCTGTGATAGCAGCAGCACTAGCTTTAATAGCAATATAAGCACCAGCTATTATAGCAGCAGCACTAGCTTTAATAGCAGTAGCAGCACCAGCTGTGATCGCACCAGCAGCTGTGATAGCAGCAGTAGCAGCACCAGCTGCGATAGCAGCAGAAGAAGCTGTAATAGCAACAGCAGCAACAACAGCACCAGCTGTAACCCCACCAGCATAAGCTGTGATAGCACCGGCACCAGTTGTGATAGCACCGGCACCAGCTGCAATGAGGGCCCGATTAAGGTTCTTGTTACTTCTGTTTTCGTAGGTACTGCCGCCCCTACGGTGCTGCTGCCCCATGACACTACTACCGGCACTGTCACTCGCTTGTTTCAGACAGATGTCGTTATTGCTGATACGTCCATCGTTTAGTCTGTGCCCTGATTCGACGGGAGCGCGCTGCGTGCCGCAGATAAGCGGATTTGGTTTGAGATTATTGAGAGAGAAAAAGGTACGCCTAAATATATGAGAACATTTCTTAAACTGTTTTACTGTGCTTATCATATGGGATGACGCGGCTTTAAAAGGATGCCGTTCATTTTAATCGATAACAAATTCAATGTTCTGCCAGAATGACCACGTGGCGAGCACCATATTGCTTTGCTTTCGTTTAAGCTGAAAGATGTTGGTTATTTTAGGTGTAATATGCCTCGCCTACAAGTCAACGACTTGTTACCACTGCAAGGAAATGCCAAAGAGCAGCCATAAAAACACACATACTTATTCAAGAAGATATATTGGTGACAAAAAAATGCATCATACAAAAAAAACATGGTCAAATGGGTTTTTTTCGTAGGCCGTAGGCATAGTGCCTATTGTGCCTATTCGATAAAACAGCCCTGGCTGTAATAGCACCAGTAGCAGTAGCAGCAACAGCACGAACTGCAATAGCAGAAGCTGTAATAGCATCAGCAATAGCAGCAACGTCACAAAGCTCTGCCCCCCCCCAAACAAAAAAAAACATGCTTCAAATCGCTTTAAACTATTGTCATTGTAGTCCGTATTTAATGTGGCGGTGCACTCTGATGTTGTAGTAGAAAACATGTATTAAAAAGTCTATTTAATTAAGCATAACGTGTTGTCTACATTTATTTAAAGTTGCTCATTTTGATGTGACGTCACATTTCTCACCCCCCCCCCCCTCGTCACACATCGTCACAAATGTCTGACCCCCCCCCCCAGGTGCGTGACGTCATTTATGGACGGCCCCTGAGCATCAAAAACGAGTAAAGCAACCGGGAGCGCCCTATGCTGCTCTTTATCGGCTTTAGCGTCCGTCAGTCAACCTGTACGGGATGCAAATTGCTTGGTTCACAGGTGATAATTTATTTATGTTGAACGTGAGACTTCATGCAATGAGGACGACTCAGCCGTCTCTAGGCCGATCAGTGAAACCAATCAACCTCCTGACCAGACATATATAAACACTTCGATTTTGTGAGCAGTCATAGATAATAGGCCTGGATGACGTTAATGCCACTCAATCAACAAAAACTCAACGCAGTGGAACTGCCAATACATATTCTTAGGTTTTGTCGGTAAAGTCACGTAGGTAAAAAAAATTAATAAAAGTAAAATAAAAATAAAATAAAAATCACGTCGTTTCGGAGGCAACACAAGCTTCCGTCTTCAGGTGGAACTGTCACAGCACGATAGCTGTATCAATGTATTGATACGATAGCTGTATCAATGTATTGATACAGCTATCGTGCTGTGACAGTTCTACCTGAAGACGGAGGCTTGTGTTGCCACCGAAACGTCGTGATTTTTATTTTATTTTTATTTTACTTTCTTTTAGTATTTTTTTTTTACCTACGTGACTTTACCGAAAAAACCTAAGAATATGAATCCTTGCAGTCACGAAAGCTTCAAATCTAGAATTACTGCCAATACGTTAATATACAGTCCTGCAAGTTAACGATAACACACCTAGTACTTGATAACAAGACAACGCCTATCGAACGCAATTGTGATCCTGAGATAATAATGGTTATTGACACCAAAAAATATCATTGTTTAGAATTTTCCACTCGAGGTGGTTATCCCATTGTTTGGGGTCATGACCCCATGGTGGGCTGGCTCACGCGTGCTGTGCCACTGATGCGACTCGGAGGGGAGGGCCCATCGCTCGACGTTTGCAGCCGCCGCTCTTTATTCAGAGCAGCAAGGTGCACAAGGGGAATAAGTCACAAGATGTCGACGTTGAGTCACATATTCACTTTAAGATGTTTTTTCTTCATGTTTTTGTTTTTTGCATAATCAACGTTTTTGGGTTTAGATCGCGTTATTTATTAATGTGTCGTAACCCTCCACCACCCGATGATGCTGGATGCAATTGCCAGCGAAACGTCGTACTCAAATTGTAAATGTTGTGGTTTCACGCTTCAACACACCGGTGGGCTAAAGCAGTGAACTATTTGTCTTTTGTCAACGTGACACTTTTTTACTGATTGGCCGTGTCGGGTGGTGGAGGGTTACGACACATTTATAAATAACGCGATCTAAAAAATGTTGATTATGAATAATATTGGTCGCGAAAGCGTACGTGTTAAACCTTTTTTGTTTTTTGCTTGTTGCGGTTGCACCCGATTCAAGAGCCGAATGGCTCACAGGGCTATACCTAATAAATGAGCTTGAACTTGAAACTTGAGTGGACGTCAGCCCGCGTTATCACAGAGCCACGCGACATACATATAGCCGCTGCTCTGGCTGTAAAACAATCGCCAACAAACTGGCAGGCCAGTCCAATGAGGGAGCCTTACATTTTCTTAGATATATCCTGAGCGATATTCAATGGGGGGACCTCACTAGAAAAATATAATAAAATCGTTACAAATACACAATTTTTTTAATACACAATTTTGTAATACATGTTTATAAAGGGAAACAGAAGCTTAATATTGTATATTGTAGATATGGGCTAAGCCTATGGTAGGTGTAACCAGCAGAGTTCGCCAATTGGCATCTGAGTTCGGCTGGCGCCACATTTTTGTACCAAGATGTGCTGTCGATGTTGTGTTGAGCTATATTGCACTCGCCCGTGAGGCCAGTCAGGGCTCGGCACGGCAACCTGCCAGTAGGAAAAAATCACCCATACCACGTACCGTGAGGTCTCCGCGAGGGCTCGGCTCAGGGTTGTCACGGTGGTGAGATGTTAAGTACCTCGACTGGCATACAGGAGGTCGTGGGTTCGATCCCAACCCTGATACCTGCTGTATATTTGGAGTTTGCATATTCTCCCCGTGGTCGTGTGGATTTTTTCTCCGGGATCTCTGTTTTTTTTTCCTCTACATTTAGAAACGTGCGTTTAGAGTGTTTGGCGACTGCTATAAATTTCCACATAAACCACTTCATTGGGCTGGGCTATCATTTGTGGCCAGGTCGCTAAAATAAAATGTGCCAGTGGGAAAATGAGCATCACTATCTCACCTGGATTACACTTTGGGGGTAGAGCGGTGGTTCTGGGGTTAGCACACTGCATAGTGGATTGGAAAAGGGCATTGCTTTTCCTTATATACAGCAACTCCCGGCCTCCAAATCGTCTTCTCTTTCAAAGTGTATTTGAATACGGTCGTTGACAAGTGAGTGACGATGCCTGTAGTTGAATTGAACTCACATGCGCAAATTCATACATGGACTCTTCTACTTAAAAACAAGTTAGGTTCCCAGAGGCCTGTTCGTAAGTCGATTTGTTCGTAAGTCTAACTTTACTCCTGTTGATTTCAAACATGTTGTACGAAATGTACACTAAACACGGGGAATGGCTTTAAAAGTTTTATAAGCTCCTGTAGATTCCACTGGTTTTTCGTGTTTTGTAGATGTAGATGCCACTGGTTCTTCGTGTTCTACAGGTGGAGATGCCACTGGTTCTTCACGTTCTGCAGATGTAGATGCCACTGGTTCTTCATGTTCTGCAGATGTAGATGCCACTGGTTCTTCACGTTCTGGAGATGTAGATGCCACTGGTTCTTCATGTTCTGCAGATGTAAATGCCAATGGTTGTTCACGTTCTGCAGATGTAGATGCCACTGGTTCTTCGTCTTCTGCAGATGTACATAGATGCCACTGGTTCTTCACGTCCTGCAGATGTAGATGCCACCACCGCCATCTATTGCGCGGCGGTTGAGCTTACGACTCTCGGTTCGAACAGGCAACTGGACATACTGAGATATTTGGTCGTACCTCTAAATGTTTGTAATTCGATTGTTCGTAAGTAGAGGAGTCCCTATATACCAAGAAGAATATATCAATAATGCAAAGGTTTTGCTTGTTAGATCGCGTAAATTTACGTGATCTAACCCAAAAAAACGGTATTATGTATGACATTGGTCACGAATATAACAAGCTGGACAAAGCCGGTCAATAAAGAGAGCCTCTGTTCTAGTTTCGAGCGATTCGAGAAGCGTGCGGCAGGCAAATGCACGCACACACACAGCAGCGTAGAAAAAGGACGCACACATCGTGCGTGCTGATTGTGCGTACATGCGCACAGCATCACATTCAACAAATCAAACTTTTAAAACGTATGTTGTTGCCATCGTTCTCCCCCCCCCCCCCCCCCCCGTAAGAACTGCACTGATATGAGCACTGGTATTGATAAGCCGTTGGGGTACATTGCGTAACGATTGGGATAGAGGTTTTATATACTTCGTCGATAGCATGTGTGAAGTGTCCTTGAACAGACAAGAGGGACGGACAGACCATGTTTTCTGGATCGGCAACATGTGGCTTTTGGACTCCGTTAAAAATCGAAATGCAGCCAACATATATGTAAAACAATACTATTTTTTGGTAAAATATTGATACGCGTGCTCCATCTTCAAACATTGCAATTAGATGCAGCATAACAGAGCGTGGGTCGTTATTGAGCAATGGCCCCGTTATCAAATCTGGCACGTGATGTTTGCAATTGTTGCGCTCACAAACAGGACTTTGTATGTCAGATAAGGCCTCCTACCTGGTCCCACCGAATGTTTGCGTCCTACGAACCTTTGCCACCCGAAGGGAACATTATGGAAGCGATGCTGCATCACATTTTGCAGTTGGAAGCATGTTTCCCACGCACGTGAAAACTAAAACCCAGAAAATTGGAAGAGCGTGTATTGTAGTTATCCCAATTTATCTAGATTCTCGCTTTGTTTCGTATCTGTTTGTTTCTATCCCTTTATTCCTCTCTCTCCTCTTCTAACTCCCACTCCCTCTCGATTCCTCTCCTTCCTCCACCCGATCTCATTCACTTGCCTCCCGCTATCTGCCTATTTCTATCTCTCTCTATCTCTCTCACCTCTCACCCTCACTCTCATCCCCACCTCTCTCAATCTCACTTGCCTTTCCCGAACCCTCCCTCCTACGACTTGTCGCTCTCCCTCTGTCCCCTCTGTTTCACGCCCTGCCACTCTCTACCCTTCGTTCCTCTCCAGGTCATCCTCGCTCCTCTATCTCCCTCCCTCACCTCCCTTCCTCACCTCTCCCTCACCTCCCCCTATCTCCCTCCCTCACCTCTCCCTCACCTACCTCTATCTCCCTCCCTCACCTCCCTCACCTCCCTCACCTCTCCCTCTCTCACCTCCCTCACCTCCCTCACCTCCCCCTATCTCCCTCCCTCACCTCCCTCCCTCACCTCCCTCACCTCCCCTTATCTCCCTCCCTCACCTCCCTCCCTCACCTCCCCCTATCTCCCTCCCTCACCTCCCTCACCTCCCTCATCTCCCCTTATCTCCCTCCCTCACCTCCCTCCCTCACCTCCCCCTATCTCCCTCCCTCACCTCCCTCCCTCACCTCCCTCACCTCCCTCTATCACCTCCTCACCTCCCTCACCTCCCCCACCTCCCCCTATCTCCCTCCCTCACCTCCCTCACCTCTCCCTCTCTCACCTCTATCTCCCTCACCTCCCTCACGTCCCCTATCTCCCTCCCTCACCTCTCTCTCCCTCACCTCCCTCTATCTCCCACATCTATCGTACACGACTGGGGTGGAAGTTTGGGGATGGCGGGGGGGATGGCGGGGGGGAGGCGTGACGTCAGCGCGATGCACGAACCCGGATCGTCTCTGTGGGACGCGGGTGATGTCATCACGGAGATGTGCGCAGTGATGTCAGCCAGGCAGCCAGCCAGGAATCCAGGAAAAGTCAGCAACACTTTTTTATTAATGTACTGTGTAAGATAAAATAAATATATATACAATAAATATGTTGAATTAGGATGCAAACTATTCGGAAGTACGGACATTTGTGAATACACGAAGCTTCAAATCAATTAGCTTTTTATTATTTAAGTGTTTGGAGTTAGTATTATTAGGCTCTCTTGAAATGGATATAACCTGGCCCTCGCCTGGGATCGGGCGCTTTTAAGGCAAGGGTTGGTGGGTCACGTCGATTTGTGAAACTGCCCAACGAACTGGGCTGCGAGGTTGCCATAAGGTGGCAGTGCAGAAAGTTCGTGAACCCTACACACCCTAGACTGGCGCTCTCCTAGAGCTCTCTCTCGAGCGAAGGCACTTCTGCCGGCAGCGGCATGGGCAAAAGCAGCTGCAGGGCCGCGCCGACGAATGGGCCGATGAATGGGGTGAAGGAGATTTTACAAAGGAGACAAAAACAACACGAACGGAATGATACCAACAAAACAGCGGGACGGGAAGAAAGAAAAAAAAATGTAACCCGTAAAAACAAAGTTTTTCACTATAAATCCTTTATATGCGTGGCGGCTAGAGTCCTCTCGTCCTCTGGCTTGAGATGGCTGCCACCTATGGGTCAGATGATTGTCTGCCAGCACTAAGCAATTGGTAAATAAATATTTTTTTTTAATTCCCTAAACAGTGTAAAATTTTTGAAAAAAATTTTCACGAAAATTCATTGTCACGCACAACGAGTCTGTGTGCAAAGAGTCAGCTCGATTGGATCACGGGAAGTGGGTTAAAAAAACAACCGAAAGATTTGCACGGTCCTAAGCAAGCAAGCAAGCGAACTTAATATAAAGGATTTAAAAACAATCAATTGTGACACACACTCGTGACAAGTCATCGAATCGCGATAACGTGGTTCTTCCGTTTGGACACAATTTCACACAACCCAAAACGCACACCGTTATCACGCGGAACGCTCCCGTTATAACGCGGTACGCACGCCGTTATATCGCGGAACACTCCCGTTATAACGCGGTACGAGCACCGTTATAACATGGAATGCTCCCGTTATAATGCGGTACAATCACCGTTATAATGCAGAACGCTCCCATTATAACGTGGTACGAGCCCCTTTATATAGCGAAACGCTCCCGTTATAACGCGGTTCGAGCACCGTTATAACGCGGTACGCGCACCGTTATAACATGGTACAAGCACCGTTATAACGCGGTTTATGAGCGGTCAACGACGAACTACTTTCTTGAGCTGCGCGGCTGAGCGGTGTGACACGGTACGCGGAGTGATACAGTAACGGGGCCCTCATCTCAGGCTGATTTGACAGCGCAAATGCGATTCAGTAACCTGCAGCAATTCCTCGCTTGATGAGTTATTTTCGCTCAATTCGGCACATTTTCAGGAACGCATCTTCCGCGTTAAACGAGGAATTGCCGCATTAATCCCCCCCCCCC
Source organism: Lampetra planeri (assembly GCF_965212315.1). NCBI lineage: Eukaryota > Metazoa > Chordata > Hyperoartia > Petromyzontiformes > Petromyzontidae > Lampetra > Lampetra planeri. Next base: position 9,349,662 of record NC_136128.1, on the reverse strand, counting down.
TCCCCCTCCGGCAATAAGCCGGGCGCGTTCCTCGATTTACGTTGTTTTGTTTCACCTCTGCAATCATTGTGCATTGTCTCAAATCAGGGCAGGGCCCTTTGACTCTTCTCGGTCTCTGAAATGCTGACATAGATGCTCAACTCCCCACCCCCCACGCACACCGCTCTACCTCCCCGCGATTAAAACACGAGGAGGTGACTCGCCCCAGCTGGTGTTTTTTTTGTTCTAGGGGAAAGGGCCCAAGGACGAAGGTCGGCAGCTACACCTCAGCTGTGTGTGCGTGGCAGGGTTGCAGGGCCTCTTAAACCCGAAATCTCAACCTCGTTATGGGGACTGAGACGGCTGTAAACAATACGGCTAAGTAAACACATATGTTTCGATTTAAAGCTTTCGTGACTGCAGGGATTCATCCTCATGGTACTTTCGGTAAAGTCACGTAGAATGGAAATAATAAATAATAAAACATTATTAAATAATTCTCACGACGTTTCGGCCACAACGCAAGACAGACCTGTTCTCCACCTGAGGACAGACCTGTTCTCCACCTGAGGACGGCTGCTTGCGTTGTGGCCGAAACGTCGTGAGAATTATTTTATTATGTTTTATTTGTATTGTTTATTTATTTCCATTCTACGTGACTTTACCGAAAGAACCAAGAAGATAAACAAATATGCTGCCTCGCACGAGCTGTGCGGGTAACCGCGATATACGGCCGACTGGTGCGGTTGGTGTGGGGCTGTCAGATTTTTCACGCAAAATCCTCGAGACCTGTCACACATCTGCAGCCACGCTCTATCCGCTGTTTGATGAAGTGTTGTCCCCATACCTTACGGCAAGTGTTTAGTTGAAGCCCGAGCGGCCTCGGTACTTTTCGCACCCAGCTATATCCACCTCGCCAGACGCATTAATGGAGTTGACCAAACTTCCCAATATAGAACCACAGCGCTTGGGAAATGAACTAAACTAACATTTTTATTTTACCAGGTAAGGCCCACTGAACTTTGTAGCTCTCTTTCAGAAGCGACCAGGCTGTCACAAACGCTAGCTCAACGAAGTGGCTTTATCATATGGAAATGTATAAGCAGCCGAATACTCTGAACGCATGTTTCTAAATGTGGAGGGGAAAACCGGAGGACCCAAAGAAAGATCCACGGGGGAGAGACGTTGCAGACTCAAACATATACAGCAGGTATCAGTATCGGGATCGAACCCACAAACTCCTGCATACCAGGCGAGGTACTTAACATCTTGTTGATATTTCGATTTAAAGCTTTCGTGACTGCAGGGATTCATCTTCTTGGTTCTTTCGGTAAAGTCACGTAGAAGGGAAGTAATAAAATAATAAAAAATAAAACATAATTATTTCATTTTATTATGTTTTATTTTTTATTATTTTATTACTTCCCTTCTACGTGACTTTACCGAAAGAACCAAGAAGATGAATCTTGTTGATAGTGCTGGTTCTGGCTGCCTTCCTTCACACTTTACTGTGTTTTCCCCCGCGTCTCCGTACGGAATCGGCGCCCGTTACAAATTCTGCGGCGTTTTGACATCCGCGAATTAGCACGAACGCAGACGCCATTGTTTGCGACGCGAAATAAAACGAGGGCTGCAAATAATTGCACTGAATAATGATGATTTCGCACGTGGGGATGGGGGTATTGGCACTCTCATTGTTATTCGAGCGCAAGGCTGCCATGGCGAAAGGCACTGCGTTTCACAAACTCCATCTACAGTCCTCGCACATTATGGGGGCGACGTTGCCACTGTGTCATCCCTGTTGAGTAATTTGCAGGTAATTAAACAAAAATTGGACCATGATCTTTAACTTCCACCGTGGAGCAGACGGAGTGTCGTGGTTTATGTGGTTTTTGACGGTTAATTCACCCGCCAGTATTCACCAGGGCAGCTGCTGGACTTAAACTGCAAACCTCTACATAAATCGGCGAATGCGCCACGTCACCGCCATAATTACTAAACATCTGTGAAAAAGAGCCTCATGGCTCATCAGATTCCTCCAGTATAAATACATATTCGGATTAGTAAGTACATTTATGAATGCGCAATTCTTACCACCTAAGTTTTCATGAGTGTGCAGGATTCATACATTGTAAGCTCTTGCATCTTCTGCTGAACTGGTTGAATGTCTGTAACGAGTCTCCAATATCGTGCAGCGGCAGTGAGTTCCAGGCTGACAGACCACTGAGTAGGTGAATGGGTGGGTGAGTAGATGAGTGAGTGGGTAGTTGAGTTCCAAGCCGATGGAAAGCTTAGTAGGTGTGTGAGTCGGTGAGTAGATGAGTGAGTGGGCAGATGAGTTCCAAGCCGATTGACAGCTTAGTAGGTGTGTGAGTCGGTGAGTAGATGAGTGAGTGGGCAGATGAGTTCCAAGCCGATTGACAGCTTAGTAGGTGTGTGAGTCGGTGAGTAGATGAGTGAGTGGGCAGATGAGTTCCAAGCCGATTGACAGCTAAGTAGGTGTGTGAGTCGGTGAGTAGGTGAGTGAGTGGGCAGTTGAGTTCCAAGCCGATTGACAGCTTAGTAGGTGTGTGAGTCGGTGAGTAGGTTAGTGAGTGGGTAGTTGAGTTCCAAGCTGACTGATAGCTGAGTAAAAGTGTGGGGCGATGAGTAGGTGAGTGATTAGATGGTTGAATTCCAAGCAGATGGAACGCTGAGTAGGTGAGTGGGTCGGTGAGTAGGTGAGTGAGTGGGCAGTTGAGTTCCAAGCCGTTTGACAGCTTAGTAGGTGTGTGAGTTGGTGAGTAGGTGAGTGAGTGGGTAGTTGAGTTCCAAGCTGACTGATAGCTGAGTAAAAGTGTGGGGCGATGAGTAGGTGAGTGATTAGCTGGTTGAATTCCAAGCCGATGGAACGCTGAGTAGGTGAGTGGGTCGGTGAGTAGGTGAGTGAGTGGGCAGTTGAGTTCCAAGCCGATTGACAGCTTAGTAGGTGTGTGAGTCGGTGAGTAGGTGAGTGAGTTGGTAGTTGAGTTGAAAGCTGACTGATAGCTGAGTAGTAGTGTGGGGCGATGTGTAGGTGAGTGATTAGGTGGTTGAATTCCTAGCCGATGGAACGCTGAGTAGGTGAGTGGGTCGGTGAGTAGGTGAGTAAGAGTGGGTAGTTGAGTTCCAGGTCAATGGACCGGCCTCCACCACGTGTCCATGAGATAGCCGCGAACAGATTGGTGTAGACACTTGGAGTATACCACGGTACACAACTTGTAATAAATCCTTCATTATCATGGAACTAAAAGGCAACTGATGCGGTGCCTTTGTTATAACTCTGAAAACATTTACGCAACCAGTTCTGAGTTGACGCGCGAACAGTTTTCCATTAACAGAGCATCAGAGTTATCAAGCGAGTGTTACTCAGTATCTGTGGTCTCTGAGGTGCCACCGGTGGTGAGATGTTAACTACCTCGCCTGGTTTACAGGAGGTCGTGGGCTCGATCCCGGCCCTGATGCCTACAGTATATATTTTGAGTTTGCATGTTCTCCCCGTGGTCGCGTGGATTTTTCTCCGAGTCCTCCGGTTTTCTCCTCCACAGTTTAAAAATATGCATTTAGAGTATTTGGCTGCTGTAGATTTCCACTTGATAATTCACTTCGTTGAGCTATAATTTGTGGCCAGATCGCTTCTGAAAAAAGAGCTATACAGCTCAGTGGGCCTGACCTGGTAAAATGCATGTTTAGGTCTCACCTGATTATACAAATACACTCCAATTAGCACGGTTAACCACGTAGGGTGGAAAAGAATTTCAACATATACTTGAACATTGTGAAGGTGCCACGGTGTGAAGTGTACCAATCTCCCTGCCCTATCTCGAGATGACCCCTAACTGAGAGTTGAACTTGCAATCGCCCTCATTGGAGAACCATTGACTGGAACGTTGATTTATTTGAGGTTGTTCTCTGATAAGTATTTCGCGTTAAAAATCAATTTCTATCAGCGTCCTGCTTCGAGGCGAGCTGTCCATTTGGAATTCTCACAGAGCGGTGCATCAACCTGTGGGGTAGAGAACGGCCCGTGGAAGGTGACATCACAGAACTGCTTCTGAGATTCCTTCAAGTGATCTCTTATCTGCACTAAGGATGCGGCACGCATTAATATGCTCTATTATAGAGCTGTCTCACATGACAGTCAAACCACATTCTTTATCCAATTCTCAGAACTATAATTTGGCCAAATTAGGTGAAAAATAAAACTGATTTAACACAATATATTTTGTACAGTCATTGGTGGCTCACTGAGACCATCAACTCACGTGCGGCTTAAACCCAGATTCAAACCCAGGATCTCAGCGGCCCTGCCTCAGCACTCTGAGCCATTCGGCCACACCATGCAAGTCGTTATCCACCTTTGGATTTACACCGCAGATGACCTTTTCGTAGCTGTGCAGAGAGCGGCACACATCAGCGTATCTTCAATGTGCTCCCCCACCCGATGGCAATTGCGAGACAGGTAGGTGAGGCAACATAACCTCTGCTGCTGCAGAGAAACGTCACGCGTCGGTAATGCGTCTTGTCATCACGATCGGCGCTGACATATGGTCGTTGGTACAGCCACCTTTGTTCTGCTGAGGTATGAATTCCCCTCTCCACCAGTGAGGCATCTTCACGCACATCCTCCAAAGTCGGCAGCACACACCGCACGGCACGTGCGCAAACCGTCGCTAGTGAAAGGTCTTGGCAGAGGCACGAATTCGGCAAGCTCCACGTGAACGGTGGCTCGGAGATGTTAACTACCTCGCCTGCTATATGTTTAGAGTTTGCATCTCTCTCCCTCTCTCTCATCATCATCATGGTAGGTAGGAGATGTTAACTACCTCGCCTGCTATATGTTTAGAGTTTGCATCTCTCTCCCTCTCTCTCATCATCATCATCATGGTAGGTAGGAGATGTTAACTACCTCGCCTGCTATATGTTTAGAGTTTGCATCTCTCTCCCTCTCTCTCATCATCATCATCATCATGGTAGGTAGGAGATGTTAACTACCTCGCCTGCTATATTTTTTGAGTTTGCATCTCTCTCCTTCTCTCTCATCATCATCATCATGGTAAGTAGGAGATGTTAACTTCCTCGCCTGCTATATGTTTAGAGTTTGCATCTCTCTCCCTCTCTCTCATCATCATCATCATCATGGTAGGTAGGAGATGTTAACTTCCTCGCCTGCTATATGTTTAGAGTTTGCATCTCTCTCCCTCTCTCTCTCATCATCATCATCATGGTAGGTAGGAGATGTTAACTTCCTCGCCTGCTATATTTTTTGAGTTTGCATCTCTCTCCCTCTCTCTCATCATCATGATAGGTAGGAGTTCAAGTTCAAGTTTCATTTATTAGGTATAGCCCTGTGAGCCATTCGGCTCTTGAATCGGGTGCAACCGCAACAAACAGAAAACAAAAACATGAACAAGAAAACATCTTAAAGTGACTATGTGCAAACAGAAAATCCAAGAAAAGACAGCAAAATATTGCAGAAATAGCACCGTACAAAAACACTGTGTGCAAAAATCCCAGTGGTGCAAGTCAAACAACCACAACCACAAGAATACTTAGATTAAGGCCATCAGTCTAACTCTGTACTACAACAAACAAACATGGCCAAACCAAAAAACTTTTCGAAAATCACCAAAATAAAGCCATAAAAGCAATGAAACAGTGATCATAGGAACTGTGACCGAATTTTCACAATAAACGACGTCAACAACATGTACTACCAAACTCTGCAGCCAAAGCTGGCTGCATGAGTCACTCCACAACAGCAGGATCATCAGTCGGAGTATCAACATTTTTCAATGCACCTTTAAGATCAGCACACTAAATGTTAACTAGGAGATGTTAACTACCTCGCATGGTACACAGGAGGTCGTGGGTTCGATCCCGACCCTGACGCCTGCTGCTGTATATTTGGAGTTTGGATTTTTCTCCAGGTCCTCCGTTTTTTTTCCCCTCCACATTTAGAGTCAACGTGCGTTTCGAGCATTTGGCTGCTTGAATGTCCACGTGACAGGCCACTTGGTCGAGCAATAATTTGTGGCCAGGTCGCTTCTGAAAAAGAGTGATATAGCTCAGTGGGCCTTAATTGATCAAATATAAATAGTTTAGTTTGGAGTGCCTCCCAATATTACATTTGAGCAGGGCAATGATTTGTCTCGCTGCTTATACTGTACAGATACATAAGTAACACATAAACTTAATGCTGGTATCACGAGGACCTCTCCATATTTCGTTTGCTCATCCCAATCGATCCCATTGTTGTCGATTGGTGCTCCTCCTCTATCTGGGTCGTGTGTTAACGGCAGTTACTCATTTACCTGGCTCTGGCCACTGCCCCGCGGGAGGGAGAAAGAAGACTCGGTGTTCCTTTGTGGGTAAACACTCCTCATGTGAGCGGCCTTTACGTGTCAACAAAGCGGCCCAGACGGCCGGAACCGTAGGGAAAAAAACCGTCTCTCCACCAAAATCCATCCCCAGTAAACAGGCAAATGTTGGTCCAGCAACGTTTGGTTGCGACCTTTGGGTCTAACGTTGGCCCAACGAGGCTTTGCACGTTTACTGGATCTCCGTCGTGTGAATTTAAACTCTAAAATTACACTGCTTTGAAAGGTAAATATAAAGGTGCAGCCCTGAAAATGTTTCGGCCATGCCATGTGCTGACAGAGGGACTTCCATGCCTGGGCAGCTCTAGAAATCCCCTCAAGGGCAGTGGTGGCTCCCAGCCTGAGGTACGTGGACCACCACTGGTCTGCAACACTTTTTGAGGCCTGACAGCGGTTCATGGGTCCAGAAAGATTGGGAACCACTGCGTCACGGTGGCGAGATGTTAACTACCTCGCATGGTATACCGGAAGACGTGGGTTCGATCCCGGCCCTGACAACTGCTGTATATTTGGAATGTGCATGTCTCTTCTCACCGAGGTGGTGTGGATCTTTCTCCGGGTCCTCCGGTTTTTCCGTCCACATTTAGAATCAACACGCGTTTCCAGTGTTTGGCTGCTATACATTCCCACATGATAAGCCACTTCGTGGAGTTATAATTTGGGGCCAGATCGCTTCCGAAAAAGAGCTACATAGCTCAATGGGCCTTACCTGGCAAAATAAATGGTTTTCAGACTTACACTTTAGCCCACCACACGGCCGACCGTAGACTACCTGTGGTGTGCCCATGAATACTGCTGGGTGGACAGAGCCGGCAGGGTGGGATTTCAAGAGAAAACTTGCTCCATTCGTTCAGCTAACAGCGCCTGGGAGGTCAAATTGACCCGGCGCCCTCTGGTTGGCGAGCCCAGTGTGTTGACCGGATTTAAATGGAATAACATGAAATAATGTATTAATCAAAAGAGGCTTTCATCCTCAAGGCCGCGGTTGCCTTCAGCGTTGGTGTTCGGTGTTTTTTCAGCAATATTTTGCTGTCTTTTCTTGGATTTTCTGTTTGCACATAGTCACTTTAAGATGTTTTCTTGTTCATGTTTTTGTTTTCTGTTTGTTGCGGTTGCACCCGATTCAAGAGCCGAATGGCTCACAGGGCTATACCTAATAAATGAACTTGAACTTGCCTTGGGTACCTTAAGGGCAATTCTTGTTGGCACTTGTCACCAGCAACGCGCATTCTGTGGGCACCTACGGTGACTGTATGTAATGTCATCTCGAGTGACAGAGTTGCATCTGGCCAATGAACAGTGGTCTGTTTGGCGCACAACCTCCGGTAGCCACGTGACCTTTGTCTGTTATCTGATTGGCGGTTGCCCATCTGAGTTTGCCACTCGAGGGAGGAGCAATCAGGATTTTCTCGATTTGGGGCAACTATATATGTTGTTTACAACGGAAATTGGCAAAGCAACTAATATCGCCAGTTACAATTACTGAAAACTGGTGCCCTAGAATTGGCCTGAAGGCATTCTGGACCGACTGCTGCACTTGATGGTTCAAAATGTGGTGGAAAAGATACGTATCATCTTATTACCCACAATCCAACGTGACAACACAATACATTGTGAGCATGTAATTCTTGATTTCCTGCCTACACCACCTGTTATTCAATTAGGTTTCCTGATCCAGGACACAAATATATCGAGGATTTTTCTTCGCCTCTCGTTCAAACTGTCTCGTTTGTCCCTTTAGCCTGAATGTGCCATATGACGAATTCCACAATTCCAGAAAACCACTTCTAGATGACTTGTCCACAGAGAAAAACGGATAATGAGATGAATCTGCAGATACTTATAAGTGACTTATCGGTAACCCCCCCCCCCTCCCCCCGAAGATAATAGAGATAGTTAATTTGTGATAAAAGACATTTTTGTGTGGATTGATTCGGGTACATATAATCGGAGTAATGGATTTACTAATAATATGGCCTCTGGTAATCGGATTTTCGCTATACATTTGGGGTATTCCTGGTATGTATTTTTTCACCAGTGATGAATTTTCAGCCAGAACTGTCGGGTGATAATGTTGGCACCCAGCCACATCTATCTCACCTCATTTTATTGTCGTGATTGTTACAATGCTGTTCGTTGAATAGTTGTGGATAAAAGCGTCCAATAAAATTGGATTATTATTGATAGGCATACCTCGTACTCTAGTGGTAGTGCCTTACACCGATAAACTCACTCCTCCTGCAATAAATACCGCGTGGGGAATGGAGGAGCCCTGATGATCGCCGATCCTGTTCCACCTCACACCTATCTTCATCGGTTCCACGTGTTTATGATCTGTTCGTCTAGTCAGATGCTGCGAGTGTGCGCGCACAGGGTGGACGCAAAGACAGGGCCACTGTGAACTCCCGCAAGATCATCCAACGGCCACGCATCCGCATTCGCCGCACCGAGCGTGGAACGCTTGCTCAGCCAAATGCCACACTCCTCTATGACCCCGGCCCCGGGTCCAACCCGTCCGTCCCCTTCCACGTCTCGGCGCAAAGTCCGCCCGCTGTCTCGTCACGGCTCGGCGCTTCTGGCTGCGCGGGGCTGTTGCTGGGTTGTAAAGTTGCGGCTCAGTGCGATGCTCGCGCACGGGCAAAAGCCCCGACGGAATGGGATTGAGTAAGGCAGTGCGGTCATCTTTTAAAATCGGGTTATGGAAGCCAGTGCGAGGCGGTATAATGTCATCATGTCAGCCAGAGGCGTGCCAGCTACGCTGGCGGTCGGGGGGAGAGCAGCAACAACAACAATAAAGTTTCAGAAAATGTAATAATTGTGCGTCCGTCTAGCCTGGTGGCTCAGCGGTTCGCAATTGGAAGATCAAATCCTGGTTGGCTGGGGTTGTTGACTCAGCCCATCGTCTCTCCAGCGGTCGATAAAATATATACCACTGCGGTCGCCCTATCGGGAGACTCACCCCCGCCATACGAATGTGGAATTTCACTACTGACACACCGATGCCTCAATGCTCATTTGGACAGGGAAATAACTTAAAATTTGACTTTTAATTTTGTGTCGAATTATAAATAAGTGAATACAGTACTGATTTTTTACACGTGGAATTCTGGAAATATTTTGAAGAAAAATAGAGGCAGTAAAACTAAATCTACACGCGTTTAGAGTATTTGGCTGTTTATACATTTCCACGTGATGAGCCACTTCTTTGAGCTATCATTTGTGGCCAAGTCACTTCCGAAAAAGAGCTACAGAGCTCAGTGGGCCTTACCGAATTTGCCCATTCCGAATAGTTGAGCTGCGTGGGCCAGCCACTGAAAACAACACCCCGCCCCTCATCCCCCCCAACCCTCATCCACCCTCTCATCCCATCTGCCCCCCCCGCCCCCCAGTTCCCTTGGTCTTCCTCTCCCTTGTTTTCGTGTCTGGAGTGTATAAACTCTGCGTTAATAATTGGCGACGCTACCAGTTTTTGCAACCTGTGCTTGGAATTACACACGATAGTCGTTTTTACTTGCATTGTTCGGGCGGCAGGGGTGGCGGCCGTGGCTTTACCCTCGTGCCTCACAGCGAACAAGGCCGCTGGGTTCGACTCCCGACTCGGGCACCCCTCTGTGTGGAAGAGTTTGTGTGTTCTCCCCCTGTTCTGCATGAGTTTACTCCGATGTTCTTCGGTTTCATCCCGTCGCTAAGTACACATACCATGCGAGTGGTATTTGTCAATCATCCCAATACTGAAATGCAGATTCTAATTCAGAATTTCAGCAGTGTTTATTTTATATCAAGTATTTTTTTTCAATGGGCAACAAAAAAAAAACCTGTTAATATGTACACTTAAAAGTAATTTAAAAAAGGGGGAAGATTTAAGACATTTTCTCAAAGTTGTTTGGCCTTTTGAATCGATCCTGATATATTAGATTCACAGGAATTCTTAATACGGGGCACCTGGTTCGCAAAGGGCCCACGTGCCTGCCGATGTATGTTTGTATGGCAATCTGAACTTCTTTCGCACCGTACCTAGCCAACCGTGCTCATCGGAGGTGCGGGGCGTGGGGGGCGTGGGAAGGACAACAAACTAAACACAAAAAAAGAACGGACGTAACGTTTATCCGGGTGATAGCAATAAGTATGCTCTGAGCTTGTACGCGGATTTTGCTGCGGTGTTTTATTTGCCCCGTTTGTTTCCCGCATGCGTCAGCCGCATCACGAGGCTCAGGAGGTGTCGAAGGCCTTAAAGCGCAGAGCCTCGAAGCCTGTCCACTGATGCCCCCTGGCCCTGTCGATTTTTTTTCTGCTATTTTAATCTGCGTCGTCTGACAATCAGGATTAGCTCAGAACACAATTCCAAAAGGTCGAGGCAGGGTGTCGACAGCGATGACGCGCCCCCCCCACCGCCCGCAAAGTTAATGGTTCCTTACTGACATGGAGCCTTATGGCATTGTGAGACTGTGAGATACTTTGGGAGGCCTTCACCCAGCAGTGGATAGGTCATGGCTGATGGTGATGATGTTGGCAGAGGCTTCAGTTGAGAGTGGGCAAGGATTGGCGTTGTCCTGCCATGGCAAAACGGGCATTTGCTGCATCTGCTCTGAAACAGGGCCATAGTCCGAAACTTTAATGTTTTGTTACCCCAATAACATTACAAAAGTGTGATATTGGCATTGTTTCAGGAGCCTACGTGCTCATTACGAGCTCTTTAAGAACAGTGCTAATGTGGGAGTGAGAGAACAAAATGTGGAAGTAAATGTCACAGAACTACTTCTGACATCCTTTCAAGTGACCTCTTTCAAGTGACCGGAGAAAACCGATCACCGCTACTGCCACCATCACCGCATGACCACCACAAATGCTACACCGCCGTCAAAATTAACACCACCACTTCCACCACCACGACTACTACCAGCAAAACCATACCGCCACCAAAAGCACCATACAAAGACAAAATACAAAGATCCCCCGGATAGACTTAACAGACTGTTGCGGCATGTTTTCGAGCACCTATGAAGGCTGGCACGGCACACGAAGGAGTGGGTGGCCAACACCATGCCTGGTCACCTTTGTCTCCCCGGTGCTAACATTTACACACCGCACTAGGTGCCTATTTAAGGCTGAGTAGATCCAGGACAGGTTCAGATATTCAACCACGACTATTCGTCGTGAGCGGGAAATTAACTCTGGTTCACTGGGTTCATAGCGTTTTGCACTATCCACTATACTACCACTCCCACCACCTTAACCACTACCACCATCAAAGATAAAAACAAAGATCCCTCATATAACATTTAACAGACTGTGAGGGCAAGTACTGTACGCGAGCACCACAGAAGATCGGCACGGCACACGAGGTGAGTGGCCAGCACCAATCCCGGCCGCCTTTGTCTCCCTAGTCTCGATGTTTAAACACCGCAGCAGGTACTCATTTGAGTCTGAGTCGACCTAGGGGAGAGCCCAGGACCGGTTCAAATACTCGTCACTGGTGTTGGCCTTGAGCGGGAATCGAACTCCGGTCACTGGGCTCGTAGCACAGAGCGCGAACCCACTGCACTACCTGCTGCGCTACCCGCTACACTACCGCCACCACCATTGCCACCACCTGCACGCCCACAGTGGCATGGCCTGCTTCCACGTTCTCCGCTCGGACTGTGCTTTCGGAATCTCGTGCTGTCTCTCACACCTGCTTGTTGACACTAACAGAAAAAAATTCAAATCACGATGCCAACCTCTGGCTTATCTGCGCGGATAAGAGCGCGCTGATCCTGCATGCACGCTGGAAGGACCAGGGCGACCTTTGAACCGATGGAATGAAATAAACGAGCGCAATAAACCCCCGCCCCGTTATATGGCGTTTTATTGTGCATCGCTTTTAAGGTAGGTACGCGGCGAGTGGCCCCCTCTCCATTTGTAATTGTGATTTTTCGTGAAGTAACACGGACAATGAGAGCCCGTCTTTCGTTTGAACCCCCCCAAAAAAAGTTGTGAATCATCCTCCCGCTCATGCACACGTCACAAACAACGAGCAAAAGCAGAACGAGCGCTGGTCGCTCGAGCCCTTCACGTGCCCCCATCATGTTGTCACCCACCCCCGCTTGCTTGGGGCTGTCGAAATTGGCCCGGCGATAGCAAACGAAATATAGATAACGTCCTCAGGAATGGACCCCCCCCCCCCCCCTTTCATGGATTAATACGGGGAGGGAGGTCAATCAGGTTTGTTCAATGTTGTTCATACCTCTGCTGTCATCTGGCTCCAAGTTTATAAATGTGAAGTGGGGGCCTCCCCCAAAAATGATGTCTCCTTAGGGCACCCCCCCCCCCCCGCCGCCACAAGTAAGTCGCTCCCCCACAATGGGCCAGCAGCACCACTGTAGAGTATGGCCTTCGTGTCATCTAGGCAGGACAGGAAAAAGGCCACCTTATAGACAGGAAGATGGCCACCTTGTCGACAGGAAAAAGGCCACCGTGTAGATAGAAAGATGGCCACCTTATAGACAGGAAGATGGCCACCGTGTAGATAGAAAGATGGCCACCTTATAGACAGGAAGATGGCCACCGTGTAGATAGGAAGATGGCCACCTTATAGACAGGAAGATGGCCATCGTGTAGACAGGAAGATGGCCACCTTGTAGACAGGAAGATGGCCACCTTGTAGACAGGGACATGGCCACCGTGTAGATAGGAAGATGGCCACCTTGTAGACAGGAAGATGGCCACCTTGTAGACAGGGACATGGCCACCGTGTAGACAGGGACATGGTCACCGTGTAGACAGGAAGATGGCCACCATGTAGACAGGAAGATGGCCACCTTATAGACAGGAAGATGGCCATCGTGTAGACAGGAAGATGGCCACCTTGTAGACAGGGACATGGCCACCGTGTAGATAGGAAGATGGCCACCTTGTAGACAGGAAGATGGTCACCTTGTAGACAGGTACATGGCCACCGTGTAGATAGGAAGATGGCCACCGTATAGACAGGGACATGGCCACCGTGTAGATAGGAAGATGGCCACCGTGTAGACAGGAAGATGGCCACTTTGTAGATAAGAAGATGGCCACCGTGTAGACAGGAAGATGGTCACTTTGTAGATAGGAAGATGGCCACTTTGTAGATAAGAAGATGGCCACCGTGTAGACAGGAAGATGGCCACTTTGTAGATAAGAAGATGGCAACCGTGTAGACAGGAAGATGGCCACTTTGTAGATAGGAAGATGGCCACTTTGTAGATAGGAAGATGGCCACTTTGTAGATAAGAAGATGGCCATCGTGTAGACAGGAAGATGGCCACTTTGTAGATAGGAAGATGGCCACCGTGTAGACAGGAAGATGGCCACCTTGTAGACAGGAAGATGGCCACCGTGTAGATAGGAAGATGGCCACCTTGTAGACAGGAAGATGGCCACCGTGTAGACAGGAAGATGGCCACCGTGTAGACAGGAAGATGGCCACTTTGTAGACAGGAAGATGGCCACCGTGTAGACAGGAAGATGGCCACCGTGTAGACAGGAAGATGGCCACCGTGTAGATAGGAGGATGGCCACCTTGTAGACAGGAAGATGGCCACCGTGTAGACAGGAAGATGGCCACTTTGTAGACAGGAAGATGGCCACCGTGTAGATAGGAGGATGGCCACCTTGTAGACAGGAAGATGGCCACCGTGTAGATAGGAGGATGGCCACCTTGTAGACAGGAAGATGGCCACCGTGTAGACAGGAAGATGGCCACCGTGTAGATAGGAAAATGGCCACCTTGTAGATAGGAAGATGGCCACCGTGTAGATAGGAAGATGGCCACCGTGTAGATAGGAAGATGGCCACCATGTAGATAGGAAGATGGCCACCTTGTAGACAGGAAGATGGCCACCGTGTAGACAAGAAGATGGCCACCGTGTAGATAGGAAGATGGCCACCGTGTAGACAAGAAGATGGCCACCGTGTAGATAGGAAGATGGCCACCGTGTAGACAAGAAGATGGCCACCGTGTAGATAGGAAGATGGCCACCGTGTAGATAGTAAGATGGCCACCGTGTAGACAAGAAGATGGCCACCGTGTAGATAGTAAGATGGCCACCGTGTAGACAAGAAGATGGCCACCGTGTAGATAGGAAGATGGCCACCGTGTAGACAAGAAGATGGCCACCGTGTAGATAGGAAGATGGCCACCGTGTAGATAGTAAGATGGCCACCGTGTAGACAAGAAGATGGCCACCGTGTAGATAGTAAGATGGCCACCGTGTAGACAAGAAGATGGCCACCGTGTAGATAGGAAGATGGCCACCGTGTAGACAAGAAGATGGCCACCATGTAGATAGGAAGATGGCCACCGTGTAGATAGGAAGATGGCCACCGTGTAGACAGGAAGATGGCCACTTTGTAGATAGGAAGATGGCCACTTTGTAGATAAGAAGATGGCCACCGTGTAGACAGGAAGATGGCCACTTTGTAGATAAGAAGATGGCAACCGTGTAGACAGGAAGATGGCCACTTTGTAAATAGGAAGATGGCCACTTTGTAGATAGGAAGATGGCCACTTTGTAGATAAGAAGATGGCCATCGTGTAGACAGGAAGATGGCAACTTTGTAGATAGGAAGATGGCCACCGTGTAGACAGGAAGATGGCCACCTTGTAGACAGGAAGATGGCCACCGTGTAGATAGGAAGATGGCCACCTTGTAGACAGGAAGATGGCCACCGTGTAGACAGGAAGATGGCCACCGTGTAGACAGGAAGATGGCCACTTTGTAGACAGGAAGATGGCCACCGTGTAGACAGGAAGATGGCCACCGTGTAGACAGGAAGATGGCCACCGTGTAGATAGGAGGATGGCCACCTTGTAGACAGGAAGATGGCCACCGTGTAGACAGGAAGATGGCCACTTTGTAGACAGGAAGATGGCCACCGTGTAGATAGGAGGATGGCCACCTTGTAGACAGGAAGATGGCCACCGTGTAGATAGGAGGATGGCCACCTTGTAGACAGGAAGATGGCCACCGTGTAGACAGGAAGATGGCCACCGTGTAGATAGGAAAATGGCCACCTTGTAGATAGGAAGATGGCCACCGTGTAGATAGGAAGATGGCCACCGTGTAGATAGGAAGATGGCCACCATGTAGATAGGAAGATGGCCACCTTGTAGACAAGAAGATGGCCACCGTGTAGACAAGAAGATGGCCACCGTGTAGATAGGAAGATGGCCACCGTGTAGACAAGAAGATGGCCACCGTGTAGATAGGAAGATGGCCACCGTGTAGACAAGAAGATGGCCACCGTGTAGATAGGAAGATGGCCACCGTGTAGATAGTAAGATGGCCACCGTGTAGACAAGAAGATGGCCACCGTGTAGATAGTAAGATGGCCACCGTGTAGACAAGAAGATGGCCACCGTGTAGATAGGAAGATGGCCACCGTGTAGACAAGAAGATGGCCACCGTGTAGATAGGAAGATGGCCACCGTGTAGATAGTAAGATGGCCACCGTGTAGACAAGAAGATGGCCACCGTGTAGATAGTAAGATGGCCACCGTGTAGACAAGAAGATGGCCACCGTGTAGATAGGAAGATGGCCACCGTGTAGACAAGAAGATGGCCACCATGTAGATAGGAAGATGGCCACCGTGTAGATAGGAAGATGGCCACCGTGTAGACAGGAAGATGGCCACCGTGTAGATAGTAAGATGGCCACCGTGTAGACAAGAAGATGGCCACCGTGTAGATAGTAAGATGGCCACCGTGTAGATAGGAAGATGGCCACCGTGTAGATAGGAAGATGGCCACCGTGTAGATAGGAAGATGGCCACCTTGTAGACAGGAAGATGGCCACCGTGTAGACAGGAAGATGGCCACTTTGTAGACAGGAAGATGGCCACCGTGTAGATAGGAGGATGGCCACCTTGTAGACAGGAAGATGGCCACCGTGTAGATAGGAGGATGGCCACCTTGTAGACAGGAAGATGGCCACCGTGTAGACAGGAAGATGGCCACCGTGTAGATAGGAAAATGGCCACCTTGTAGATAGGAAGATGGCCACCGTGTAGATAGGAAGATGGCCACCGTGTAGATAGGAAGATGGCCACCATGTAGATAGGAAGATGGCCACCTTGTAGACAAGAAGATGGCCACCGTGTAGACAAGAAGATGGCCACCGTGTAGATAGGAAGATGGCCACCGTGTAGACAAGAAGATGGCCACCGTGTAGATAGGAAGATGGCCACCGTGTAGACAAGAAGATGGCCACCGTGTAGATAGGAAGATGGCCACCGTGTAGATAGTAAGATGGCCACCGTGTAGACAAGAAGATGGCCACCGTGTAGATAGTAAGATGGCCACCGTGTAGACAAGAAGATGGCCACCGTGTAGATAGGAAGATGGCCACCGTGTAGACAAGAAGATGGCCACCGTGTAGATAGGAAGATGGCCACCGTGTAGATAGTAAGATGGCCACCGTGTAGACAAGAAGATGGCCACCGTGTAGATAGTAAGATGGCCACCGTGTAGACAAGAAGATGGCCACCGTGTAGATAGGAAGATGGCCACCGTGTAGACAAGAAGATGGCCACCATGTAGATAGGAAGATGGCCACCGTGTAGATAGGAAGATGGCCACCGTGTAGACAGGAAGATGGCCACCGTGTAGATAGTAAGATGGCCACCGTGTAGACAAGAAGATGGCCACCGTGTAGATAGTAAGATGGCCACCGTGTAGATAGGAAGATGGCCACCGTGTAGATAGGAAGATGGCCACCGTTTAGACAGGAAGATGGCCACCGTGTAGATAGTAAGATGGCCACCGTGTAGACAGGAAGATGGCCACCGTGTAGATAGTAAGATGGCCACCGTGTAAACAGGAAAAAGGCCACCTTGTCGACAGGGCCTTATCCTTGTACTACTTTTCATTTTCGAGTTACAATAAGAACAATGACAACTTGTACATCCCCGTGACATGGCAATCCATTTTCCATTCATCATATATGCATTTGTGTAGTCATTTAAATGCCTCAGCAACTCAAAGCACATGACATCTCATATAAAACATTCAAGGGGCACCCCCAGCAGCAGCTATCCCCGTGCGGCATCAGGTGCCGTGGTGGCGAGGTGTTAACTGCCTTGCCTGGTATGCAAGAGGCTGTTGGTTCAATCCTGACCCGTAGTCGCGTGGATTTTTATCCGGGTCTTTTCGGTTTTCCCTCCACATTTAGAATCAACATGCGTTGAAAGTATTTGGCTGATATAAATGTCCACATGATAAGCCACTTCGTTGAGCTATCTTTTCTGGCCAGGTCACTTCTTAAACAGAGCTCATATACGCAGTTTGACAACCGCGACTCAACTATGAAGTTCCCTGTAGCAGAGGTGTGGACTCGAGTCATGTGACTTGGACTCGAGTCAGACTCGAGTCATGAATTTGATGACTTGCGACTCGACTTGGACTTGCATAACAATGACTTTGTCCCACCTCTGAGATGTGGACTCGAGTCATGTGACTTGGACTCGAGTCAGACTCGAGTCATGAATTTGATGACTTGCGACTCGACTTGGACTTGCATAACAATGACTTTGTCCCACCTCTGCCCTGTAGTGAGACAACACTTAAGAGTAATGGCGTAGCAAGAGTCGTCCCTAGGGTACGGTGACTCCGAATCAGGGCGACCGCCCTGGGTCCCACGCCTTGGGGGGGGGGGGGGGGGCGTGCTTTGACGTCAAAGTGGTAGATGTAGTTGTTTGAAGGCATTGGGGGGCCCATACCGTGGGATTTGCCCCGGGAACCCCCCCCCCCCCCGCCGAACCGAGGCCCACGGGCAGGAGAGGAAGACCCAGCCACCAGGCTAGGCAGAATTAAGTAAGGGGTAGGGTCCATTTTATGTATTGCACCGGGTAAATGCCAACCAGACTACGCCACTCAGATAATCGTGGCGCTATCGCTATCATTGTCCCCCCTCCCTCTTTGAAACCCACTGCCCTCTGAGTCTTACGCAATCGTGACCTACCATCCAACAAACACCTTACAACCCCCTACCTCCACTACCACCTCCACCACCACCTCCACCACCTCCCACCACCACCTCCCACCACCACCAACCACCCCCAATCCCGTGCGTGCGTGGGCTGTCCGAGAGTTTAAAACGCTGCGCCAGATTTGGCGTTGCTCACTTAGCGAGAGAGAGAGAGTGGAAGAAGGTGGAGGAGAAGGAAGGAGAGCAAGGGAGAAAGGAGTGAGAGGAGACAGACGCTGCCAAGGGGCAGGAGGGGTGCAACATGGCACGGTTATCGCCGTTCCACGTGGCCCTTCTGCTGGTGTTGGCCACAGCAACTGCACGTGAGTGATCTTGCACCTACGATGCCTTTGGACTCGAGCCCTGGTTGGGTCACTACTGCTTGCTTGGGTAACCAGTGGTGGTGAGTCGTGTCCGGTTCTGGGTTCTGATAATTCAAAAGTTTGTGCGCCACGGTAGCGAGATGTTAACTTGATTGCCTAGTATACAGGAGATCGTGAGTTCGAACCCGACCCTGATGCCTGCTGTATATTTGGAGTTTGCATGTCTCTCTCTCCCTGTGGTCGCGTGGATTTTCCTCCGGGTCCTCCGGTGTTTTTCCCTCCACATTTAGAACCATGCATTTAGAGTATTTGGCTGCTATAAATGTCCACATGATAAGCCACGTCGTTGAGCTATCATTTCTGGCCAGGTCACTTCTGAAACAGAGCGATATAGCTCAGTGGGCCTTACATTGTAAAATAAAACGTAGTTCGTAGTTTTAATGGGTATTCAGTGCGGTACAGTCGACGCTATCACTGGGGAAACAAATGTGATCGTGTCACGTGCAAATCAAGCCGCCCATAAGAAGTGCTCACTGTATAATGTAAGCTTACGCAGCGATCGAGTATATTTTGTATTTTTTTTTATATCAACAATGAAATTGCACTCTCTTAGAAATGTGTTGACGGTTTGACGAATATAAGCGTGTGGTCAAGGCTGATATGCATTATTACTACCAAGGGAATGTGCCTGCATAATATTTAGCTAAGTTCAAATCTTCATCTTTCGGTGAGGGCAATATAATTCAAGGTCACATATAGTGTCAAAGGTAACTTTTCACGCGAGTTATGTAAATACTACGGCGTATAGTGACATAGGCTTTGATGTGATTAAGCTAAAGTCACAATTATAAGTAACATTCACATACAGCTCAACATATGTAGTATTGCATAAGTATATGAAGGGGCCATTAAAATTAGCCTTGGTCAATCCACTGCTAGCTGAGGGCCTCCAGCTATGTCAACAATGGGGAGTTAGACCATACCTCGTCGTGTTTGGCCAGTACAGGTCTGTGAAGTGGGTTCCAAGACCGATTCAGATCTTAAATATCCACTGGTGTCTGGTAGCCGTGGCTGGGAATCGAACTCGGGTCAATGGGTTCAACCCACGCTCTCCACACTACAGTACAATATACACTATACAGCATAGACCAGCGGGCATCAAAATGTGCATTATTTGTCTAAAATGTATTTGCTCTGATTTACAATTGCTGTCATTTCGAATTGTTAAGTATGATATTGTTTTACCCAGGGCATAATCAATGTAGTATATTGCTATAATTCATGCATTATTACCAAGAGGGATAAAAAAAAACATCGAAATATTTTAAATATATTTTTTTGCCGTGGTTTTCACACCTGATGATGATTGCTTGTGTTGCAATCGAAACGTCGTGAGGATTTGATTGTTTTATTTTTATTATTTTATTATTTCCCTTCTACGTGACTTTACCGAAATAACCACTAAAATAATGTATCTTCATGTCATTTGTATGTATATGGATGTATTATACAGTGTTGTTCGAGGTAGTGGTGATGCATTGGATGACGCATTGCGTTATGAACCTAGCCGTCCGAGTTCGATTCCCTGGCCACAGCTGACATCAGTGACGAGTGACATCTGAACGGTCCTTGAGTCGTCAGCTTTTTTCATCGTTTTCTTGTTCAATTCGAGATATACGAATGGCAAAGCTAGATCACAGTTTAAACCGAGCAAAACTATTTAGTTTGGGCCCACGACTGGTGGTGGTACACTTAACTATGCTTTGGCTTTATTTACCCAATGGCCCATAGGATTTATCAGTTGCAAGACTTTTGCAATTCAACCATTATAAATCAGTTTACTGCGCAGATTTCTGGTGAAGGTAAAGATGCAGCTCTTCCAATTGCTCGCCCACGCCACTGCTGGCTGAAGGGCCACCACTAGAGGCAGTTCAAGAGAGTCCATCCAAGCAGTATTTGGCCTACTCTTCCACACTGGCCAGACGTGTTGGGAAATGTTAATCTATAATTTGGGAGGCACCTAAAAATCTAACGCCGGCCCTGGGCAAGAAGGGGCGAGTTGAGTGTCTGGAATATCGTGCATCGTGACTCATGAAGTCTTCCCGAATCTTGCCCACGCAGAATACGCGGAAGATGACTCTTCCGAAGAGGCGACGTCCACAGACTGCCCAAGTGAGCATTCATCATTCCGCACGCTCGCCGCTCGCTCCTCACACGCAGCTTTCGCCTCTCCGCCTCAACCTCCTCACTCTGCCACCGGCAGCACCGGTGGTGTTACCGTCGATGAATGACCGTAGCAGACCTCTCCGAGACGTTTCCCAGTTTACGGGCACCGTTGGCCCAACGTCCGCCCACCGTTGGCATGTGATTGGAACCATTGGCCCAACGTCGGGCCAACGTTGGCATGTGGTTGGGACCATTGGCCCAACGTCTGCCCAACGTTGGCATGTGGTTGGCACCGTTGGCTCAACGTTGGTTCAACGTTGGCATCTGGTTAGAACCATTAGCCCGACGTTGGAATGTGGTTGGCACCCTTGGCCCAACGTCGGCCTAACGTTGGCATGTGGTTGGCACCATCGGCCCAACGTTGCCATGTGGCTGGCGCCATTGTCCCAACGTCGTTGCGCCATGTCGGCGCGTCGCTAATGCCCTCGCCTGCTCCCTGTGGCCGTGCAGAGGAGGCAGCGCGCTTCAGGCCACTCCGCAAGTACACCTACAGCTACGAGGCCGAGGTGGGCAGCGGCGTGGAGGGAGCGGCGCCCAACCGAGCCGGATTCCGCCTTCAATGCAAGGTGCTCCTTCCCACCGCTTCACTGCCCTTTAACTTCTCCCCCCGCAGTTCCCCCCCCTAAGCCCCCCCGCTCCCCCCTCTCCATCCCCCCCCAACCGGTCCATTCCCCCACCCCTAAGGCTCCACCGCTCCCCCCCCCATCCTGCTCCACCTGAACCAGACCTGAAACATAACAATGGCCCTGTACCATAGACCTGAACCATAACCACAACAAATATAATAATTTTAGCCCTAACCCCGTGCAATTGACCTGAACCACACCACGAACTATAAGCTTAACCCTATACTATAGGCCTGAACTTAAACCTAAACCCTTATACAATACCTATAACACTAACCATTGATCTGAACCCTAACCCCACGTCATAGATCTGAACTTTAACCCCCAACTCCCCTCCGCCATGAGCAAGGAATAATCATGATGATGCTGATGGTGATCATTCCAGTCATGATGATGATGATGATAAAGAAGGTGATAATTATGTTACTGATATTGGAAACTATAAGCAGATGTCGATTCAGTCTTCTCTCCATATAAAATCATATTTTAGTCCATCAGCCAATTGTCTTTCCAGACCAAAATTACCAAGCAACATTTGTTGAAGCAAGTAAAACTTCTGGACCGGTTTCAACATTTTGGGACTCGCCAGCAGAGCCAGGCTTGTTTAATCTTGCTGGATTACGAGATGTTATTGGCAAGCACACTTCATATAAACTGTGCATCCACCTTCAACACCTAGAGCACAACTCATGGGACATACACGTCAAAAATAATTGTCCATCAGCCTAGTTGATTTTACCCGATTCTCTGCGGCAACTCACAACGAGTTGGTGTTTTGACATCACGTGTTTTCGACGGTGCCAATGATGAGGCAGTTGATAACAAAACGACACATGACGACGATGTTATGCACGCTTGTGGTGGACTAAGCTAATAACAATTGCGTATTCTCCTGCGTCTTCTTCTGCCGCTGCCACTGCACCTGCTGTTTCTTCTGCTTCTCCTACTTTCTGTTGCTTATGCCGCTTTTTCCCCGGCGCCGCCGCCGCTTCTCCTGCGCGCACACAGGTCGAACTGGAGGTCCCGGAACGCTGCGCCTTCGTGCTGCGTGTGAAAGACTGCGCACTGCACGAAGCCACGTCCACAGGACCCGACGGACGGCCGATCTACAGCCAGATCCGCAGGAGCGAGCTGCAGCAGAGCCTGAGCCGGTAGGGGACACGCACGCGCCTGGCCCGTGTACAGACGTACGCAGACTGCCGACGCCACCCCCCCCCCCCCCCAGTGCAATTAGCGAGTACCTATTAAGGCCGGGGGTGGCGTGGCCAGCACCACACCTGGACACCTCGGTCTACCTAGTGAAGGTGTTTCCAGACTTGGCAATGTTGGCAGTGGTCTAGGGTTAGTGTGATGATTCATGACTGTTTTTGGTTGTTGTGCGTTACGCCATGTAGTAACCATCTGGCTACATTTGTGTCGTTAAAACCCTCCACCATCCTACACAGCCAAACGAATTAATGTGTCGCGCGTGCAAACGTTACAGCTCACTACCCCGGTAAGCTGAAGAACAATTCTCGCAACTAGATTTCGAGGCAGTCAGACACAGGCTTGGGGTGCCACGGTGGCGAGATGTTAACTACCTCGTCTGGAATTCAGGAGGTGGTGGGTTTGACCCTGACACCTGTATATTTGGAGTTTGTTCTCTCTCCCCGTGGACAGGTGGATATTTCTCCGGGTCCTCCGGTTTTTTCGCTCCACGTTTAGAAATACGCATTGAGAGTTTTTGGCTGCTAGACATTTCCACGTGATGAGCCAACTTCGTTGAGCTATCATTTGTGGCCAGATCGCTTGTGAAAAAGAGCTGTATAACTCCGTGGGCTTTGCCTGGTAAAATAAAAATAGTTGAGCCCAGATTGAGATAAAAGTTAACACGATGGGTTGTATCGTACGTGTTGCATTCACGCACAAAGTGTGAACCGCGTAGGAGTTTACACTTTGTTCCACTTTCAGAGCAGCTGTTCATGACGCTATCACAATTAAACACGCCCGGGTTAGGACACACACGGTCATAAAACAGCAAAACATCTTGAGCAATAGGGGTTGTCCCCTGCTCAATAACCCCCCCCCCTCACTCCCCGGCAATCTTTAGAGCGCTGCACCTTTGCGCGACCCTCGGCACGGTGTGTAACGTGGCCTGGGTGGCTCAGCGGGGTCAGAGCAGTGACCTTTGAGAGCCTCAATTTGAATCTGGGTCTCGGTCGGAAGACCCTTCCTCGGACTCAGTTCAGTTAATTTATTAGGTATAGCCCTGTGAGCCATTCGGCTCTTGACTCGGGTGCGACCGCAACAAACAAAAACATGAACAAGAAACATCTTAAAGTGACTACGCGCAACATAAACATCCAGGAAAAAACGGCGTCTTCCAGAAAAAGCACCGTATTTCAACGCTGTGTGCAAAAATCCCAGTGGGATGCAAGTCAAACAATAACAACCAAAAGAGAATTTAAATTAAAGTTATCAGTCTAACTCTGAACTACAACTAACAAATATGGCTAAACCAAAACGTTTTCGAAATCACCAAAATAAAGCGATACAAATGATGTAACATTGATCATAGGAACTGTGATTCCAATTGATTGACCCGCGTTCCAAAAATGCAGTGAGCCCGTGGTCCCGGTCCGGTTACTGGACATCTGTGGGAAAAGGGCTTCGGATTCTCATCGGATTTCTCCAGGATGAATAAATATTCTCATTCAATGAGTGCAATCGTAAAGAAACATGAGAAATGGCAGGAAGAAGTAGAGGGAACTCACTGTGAGGCCTTATGTCCCATAGGGCATGAAGCGGATTAATTCGATTTCGATTTAAAGCTTTCGTGACTGCAGGGATTCATCTTCTTGGTTCTTTCGGTGAAGTCACGTAGAAGGGAAGTAATAAAATAATAAAAATAAAACATAATAAAATAAAATGTTTTATTTTTATTATTGAATTACTTCCCTTCTACGTGACTTTACCGAAAGAACCAAGAAGACGGATTAATTAGCTAATGAACTCACCGAAAAGACACCACATTGCATCAATTTTGACTTTCTCACTTTAACTCGGCAAACGTTTGCGCCCTGAAAATCACCCCCCACCCCCCCACCAAAAAAAAATATATCGCGACAATATCATGTTGACTGTCACGTGACGGGCATCTCTCCTTCTCTGTCACTCACTCTCTCGGTGGCGGCGGGTCGACATGATCCGCTAACGGATGATGTCGGCGGTCCTCCACATTGCGCCTTCACCCCATTTGTCAGCGACGTTCGAGCCACTTCGCAACAACTCCGGCCTGACCCCCCCTCCCACACACCCCACCCCCCACCGCCACTTCGATCGCTCGCTCCTCCAATCACGGCCGACAATTCACGATCGGCCAATGACATGCGAGACGACACCGTGCTTTTCTATCTCGATTGCCCGACGCCCCGAGGCCTTGAGCAAAGTCACGGCAGGTTTTCTAGGGAAGTTTGAGCCGCGGCAATCGCGAGAGTTTATTCGGTTCAGGACGTGCTGATGCGGAGCAATTTATTTGCTTTATTGGTTCGCCCGCACCACCCCGCACCACCCCGCACCCATATCGCACCACCAGAGTCAGCGCCACCTTATCTGCCGCGCGCCGCTATCAGGGCCCTGCTTGCTTGCAGAACAAATCTGAATGGCAACATTTCAGCGCGGTAAATCATTGGCCCGGCGACCTTGGCTGGGTCTGGCCGATGCGATTGGTGGGACGCCCCCCCCCATCCCTGGTTTAATATGAGGCAATGGAAGAGCACCCTCTGCTGGGGCTTTGGGAGCTGTGAACGATGGGGGGGGGGGGGCAATGATGAGAGCCGTGCAGACAAATACCGACCGGCGATGGAGTCGACTAACACGGCACACCTGGGCTGAGATCGATCAATAGAGACCCACGTAAATCAACGGAGATGCGTGCTGATCAATATACCCATATTAATCAATAGAGAGCCGTATTGATCAATAGATACCCATATTGCTCAATAATAGATCCATATTAATCAATACATCTGTATGAATCAATAGCCGCCCAAACTGATTAATAGACCGAGAGTAATACATAAACACCTGTACTGATCAATATATCCATTTGGATTAATATACACCCATATAGATCAATAGAAACCCACATGAACCAATGGATATCCGTTCTGATCAATATACTGATATCTGATCAATATACTGATATTGATCAATAAAGATACGTACGAATCAATGACAGATCCATGTGAATCGACGGAAACCCATATTGATCAATAAGTATTCGAGTCACCCTTGTTAATCAATGGAGATCCATATTAAATAACAGAAACTCATAATCAATATTAGACTTGTATCAGTGAATAGAGATTCTAGAGACTCGTATGGATCGATCGAGACACATATTCAGTAGAAACCCAGAGAAGTCAATAGGGACCCATAACAAATATGGTCTTTATCAATCAATAGAGTCCTCAACGAATATTAATATTAAAACCAACAATACCGTATTAAAAAATCATAGTTACGAGACAAACAACAAACATACGATAAAATAGAATAAAAATTTATATTTTTTAATCACGTATTTTTTTCTAAAACAGCCCCACATTAATCAAGAGACCCCAGAATCAGAATATTAATTTATAACGGATGGAATCCGATGAGCGATAAAGCTCTTTTTCACAGATCTCCAGTAGAGTCGGGTCAGAACGTTACAACAAACAATAGAAAAACATGAAAGGAGTGCAAAGTATAGGGAAGGTAAATTTCGATTTAAAGCGTTCGTGACTGCAGGGATTCATCTTCTTGGTTCTTTCGGTAAAGTGACGTAGAAGGGAAATAATAAAATAATAAAACGAAAACATAAAACATATTTATTTAGTATTTTATTATGTTTAATTTTTATTATTTTATTATTTCCCTTCTACGTGACTTTACCGAAAGAACCAAGAAAATATAACCAAATCACTTAAAAAACTAAACTATTTTTATTTTACCAGTTAAGGCCCACTGAGCTATATCGCTCTTTTTCAGAAGTGACCTGGCCACAAATTATAGCTCAACGAAGTGGCTTATCATCATCACGTGCAAAATGTACAGCAGCCTATCAAGACGAGCCAGGCGGCTCATCGAATGCGTCCCGGGGCTAAGGCATGGGGGCTTTGTGTTGGTGGTTTGTGCCGCAGGTTCGAGCTGGGATTCCGCACCTCCTACGGCTCCGTGGCGACCCTCTTCCCGCACAGCGACGAGCCCGAGGCGGTGCTCAACGTCAAGAGGGGAATCATCGCGGCGCTGATGCCACCCCCTACGGGGGAAGGAGACCGCGACTCGCGCGTGCTGGTCAGTCTCTCTCTCTCTTTTTTTTGTTTTTTTTACGATCAGTGGAAACAAGAAGATGCTCGGTGTAGACGGCAATTTGCTTCGTTCATCATTTCGTTTTTTTACTTTGCTTTATGTAAACCCCCACCTATCGCTCACTCTCTCGCTCACTCTTTTTTTTTTCATAAGCTCTCTCTTTCTTTCTTTTACACTCTCTCACCAACTCACTCTATCTCTATCCCTCTCTCTCTCTCACGTTCCATATCTCTCTGTCAAGCTTTCTTTGCCTCATGCTCTCACTCTCCCTATCTCTCGCAAGCTCTCTCTCTTTCTCTCATGCTGTCACTCTCTCCCACTGTCGCAAGCTCTTTCGCGCTCTCTTACTCTCCCAATGTCTATCTGTCTCTCTCGATCACTCTCACATGCTCTCTCTCACTTCAAGCATGCAGGTCACTCTCTTTCATCCTCTCGCACCCTCTCTCTCTCCCTCTCTCTCTAACTCACTCTCTCCCAAGCATGCTGGCCAGAGCAAAACTCAGAGTATGGGATGCCCAAGCCTGATGTTAGCCGTTGACCAGGAAGCCAACTCAGGTTGCAGCGTTCACAGCGCAGCGTGCGAAACGAAAGGCAGCATTCGTCATCAGCTACAGGAGAGAGGAACGAGCCGGTTGGAGGCCTCTTCCCGACACCTTCACCAGCGTGGTGAAGTATGGTCAAACAACCCCCTCGACTGACACGGTTGCGGGGGGAGGGAGGGGGAGAGGCCTTCATCCAGCAGGGGATCGACAGAAAGGGGCTGTAACCGAGCGCGACTTGACGGTTGTGATCGTGACGGCCGGGCTAACGTTGCACGCGTGTCTCCCGTGCGCGTGTCTCCGAGCAGCCAAGCGTGCACGGCTCGTGCCCCACGGAGGTGACGGTGACCGCCCGGAAGGGCATTGTCCCGTCCGAGGTGACCCTGACCCGCGACCTGCGCTCCTGCGACTCGCCCGTGGGCAAGGGCGCCACCGCGAGCCCGCTCGCCCTCGTCTCGGGCCTGGTGGGTAGCGCGCACGTGCGCACGGGCACACGCACAAAGATCCCCCCATATAGCCTCCATGGGATGTTGGGGCAAGTGTCGGGAGCGAGGAGCGCCTACGAAGGCCGGGACGGCGCACGAGGGGAGTGGGTGGTCGGCACCACGCCCCTGCCGATGTTTGATACACATCATAGCGGGTACTCGTTTTGAAGCTGAGTTGACCTAGGG
This sequence comes from Lampetra planeri, assembly GCF_965212315.1. Lineage (NCBI taxonomy): Eukaryota > Metazoa > Chordata > Hyperoartia > Petromyzontiformes > Petromyzontidae > Lampetra > Lampetra planeri. Next base: position 9,321,587 of record NC_136128.1, on the reverse strand, counting down.
GAGGCCCAGGACACGTTCAGATAATCGTCACTGGTGTTGGCCGTGAGCAGGGTTCGAAGCACAGTGCGTTCACCGCCACACTACCACTCCCCACACATACAAATAAAAAAAAAGATCCCCCCTGTAGCCTTAACAGACTGTAGGGGCAAGTGCTGTTAGCGAGCACCTATGAAGGCCGAAACGGTACACAAAGGGGTGGGTGGCCAGCACCACGCCCGACCGCCTTTGTCTCCCCAGTGGCGATGTTTACACACCGCACCAGGTACTCATTTGAGGCTGAGTCGACCTAGGGGAGGCCCAGGACCGGTTCAAATAATCGTCACTGCTGTTGGCCGTGAGCGGGAATCGAACTCGGGTCGTTGGGTTCACAGCACAGCGCGCTAACCGCTACACTATCGCTCCCCACACACACACACGTACGAGCACGCACACTGATACACATGGCTACATATGCACGTACACTCATGAATATCCAGAGGTGGGCACACACACACACACGTGTGTGTGTGCCAGGAACATCGTCACCCGCAGAGCATCATTGAGACCTCGCATGTACCCTCGCTGCATCACCTGGGCATTTAGAAAATAACGATGACGACGATGATGACGTCATCGTCGCGGCACGTGCATCGCCTCGGCGCGATCCTCCGATCGACGCTCGATCGATTCGCTGACGCGGGCTCACCGTGGGGCGGTGTTTGATTGGTTGGTTGGTGTGGAATTCTCTCGTTGGCGCTGTCCACAGACCACGTTTGCCACGTCGCTCTTCGCCTCGACGCAAGAATGCACGTACAGCCTGGACAGCCGTCGCAAGGCGGTCAGCGAAGTGACCTGCACGGAACGCCACATGTTCCTGCCCTTCTCCAACAGGTGCCCGACAATACCGCTGGCGTTCGAAGGTGTTCAGACGGCAAATAATAGACGCACATGCTTTGTTATAAAACACGCGCACCAAAAATATGCTTCGGTAATGTGTGCGTTGTCCTTGAAACTGGTTGGCCAAACACCAGAGACGGCTTCCTTTATAGATTTGTCTCCACCGGTGCTATAGACCAAAGGACGCCAATAGGCGAACAGTGTACCGGGCAATGCAAGTCTCAAGGTGTCGATAGCCCCGGGGTTGAGCAGCTATACCCACGGGACCTTTTTGGCATCTGTGTTCAGGCGGCAGGAATTGATGTGGATTTTCTTTTTTCTTCTCCTTCCAGGGGCAAAAGCGGAGCGGTCTCCACCGTGAAGCAGACGCTGAAGATGACCGAACAGGCCAAGTCCAACATTCGCAACTTTGACGTCAGTGAGTTCCCGCACCTTTTCTCGATCTGGCAAGAAGGAAGTGATGGCGAGGTGCGGTGGCCGCCGGTGTGGCATTGAATCGCGATGGCCTATTGACATTTCTACACCATCGGGGTCCCCGGGAGGTGGGGGGGTTGAGGGGGTTGGAGGGGTGGGGGGGGCATGGGGGGGGCGGGAGGGGTGGGGGTGTAACCGGATCACCCTCATCGCGCGTCCCCCTCTTGCGGGCGAGGTAGCCGCGATGGGTCACACGGGGCAATTTTAATGGATCACTCCCACCGCCCGCTCGCCCCCGCTACAAGACAAAGATCCCCCGTGTAGCCTTAACAGACTGTTGGGGCGAGTGCTGTCAGTGAGTAGCACCTACGAAGGCCGGCACGGCACACCAGGGGGTGGGTGGCCAGCACCACGCCCGACCGCCTTTTTCTCCCGAGTGGTGCTATTTACACACCTAGGAGAAGCCCAGGACGGGTTAAAATAATCGTCACCGGTGTTGGCCGTGAGCGAGAATCGAACCCTGGGTCGCCTTTTTCTCAGCGCAGCATAGCGCTAACCGCTGCACCGCCGCTCTCTCACCCCCCCCCCGCCCCCCCCACCAATCACACCCCCCCGCCACCGCAGACGAGAAGAACGGACGCGAGCTGACGTACGAGCCCCAGGCGACGGATGCCGCTGGGGAGGATCCGCAGCGAGTGCTGAGCACGCTGGCCGAGATGGTGGAGCTGGGCACCGGCGCCGACAACAAGCGGCAGGCGGAGCTGTTCGCCAGCCTCCTGGCCGGCCTGCGGGCGCTGTCCAACGGGACACTCTTCGAAATACTTCCACGCCTGCTCGAGTCGTCCAGGTACGCGACGCCGCCGATCGACGCGGTCGGCTACGCACGGCGCGATAGAAGTTCAACGGGGGGGGGAGCGTAAGGGGTAGCACAGTGAGTTGTAGGGGGAGCACAGGCGGAGTTTCAGGGGGGCTGCCGGGGGAACACAGATGTAGCACTGGGGGAGTGCAGGTGGAGCGTGCACAGCTGACGGTGGCGTTCCCACTCGCCGCTCGACTCCCGCGATGCAGGTGAGCAGTCCTAATTGTCGAGGGAGAAGCGCCTCTCGCATTCCCTCCCTCCCGTTATCTGCGCGCCCCGGTTAGAGGCGCCTCGGGGATTTCTCAGTGTCCCCACGTGAATGCCTGAAACTCGGAGAGCCAGACGAAGGCATCTTTAGGATTCTAGTTATTCAGTGTTAAGTGGATGATTGACCTGCGAGTGAGCAGGCTAAGGCAACTTTAGGATGCATCAGGTTCAGTGTCAGTACCCAAGGTTAACATAAACAGACTGAGCCATGATGATGATTACGATGGATAGTGATGTTTGCCTTAATTAACGATGACGGTGGTTACGAGGAAGATGTTAATCAATGTGACGATGACAACGTCGGCTAAATCCCTATCGCTCCATGTACCCCCGCGCCCCACGCTGCTCCTCCTCGACCTCCTGCTATCCCCCCCCCCCGCCTCCACTCCCAACAGCTCCATCACCCTGCAGTCGCTGCCCCAGTGCGGCACGGCGCCGTGCTACAGCGCGCTTCTGCAGCTGCTCCGCTCCAACCGCGTACCGCCAGCGCTCTCCGGCGTCGTGGCCTACGCCCTGGGCTTCCACCCGGCGCCCTGCACCATGGTGGTCCGCGACACGCTCACGCTCGCGCAGGCGGCGCCGACGCGCGCCAGCATGCTCGCCCTCAGCATGGTCGTGCACAGGTGACTTGCGGCGCCAAACGACGCGCGGGCAGCGGACGCGGTCGACGTGGCGCCCCTCTCGTGTGCCACGCGCCCGGCTTTAACACGTGCTCGCACCACGTGCGGAGTACGTGCGTACGTGCGTGCGTTGAGCTTCATTCCCGCGGCGCGTAGCCGGCCGTGCTCACTGTTATAGGGCAACACCCCGGTTTAGGGCGGGGGATGCGTTATTACCCGCGTGAACAAATTAAATCAACTTCTTGGTTCGTTCGGTAAAATCACGTAGAAGGGAAGTAATACAATAAAAATAAAACATAATAAAATAATTATTATATTATTATATAACTATAATATTATATTATATGATTATATTATTATATTATTTTATTATATTATTTTATTGTGTTTTATTTTTATTATTTTATTACTTCCCTTCTACGTGACTTTACCGAAAGAACCAAGAAGATGAATCCCTGCAGTCACGAAAGCTTTAAATCGAAAATTAAATCAACCCGAGCACTTACCCCGATGGAACTGCAGGGGCTACACTTGGGGGGGGGGGGGGTCTCTGCATTTGCGTGTGTGTGTAGGCGCGTGCAAAGCAGTTGGTCAACCGTGCTGCTGCAATGCCCTTTATTGAATTTCACCGCCTCCCCCCCCCCCGCTTGCAGGCACTTCACAACACACAAGCAGGTTGGGCCAGAGCTGCAAGACGTGGCCGCCTTCGTGCGGTCGCAGCTGGGAGCCGACTGCTCCGGCGACGAAGACAAGACTTACCTGGCGCTCAAGGTACGGGACCCCCACACTCATAATATAGTTGGACCGCGTAAATATAAATGTGTCGTTAAATCCGCCACCACCCGACACAGCCAATTAGTAAGGTTTGTCACGTAAACAGAACGTGCCAATTTGTTACCAGTACAGCACACCGGTGTGTTGGAGAGCAAATCTACAACATTTACAATCTCAGTACGGCGTTTCGCCAGTAATTGCAACCGGCATCATCAGGCGACAGCCAGGCTTGTGGAGAAATCCTCCTGTTTCGTTCCTTAAATTGAGGGATAGATGTGATGACGTCTCTTGTGAGGCCTTCTTGGCTATATTATGGATGATATTGGTCGCGAAATCCTACGTGTTAAACTGGCCCCACATTCGTTGCTGTGCCCACCCTGCAAAGGGTCAGGCGACACCCGTGCGAACGGCAAGCTGCGGGTCCAATGTCAGGAAAACTGCCCCTCCGTCTCCCTTTGAGGCTGCGGGAAAAAAAACGTTGTAATGTAATTGTTATCCACGAGAGAAAACACAGTACGTGTTATATTTGCATGATCTGACCCACAAAAAAGCCTCTTTACTACGTGTTAAACTAACGTGTTATTTAATCATAATTATTATTATCATTATAGCTTAGTGCCCCAATTGTTTTTCTTACTACAACAAAACGTCGAAAGATTCCAGTGATGGGGTACGGATAATCCACGGTAATAGGGCCCCTATTTTTTTTTATCTTGACACATTTCCATACCGCGAACACCCCGGGGGATGTTCCAAGATCCCCCACCCAGCATCCGATGGCGAGAGAGCGACTCGCATACCTGTCAACGCACTCGGTTTACCCCGTATTCTTGTACAGGAAAATTGAGTTATCAGGTCCATACGGCATACGGCCGTTTCAATACGGGCAGAAAAAAAACGTGTCTATTTGTTTGTGTTTCTCCGTTGTGATGGGACTTTGTGGGATGAACGTTGAGATTTATATGGGCACGGGGTGACCACTAAGGTCTGAATTGGTCTGTAATAAGGTAGGGCACTGATACGGGGTTGACAGGTATTGACTCGGGCTGCAGGCAGCACCGCTGACCGGTGGTGCGACGGGCGACGCGTGACGTGGCATTCCCCTTGTGTTGGGCTCCCTGCAGGCGGCTGGCAACATGGGCGGTGCCCTCCAGGCGGCGGACGGCGCTGTGGTGGACACCCTGGCAGCGTGCGTGGGGAACACGCAGCTGCCGCTGCCGGTCCAGATTGCCGCCATCCAGGCGCTGCGCCGGACCCAGCTCACCGAAGGGGTGCGGTCAGAACGCGGCGCGCCGGCACCGACACAAACACCCCCACCTCCCCGTCGTCCGTGGTCGGGCCTGATCGTCACGGGGTGGCTGCACGCTGGCAGATTCTTGAATCTGCCTTCGCGGGAGGTTCCAGCGGTGCTCGTGGGAAGGAGCGGCAGTGCGACGTTCGGCACGGTAGAAGTCGATAGTGTCGGCGCAGTGGCAACGCGGACCGGATCGATCGCCCCGAGCGCAATCGATCGTTTCGGATCTCGCAGGCTAAGCAGGGGTTTTCGAGCCTGCCCAAGTGCTTGAACGGGAAGGCAACCTGGGTGCGCTCGGTGGTGTGGTGTTGGGTTGCTGCCAAATCACAAAAAGCAGTTCAAAAGTTTTAAGTCTAGATGGTTTCAAAGTGCATAACTCCGAGACGCTTTCTAATATCGGAAAGGAAGAGCGTTCCAGACGGCCGCGGAAGCAGCGCATCTGAAAGAGCTGCGCAGTGTTGGCCGCCACGGCCAACACTGCCGCCGCCGTCAACCTGAACCCACCCCACCCCCTGCTCCCTCCCGCAGACTCGCACGGCTCTGCTGGACGCCTACCGCAACTCGCGGGCGCCTGTGCAGCGCCGCATCGCCGCCTACCTGGCCCTGATGTCGCAGCCGGAGCCGGCGCTGCTGTGGGACGTGCTGAACACGCTGCCGCGGGAGGAGAACAAGCAGCTGCGCAGCTACGTGGTGTCGCACGTGGAGGCGCTGCGTACCAGCAAGGGCCCGGCCGCCTCCGCGTGAGTGCACGGAAAACTCGGCGGCACCGAATTAAGAGGAGTCCGACCGTGGAATTTTCCACGCCCCACTTCCGCCTGTTGTTGCTCGCGTTCTGGAGTAAATTTCTATTATTCAACTACGACTCGGTGTGGCTCTCCACGGAATAAATTAATTGGTCTTCATATTCTTAGGTTTTTTCGGTAAAGTCACGTAGGTAAAACATTTTAATTAATAAAAGTAAAATAGAAAAAAAGGAAAAAAGAAAAATCACGACGTTTCAGAGGCAACACAAGCTTCCGTCTTCAGGTGGAACCGTCACAGCACGCTTGCTGTATCAAGTAAATGCATGCTGTGACAGTTCCACCTGAAGACGGAAGCTTGTGTTGCCTCCGAAACGTCGTGATTTTTCTTTTACTTTTACTAATTTAAATCTTTTACCTACGTGACTTTACCGAAAAAACCTAAGAATATGAATCCTTGCAGTCACGAAAGCTTCAAATCTAGAATTAATTGGTCTTCACCGCAGGCTGCGCGAGAAGCTGGAGCAGGTGATTTCCGGGATGGAGCTGCCGGCGTCGTACGCCTACAGCTCGCTCAAGTACTCGCGCAGGATGTCGGCGTCGCGCGTCGTCAGGCTGCCCGGCGCGGAGCATCCCGTGGCCGGCACCGTGCAGCTCGACGTCATCCTGGAGCCCAGCGGGTTCCTGCCGCGCTCCGTCGTGCTCGAGACGTCGCTGGACGTGCTGGGAGAGTCGCTCGACGTGTTCGAGGTACGCGCGCGTGAGCGACCGGATGACCCGCGGCCGCCTTGTCCGGGAGCGGTTGTGCGAAGTGTCCCCGCGTCTCGAACTTGTGCGCGCGGTGTTTTTATTTTCTCACATCGTGACGATCTTCTCTCTTGGTGCCCGTCGCTCCTTTTAAACGACGGTCACGTGAATGACCGACGAAGAGCTGCCACCCCCCCAGAGTCCTTTTATCCGTCGTTGTTCTCTTGTGTTTACAAATGTGTGTTTTTTTTTACGGTGTCATTCGACGTTGATTTTCTTTGATGTCGCTCTGTTGCAATAACTCTGCGGAACCTACCGGGCTGCTTGCTGGCCAGTAGATGGCTGTACAGCTCGCGGGTTCTTTAACAACCCATCTGGGGAGTTATTTTTTGGTATTATTTATAGCCACTCATGCGCACGGTGGGTGTTGTTGTAAGTCACCTGTCAGGCGGCTCGCAATCGGAAGGTTGCGAGTTCGAATCCAGGTTGGGCATTATCATCGCCACCGGCACTCGATAAAATGAGTACAGCCTTATTGGGGAAGCCAACAGTGGTTGTCCTCTGTATCGACTCGCCCCCCACCGCCATAGGAACGTGAACATTTCCAAACCTCTAATTTGTTTTTGCCGGCGTGACAATGCGCGTCCCCGAACGGACGAACGACGTTCTGAGCGTGATGTCCGCGATGCCGACGACAGATCGGCGTGGAGGGCCAGGGCTTCGAGGCTCCGCTGGAGGCCCTCTTCGGGCCCAAGGGCTTCTTCCCGAACAGCGCAATGAGCGCCGCCTTCTGGGTGGACGGCAAACTTCCCGAGCAGCTGGCGGCCGTCCTGCGCAAGTGGACGGGAGTCAACCCCGACCAGCGCAAGCAGGTACGGGCACGAGCCACCCCCCTCTCCCGCGGCTTCGCCTGGCTCACCGCCGCAGGCAGCTCGCCTGGGAAAAGTCCGTGAGTCAGGAACGCGTTAAGAGTCCTGGGTTTTTTCTTTGTTGTAACTTTCGTTACGAATGGCGTGGGCACGCTCAAGATTACGCGTTCACATGGGCGACGTAACAGATGCGTGGATTAAAGAACACGCACGGTAAAATTACATCGGTCACACCGTTCACAGTCGCAGCCAAGGAACGGAGCGCGTTCCAGAGGACCACCGCTGCGGAGGTAGAGCAATGAAATCGCCTCGTGTATAGGTGCTAGGTTGATCGTACAATTCGCACAATAGTCTCAGAATGTTTCACGTGAAGCTTAAGTAACGGGGAAAGCTTGCTGTAAAAACACGCGAGTCTTGAGACTAGAACTAAAAAGTGTTACAGACTCAGATTCCCCAATGGACCGATGAAGGAAGGGAATTCCACAATCGTGGAGCCTGGCTGCAAGAAGCTCCGTCTCCCATCGAGCAAAGCTCTGGTCTTTGGAATAATGAGCAGACCGTAATCAGCAGATCAACATTTTGTTCACAATGGAATATAAAACCAGAAGCAGATGGGTGAGATATATAGGAGCCAACCGATGGCCACATAGGAGGATCGAGAGAGAGGGAGACTGCGGACGGCTAGGCGAGGCCTTCGCGACTGTGGCCAACGCCGATGACGACACGGCGCCGCCTCTCTTCTTCGTTTTCCCTGTGTCCCAGAACATCGACCTGCCCAAGGAGATGTTGGGCACCATGCAGAAGCTCATGCAGGAGGTGAACCTCCAGAAGCTGCCAATGGAGGCGTCGGCGTTCCTGCGTGTCATGGGCACAGAGCTCGGCTACGTGCGGCACAGCGACATCAAGATGCTCATCGGCTTCGCCACCATGGCCGGCCGCGGGCTCCAGGCCTTGCCCAAGCAGGTGAGATGGGGGGTGGGGGCGCCTCGTGGCGCGTAAAACATCGTCGCTCGGGAGACGAAGGCGGCCGAGGCGTGGCGTTGGCCACACCCGCCCCCCTCGTGTGCCGTGCCGGCCGGCCTTCGTGGGTGCTCGCTGGCACCGCTTCAGGCGACACGGGCGACCCTTGTCTTTGTGTGAAATGAAATGAATCGCAAAAATAACGAAGCGTTTTCCATTCAAACACGAATGAACAAACGTTGTTGCTGTTTGCGTGCCACTCAAGCTTTTGTGCCAGCGTCATCGTCCATATTTGAATAATGGCCCGCGAACACCCAACCTGGGTGACACACGGCACGGCAAAAAACCCCTCCGCGACCGGCAAGATTCTAGAGCTTACGCAATCGCCGGCGCCGGCTTTCCCGTCCACCTCGCAGCTCGTCCCGTGGTCTCGAGCCCTGACGAGCGAAGTGGCCCCAGCGCTCCCCGGCTCCTCGCTCGTCATCTGACTTGACTAGCATTCTCACGCCTGCTCCGGTGTCTGTCCCCGCGCGCAGATCCTGAGCGCGCTGGCGGGCGGCGTGGAGGCCGACCTGTTCGTGCACTACGTGTTCATGGACAACGACGTGACGGTGCCCACCGGCGCCGGCCTGCCCCTCCGCCTCGCCAGCACCGGCAGTCTGGTCGCCGGCGCCAAGGTCAAGGCCTCGATGCGCCCAGGAGAGGTGCGTGTGTGGGCACGTGCGCGCGTGTGTGTGTGCAGGTGTGTGTATGTGTGTGTGCAAGTGTGTGAGCACATGGGGAGCGGTAGTGTGGCGGTTAGCGCTATGCTGCGCTACGAACCAGGCAACCCGAGTTCGATTCCCGCTCATGGCCAACACCAGTGACGATTATCTGAACCGGTCCTGGGCCTCCCCTAGGTCGACTCAGCCTCAAATGAGTACCTGGTACGTTGTGTAAACATCGCCACTAGGGAAACAAAGGTGCTCGGGCGCGGTGATGGCCACCCACCCCCTTCGTGTACCTTGTCGGCCTTTATAGGTCCTCACTAACAGCACTTGCCCCAACAGTATGTTTCAGGCTATACGGGGGATCTTTGTCTTTGTGAGCACAGGCCAACTCAAACACAGCAAGTGGGCTCAGGAGGGGGCACAGGTGGTGCATCTGCCAGTCATCTCAGACATTAAATCCAAGGGAGTATAGTGAGCACAGCTGCCGGGGCTGGGCTAGTAATATGGAGTAAGCTGACGGGAGAGGAGGAGTGAGGGTGGGTGGGGATGGGGCTGCCAGCTCAGGCCCTGGTTGAGCCTCCCAGAAATGCGGTGGCCTTTTTTGTTGCTGTGAAAGCCCAGCCCGCCGGAAATCCACCGCCGATTCAATCCCTAATCACGTGACGCACGCGCTGTCGGCATATCCTCTGTGACGTGAGCCGGCACAACCGGAGCGGACGCAACCGCGAGCTGTGGCCGAACGACTTAGCCCAGGCGATTGGAATGCCAACACGCGGCTAACCGCCCCCCCCCCCCCACATCACATGTCCGCTCCGTCTCCAGGCGAGGCGAGCCTCCGCCGCCCCGTCGATCTCGCTGGAGGTGGTGTCCTCCATGGAGGTGCTGCTGCCCGGCGGCGTGGCGCGCGCCGGCCTGCACTCGGCCACCAGCCTCTACCACGAGTCGGCGCTCGGCGTGGCGGTGCAGGCCACGGGCGGGGAGCTCCGCGTGACCCTCACGCCGCCACAGAAGACCAACCGCCTCCTGAGCTTCGGGTGAGTCCTCGGCTCTTGCAGCCACGCGGTTAATGTCCGTTTATATAACCGCGGTCGGTAGGGGCGGGGGGGGGGGGTGCTGGGTTCCAGGTCGCGTTTTTCCTCCCACCGATGGAACTGTGCAAACGGTGTAAAGTAGGTTCACGTCGAACCACGGCCGGTATTTGAACCCCGCGCACTTTGCGATCGCGGGCTGCCACCAGAGCTTCACGGCCCAGCACTTGTTGATCTCTAACCCCTCCCCCACCACCCCGGTCACCCACAGGAACCAGCTGAGGCTGCTGCACCGACAGAGGGTGGAGACGCTGCCGAGCATCGAAGAGAACCGCGAGCAGTGGCAGTCGTGTCGGCCGCTCGTGTTCGGCGTGTCGCTGTGCCAGAGCGGTGCCTACTCCAACGCCAGCTACATCGAGGCTGCGCCCTGGTTCCCGCTCACCGGCGCCACCAGGTGACCCCCCCCCCCCCTCACCTCACATCCGCGTCCCAAGCCCGATTCCACCCCCCTGGAGCGGAGTCGAACACGCCGCTGCTAGGTCGGATACACGCTCCGGCAATTGTGCTTACAAAGGGCAGCTGCGTGGCGAGTTCGAACGAAGGTGGCGTCGTTCAGCGACGGAACTGCGCTTGTCAAAAAGTGCGCTTGATGAACAAGTTATCTCGGTCAAGCCATGGCGACAGGGTCTGTCCCTTGGGCTCCTGTCAGCAAGCGGGTCTTCGACACTTCACGCGGCCTCAAATTGCACCTAGCCTGGCACAAGCACCGTCGTGACATCACCGCCACTTAGTGTCGAACGGCGGCTGTTGTCGTTGTTCATGAGCCACGATGGGTTTTGCAGAGAACAACAACCTCAGGTAGCCGCGTGACGTCCGCCCGTGATCCCATGGGCAGTTTTGCATAACAGGGCGACTCAATTCTTTGACAAACGAAATGTGGTGCCGCAAACGTTGCGGGTGACCGTTTGCCGGCGACGGTCGTCCCGAAAGTTCCCCCAGGAGCAGAGGCCGTTCCGCCAGCGGTGTCGCCGAGCGAGCGCCTTGCGAGGGGCACGACCTTCATCCATTCTTCCCCGTCACGTTCCGCCCGCCAGGTTTGAGATCTCGACGGAGCCCGCGGACGGTGTGACCGAGTACTCCGCCATCGCTGCGCTCTACTCGCAGGCCGGACAAGAGAACCTGCAGTTCAAGGTGCAGGCCACAGGTAAAGGCCTCCCTCCGCACGATGCAACGTTGCACACTCCGACGTAACTGCGTGCGTACGTAATATGTATATATGTTGAAATTCTTAAAAGTCGGTGACCCCCCCCCGCTCCCGCCCGCGCCGTCTCCCTCCGTCCCTGCGAAGGCACGGGAGAGACGAAGGAACTCGGGAGCATCCTGATGCTCGACCGCGACCGCCACCGCATCCAGTGGGACCTGGACCTGCCGAGCTGCCCCGGCTGCCTCAGGGTGGAAGTGGGCGTAGACGACGAGTCGGACGCCCGCCTCAACCAGGGTGGCTACGCGGCCTCCTTCAACGTGAGCTACCAGGAGCAGCGGGAGGCCTTCCTCCTCGCTCGGATCAGGTAAGGTCGGCATGCGCCGCCAGCAGCACCCCGATTTGGGTGGCGACTGGGCACCGAGGGGTGGGGGACCGTTGACGTCGTGATGTGAAAGTTCATATGGAGGGGGAGAGGAAAAGGGGTAAGGGGGAAAGATAACTAACACACTTTCGGGGGGGAAGGAAGGGCACAGGTGAGAGGAGGATTAGCACGGTTGGCTACGTACGGTGCGAAAGAAGTTCAACATATGTACGTACGTACAGCGGAAGGCGGGGAACCGGTAGGGGGATGAGCGGGTGGGTTGGGGGGGGCCACGAGTTTTTGTCTGACGCGTGGGCGGGCGGGCGAGCGAGCCAGTGAGACCATCCCCTTTTTCTCTCTCCTCGGCGGTTCCACGCACACGCAGGCAGACGGTGACGGACGCTCGCAGCCTGCTTTTGCAGTACTCCGCCGGGGTGCCGCGCCTCGGCCTCCATGGCAACTACGTGGCGAGGGCGTCCCTCGGCCAGGACGACCGCATCGTCGTCAACGCCGAGATGACGGGAGCAGGCCCTTTCTCCTCCGCCTCTTACGGGAGCGAGGTGGTCTACGGTACGTCGTGCCCGCCAGATTTTCCGGTGGGAACCGGCGAGATGTCAACTACCTCGCCTGGTGTACAGGAGGTCGTGGGTTCAATCCCGACCTGACGCCTGCTGTATATTTGGAGTTTCCATGGCCTCTCTCCCCGTGGTCGCGTGGATTTTTGTCTGGGTCCTCCACATTTAGAATTGGATGCTATAAATTTCCACGCGATAAGCCACTTCGTTGCACTAACATTTGTGGCCAGGTGGCTTCTGAAAAAGAGCTACATAGCTCAGTGGGGCCTTGCCTGGTAAAATAAAAAAAATGTTTAGTTTCAATAACAATTTTTTTTATAGTTTAAAGCCAAACATCCACCACCGCAATGCAATCCGGTGGTGAAAGCCACCGAGTGTATTTATTTTTTAAGTGGAATATCAATCCGCACGGCGGTGTTCACTGTCAAGAAAAATTACATGTTAGAGTTTGGCCGAGAGGCAGGGAACATGCCCCTCGCCTCTTGAAACGCTTCATTAGGCTCAGCGTGCTGGTGTTAGTGGTAGTAGTGGTAGTGATGTAGAAATGTATGTTGAACATCTTTTGCACCGTACATAGTCAAGGGTGCTAATCGGAGGTGCGGGGGAACGAAAACATTCTAAACACAAAAAGCAGTTCTATAGAAATGAGTTTTCAATCTATATTTTAAAGTGCATAGCTCCAGTGGCTTCCTGATATCGGAAGGAAAAGCATTCCAGACGGCCACAGAAGCACATCTGAAAGCGCGCGATGCGGTGATCGTCTTTGTTCGATGTCCAGCCAGAAGCCGCTGCGAGGATGACCGGAGTTCGCTTGATGGTTTATGCTCCCTGACGAGATCAGCGAGGTGATATTAGTGGTGGTGTTGGTGATGGTGGTCATCCTATTGACTGCAAAGAAAAGTAAGAGGGCTTGGCCAGGATACGTCAGACGATGATGACCGATGTTTCCAGTCTAACGACGGATCGGCAGCCAGAGAAGGAAACACGCGGCAAGAGGATGTCTCCCACGGCCGAGATCAGTTCTCGTGCAGGAGCTGGATGGGTCGTTACACACAGCCGGAGCGTGAGAGATGGCAACGGCCAAGGGGTTGTCCTTCGTCCAGCAGTGGACTGATCACGGCTGCTGATAAAACGAGGTTGTGGTGGCGTGACACGTGACTCTCTCTCCCTTCCCCGCCCTCTGCAGACCTCGACAGGGTGCAGGCCCAGTTGAGCGCGGAGGCATCGTCGGACCCGAAGGGCGCCCTGGAGGCCCTGCGCGATGGCCTGGCGTACATCGACGTGCCGTCCCCCGATGAGTACCGCCTGCAGCTGCAGAGGACGCTCAACGCCATGCTGGAGGGCCGCGTGGCGCAGACCGACATGACGCTGCGGCACATCGTCGTCAAGAGCCTCGAGGTGAGCGGCGGGCCCCCACGCGTGCGTTTGCTGGCGGCAGAATTGTCGAGTCAATTTATATTTGTTGGTTAACACGCTGGCGCCTGTCTGGCTGGAATCTGTAACCCGAAAGCGCCATCGTGCCGGTGTTATCATTGTCGTCATCTGCATCGCCGTCATCATCATCAGCAGCAGCAGTGGCGGCATTGTTACTAGCAATATTCCCAGGTAGCCTTTGCAAAAGGGGCAGTGCTGTTTCATGTGTGTCACTGGGTTTATTTGATCTCCGGGGTTAAATAAAGGACACGTCACACAAAAATACGGAGTATCAGCAGCAGCACTAGCAGCAGAATTGGCATCCGTTAATATCATCCCCCTCATCCGTACCGTCTTCAGCAGAAGCAGCACTATTTGTAGAATCAGCATTCATTGCATAGTCAAAACTGTCATCATTATCATCATCGATGTCATCGACATCATCATCACCAGCAGCTGCAACTGCCCATTAAGTCGCGACACTTGATAGCCCAATTTAATCCTCCCCTCCTTGACGATCGCTCGCTCGGCATCGTGTCCCTCAGGCCATGGACATGTGGATAAAGAAGTCGACAAACAACGGCAACTGGAACCTCTCGCAGCTGAAGCGGCTGCAGACGCAGCTGTCGCGGGGCCAGGAGATCACTGTCCCGTCGCTCAGCGAGTTCATCAACATCGAGATGCCCCACAGGACCTTCGTGTCGAGGTGTGTGTGTGTGCAGTCGTTGGCTCGTCTCCAGTTCGCCTTCACTCTGTCTCCACCGCCTCCGGTTTGGCTCCTCTCTTCTCCCCGCCTCAGCGTTGGCGTGCTCATTATCTCTCTCTGTCTGTCTCTAAACTAAACTATAAACTATTGTTATTGTACCAGGAAAGGGCCCACTGAGCTATGTAGCTCTTTGTCAGAAGCGAACTGGACACAAATGATCGCTCAACGAAGTGGGCTTATCATGTAGAAATTTAGAGCGGCCAAATAATCTAAAAGCACGTTTCTAAATGGTGAGGGAAAAACTGGAGCACCTGGAGAAAAATCCCCGCGACCACAGTGAGAGGGAGAACACGCAAACTCCAAATATACAGCAGCAGGCGTCAGGGTCGGGATCGAACCCACGATCTCCTGCGTACCAGGCGAGCGAGTTAACATCTCGCTGCCGTGGCACCCAAACTTTGAAATTCTCAGAACCCAGAACCGGACACGACTCGCCACCACTGGTTACCCAAGTAGCCCAAGTAAGCAGTGGTGACCCAACCAGGGCTCGAGCCCAAAGGCTTCCTGCCTCCGTAGGTGGGGTACAAGATCACTTACGTGCAGTTGCTGTGGCCATCACCAGCAGGCGAGGTAGTTAACGTCTCTCTCTCTCTCTTTGTCTCACAGCGCCGTAACCGTGGGCTACCAATTCAACAAGCAGTCGTGGACGCTGCAGATCCCGGTGCCCATGGGTGGGCGCATGACCGACCCAGTGCGATTGCTGCCTCGCACGCTCCGCACGCCGGCGCTGCGCATCGCTCCTCTCGGCATCAACGTTGCGCCACGGCAGTTCACCATGCAGCCCGTCTACCTGCCCGGCCTGGGCATGGTGAGTTGGAAATGGAAATAAATAAATATTTATAAATATATATAATCGTCACCATTTATGCAACACAGTGCATCTCACAATCGCCGAGGAACGACAGACAGGCTGGCAGGCTGCCGGGCGGTTGAGCCGGCGTCAACAATTGCTCTGCAGTTCTCTACATATTCAGATGTTTTCAGCCGATTAGCGAGTGTTGTTATGAATTTCGGAGAGAACTGGAGCACCCGGAGGAAACCCATGCATGCGAGGGGGCAACGCTCTATCCCGTAAAGAAGGGATCAATGGATATCAGTCCACTCTTTGCTGCACTGCGTTCTGCTGGCGAGCAAGGTGTATGGCACCTCGATACCCACGGGAAAGGGGAGAGTGCACCAACATTTTGTAATTTGCGCGCTGATCCACCAACTCTCGCTGCCTCCACATTGCTGGACTACAGGCCACGTGCAGCACAGCCACCACTGCATGAGTCGGTGGCCGGTGTGTCAGTACGAGAGCAAATGATCGATTTTGATTTACACGACATCCGTTATGAGCCAAGTCAAACGCATCTCGGCTTTGCATGACGCCGACGGCATTCCTGCATCGTGTGTACCTATGAACGTTTAACTTATTTCGCACTGTACGTGGGCAGCCATGCTAATCAGAGGTACGGGGGGAAGGACAACAGACTAAACACAAAACGCAGTTCTCAAGAAATTAGTGTTCAATTGAGATTATTTAAAAGTGGCTTCATCTGCACCCCGTGCCTCCGCGCAGGTCGACTCCATCCCGGCCTTCAAAGTCCCCGAGCGTGTCACACTCAAGGTGCCGCTGTTCGGCGAGCTGAGCGTCGATGCCAAAGTGAAGAGCAATATGTACAACTGGACGGCGAGCGCTCACATCGCCAACGTCGTGGGCGACGAGGAGGACACCTCCGAGATCCGGGTGCGCTCCGGCGTAACGGCCGTGTGTCCCTGCGACATGCTGTCGTACGTCTTCAACGGTGAGAGCCGAGGGAGGGGGGGGGGCGAGACGTGCGCCGAACCTTGTCGCGGCGACGATGACGATGCAGCAAAGGCAAAACATTTATCGCTTGGCATTGAGCCGTCTTGGCAGATCAGCGGTGCCCGGAGTGCATAGCGATGACGAGACGACACGATAACGACGTTGACCCTCCACCCCCCCCCCCCCCGCGCGTGCGTGCCAACGCTAGAGTGGTCGGGCAGGAACCTCGCGGTCGAAAGTTCATGATGGTCGACGTCGCGCGACGTTTTCCCCCGCTCGCAGCGGAGCCCGGTTGCTACACCCAAATGTAGTGAGACCCGTGAAACAGTGGGGCCTGTGCAGTCACGGGCAGCCTCTTAAAACAAGGATATACATATGATTATTATCATCACTATTATATGTGAATCAATTAATATATGAAGGTCCTGATCTTGGGCAATTTAATAGCTGGGAATTGGCAGCAAGGATTGTCGGGGGTGGGGAGGGACTTCCAGACCGTGGGTGCAAAAGCAGAGGAGGCAACCTCCCATTGAGTGGCGGTAAACAGAGGGTTCTGACATAGGGCCTTGGTTTCTGGAGTGGAGAGAACGTGAAGGGGAGTAGAGTGAGACGAGCAGCAGTGCATCCACAGGCAATCTTGAAGATAGCGAGGGCCTTCGTGTAGTTAAAACTATAAACTATTTTTTTATTTTAGCAGGTAAGGCCCAGAAGTGGCCTGGCCACAAATAATAGTTAAACGAAGTGGCTTACCGAATACTCTAAATGCACACGCAAACTCCAAATATATAGGCTTCAGGGTAGGGATTGAACCCACGACCTCCTGTATACCAGGTGAGGAAGTTGACATTTCGCCACCGTGATGCGGGAATGGATTGGGAATGAGTGCGGTGATTCGAGGGTTGGAGTGACACGGCCTTTTGTGAGACTTGGCGCTCGCGCTGACGGCGGCGTGTTTCTGCAGGCTACACGGCACTGTCACAAAAGCACTGGAGCGCGTTCGAGATCCGCACGGACAACACCATCACCAGCCAGCTGCTGAACCTGACCACCAGCTACAAGAGCACCGCGGACATGAGCGAGGGCCTGAACGTCAAGACCGAGTTCACCAACCGTGTTGCCACCGGCCTGCTGACCACCACCGCCAACGTCGTCGCGTCCGCGACTGGGGATGCCACCCAATCGTCCTTCACCGGCGAGCTGGCCGCCAGCGCCGAACTGCCTCGGGGCATCCGCGCCAAGGTGGCATCGTCGTCGTCGGGCACCGTCAACTTCCAGACGCGCGACCACATGCTCAATGGCGAGCTCCGTGTCGACTCCGACTTCCACTCGCTGGCGGCGACCTGGCGCAGCGACTACGACGGGTCGCGCTACTCGATGGTGGCGTCGAACGATCTGACCGTCGGCGCGGACCTCAAGTCGCGCAACCGCGTTGAGCTGCAATCGGGGCTGCGCGCAGACAAGCTGGCCGTTCGCACGGAACTGGCCTTCCGAGAGGAGAACGTCACCAACGTGCTGAGCGTGATGTGGGACGGCCGCTTGTTCCATATGCAGGACACGCTCCAGGGCCGCCTGCTGGGCTCCTCCTTTACGCACGCATCCACCTTTGACGCGGGCGAGGAACGGGCATCGTTCTCCGGGCAGACGGACGGGCTTTTCGGCGGCGTAGGCGTGACGAGCAAGCTGGACGCCGCGTATGCCACCGGCGCCCTCAGGCTCAGCACGGAGAACAAGGCTGAGTGCGCGCGCGGCCGCTTTGACCACATGCTCACGGCCGGCGTGACGGCCGAGGGCCTGGAAGTGTCGGTGGAGACGAGCCTCGTGGGTGCGCCCGGCCGCGCCGCCTACAAGGCATCGCTCGTCGTGGATGCGGCCGGCGCCGGGGGCAGTGCCAACGCCGTGGTAACGAGCGGCCGTGTCATGCTGGAGACCACTGCGGAGGGCAGCGCCCGTGCGTCAGGCCTCAAGGTCACCACCAACACCGTGGGACGGGCGGTGGGCAGCAAGGTGCAGCACAACGCAGAGGGAAGGCTCGACGGAGGCGGCCTGGTCCTCGTCAGTGCCTACTCCGGGCAGATCCTGGAGACGGACTCAAGCAGCACGGTCAACTTCGAGCTGAACAGGGCAGGCCTGAGCTTTGTCACCAAGACCGTGGCCTCCTACGCCGAGAACAAGGTCGACCACGGCTGTAACCTCAAGGTCGCGCCGTGGTCCGTCGACCTCACCGCCGTCGACGAGGTAAAGGTCCTCGGCGCCTCCTTCTCCAACCAGGTGGCGGCCAAGGCCGGCTTCCTCACTGCATCGGTGAGCGGCTCCGCGTCCGGCGACTTCTCCGGCAATGAGGTGCGGCACACATACAAGCTGGGCTATGCCGACCTGGCCGGCTCAGCCTCCTTCGACACCGTCGCGAACCTCAACGGCGGCAAGCTGCAAAACCAGCTCAGCCTGGAGTTCGCCGGGCTCGCTGGCAAGGTGGGCGCAACCACGACGTGCGAAACGCCGGCGCTCAAGTTCTCGAACGTGGCGCGCGGGGCGGCACTGCCGTACTCGCTCAGCTACGAGGTCATCACCGACTCCCAGGGCAGCCTCAGCGCCTATGGCGAGCACATGGGCAGCCTGTCCAACAAGTTCTTCGTGCAGGCCGAGCCGCTCGCGCTGGTGCTCTCCAACGAGTACCGCGGGTCGACGCAGCACGAGGTCGCGGGCGGCAGCCACGTGTCGTTACTGCGCCACAAGCTGGGCGCGCAGGTGAACCCGACGGAGCAGAGCGCCGACTGGGAGCTGACGGCCGAGCTTAATGACAACCGGTACGTGCAGAAGCTGGAGGCACAGAACGACCCGCTCAGTGTGGGCGCCAAGCTCAGCGCGCAGTCGACGGTCAACCTGGGCTTCCTCGACATCAACATCCAGACGCCTGCACTGATGCTGCCATTCCTCAACGTAGCACGGCCCGCCCGAAGCTACAACGTCATCTCCAGCCTCGGCCTGGACCGCGCTGTCATCAGCAGCCCGCAGGACTTCAGCGTGCAGGCGTCGGTGAGCTACGACAAGAACCAGGATGTCCACGTTATCAGCATCCCGTTCGTGGAGAGCCTGCCCGCACTCTACGAGCAGCTGCGCAATTGCATCCGTGCCGTCCTGGACAACATGAGGAACTCGCTGACGCGTCAGGAGATCCAGCGTTACTACCAGCAGTACCAGAGGGTGCTGGACGAGATCCCGGGCAAGATTAACAATGCGATTGACCAGCTGGAGCTGAAGAACAAGGTGAAGCATGTGCAGGGGCAGCTCCTGCTGGCCCTCCAGAACTACGACCCCCGCGACTTTTCCGCCCAAGAACTGATGGAAAGCTTCCGTCACTTCTCCAGAAACGTGGCATCCTGGGTCAAGAGAGTGCTCTTCTACCCACTGTCTGCACTCGACAGCGACAAAGTGAAGGAAAGCATCCAGTTGTACATCGAGCAGGCAGTACGGAGGGTTAAGGAGTTTGATCGCGAGTATGGGTTCACAGACACCCTGATGAAGGCCATCGAGCAGCTGATGGACAACGTCAGGAACATGGACCTCTCCGAACTGACGAGTGGAGGGAGATACATGCAGGAAAAGGTGATCCAGGCTCTCGATGACCTCAAGCAGTGGCTGCAGCGGTTCGACGTCGATCGGGCGGCACGGCAGATCCAGGAGGCGATCCGGTCAGTCGACGTGCGTGAAGTCCTAGCCCGAATGGAGCAAGTGATCTTCGTGGAGATGCAGAAGAAGATGGAGAAGATCGCCAGCTACCTGGAGAACTTCATGACCACGTACAGGGTGCGGGAGATGGTGCAGAATGGCAAGAAGAATTTGATGCAGTTCGTCGAGAACTACGAGGTTTCTGAGAATCTGAACATCATCAGGGATACTCTGGTGGGCCTGGATTCAGAATACCAGCTTAGTGCGAAGGCCCAGAGGATGGTGCGTGACATGAAAGCCATCGATTTGAAGGGCTACCTCGAGAAGCTGAGCCAGGCGGTCAACAGCATCAGCCAGAAGCTCACGTCCATGGACTACCCGGCCTTCATCAAGAGTCTCAACGAGCTCCTGAAGGTTGCCCTGGAGCATGTCGAGAGCTTTGACTATAACCAGTTCGTGGTCACGGCCAACTTGTGGCTTCGGGAGCAGACGGCGATGGTGAACAACAAACTGCAGGAGTTCAACATCCCTGAGAGAGTGCAGCAACTGAGAGAGCGAGTGAACACGGTGTCCAGTTACCTCTCCGGCTACATGCAATCGTTCTCCATGCGTGACGTGGAGGCCTATGTCACTGACTGTGTCTCAGCGCTCTTTGAGAAACCCGCCGTTCGCCAGGTGGCTAACTGGGTCCTGGAGTACGTCGAGTACGTCCGTCTTAGGATGGAGGAGACCGACATCCAAGCTGAGATGCAGAAGTTCTGGAAGGGAGCCACCGCCTCCATCTCGGACGTCGCCCGCTCCATCGCCGAGTTCGACATCAACGCGGCGGTGACAGATGCGGTCGAGCAGCTCAACACCCTGGCCGTGAGCCTGGACATCCAGGAGGTCATCCAGAAAATCCTCCGCTACCTCGAGGAAGGCTTCATCATCCCGCGGTTCAAGCTCTTCGGACACGTGTTCCACAGGACCGAAGTAAGCCTCAGGGCCCTGCGCAGGATGCAGATCTCGACATATATCTACACGCCGCCGCTCTTCGTGCCATTCACCAGCCTTTACCTCTCGCCGGACCTCATCGACCTGAAGACGCTGTCTTCCATCGAGATGCCGACTCGCATCTCCTTACCGGCCTTCACCTTCCTGGGCAAGTTCCATGTCGAGCCGATCACCATCGACTTTCAGAAAATCAAGCAGCAAATCATCGAGTTCCTCGACAAAATCCGCAACATGGACATGGCCACGGTCCACAGGGCAATCCAAGATTCCACGGCACAGATGGGAGAGCTGACGCTCAATGACATCCCCTTCGAGAAGTACCTGGTGGTGCCAGAATTCCGTTTCCCTGAAATCAGTATGCCAGAGTTCAACTTGCCCCAGCTGAACCTGGACGACATCAAGTTCATCAAGATGCCCGAGTTCCAGCTGCCACGCATCCCTCACGAGATGCAGCTGCCAGCACTGGGCAAGCTGAACGCCAACCTCAAGGTCATGTCGCCATTCTACACGCTCACTGCGACCGCGGGACTCCACAACTCCACAGAAGTGTACGGTTCGCCGGCCCTGCGCTCGTTTGCCAACGCGCAGGCTACATCCACGTCGAGCCTCCTTGCGTTTGCCGTGAGCACGGAGGCACGGCTCTCCGCACCGCGGCTCCAGCGGCTGGAGCTGAGCGCCAATGCCAAGCTGACGCATGACCTCTGCGGCCTGACGCACAGCTCGGACGTGACCGTCGACCGCTCGGGAGCGACGGCCCAGTTCAACACGCAGGCATCGGCTAAGTCGGCACCCTACACCGGCGAGGCGAACTCTGTGGTGACCTTCACGCTGAACCGCGCCGTCACCTGGGAGGCAACGGGCAGCTACCGCCACGTTCTGGACGTGCCCGCGGCGGACACCGCCGGCTCGATGAATGTGCGGAGCACGGCGAAGCTCATGGTGCAGGGGACGAAGCTGGAGGCAGACGTGGTGACGACGGGCGAGGCGCAGGGCACGGTGTACGGCGCATCCCATGAGGGCACGCACAAGGCGGAGGCGCGGCTGCGCGTCGACGGCGCGGTGCTGCTGCTCTCCGGCAAGGTGGACTCGGTGGAAAAGTTCGGCTCGCTCAAGCACGAGGCGACCCTCGAGGTGGTGCCATTCGACCGCGTGGTGTACGCACACAACGGCGACACCGTGCTGACTGGCGTGGGGCGTGGCAGCGTGCAGGTGAATGCCAAGGTGCAGGGCCTGCGGGTCGACGTGACCGTCCGCCACTCGGCTGTTGGCACCAAGCTGACGTCCGGCAAGATGACGAGCGCGACGACGTTCCATGCCGAGCCTTTCCAGCTGCTGCTCACCTCCAATACGTTGGGCGGTGGGAAGCTGCAGCTGCCGCTGCGCCTCACCGCTAAGGTCGAGGTGGTCAACAACTTCACGGTGTCACTGGCACCGGATGCGCAGCATGCCGACTGGACGTTCGGCAGCGACTTCAACCAGTACCGCTACCTCCACGACGCGTCGGTCGACAACAACGCGGAGCGCGCTGGGGCACGCATCTCCGTCAGTGGCAATGCCAACCTGGAGTTCCTCCGCAAAGAGGTCAGCCTCCCGTCCGTCCTCCTGCCGTACACCAACTACCGCACGCCCGAGGTGCGCAACTTCCAGATCTGGGAGCGCACAGGCCTGGGGGCGCTGCTTAGGACGCCGCAGCAAACGCTTAATGTGACCGCGCAGCTGCAGTACGCCAAGAACAAGGAGTGGCACACGGTGCGCCTGCCGTTTGTGCCAGCGCTGCATTATGCTGTCGAGCGCTCCCGCCATGTTGCCAACGCGGCATTTGAGCGCTACCGCGACGCGACGCTACAATGGGCACGCGAGGCCTACGACGAGACACGCGCGATGGGCGCCGACAACGTGCCGAAGCGATTCACCGTGCCAGGTTTCACCGTGCCACTGCTCAACATGGAGGTGTCGCCCTACACGGTAGAGCTCCCGGACATGAGCATCCTGGTTGCGCAGTCGTACCGCACCCCGCGTGTCTACCTGCCCCTCGTCGGCTACCGCGTGCCATCGTACGAGCTGTCGCTGCCCAGGGTGAACCTACCTCCAATGAAGATCCCCGGGGCGCTACGCCGGCTATCCCTACCGGAGATCAGCCTGCGCACGCTTCCGACGGCGCTGCACCTGCCGGCCATGGGCAACCTGACGTACGACTTCACCTTCCGGTGCTCTGCCATCGCCGTCGCCATCAACTCGGGCGTCTACAACCAGAGCGACATCGTCGCCAAGCTGTCGGCGTCGTCCGCGTCGGAGCACACCATCCTGAATGGCGAGCTGAGCGCCGCGGCGACGCTGTCGCGCAAGCGCGGCATCAAGCTATCGACGGTGCTCGCGCTCTCCCACCGTGCGGCGCAGGTTTCCCACAGCGGCGTCGCCGTGGTGAATAAGCGCGTCGGCGAGCTCACATCTGACACGGCGGTGAAGGTGGACATGCCGTACCTGCGCGTCGATTTCAAGCAGGCGGTGAATGCCAGCACGAGGCAGCGGCCACATGTGCGAGTGCGCCACGTGCTCTCCTACAAGGTGACGGCGCTCGAGCTGGAGGCGGACCTGAGTGGCAGGCTGGAGCACAATGGCACGGCGGAGGTGGCGTGGCTCAGCCTCTCGCTCGACTCGAACTTTGCCGGCGCGACGCAGTTCAAGCAGAGCTCATCGGCGAACGCCTTCTCCTGCAAGTTGGACAACATGGCCAACCTGTACGTGGACCAGCGCGGCGTGCGCTCAGCCCTGCGCAACGAGGCGCAGAGCAAGGCGTCGCATGCCTCGGGACTCGCGTGGGACGTCAGCGGCAAGCAGGAAGCTGATCTGGAGATGTCGCCGCTGCGGCTCTACGCCATCGCCAAGCACATGGGGCGCAACCAGCTGCGTGGCGCCGGCGCCTTCAGCACGCAGGGCACGCAGACCACCGAGGCGCGTCTCGAGTTCGTGCAGTGGGAGCTCAAGGGCCTCGCCAAGGGCGAGGCAAGCCAGGGCAGCAGCCTGATGCCCAAGGCCGCCTCCAAGCAGTCCCTGAGCCTGGCCGTGAGCGCAGAGAAGCAGCAGCTGGCGTGGACGGGCGAGGCACAGCTGGGCAGCGTCGCGTACGCACACGAGGCAGCGCTCTCCAACGAGCGTGCACGCGCACGCTGCAGCTTCGACGCGTCACTGCAGGGCCACGCCGCCTTCCTCAAGGGTGTCATGCTGCCCGTGTACGGCCGCAGCCTGTGGGATGTGCTCAAGATGGACGTGACGACAAAGACCCGTGACGTGCAGGTGCTCCGGGCCGCCTCGTCGGTGGAGTACACCAAGAACCTCAACGGCTACGTGCTGGCGCTGCCTGTGATGTCTGAGGGCAACGGCTACAAGGTCAGCATCCCGGAGATTCGCCTGAGGGTGCCCGAGTTCGTAAAGCAGATACCGGCGGCCATCCAGGCCGTGCTGAGGGACGTGTTCGACAGTGTAGTCGCCGGACCGCCCATGTTCATCAACATCCCAGCGTTCCGCGTGCCATTCATCGAGATGTCCCTTGGGCCATACACGATCGACATCGACAACCTGGCGGCGCTGTTCGACTTCCCCGAGGAATTCACGGTGCCCACATTCCGCGTGCCCCTCTTTGACGTGTATGTGCCCGCGTACACGGTGCGCCTGTGGGACATCACCTTGCCCACTGTGTTCGTGACGCAGTCATTCCGAGTGCCATTCACTAGCATCGTGGTGCCACCGTACAGAGTTGACCTGCGCAACATCCAGGTGCCGAAGATGCTCCGAGTGCCCTCCTTCGCGTTCGAATTACCCGCGCTGCCCAGAATACCGATGCCCCAGCTGGACGTGACTCTCGAGTACGTGGCCATGGAGGACTACAAGGTGCCCTACTTTCAGCTCATCGTGCCCGCCTTCCGTGTGGAAATCCAGAGCTTCACGCTGCCCAAGGAGCTCAAAATCCCGGCATTCTCGTTCCTCGGCCTGGACTCCCCAAACTACGTGCTCAGGCTTGACGACGTGTTTTCGTACGTCGCCAACTTCGAGCTGCCGACCCTCACGCTGCCGGCCGTGAGCATGGAGGTGCCGGCCCTGCGGCTGGCACTGCCCACGGCGGTGACGCTGCCGGCGTTCGGCAGCCTCGTCGGCAGCGCCAAGGTGCAGTCGCCGGTCTACAACGTGACGTGTTCGTACAGCTCGTTCGCCGGAGAGGACCCCGACGCATTGCTCATCATCGACGCCACGGCCAGCTCCACGCTGCGCTTCCTGGAGTTCGACGTGGATGGTGAGGAGGAGGAGGAGCGGCGGTCGAGCGGCGGTGGATTTGAGCGGCACGCACCGCCGCACGTCCAGCACAAATCCCGTCGTCGCTTTCACACCGTATTGCAATCAAGCCAATGTGGAAATACGTAACAGGGTCAAGGCACAACCCCTGCAGTTGCTCGCTCATGCCACTGCTGGTGGAAGGGGCCTCCACTGGAGTGGTGTTTTTCAAAATAGTTATAGCACCGTGGACCACTCGGCAGAGTTAAACATTTCACCTGACCACCCAGCCACCCCCCACCCAGCACCCCTGGTGGCAAAACGCATTCACTTCTCTCTCTCAATACCAGGAATGCAAAATGATTCATCTTACCAGAACGTATTAAAAAAAAACATTTTAAACGCATCTACAGGTATAAGGTTTTTTTTAGGGCATTTAGATCTTAGGGTTAAGGTAGTTTAATCCGGATAGTTTACCTTTTTTAATATCACAAGTAAAAATATTAATTAACGTCTGAAACAAAAAGTATAATAAATGTTTCGATTTAAAGCTTTCGTGACTGCAGGGATTCATATTCTTGGTTCTTTCACGACGTTTCGGCCACAACGCAAGCAGCCGTCCTCAGGTGAAGAACAGGTCTGTCGGAAAGACAGCGTCTATAATAAATGTATTGTACCTTTGGTATATAAAAAATACGAATGGTCATTTCCCGCGCGCTCCGATTAGAATGGTTGGCTACGTACGATGCGGAAGAAGTTTCACCATACGTACGGTGTCGTAGTCAGTCGTAGTCAATCTGCCACTGGATGAAGGCCTCCCAACGAAGCAGCCACCATCGATCGTTGCGACATGCCCCCTGTCAGGGAGGCGTCGCTGATGCATCTTTCACAATGTATTTTTTTCTGCCGTTTGCAGTCAAGTCCAAGATCTCGCCCAAGGAGGACGGCAGTGAGATGAGAACTCAAGCGAGCCTCTCCCACCCCGAGCTCACCGTAGAGTTGCTGGAAGTCCTGACCTTTTCTGACAGCGAAACCAGGTTTGACGCCGCACGGTTTCTCCCGGCCGCACGTTGAAAGTGTAAAGGCTATATTCTTTGGGTGTTACGGTAAAGTCACGTAGATAAGTTCAAAGAAAATAACAAATAAACTCCTTTAAAAAAGTTTTTTTTTAACAACGGTTTTATCAACAACTTCGTTTAACTCGTGGTCGAGAAGTACCTCAATGGCGCCTGAGACACGCGGCGCTTGCTTTTTGTGCGAGCCGATTCCACAGTTTAGGGACCGCGGCGTTTTTGACCTACACACAAATATGTATAAATGATAAGGCGTCCATACTAAATATGAATTGCTTTACATTGATTAATTGATGCCGAGTTTGATACTGGCATGCATTGTCACCGGATCTGAGTACGCGTGCAAAATGTGGAATTGATTGGGCAACGGGAAGTGGACGAAATTTTTATTACAAGATTTGACCACGACAGAGGAATCAAGTTAAGTAAAACCGTTGAAAAACTACGACGTTTCTATCGCAACACAAGCGGTCGTCATCAGGAAAAGGGGGTTAGCTTCTAAAGGTTTGAAATGAGCGTAGCCCAAATTTCAGCAGCTAATGTAAGTGGTGGGTAGCAACCACGATGGTGGTTGGTTTTCCACCAATCAAAGGCCTGCCCGGTGAAAATTAGCATGTTAATGTAAGATGAGTGAGCGGCCTCCACGGCGCATGCGCTGAGTGAAGTCAAGTGTAAAGTAAAGACTGCCCGCTACAGCGCGGCCGTGCAGTGCGTTCGGAAATGTGTGCTGTGGTGTGGTTAATGGCCAACGGAATGAAATGCTTGCGGTTGACAAGATTGCTGTCGCCCACAACCGTGCGCTTATTCAGCCGAACGCAGACTAATTCACTAATTCACCCAGAAATCGCTCACATACTCCTTCACCCACCCGTCTGATCACTCACCCACCCACCCAATCATTCGCCCACCCATCTATTTAGTTACCCACTCACCCACCCATCTAAACACTCACCCAATCACTCACTCACTCACTCACCCACCCACCCATCGAATCACTCACCCACCCACTCACCAATTCACCCGCCAGTCTATTCACTCACCCACTCACCCGCCCACCCGTCTATAATCGCTCAAGCACCCACCCGTGCCGGGAATGGTTTGCGCTGAATGCAGTGAGATGTACGAGGCGACCATCGATGTGCTGAGTCCCTCTCTGACGGACGCGAGCATGCGCCTGAGCTACGGCAACGCGCGAGCGCGCATGTCCATGTCGTCGCCCTCGCTCGGCTTCCTGGGCTTCGTGGCCGAGAGGCAGAGCCCGCAGGTGCTGAGTGCGCAGGTGTACGCCCGTGACACGGTGAGCCCCCACCCCCTGCCTCGACACACCCACCAATTCATTCGCTCGGTCCGTGTGTCTGTCCGTCCATCTATCCACCCGTCTGTCTGTCCATCCGTCTGTCAGTCTGTCAGTCCATCCATCCGTCAATCCATATATCTGTCCATTCATCTGTCTGTCTGTCTGTTCGTCGGCCCATCTGTCTTATCAAGCTGCCCATCTGGGCGTCGCTAATTAAACACAATTCCGAGGACGCGCGTGTGTCAGAGAAGCGTTACGGAAACCGCGGACACGCGCAAATGACTGCTACCCTTCGTTTGCGATGGCGATCGCTGAGCGTCTGTGACGCGGCCGTTATTGTGCCGCCGCTGACGGTGATCGCCCCTCGTGCCGTGCGGCGGACAGGCGTCGCCGGAGTCGGACGTGCAGCTGGCGCTGCTGACGCTGTCACTGAACACCCCCGACATCCTGGGCGTGGAGTCGCACTGGAAGGGGGGCATGGCTCACGACGCCGCCTCCCTGGTGCGCCGCAGCGCACCCCGCGCCGCCCGCAGCCTCTACAGCATCGTCGACAAGTACGTCGCCCGGGGAGTCGTCCGGAATACCCTCACACAGAACACCCCCCCCACCCGGAACACCCGCTCACCAGAACACTCCATGCAGAACACAAGGAACACATGAAACACTCCGTACGCAACGCACCGAGCACATGGAACACTCTGAATGCAAAACAAGGAACACCCAACAATTACCAGAACACCCTTCTGCAACATGCGAAGCATTGTGACAATGAATCGGTGCCATGGAAGAGGTGCGTCACTGCCAGTCCGCACCTCCCTTAGCGAAACGAGAACGCCCGCCACGGCGAGTAACGAGTGATCGCCCCTGCCACCCCTCTCCACACGTCCCCCACACCCCAGGTACCACACGGAGCACCTGGGACTCACGCTGGAGGAGTTCCCGTCACGGGCACAGGAGTCGCTCGATGCCTCCAAGGAAAATCTGCGCTCGGCGATCCTCAGGGCCAGGGAAGCGGTGGAGCCCATTCCTGATAGACTACGCAGCCTCATCCAGGAGCTCTTGGGCAAGGTGGGGGTCTTCGCCGAGCAGATGCAACTCAACCTCGTGACCGCCATCCGCAACATCCAGGAGGGCATCCGCCCGTCGCTGCGGCAGCTGGCTAAGAGGGCGTCGGACCTCGTCGTGAGGATCGACGTAGGCCTGAAGGACGGCTTCGAGAAGGCCAGTGAAGCCCTGGAGGTCTTCGCCAAGTGGCTGAAGCAGACGCGGCTTCAGATCGCCAGCTCCAACAAGTACTACACGGTGGAGCGCCTCTTCAGCTCCGCGCTGCAGGTCACCACCGAAGCCGGGGAGGCCATCCTCGAGGCGCTGCGCGTCGCGTACCACAACCTGTACTTGCAGTTGAACCAACTCGAGTTCCGCGAGCCGTTCACGGGCCAACTGGTGAAGGGCTCCGACCTGACGGCGGCGTTGGACAGCTCCATTGGGTACGCGGCGGACCGCGCCGCGCTGGCCTACCAGAGCCTGGACGTGAAGGCCGCGTACCGCGACGCTTACTCCAAGGCTAGCTCCCTCGCGGACGACGCGAAGCGCGCGTACTCCTCTGCCGTCAACTACGACTACGCCGCCGGCGCCTCAAGGGCCATGCTGAGCCTGCGTGACACGGAACAGCTGCGCTACATCCACCACATGACGCAGGAGTTCTTCGTCGTGATCGGCGACGCCGTGAAGGTAGCGCTCGACGAGCTCAACCGCTACTACAACGCCATCGTGGAAACCGCCCGCGCCATTCAGCGCAAGTACCTCGAGGGCACCGCACTGGACTTGAACCTCAAGTACTGGGAGGTGGAGGGGCGCGCGGTGGCGCTCGTCCGGACCGTCCTCGACTACTTCCGCCAGATGGGACCCAAGTACTACCAGGACGGCCTGTCGCTCGTGCAAAAGCTGGCATTCGAGCTGAGCGAGGTCGCCAGCGCCGTCAACCTGGACCGCCCGGAGAAGATGGGCGCCAAGGCGATGGAGCTGTCGGCGCATGCCAAGCGCGCGGTCGAGCGCTTCGTCGTGGCCATCACGGCCAAGCTGGGCGAGGTGTCGGCGAGCGCCGGCGACCGGGTGGTGCGGCTCTCGGCCGAGGCACGCGAGCGAATCCGGGAGGCGTACGAGCGCTTCGCCGAGTCCTACGACGGGCTGATGGAGCGGGCGTCGCGAGCCCTCGACTCGTCCCTCGAGCGCTACGCCGGCCTCGCCCGCTCGCTCGTTGAGTTCCTGCGCCGGCTGCCGCGCGCCGTCTCGGGCGCCCTCGCCGATTACGCGGTGGTGCGGCCCGGTCGTCTGTCGCTCCGGCTGCCCCAGGGCGTCGTGTCGTGGCGCTCGTTCGACGAGCTGCCCCGCCTCAGGGACGAGGCGATGAGCGGCATCAACAGCACGGTGGCCATCGGGCGGCAGATAATCAACGAGCGGCTGGCGCAGACGCGCGCGCTCATCAGCGCCAACCTGGCCGTCCTCGAGAAGACCATGGAGGACGCCATCCCCAAACTGCGCCAGGGAGTGAACGATGCGAAGGTGAGCGACCCCCTCCTCGATCGATACCGTACAGGGATCAGGTGCAGTCCCACCTTTGATTACCAACTATCAGGCGCGCGAAGAGTGCAGTAGCTTGATTCGTACACGAACAAAAGCTGCACCCATGCAGCTTCCGTTCATATACAAATTAATTTACGCATTAACTAGAAACGTGGTTTAATGTACGCGTTTAACACAAAGCTGTAATTGGTACATACTGCCAAATAAAATACAAATTCGACTACCCCATTTGTCATCACGCAAGTCAATGTAAAAATATATAACGAGGTAAATGAACAGCCCTGCAAATGCTCACTCATGCCACTTGCTAATGGGAAAAGCTGGCCGTGCCATGACCGGTCAGACTAGGGTCATCCTGGTCGGGGATAGGGGTGGCTAACTAGTCAACCGTTTTACTGCACACGTCGTCAGCAGTTGGGATGCTCTAGAGAGGGGATTTTGGCCTACTCGTCCACGCCAGCCGGACATCTTGGGAAGATGTGCGAGTCCCCACACTTTATCCCCACCGCACATGACTTGCCAATCGACCAATTGGGGTGCACGCATCTATACGCGCGTAAACATATATATACGGACTGCTGGGTGGGATTCAAGATACTTGCACCATCGGAACCAGCGACCTCTGGCGGTCGTGGCGTTCCCGTTTTGTTCCCTGCGAGCGTGTGTACAGACGATCACTCGTATCCCCCTGCCTGCCCCCCGCTTCCCGTCACTCGTTCTCATTCTCCCGTACCCCCGCTTGTCTGTGAACAGGCGATCGTTGACAACGCGCTGTGGTTCGCGATGGACCCCACCGTCTACATAGGCCTGCCCACGCTGGACGACTTTCCCCCGTTCAAAGGTAAACCGCGTGCGAGCGAGCGAGTGGAGGAGCCACAGCGCCGCGTGTGGAGGAGCGTTCCCCATGTGTCCTCAGCCCGGCTCCCATTTGTCTGCGAGCAAAAAAAAATCGACCTGAACGGGTCGGTTCCCCCATCTACGGCAGACCCAGGGCTGGATCTAGGCCTAGGCTAATCGAGCTACAGGCAAGGGCCTCACATTACGAGGGGGCCTCTAAATACGTAAAAACATATACATTTAGCATAATAAAACGAAGTTCAAATGTTCAACAGGTACAAAAGACACTCTAAAAATGTACCAGAATTCCTTCGTTGGGGGCCTCTTCCGCTTGGCGTCGCTTACGGCACCCAGCGATGTCAGAATCCGCCCATGGTCAGATCGTGTAGCCTCATCGAGGAACGAGGCTGGGGTGGTGCTTGGAAGGGCGACCGACTGGTAGTGCCCATCGAGGGGTTGTGGGAGACGGCCTGCGAGTTGGCCCGCGAGATGAGGCACGGCGATGTCCTCGGTCTAGGTAATGAAAGATAGAAACAACGTAATCGTTTAAATCTGTTTCTCATCATCCTATCTGCGAACCACCCTTGCCCCATGCATCCCCTCTCCGCCCACCATCAGCGTCGGCCATGGTCTTTGCTGACGGCGACTACATGGTGACGTTCGACGGCCGAGTGGTCGAGACCCCGCAGCTGCCGGGCGGCCGCTGCGCTTTCCTGCTGGCGCACGATTTCCTCGACCAGAACTTCACCCTCGTCAAGCTGCAGGGCCTCATCGCCCTGCGCCTGCCGACCACCGTCCTATTCATGACCTCCGCCGGCGCCGTCTCCGTCGACAGTACGTCGCCGGGAGTCGTCGCGGCTTAAGCGGCGCGCGCAAACGCGGAGAGTGGCGGCACAGCGGTTAGCGTGCTTCGCTGCGGAAACCCTGGCGAGGCGAGCCAGTGACAGATATCTGAGCCGGTCCCGAGCCTTCCCCGAGGTCGACTCATCCTTAAATATGTACCCCGGTGTGTAAGCATCAGCGCCGGGGAGATAAAGGTGGGCGTTGGCCTTGGCCACGCCGCTGCCTCCCCCTTGTGCGCCGTGCTAGTTTTAATAGGTGCTCGCTAGCAGCGCTTGATCCAACAGTCTGTGTTGGCTACATGGGGGGATCTTGTCAGCTTTCCGGACCTCACCGTCACCCCAGTTTGGCTACTGGCTGCTCGCCTTGCAATGACACACCGCCTGCATTGTCGACATATCGACAATTCGCCCAGAGTCGAATGCGGTAAACTGACACAGGGCCCAAAAACGCCCTCCTCCCAGAGAGCTGCAGGATTGGTCGTGAGTCACTGCGATAAGAGCTCGCCTCTGAGGAATACCAACGAGTCACACGACTCTGCAGAAACTTCTCGTCCGTCCGCCTACGTGCGCCGGTCCCTTGCGGTATTCAACATCGCTGCCCCCTCCCCCACCCCACCCTCTTGCCGCTGGCGCCCGCGTACCCCCCGCAGCGCCGTCCAACAAGATCAACATCCCGTACGTTGACGGGTCGTCCGGCGTGAGCGTCACCCGCGAGGGCGACCTCGTGCTGGTGGAGACGAGCGCAGGGGCGAGCGTGCGCATTGACACGGTGCGCCGCACCTTCCTCTTCGAGCTCAGCGGCTGGTACCACGGGCGCACCTTGGGCCTGCTGGGCACCAACGATCACGAGCCGACCACCGACATGATGGTAAGGCGGTGGCCGCGAAAGTGCCCCCCCCCCCCCCCCGCATTAGCCCCTCCTGCCCGAGAGTGGTGTTTTGTCGTTGCTCAAGCGATTTACAGCAGAGACAACCCGCATCAGGCACGGTGTCGTCGAATCGTCAGAAGCTAAGCAGGGGGCTCTGAGCACGGCTCTGTAATTGGATGTTGAGGCCGCCTGGCGATAGCGGGTGTCGTAGGCTCGGGCATCAATGTTAACCAGGAGATGGGTTTCACGTTCATTTTTGTGGGAACCAGGCGATAACTCAAGCGATCGGGAAGGGTCACAAGCAACAGAATAAAATTCAGCAATGAAGCAAAGTAGAAACCAGGGCAAAGTCAGCCGACGGTACAGGAGATGGTGGTACAGCACTGGGTTTTGTAACGTACAGGACGATGCGCTGCTCGGTGGGAAATCCCGTGAGACATGATGCCGATAGTACGATTGAAATAAAACATAGCGACTGCTACAACAGCTTTTCACAGAGCAACTTTGAAAATAAGTCGTGAACGCAGCGAACGATGACGCATCCACTGTGCTCGCTTTGCAGATCTCGAACGGGTTCCAGGCATCGGACACGGCAGCGTTCTTCTCCTCGTGGGAGATGACGGGAGCGAGCGAGTGTGCCTCGGTGCGCGTCGTCCCATCCTCCCGCCGGCAGCTTTCCTCGCCACGGTGAGACGCTCGACGGAACGACACTCAGCCCGTGCTGCCCACCCAAAGACCCATAACCACCCTCCAAAAACGCATGCGACCCACTCAAACTAAAAACATTTATTTGACCAGGTAAGGCTCACTGGCTATATAATCAAAATAAAAAAATCTGAATATGTATTTATACTGGAGGAATCTGATGAGCTATAAAGTTATTTTTCACAGATGTCACCCACCCAAGCCCGTGCCAGCCATACAAAATCTATGCCACCCACCAAAATCCCACGGCCACCCACTCAAAACCCACAGCCACACACCCAAATCCCACGGCCACCCATCCAAATCCCACGGCCACACATAGAAATCCCACAGCCACCGACCCATATCCCAAGGCCACCAACCAAAATCCCATGGCCACCCACCCATATCCCATAGCCACCCACCCAAATCCCACGGCCACCCACCCAAATCCCATGGCCACCCACTCAAATCCCACGCCCACTCATCCAAAAGTCCTACTGCGGCACCGTCTACAACTGTAGGTTATACAAGTGTGTTTACCTCTGTTTGCCGGTGCAGGTGCAAACACCTCCTGGACAAGATGAACACGAGCTCTCCGTTCAACCCCTGCTTCAAAGAGCTGGATCCATCAGAGTTCCTGAGCCTGTGCCAGAAGGGCAGCGACATCTGCCCCACTTCCACCGCCTACCGCATGCTCTGTGAGCAGAAGGGCATCGACCTCTCAAACCCGGATGACTGCGGTGAGTGTCGCCCTTGTCAGGTGCCACACACTTAGTGAGAGACGTCTGCGACTCTCACTGTGGTGGCGGCGGTGTGATTTCCGATTGGGAATGGAAGTTCTCTGACACGCATTGGCTGAATATAGCCGGCTCCCACAGGGCGCGTCCTGTTGTCGTGATGTAGCTCTAGTGTTCGCTCCCACAATTCACTGCGTGTCGTGCTGCAGACGTATTAAAATCAATGGCAGTCACACCGCACTCACGACTTTTGACTTTCATATCTCTGCCCTCGAAGCATCAGCGGACAGTCAAAAGGATCTACACGACGGGAGCCATTTGAGTCTCATTACGCGTGTGACCACCCCCTCCCCCGATCCCCCCCGCAGCTCGCTGCAACAGGAAGAGGCTGCAGGACCTGTGGATGGTAAACGGCGCGCCCAGCGCAGATGTGCTGTTCGTGATCGACCAGAGCAACAAGCTGCAGCAGGCCAAGGTCAAGGGGCTGCTGCAGGCAGTGGATGAAAGCTTCTCCGCGCAGGGCATCAAGGTAAGCAATGTAAATCGGCATAATTTCTCGCTTCCATTTCAAAAGCACTAAACTAAAACTATAAACAACTTGTTTTATTTTACCAGGTAAGGCTCACTGAGATATTAGCTTCTTTTCGGAAGCGACCTGGTCACAAATGATAGCTCAACAAAGTGGATTATGGTCACATAGAAATTTACAGTGGCCAAATAGTCTAAACACACGTTGATTCTAAATGTGGAGGGGAAAACCAGAGGATCCGGAGAAAAATCCACACGACCATGGGAAGAACACGCAAACTCCAAATATGCAGCAGGCGTCAGGGTCGGGATCGATCCCACGACCTCCTGCATACCGGGCGAGGTAGTTAACATCTCCTAGCCACCGCGGCGCCCCAAGAGCAGCGTGGCTTTCGGCCGAACGGGTACCGCCAGGTGGCAGCAGGCCTGCCCGCCCCGCCGCCCGATCCACCCGACTGCCACCGCGGAACCGCGCGTCGCCCACAATCCGTAGCCGGCGCATCGCCCCGAAGCTCCGCGGCGGGAAAACACGACGTCGCGTAACACCGCAACCCCCTTTCCCCCCTCCCCCGTGACCCCACCTCCCCCCACCCCTCCCCAACCCCGTCGCAGGACGCGCGCTACGGCCTGGTGACGTTCGGTGGCAGGGATAGCGACGGGCGACCCCAGGTGAACGCGGTGCGCGGCGAGGTGTGGACCTCCGCGACCAACATGAAGAGGGCCCTCAGCGGTATGGAGTTCACGGGGGCCAGCGGTACGCCGGCGTACGACGCGCTCGTGGCGGCCGCCGGATACGACTTCCAGCCCGAGGCGGCGCGCCTCGTGGTGCTCGTGGCCGAGTTCGACCAGGTCGGTGCACGTTGCGTGTGTGCACGTTGCGTGTGTGCTTGCGTGTGTACGTGTGCGCGCGTGGAACAGTAGTGTAGCGGTTAGCGTGCTGCGCTACGAACCCAGCGGGCCAGAGTTCGATTCCCGCTCACGGCCAACACCGGTGACGATTATCTGAACCGGTCTTGGGCCTCCCCTCGGTCGACTCAGCCACAAATGAGTACCTGGTGCGGTGTGTAAAGATCACCACTGGGGAGACAAAGGCGGCCGAGCGTGGCGATTGCCACCCTCTCCCTCGTGTGCCGTGCCGGCCTTCATAGGTGCTCGCTAACAGGACTTGCCCCAACAGTCTGTTAAGGCTATACGGGGGATCTTTGTCTTTGTGTGTGTGACCGGGTTTAATATTTTACTCGTGGTTGAGTGGTAATTGAATTGAACGTGGAGGGGTCACCAGCTGCTCGCACCGATGCTCTCAAAAAAATGTATTAAAACATGTAATGTATGACTCAAAAGAACATTCGTAATAACCAAGCAATTAATACAATTTCCTATAAACAACTGATTTTTTATTTTACGTGCCATGAAGAAGGGCCCATCGCCTATAATTTTCTTAATTTTCTTAATTTTTAGGCCAAGAGTGTTAAATGACGAACGCGACCGAGTTTCCCCATGAATTCTCTGCGCCATTTGTGCAGCAAAAATAAAACCGCGTCGCGGGAAAAATCCGGCGAAGGAGCGGTCGCCCTAACGAGCGCGTTGCGTGTGGGGGGGGACAGGTGGCATCCTTCCTGTCGTCCGTGGACCTGGCCAACGTCGACCACCTGCTCAAGAGCAACGGCGTCGTGCTGAGCGTGCTCAGCGACTACCGCGCGCTCCGCAAGTCCGGTGGCGCCAAGTCGGCGCTCGTGGGCCTGACCGGCGACGGGCAGCCAATCTCGGGCAAGGGCGGCCCGTGGGCGGGCGGCGATGACGAGGTGGTGCCGCTGCCGCGCGGCGACTACGTCAAGCTCGTCCGCTCCACCAACGGTAACGGGGCCACAGCGGCGCATGTAACGGGACCGCCCGGGTCGGGGGGGGGGAGGTTACCGCGTTGGTTGGGTGGTGGTGGTGGGGGAGCACTTGGGTTGTCGTAGGAATGAGCCGGCGGCCACTGGGATCCGACGTTCGAATGCAGGGTTCAGCCGCCACCTGTGCCGAAAGCGGAATTATCGCGTGACGCAGCGGTGGAAGTTTTCGCGCGAGAGTTCTCCTTCCCCGTGGCGCACGTGGGTCCGCGTGCGACCGTGCGGTGGGGAGCGGCGGCGCAGTGGTTGGCGCACCGCGGCCACGAAAGCCGGCGAAGCGAGCCACATCAATTCCCTGCTCGCGGCCAATGTCGGTGACGAATATACCCGCACCGGTCTGAGGTCACCTCGAACTTAAATGAGCAGCTGGTGTGGCGGGTAAACACCAGCACTGGGGCGACAAAGGCGGCCGGGCACCACACGCAACCTGTCCCGTCATGTGCCGTGCCAGCCTTAATAGGTGCTAGCTTGTGGCACTTGCCCCAACGGATTTGCTAAAACCGGTAACGGGGGGCGGGGGGGGGAAGAGCAGATCTGTATATTGAAAACTCATTTCTTTTCAACTGCATTTTGTGTTTAGTTTGTTGTCCTTCCCGCGCACCTCCGATTACCACGGACGGTGCGCGAAAGAAGTTCAACATACGTACATAGAAATACCATCATCACCACCATCAGCTCCGATTAGCACGGTCGGCTCGGTGCGGTGCGAAACAAGTTCAACATACTCACGTGTCATCCATGTGGCTTGCGTGCAGGAGCCGTGTTCAGCGTGGACGCACTGCGCACCGACGTGGACGCCGCGGCCGTGGGCCAGGCGATCGCCGGCTACGCGGGCCGCAACGTGGCGCAGCGCAAGGAGTGCTCGTGCGTGCGCAACGAGCACGGCCGCGGCAAGGTGCAGTGCCGCTACGCGTCGTAAGCAAAGGAGGAAGCATTCCCCAACACCGCCGCTGCCACCGCCACCAACGCTGCCACCAACGCAACAACAGAGAGCGACGATGACATCCATCCATTGATAGGCACCTATCCGTTTCCGATAACGAAGAATGCAAAAAAATGAATCGCCGAAAATTTTTGCAAAGCGATTCCCTCGCGAATGAAATGCCGCACCGCACCTTTAGTTTATGGGTTTTCCCCCGGTCGCGAGCTGTTGCGGCCCGTCTTTTCGAGGTTAACCGAGTCTCGCTTCGTCCTAAAATGTTAAATTGTCAACGCGCGATGCCGCACACGCCCGATGAACGCCGACGATGTCACCCCCACCCCCCCCCCGCTTGGCGCAGAGAACGCCGTGGCTTTGTACGCAGCTCCGAGGGCGTCGAGGAAAAACAAAAAAATACGAAACGAAAACAGCCGCGTGTCTACATCGCGTGGGGAGCGTTCGACGATCGCCGGGTTGAACGCGGCGTGCAATCGCTGTACGAATTGAACGTGGAAATGCGTACCACCGTGGCCTCCGCCGAGAATTGCAATTGACGAGGCCCTTAAAGTTTGTATCGCGTGAGAGGTTTTTTTCTGGAGGTGCGAGAGATGTAACGGTGGCTTGAAACGTGTTTTGAAGGGCCTGTAAAGAGAGCACGAGGCGGCCCTAAGAGTGCATTCACAAGTTTTCGTGTGTTTGGAAAATGTAATTTTTTTTGGACCATTTTATATATTTTTAGGGCCTAATTCTTGATGGATGACGCGGTCTGTATTCCTAGAGGAGTGTGCGGGAAGTGTTTATGCAAATTATAACAACAACAAAAACTGCTGCTTTTAAATTGAATAAAGACGTTTTTAAATAATTACCCGTAAAGGTGTACCTCGTTTAACACACATTTTTAAGACGCAAAAAAAACAAAATACATCTATTAGAAGCGACACAAACCTTTTACGTCATCAAAAAACAAAAACTCAACACATTTGTCAATGCCACCCTTGTTGTGCCATGAAGAAGGCCCATTGCCCGAAACGTCACCTGTTATAGACTTCATGTCCTTTTAAGGGCACACAGGGTTGTCATTGGCGAGCGTGTTGAGTTGTGATTGTTAATTGTGCGGCGTGCACCTCTGCCAACGCAGCAGCAGCAGCACAAACGTAATTTGCCTTTCTATGTAACCAGATCAGTAATCGAATTACATGTCAATTTAACCTTACAGGTAGTATTAAATAAAGCAAATCTTTGACGAGAAATTTGACGCAAACGACTGGCTCGTGGTTATTTTACGCGCAAGTTCGCGAGCCGGCCCCCGACTAGGCCTAACTTCGTACTGCTCACGGGTGTGACAATGTTCACGACGGCTACACCCGAAACGGGTTCCACGCAACCCCCGCCACCCATACTGCACGAGGCGTTCAATCCGGAACGCTCTTCCTGGACATGAGCTTGGTTCTCAACGTCCATCTCGCCCTGTTTGTTCTCGCGGTCGTGCGGTTGGTGATCCACGATCGTAGAAACATATGGCACAGTAACTACGGATTGTTATAACGGATAGGCGTGCCTTGTGTTGTATTCTAGTGGTAGTGCCTTACGCCGATAACCCCCACTCCAAGCCAGCCTGGCGGGGTTACGGAAAATATTTGAGTGGCAAACTCGGCCTGCACCTTCAAATTACGCGGCGTTTCTCAAACTCCCTTCTGGTCGGGTCCTTCGGCGGTGCGGCTTTGATTACCAACTATCAGGTGTGTGAAGTGTGCCGCGGCTTGATGTGTTTTGCACGAGCGGGTCACCAGGATTGGCGAATACGAACAAACTGATGTGCGCGTTTAAACGCAACGCTCGAATTGGTACTGCCAAAATCAAGACAAACTTACGTGTCTCACATCAGAGGCAACCTAAAAATATGAGGTCATGGGGCAGCCCTGAAATTGCCTCCACTGGAGGGAGCTTTGGAGGGCATTTTGGTCTCCTCTTCCAAGCTGAACAGAAGAGGTGGGAAGTAGCCACACTTGATCCCACCACACAAGCGACCTACCGAGTGGTACACTCGGTTCACGGCTAATAATAGTGGATATTTTAACCGGTTCTGGGGCCTCCCCTAGGTCGACTTAGCCTTTAACGGGTACCTGGTGCAGTGTGTAAAACATTACCCATGTGAGACAAAGGCGGCCGGGCGTGGTGTTGGCCACCCTCTTGTGCCGTGCCGGCCTTCATAGACGCTCGCTAACAGCACTTGCCACAACAGTCTGTTGGCGGCTATACGGGGGAACCTTTGTCTTTGTTGTGTACCCAATTGCACTGCTGGGCGGACGATTGTGAACAAGTTCAGAATTTACGCGTTGGTGCGCGTGCAATTTGGGAAACCTTCAAAAGCACAGTCTCCGATCGATAATCAATTAGCTGTCTATTCAATAGAGGTCGCTGATGCACCATGCATATTTATGCACAACGCGTTATGCACGCCGAGGGTCATACCACTGAGTAAAAGCCGACTGGGTGGGGGGGTCTTCAACAGAAAGCCTTGGCAGCTGGAGCGGAGAGCTGCATGGAAGGGAGTAGAGTGAGATGAGAGGGGAGAGGAAGGTGGGAGAGTGCGTGGAAGGGAGTCGAGTGATATGAGAGGTGAGAACGAGGGGGGAGAGTCGCATGGAATGGAGTAGAGTGAGATGAGAGAGGAGAGAGAGGTGAGAGAGTGACATGGAAGGGAGTAGAGTGAGTTGAGAAGGGAGAGAGAGGGGGGAGAGTCGCGTGGAAGGGAGTAGAGTGAGATGAGAGAGGAGAGAGAGGGGGGAGAGTTGCATGGAAGAGAGTAGAGTGAGATGAGAGGGGAGAGAGGGGGGAGAGTGGCATGGAAGAGAGTAGAGTGAGATGAGAGGGGAGAGAGAGGTGGGAGAGTCGCGTGGAAGGGAGTAGAGTGAGATGAGAGGGGAGAGAGAGGTGGGAGAGTGCATGGAAGGGAGAGTAGAGTGAGATAAGAGGGGTGAGAGAGGTACGAAAGTTGCATGGAAGGGAGTAGAGTGAGATGAGAGGGGAGAGAGAGGTGGGAGAGTAGAGTGAGATGAGAAGAGAGAGGTAGGAGAGTGCGTGGAAAGGAGAGTGAGATGAGAGGAAAGAGAGAGGTAGGAGAGTGCGGGGAAGGGAGTAGAGTGAAATGAGAGGGGAGAGAGAGGTAGGAGAGTGCGTGGTAGGGAGCAGAGTGAGCGAGAGGAGAGAGGTAGATTTCGTGGGAGTAGAGTGAGATGAGAGGGGAGAGAGAGGTAGGGGAGTGCGTGGTAGGGAGCAGAGTGAGCTAGAGGAGAGACGTAACCAGGGGCGAGATCATAACGGATCTTGAAGACAGTGTGTGCCATCTCAAAGTTCATCTGGGAGACAGAGGGAGGGATTGGGGTACTAAATTCAATTATCGATAATGTTTGGCGACGAACTATCAAGTAGCTCCAACTTGTGGAATTACAACGTATAATACTATTTACGTGTTTTTGGTCTACACGTGCAATAAGATGCACGCATCGTGATTCTCTCAGAACCAAGATTAATTGACGAGTTGACGCATCGGTCAACCCATTCCGAGGAGACCGGTCGGAGTCTCGGTGATTTCTAAATGCAATTGTTAGCCACGACGGACATCATCATTGGCGAGCGTGCAGATACAAAGCAAATGCACACCCACTTCAGGTGTGATATTGTACGAGTGCGATGTGAATTGGAAACACGTGTTCTGTTAATAAATATATATTAATAATAGTACGAGTGTTTTTAATCAGCCAGCTGTGTTGCCATCAGGATTGGAACCTGTGTGACAAGGCCTTAATTATAATATTGGGGGGGACACATTCCCCCTAATATTCAAATATGCTCAAAATGTCCCCCCCCCCAATATATTGCAATAAAATAGATTTCTGTTGATATGATTGTGGTTATGGTTGTACTTTATTCATCCCTAATCTCTGCCATTATATACAATGAAACAAGAAAAGGTAAAAAAGAATAAACAGAGCAATGTAATACTATTAGACAACATTGTAAAAATAAAAAAGTCCATCTCTGTGTTAGTGAATTTTTTCAATATTTTAGGCAGGAAATTCGTTTTCAAATTTACATTTTTTTCTGGGGGGGGATCCCCAGATTCTCTGGAAGATTTGGTCCCCCCAATGTTGACTCCATGGCTACGGCCTTGCTGTGTGAAGCGGCAAGCCCCCTCCACTCCACCCCCACCCCCCCATGAATGTATAACCCACTTCAAGCCGTGGTTGCCACGCATTCAATGCAGCCCTCAGTTGTTAACATATGGACACGTTTGCATGCAAGGCGTGGAACAGCAATTATGCCTGACCGAATTATGCCTTGACCCAATAATGCCTTGACCAAATTATACCTGACCCAATTATGCTCCCATCCATTTATTCCTTGACCCAATAATGCCTCGACCAAATTATGCCAGACCAAATTTAGCTCCCACCCATTTATGCCCTGACCCCTTTCATGTCAGCATAGCGATTGCATTTGCAAATGAGAAAACAGCGCGCGATCGACAACGGTTGAGACTCGTGATGGGAACCAACATTGTGACGATGCTTCCATCCCTTGATTAAAATTAATTATCGTGCTTATGACACGTGCGTCCGCGTGCGGTGCGGAACGTTCAAGGTGCACGCGACGTGACGTGCGAATTATTGGCTCATGCTTTCGCCAAGTGCAGCAAACTAAAGCGCGCAGACGAAACAACATACCGAGACGATGGGAAAGCTACGGTACGTGTGTATGTTGAACTTCTTTCGCACCGCA
This sequence comes from Lampetra planeri, assembly GCF_965212315.1. Lineage (NCBI taxonomy): Eukaryota > Metazoa > Chordata > Hyperoartia > Petromyzontiformes > Petromyzontidae > Lampetra > Lampetra planeri. The sequence goes on along the minus strand of NC_136128.1, from coordinate 9,279,351 downwards.
CGCAGCCAACCGTGCCCATCGGAGGTGCGCGCGGGGGAGGGGAAGGACAAACTGAACTGACGAAAAAGTTCCGTTTAGTTTTTGTGATGACCCATAACGCTGTACATTAGGCGAAACATTGTATCCATCGTCTTGGGTTGCATCGACTGAGCTCACTAACGACAAAAGATCCCCCGTGTAGCCTTGGCAGACTGTTGGGGCAAGCTGCTGTTCGCGAGCACCTATTAAGGCCACGAGGGGGTTGCGCGGGGGGGGGTGCCGCTAATCGCTGCGCCACCGCTCCGCGGCTGAGCTCACGCGCCCACGAGGTGACGGGGCCGTCACCACGGCGCCTGGTGCCAGGCTAGGTGCACCGTGAGGCCACGTGAAGTTGTCGAAGCAAGGCTGTAATGACACATCCCCCCCAATATTCAAATATGCTCAAAATGACCCCCCCCCCCCCCAATATATTGCTATAAATAGATTTATGTTTATATGATTGTGGTTATGGTTTACTTTATTAATCCCTAATCTCTGCCATTACATACAATGAAACAAGAAAAGGTAAAAAAGAAAAAAACAGAGCAATGTAATACAATGCACTATTAGACATTGTGAAAAAGTCCATCCTCTGTGTTAGTGAATTTTAAATATTTTAGGCAGGAAATTAGTTGATAATTGTTTTTTTACCCTTCTATCTGGTCTATGCAAACATGACTCCTTGTAAAAAAAAAGGTGTTAGTTTTGTTGCCAGATAGAAGGGTAAAAAAAAACAATTATCATATTTTTTATTGGCAAATGAGGTTCCAATGGAGGAAATTCGTTTTCAAATTTCGATTTTTTTTCTGACCCCCTGGAAGATTTGGTCCCCCCACCAATGTTGACTCCATAGCTACGGCCTTGTGTCGAAGGCTCTATGGCAGGTCAGGGGACAAGCCCAGGTTGCACGTGGGTTGACTGACTGGGTAGACTGGCTCCCCGCAGCGCCAGCTGGCTGCGTTTTTAGTTTTTACCCGCCAGGCGCTTCGCTCGTTGTTGTGAGCGTCGCTCCTGCGCCCTCCGCTGTTGCTGGAGGGCGACTGCCTCCAAGTGCCCAGTAGCAGCAGCAGCGTCCTTCACGAGCCTCCTCCACGGAGGTCGATCTTGACACCGCCGGTACCATTCACCCGCAAATCAAATCAACTCCACTGCGCACAAAGGCAAAGATCCCCCCCCCCCATATAGCCCTAACAGACTGTTGGGGCAAGTGCTGTTAGCGAGCAGCACCTATGAAGGCCGGCACGGCACACGAAGCTGAGTTGGGGTTTCCAGCAAAATCACTCCCGGCCGCTTTTGTCTCCCTCAGTGGCGATGTTCACACATCGCACCGTGGCACTCATTCGAGGCTGAGTCGACCACGCAAACACAAAAAACATGCACAAATACACAAACACAGAGAGAGAGAGAATCATTAAAAAACGCACGAAGTAAATTATTAAAAATCGTGATACAAATCGGAAGTCGCGTTTCCGACACGCGCAGCCTGCAGGCCAATCAGCGCGCGAGACGCAACTGCCTGGGCCCCGCGTGAGGGGGGGGGGCTTGTGAGGGGTGGGGCCTCGTGAGGGCGGGGGGGCCTTGAGGGGGGGGTCTCGTGAGGGGGGGGGCCTTTTGAGGGGGGGCTCTCGTGAGGGGTGGGGCCTTGTGAGGGGTGGGGCCTCTTGAGGGGGGGGGGACTTGTGAGGGGTGGGGCCTCGTGAGGGCGGGGGGGCCTTGAGGGGGAGGTCTCGTGAGCGGGGGGGGGGGCCTTGTGATGGGGGGGGCTCGTAAGGGGGGCCTTGTGAGGGGGGGGGGGAGTTCGTCAAGGGGAGGGGCTCGTGAGGGGGGGGGCTCGTGAGGGGGGTCTCGTGAGGGGGGGGCCTTGTGACGGGGGGTTGGGGGGGGCTCGTGAGGGGGTGGGCCTAGTGAGAGGGGGGGGGGTCGTGAGGGGGGGCAAGTGGTGGGGGGGGGGCTAGTGGTGGGGGGGGCTAGTGGTGAAGGGAGGGAGGGGGCCCTCGTGAGGGGGGGGCTCGTGAAGTGGGGGTCTTGTGAGGGGCGGGGGGCTTATGAGGGGGGTGTGGCTTGTGAGGGGGAGGGGCTTCGTGCTCTTTAAAGGGGGGTGGGTGGAGGGGGCAGCGTCACGCTGCGTGTTATTGTGCTGCAGCTTCCGGCAACACAGCAAGCTGCTGCTGCTCCTGCTGCTGCTGCGCTGATTCTCTGTTATTGTTGTTCCGCGTGCTTCCTCGCGATAATAATTAACGTGAGTTCACAATCGTCATCGGCATCATATTTTTTGTGGCAGCCCTTTGTTGCAAGTAATCCACTGCTGGATGAAGGTCTCCTAGCCCATTTGTCCGTGTCATCATCGTCGTCGTTGGTGGTGGTGGTGGTGGGGGGTTGCTCACCACGCTGGTTCGATTGAAGAGTGGGTGAATATATTACTTGCAGTTTCACCTTCTGCTGTACAGGTGAGTGACTGCGTATCGCGATTAGCGCCACTTATGTCGGAAACGTTTCGAACACACACACACACACACAATGTACTGTATACATACGCAGATATATACTGTACCGTAGTACATACGCAGGATGTATTTCTTCCTGAATAATCCGCGTGACGTGAAGAAGGGACATTTGCCCGAAACGTCGTCTTATTATATATTCCAGATTAAAGCTGCAGCGTTCTTGAGTTTGTAGATATGTTTACTGTACTGTACGTGAATTGTGAGCTTTGTGGGCTTTGTGCGACCATTGCGATGGGCCAGTTATATTCAGTCTCCATTCGAGTGTTACATAAACATACCTTGTCAGCGCCGACCAAATTACACGCCAATTTAGACCTTGTTGACCCTTCATACATCTAAAACGTTCATCCTACAAAGCCCCATCGCAAGGGGAGAAACACAAAGAAATAGACAAAAACACATTTATTTTTGTGGGTGCCCCTATTGAAACGGCTTTACGCCGTTGTGGACTTTAACACTCAATTTCCCTGTACACTAATACAGAGTAAGCCGTATGGGTTGACGGCTTTGCATTAACACGTGCACACACGACACTGCTGTACACGTATCCACAAGGCTTAGTTTATTGCTGATTATTATTATTTGAGTTTTTTCACAAAAAATGGCACGCGCGCACAGTTACCAAAGATGTAATTCGTTTGACAAAAGCTGCGTGCAGTCTCCTGCTGTATACAAACAAAACAAAGGCGAAGATATGAATAGCGAGCGCCTATTAAGAACGAGGGGGTGGGTGGCCAGTTCTACACCCTGCCGCCTTTGTCTCCCCAATGGTGATGTTTACATTAAAGCTTCTCCTTTTTGAGGCTGGGTCGATCTAGGGGAGGCCCAGGACCAGTTCAGATATTCGTGACTGGTGTTAGCCGTGAACGGGTATGGAGCTGTGGGGTCACCGGGTTCACAGTGCAGTCTGCTAACCACTGCGCCACCGCTCTCCACATACCCAAATAAACACACAACTCTAACGACAGCTACGCACATGAGCACGCACGCAAACATAACGCATGTCTACATTTATCGTTATGTAAAGCATACAAACACGTCTATGTACATACAATAATCAACATAGATGGACTTGTATAATAGACAAATATGAACAGGTAAACACGTGCATTATAGACATCTTTGGATTTGTTTTACAATTTTCAAATAAATGCCATGAAAAGGGGACCATTTCGCGAAACGTCGCCTATTCTACATTTTATTTATTATACGTGCTTTCCTTTTTTTTGACCAATGTTATTGTCGAACACGTTAAGTTATTTATTGTTGTTATCATGCGTGCACATGCCCCATTGTGCCACAGACGGGCCCGTGTTTGTGTTTAGCATTGGCCAAACACATCTGCGTGGGGTTTTTATTTCTTTGCTGCAGGTGGTGTCAAGGAGGATATGCCGTTCCTGGGACAAGACTGGCGTGCTCCTGGTGACAGCTGGTTCAAAACCCGCGCTGGATGGAAGCGATATAGCGAGCCCCAACTAAACGGCGGGATCGGCAGTATTGTCATCTCGGATCTCGGCGAAGACAACCGCTTGGATTCTTTGCACGCGTGAGACGATCTTCTTGCTCTCGTAAAAAAAATAAACACGATTTAAAAAAAAATTGTACCACGTAACTCCCACTGAGCTATATTTACAGGCAACGCTCGGGTTTTTGCGAGCTTTTGTTGTACGTTATTTTGGAATAACGCGGCACGCTTTGCCTTTAGAACTTTTATTGACGTGCGCGGGGCGACTTTCGGAATAACGTCATCCGCAACGCGACGAAGTATGCCACCCTAGCCTGGCACCACCACCCAGTGGCGTTGCCAGCAGCCAGTGCGATACGATAACTAGTGCGCTATACTCGCTGTGTGTACACCAGCGCCCTCCCTTTGTCTCTACAACGCAACTCCGGCGTAGTTACAAGTAAGTAATGCTGTATTTATTTTATTTTATAGGAAGTATATTAGAGTTAACATTTTTTTTATATTAGGTGTACATGTATTGTATTGCTATAGGCTAGGATAATAGAGGCGATTATGTCTGCGAGTGTGAGTGAAATGCCCTAACCTCCTCCTTTTCCATTATTTCTTATGGGAAAATTGCTTTGCACGAAAGGTAATTTTGAGATGCGCGTGCTATTCCAGGAACATATTTATCGCGTATGTCAAGGAGTGCCTGTAAAAAAATTTGAGAAGCTACCTGGACACAAATGATAGCTCAATGAAGTGGCCTATCATGTGGAAATGTATAGCAGCCAAATACTCTAAATGCACGCTGATTCTAAATGTGAGGGTTTATCTGCAAATAAATTCCGTGGCTGCCCGGCGCATTCTTTTACCGGCAGCTGTTATTGACTCAATCTCTCTGGCCCCTATATATGTGTACATGTGTGCCATGAACAAGGACCATTGCCCAAAACGTCACCCACTATAAATGATCTTCCTTATAGGGGGCTTTTGGTACCAAATACGTTGTTTTTTTGTTGTGGAACGTTTTCATCCTTAACGTGTTCCCGTGTTTTTGGAACGGTCGACCACTTTGGCAGAGTGGGATTGGCGCTACTACCCAGCAAGCCTTTCAAGATAAATAAGAAAGAGCCCCCCTACACTTAGAGGGGCGATGATGGGTGTTTTCAGGGATATTTTCCATTTGTTTTTATTGTAATCGAGGAGACTTGGATTGGACAAAGTGTCCACTGTAAAAAAAAAATTAAATTCTCACTTACAATTTTAGAGGTATGGGTAACATCGACAGGAAAAACAAACGCTCTCACTGCTGTAGTCTCTGGAAGCAATCTCAGATGACGTCAGTTCCAAGATGATGATAATGGCTTGGGAGGCCTTCATCCAGCAGTGGATAGGTCATGGCCGATGATGATGCTTATACTTGTTTGTACCCACATCTCACTTGGAACAAAACTTTAGGTCTCATTGATCTCTCACCTGCTTTTAAAACCATCACTGTTGTTTTTTTGTATTTTGTCAAATTAATAAAAAATATCTGTTATGCAGTCATTAGTGTTCAGATTGGGATCATCAACTCGCTACATTTGAAAACAACGTTTAATCACAGGTGGCTGAAATTCCCATTTGAATCCAGGGTCTTGGCAGTGCCAGCACGGCACTCTGATCTTGAATCCATTGATCCACTTCTGTTATTATCATCATCTTCCATGGTCAGTCCACTGCTGGATGAAAGCCTCCGCAAGCATCCGCCACCACCTCTCGCGATCCTGCGATGTGACAATGCAGCCAGCAGCACCTGCGTGTGAACCGATGGTCAAATTCCAGAAGGCGTCCTTTTCGTAACCTAGTCGCCGTTAGCACATTCTTTTTAATTAGCATTATAACTGATCGGATTCCCATGGGAATAGGTCGTAAAGTGGTGGTGCCGAGTGTTCGGTATCGGGGTGTTGAAGTCCCGCGTACCACAGGGGGATTGTTTTACAAATTGAAATTGCCCTCACTCAACGCTGGGAGAGGTCCTCTCGGCTTGCGCTCCTCGCGCCAGCTCGGTTTCATCTCATGCATGATTGAAGGCCATTGTCAGCAGTCATATAAGGAAGGTGGGAGTCGTAGCATCAGTTTGTGTGTGCGTGGCACATACGTACCGGAGTGTTCACGTGTATGCATGTGTCCAGGCGAGTGGGGTGCGGTAGTGTAGCGGTTAGTGTGCCACGCTACGAACCTTATGACGTGGGTTTGATTCCCGCTCACGGCCAAAACCAGGTGACGATTATCTGAACTGGTCCTGGGCCTTACCGAGGTTGATTCGGCCTCAAATAAGTACCTGGTGTGGTGTGTAAACATCGCCACTAGGGACACAAAGGCGGCCAAGCGTGGTACTGGCCACCCACCCCCTCGTGTGCCGTGCCGGCCTTCATAGGTGTTCGCTAACAGCACTTACTCCAGCAGTCTGTTAAGGTTATATGGGGGATCTTTGTGTTTGGGGAGTGGTAGTGTAGCGGTGCTACGAATCCGGCTACTTGAGTTCAATTTCCGCTCACGGCCAACATCAGTGATGATTATCTGAACCAGTCCTGGGCTTCCCCTAGGTCGACTCGTCCTTAAATGAGTACAAGATACGATATGTAAACATCGCCGCTAGGGAGACGAAGGCGTTTGGCAGTAGTGTTGGCCGCCCATCCCCTCGTGTGCTGTGCCGGCCTTCATAGGTGCTTGCTAACAGCACTTGCCCCAATGGTCAGTTTAGGCTATACGGGGCATCTTTGTCTTTTTTGTCTGGGCGAGTTGGCTGAGCGGGAGCGTCGTGGCTTGCACGCCGAGTTACGAACCTGGTGGCTCAAGTTTAATTCCAGGCTACGGCGGCTGAGATGAGTGGTGATTATCTGAACCGGTCCTGGGTCTTCCATGAGTTTGACTCGACCTTAAATGAGCACCTGGTGTGGTGTATTCACATTAGTGCTGGGGAGATTAAGGTGGCCAGACACTGTTACAGTCGCACCACCCTGTCGTCGTGTGCCTTTCCAACTTTTGCGTTTGTGCAGTGTGTAAAAGTAGATTTTCATACGGATAGTTTTGCTTGTTCAGCAGCCATGCTTTAAACGTTTTCCCCTTTGCTCGTTCAACAAAATGTCGAGTTTTAGTTGGGAAGGTTTTCTTTTATTTTTTCAAATAATTATCTTGCTTTGCTGGATTGAAAATAAAGCGAGGAGGGAGGAGAGGTGTGGGCGGTGTTTTTTTTTACGTTGGAATTACGATGTGGGGGTGTGCGCCACCACGTTTTTCTCAAGCCTTGAATGTAAGCAGAATTTAGCAATCTCCAGCCTGCTATGCACATGCATTTAGTCGCACGCGCTACAATGGCATTAATCGAGAGGCGTGCCCTGGTTTCTGTAGGGGGCCTCCTCATGACTGTGTCTGATTGCCAGAACAAGTACCACTAACTGACGGTCGTGGGGTTTCTTCTGTTCACGATTAGTCAGCCACCCGCCCAGGGTTCTTCCAATTTATTTAAATTTCCTGTCGATGTTTCGTATCATTCACGTGATTTTTGGCTTTGTTGCACGATATTCTCCATCAAAGACACTCCGGTACCCTTTTCAGTGAAATTTGCACCCACATCAAGCTACCACGGTGATCTTGCTATCATACCCACTTGTGATCTGGAGATTGAATGCTTGAAGAAAATTATTGGTAGCATAAGCCACCCTAGGTGGTACTGATCAGTAGTTTTTGGACCAAATTGAGCCACATTTTGAAACATGCGTTTTGACAACAGTAAAACCTTGGATTGCGAGTATAATTCGTTCCGGAAACGTGCTTGTAATCCAAAGCACTCGTATATAAAGATCAGTTGTGATCACGTGACGCTCGGCAGACAAAGCGTATACACGCACTACTCGTATTGCAAGACCTCGCTCGTTTATCAAATTAATATTTATTTAAAAAATTTGCTCGTCTTGCAGAACACTCGCAGACTAAGTTACTCGCAATCCAAGGTTTTACTGTATTTAAATGATTTTGCTGATCTAAATGGCCAAATGATGAGCCGCTTTGTTCAGCTATCGTTTGTGGCCAGGTCGCTTTTGAACAATAAGTAATGCCTCGGTGGGCTTTGCCTGGTAGGATGGGGATTGTTTAGTTTAATTTGTACGAGTTTGGGTGATTTCTTTATCTTTCTTGTACTTTTCATGCCTATCGTGTTTTTGTATTGTTTGTTGTTGTAATATTCTTACTTGCCCCTACTAGACATCTGTGAAAAAGCGCTCTTTTGCTCATAGGATTCCTCCAGTATAAATAAATTATTCTGATTGAGCCAACGGTTCCGTGATGTCTCTTCACCCCCTTGTGCCCCGCTCCGCCTGCTCCATCCGCTCCACCTTGACCCTGGCACATCGCAACCCGGGCTCGTCGTGAAGGAGTGACGGCGTGGACAAGGAGAACGAGCGTCGCGACTGCATCAACGCGGCCAAGAAGCGGCGAAAGGAGAACGCGAACAACAACGTCCGCACGCAATGTACGCTCGAGCGAGCCCCGAGCCGGTGCAGAGGCCGTTACCACCAATGTTTGGTGATTGAATGAGCAATCGCATCTAGAACGGCGATTTCTACGGGGTTTTTTTTCCGTATCAAAAATTGGCAGGAACTTGAACGCGATTTTACGCCATCACGCGATTTACTCTCTCGTGCCACACCCAGCATCGTGAACAGATACCCGCACCATTTTACGCGGCATTATTTGCATCACTGTACCATATTACTTTATTGTTTAATGTGGTGTACTGGTGTTTAGGTATTTTTGTTAAATATCTGTAATATCGTGGTTGAAAAATGGTTCTTGATGTAACCCACGTCACCCTAGCAGAAGAGGCGGTGTTGTTGCATCCGTCTGGGTGGGTTAATTGAATGTGTGTATGTATGTTGTTGAACTTCTTTCGCACCATACGTAGCCAACCGTGCTAATTGGAGGTGCGGATCTCCTGGTTACATAACGGAAACGGCATTGATAGCAGTGACGATAACTGCGATGCTAACAAACGATTAGCTCGGTCGTGATGTGACATCATATTTCCACATTGCGATGATTTGAAATTGTTTTGCAGACTTCCATAAGGACAAGTGGATTTATGTTCACAAAGGGAGCACCAAGGAGGTGAGATTTGCGATGCTGGTGTCTTCATACGTACGTGCGTGCCAGTATATCGCCAGTCGTGGGCAGTGCCACCGGTTTGAGTAGTTGGGGGGGGGGGGTATCTGAGGCGAAGTGGGGGGCATGAGGGGGCAGGGAAGTTGGGGCCAGGGAGCTGAGGCAAAGGGGTTGCCACATATATTCAAGAGGAAATAAGCTGCCTTTGCTCTGTGGGGGAATTGTAGATGAGGGAGTGGGACATGAGAAGGCTGAGTGTAGCTGTGTGGGGAAGCTGTAGCTGAGGGGATGGGACACAGGGAGGCTGAGTAGCTGTGTGGGGGAGCTGTAGCTGAGAGGACGGGACATGCGGTGGCTGAGTGTAGCTGTGTGGATAAACTGTAGCTGAGGAAGATGGGACACGCGGTGGCTTAGTTGAACAAGCAAATGATGCGAGTGAATCTCTGCTTCAGTTTCTGTTTGTATTTTTGCCTACCCCCTTGGCAAGGCCATTTATAATGATAAATAAATATCTATTTCCAACGGCGCCCATGCTATTTTAACTGTAAAAAGTTATCACTCGTAATACTTTGCTATCAAAGAAATATATAAAATTTCCTTGCACCTCTGCTTGTTGGGACAACGGCCGAGTTGATCTACGCGTGGGGTGGGGAGATCCTTGTCTTTGTGTTTTTCCGGCAGCGCCACGGCTACTGCACGCTGGGGGAGGCGTTCAATCGCCTGGACTTCTCCAGCGCCATCCAGGACACCCGCAGGTTCCACTACGTTGTGCGGGTGAGTCGTGCCCCCGATGAAAACTCACCTCTTCAGGCGGTGGAGGGAAGGGCGGGGGAGTGATGCATGTACGTTGAACTTCTTTTGCGCTGTACGTAGCCAACCGTGCTAACCGGAGGTGCAGAGGGGGAAAGGACAACTTGACCCATAATTCCATACAGTCTAATGCCATACAGATTATCACGGTTGGCTACGTGCGGTGCGAAAGAAGTTCAACATATATACACAGATGCGTATACGTAATCTGTCATTTACAACCCAGAGTCGGTGATGCAAATTCCACAATCCTATGACGAGGCAGCGCACTGAATATACTGCCGAAGTGTGAGCCAACTATATATTTTCATCGCTACCTTGTAACAGAAACGCATTCTTGTACAAAACCGTACGTAGCCAACCGTGCCAATCGGAGGTGCGATTAGCACGGTTGCTACATTGTGGGTGGAGAGGGCGGGGGGGAGGTGTGGAGTGAAGAGGTGGAGTATTTAACATTTAAAAGTATCGAAACCATCTGCTGCTCCTGAGGTTTATGGAAAGACCGTCCCATAATGATGGAGCCAGACAGCAAGAGGAACGCCAGCCCGCCCGCCCAATGTCAATACCAGCGCCGGGTGTGACTGAGGTGGCTGAGCCTGCATGGTCTTGAATCTATTTCAGCCGCTCTTGTGCGGTGCCAAACTGAATAAGCCGCTCGCCATCCACAGCACTTGCTCTGACAGTTTACAAGGCGAGACAGGATCGCTGCTGTCTTTGGGCAAAGTGCTGTCTCCGCAGCAGTGACCACAGTGAGTCTTAACCTGCTTTTATTGGCTCGTTTATGAATGCTGACCCGTAAGCCCGGAGTTACTCAACCCTCTCCGTATGTTTTAATTTATTGTGAAAAAAGCAAGGGTTTTATTTTTCCTGCGGGTTTGTGTGTGTGCGCGTGTCGTTGTATATATATGTGTGTGTGTGTATTTGTAAAGACAGAAACCCCCATATAGCCTTAAGAGACTGTTGGGGAAAGTGCTGTTAGCAAGCACCTATGAAGGCCGGTACGGTACACGAGGAAGTGGGTGGCTAGCACCGAGCCTGGCCACCTTTGTCTCTCTAGTGGCCTTAATTTAATTTAAGGCTGAGTCGACCTTTGGGAGGCCCAGGACCAGTTCAGATAATTGTCACCGTTTTTGGTCGTGAGCGGGAATCCAACTCTGTTTGCCGGCTCCTCACTTGTGTACGGACACACTTGTGTTGACGGAATGCGTGTTGTATGATCTGACGGACGTACACATGCGCACACATGCACACGCATGACACGGGCGTGTGCAGCTGAGAAGCATCGCCCCCTCGGGGGAAGGCTGGGAACCGTGTGACCTGTGGCCGTGTTTGCTTTTCTGAAATTCCCACGTTCCTCCGTACAATGCGGGTTCCCGACGACGCCCTCCGCGCGGAATCACCAGCACTGCCGCATCTCTCCCACCCACTCTGCTGCTGCTTCTCCTCCTCCACCTCCTCCCGCTCCCACTCGACGTGCTCCCAGCAGCACAGCTGCGTCGCTTCGCCGCTACGAACCCAGCGTTTCCCCGCTTGGGTCGGCCGCGGTGTAGCGGTGCAAATGAAATTGTCGTGCGATATTCGCTCGTTCGTTTAGGGTTCTGTCCGTAGACAGTCGTGTGGCCCGTGTATTGAAGTTTGCTGAACCAGGTGAGAACTCGAGAGACCAGGATGAGTCTCATTTGCAAGTGTTAACTGACCTGGGCTACCACAGTAACTAAAGCAATGATATAAAAACAAGTACAACAACGAGGCAAATTGAAATCGGAGCAAAAAAAGCAACTGCCCATTTTCCCCCGTCCGCGATGCTCTGCATTCCACTGCTCTCTCCGTCTGTCGGTTACGTCGTTCCTCATCAAACGTCGTCTGGCGTCGCCGTTTCTTTTCCTTCTCCTTGGTCTCCTCGGAAATAATCTTCTCTCGATCACTTTCAGTAAAACGTTCCCTCTCACTACCGCTCGCTCGGTCACCTTCAGCAAACCGTTCCCTGTATGTATGTATGTTGAACTTCCTTCACACCGTGCATAACCAACTGTGCTAATTGGAAGTTCCCTGTCGTGCCATTCCAGAACTGCGATGATTGTATCGCCCGTTTTGTGATAATATCATTGCCTCATTACATTTTTCAGAAACAAAAATGTATGGTTATTTCCTGACAAAATATGAAAAGAATAATCTCACTATCCAAAGGTATAAATATTTAGCAATTATCTATAACAGTGTTTTGCTAAATGTTTTCCGGACTTACTAAGAGCAGGGAAATAAAAAAAACGTTATGATTTTCCTAATTGAAATTATTTATTCCTCGTGTACCTGACAGAATACACCCGCTATAAGGCAGCGGTTCTAAGACTCGCGGCAGAATTCTTTCCTGTGTACTCCAGTTTATAAGGTTGAATGTTCACCCGTTACTGGAAGTCCAGCAATACACAAACGATACGATAAACGTTTCGAACACGTTTTACAAGGAAACATCATGAACATACGATGTCAACGGTATTGAACAAACATCCCAATGCTTAGTGTGCTTTCACATGCCTCAATTGGGATCGCACACAGCAGCAGTATTGTCCAAACGACTGTGACAACTTGGCAGGACCCTCCTGAAAGAGAGTCTTGAGACTCTGTGAGGCTTTCCTGGCTAAACAGGCATAGTAGTAGGTTTAACACGTAGGCTTTCGCGACCGATATCCATAATAGAGGTTTTTGGGTTCGATCGCATGAATATAAATATGTCGTTAAGAGCGAAACGGGAGGATTTCTCCACAACTCTGGCTGTCGCCTGATGATGCTCGTTAAAATTATTGGTGAAACGTTGTACTCCGGTTTACTCTCCAACACACCGGTGTGCCGTACTAGTAATTACGTGACAAACCTTACTAATTGGCTGGTAGCGGGTTTAACGACACTGTTATATTTACGCGATCTAACCCAAAAACCACCTATGGGTAGTAGTAGTAGTAATAAAAATGCGTCGCGCCTGTTGCAATAAACTGTTGCTGCATTATAAAATATGGGCGCTTGAGGCTGTTTGATAAGCTCGGCAAGCGCGGAGTATGCAAAAGTTTCCAAATATTTTTTGTTTAATGCGCATTACGAAAATATGTACCCGTGCGTGGCACTGTACACTCACTCCCCAGACATTCCCACACTTTCCCGCAAAACAGTCGTGAGATTTTCTGCGTAATTTTCAATGTTATTTTTTTCAGCGTGTGTGTCTGTGTATATACAGTGTGGTGAGCGGTAGTGTAGCGGTTCACGCGCTGCGCTACGAACCCGGCGACGCGAGTTCAATTCCCGCGCACGGCCACCAACGCCAGTGACGATTATCTGAGCCGGTTCTGGGCCTCCCCTAGGTCACCTCGGCCTCAAAACGAGTGCCTGATGCAGTGTGTAAACATTGCCACGAGGGAGACATTTGCGGCCAGGCGTGGTGTTGGCCATCCTCTTGTGCCGTACCGGCCTTCATAGACGCTTTGATCAATGATTAAAACATACAAATGGGTGTGTAAAATAAGATGACAAGTGGTAGAGGGCTCTCTGTTAATATCTTTCTCTCAAGGATGTAAAGAGTTACACCGACACTTTGGTGCGAGTTAAATTAAAAACGAGAATAATAAAGTGACGTTTAAACGGGACGTATTATACGTCGTTTATATGAATTATGTAAATCTACAGCCTTTTGTCAATCCACTGCTGGCTGAAGGCGACCCCCCCCACTCTGTCAACCACGTGGGGAAGGGCTGTGGGGGTGGGGGGCATTTGACCATACTTCACCACGTTTGATCGGTACAGGTTGGTAAAGGGGGGCCCAAGACTGAATTGTCAGACATCACTCGCCACCGTTAACTGTGGCCGGGGAATCGAACTTGGGTCGTCGGGTTCATGACACAGTGCGACAACCACTGCACCACCGCTTCACCCCTTGCCATGAATTCTATTATTATTTACTTACCTGGGATAGACCCCCCATCTGGACGTATTGGCCCTGTGCCTTTCAGTCACTTTGGGGACTCTCGGTACGGATTCGGATATCACTTGACGAGAATGTTAACCGAGAAAAAAAACACTTTGACATTCATTCTAGATTTGAAGCTTTCGTGACTGCAAGGAATCATAAAATAAAACAAAACAAAAATCACGACGTTTCGGAGGCCGAATTAGCTGCATCAAGTGCAGCTAATTCGGCTGTGACGATCCCACCTGATGACGGAGACTTGTGTTGCCTCCGAAACGTCGTGATTTTTGTTTTATTTTATTTTCATTAATTTTGATGTTTTACCTACGTGACTTTACCGAAAAAACCTAAGAATACTTTGACATTGACTTCATCTCGGGATTTATAGTGGGGCGGGGGTGTGGGAGAGATTGGGGGTAGTGGGGGTTGGTGAGAAGTGGCGTTGGGAGAGGGGGGCAGGGTTTTGGGGGGGGAGGGGGGATGCGTGGGGGGGGGGGGCAAATTGGGGGGGGGGGGTCTGGTTTGAGGCCCGGGATGCACCGCGCACGCTCCGCTCGTGATTCTGTGGCGCCAGGGCAGGGGGGGGGGGTGCGTTCCGCGCCGTTTGCCTCCGAAAATATTGCCTCAAAATTGTTCGGTCAATCGAAGATGTACATTTATTTTTTTCCTAAGTGAAATAACACCGGGCAAGTTAAGTGCTTGGCGGGTTTATTTACATCCCGTTTCGGGCGCCTGACGAGAGTTGGTATTTGTTGTTTTTGCGCGGCGTTGCAATTTATGAATTTTGATATTCTCGATAGGCGTGGATATTTCACGAGGGAAATGCACGGGAGGACGGCGACTGATAAGTTGCGCAAAAGAAGCGCGGAGAGATGCGCGCTTGGAATCGCGCCGAGGAGACAGGAGGACGAACACGTGGGTCGGAGAGAGACACGCTGGTTAATGACATAATTCACACCGGTGAGAAGCATCGGTGGGTTTGGGTGGGACACGCTGCGGGCAGGAATGGACGATGGCTGATGGGCAAGAACCAGAATAACGGAGCGGCAGCCAGGGAACGGAACGCGTTCGAAAGGGCAGCTTCCCTAGGAGATGGAGCGACGAAATTGGTTTGCGTGGAGGGGCGCTGGGTGGATTGTTAGGTCGCAGGATCGTGGGAGGTGGTGGCGGTGGCTTGGGGTGGCCTTCATCCAGCAGTGGATTGACAGTGGCTGAAGATGATACATTTTTGTAAACATTGTGTGTGCTAATAATGTAAAGTATTGTATTCAGTTGGGTTAGAGCGTTGTTATTCACTGTTTACAATGCGGGTAGGCAAGTGGTGAGGTGGGTATGTTGATTGGTAAGTAGGCAGTCAAGCAGTTGTGTAGGTAGGTAAGTGCTGAGGTGGCTAGATATGTAAACACGTGGTTATATGAGTAATATTATAGTTACATGTCGTGGGTATATGGGTGGTAGGTATGTATGTGGGTAAGTCGATAAGTAGGCGATGGATAGGGTAAGTACGTTGGTATGTGGGTAGTTAGGTATATTGGTAAACAGGTAGGTATGTGGGTAGATGAGGTATGTGGATAGATATGTAGGTAGGTCGGCATGATGCCTGCATGACAAGGGAGTTAAATGTGAAATGACAAGTGGACAAACACATGGAACAACGATGCACTGCTATGAAAGATGCACCCACGTGAAGCGCACAGCACAGCAGCAGACTTTCACGGGTTTCACATTCAGGGCATCGTTGTTTATTGAGCTCAACCCAAGCCAACAACCAAGCCCTGACCTCTCTACCAAAACCACTCACCCCTCTACCCTCCCCTCCTTCCAATACCTCCTCCTTCCACTCATTCATCTACCTCCTTAATCCACTCACTCAACCACCCCTCTACCCGCCCCCCCTCCTTCCACTCATCAAATTTTCCTCCTTCCCACAACAACACCCATGACTCCCCTGACCCTCTGCGACCGGCCGCCCTTCCTGTCCAATGTCCAATCCCACAGCCGTCCAGTTCTCTTCCCCAGGAGAGAATGGGGGTGGGGGTGATGCGGTGGGGGGGGGGGATGCTGTGGGGTGGGGGTGTTCTTTATTTTTATCGTTAACGTACCAGCGTTGCTCGGGGAGGTTTGGGAACACGCGGCGGCTCTGTAGAGCACACGTGGGAACGTGGGAGCGTGGAGCGCGGGAGCGTGCACCGCCGCCACCGCCGCCGGGTTATTTTTGCGGAGGCGGTTGGCAGTTTGCGTTCGCGTCACGCCGATAGCGGCGGTCGATTTGTCGGTGCGCCCCGCTGACCCTGTGCCCATTCTGCCGATCCGGCGGTTGAAGTCCTAGCGGTGTGCGTGGTATGCAGCGCAGTGGCTCGGCGGTTGGGCGAGCAGCTCTCAATCGTAAATGTTGTGAGTTTAATTCCTGGTCAGGGGTGGGGGTTGAGTTGGCTTGTCCTCCTTCCGGGGTCGATAACATTATTGCCGCTTTATGGGGAAGCGAACGATGGTTGTGCTAGGAGCAGACTTGCCCCCCCCCTGCCATAGGCATGTGGAACTTCCACCACTGGCCCAAGGCTGCAAATGCAACCACGGGAACCACCTCGGTGCTCATCAGAGCAGGAAATCACTTCGACTTTTGAGTGGCTAAATAGATAGACCTTTGTTAATTGGCTTCAGAAGTAGTTGTGTGACCTCATCTTCTGTGGCCCACTCCACAGCACGTCGAGTTGCACTGTTAGCTGCAAGAATCCCACACCGTGTACGTCTCTTCGTCCCATCACGTTGAGAATGTAATCGGTGCGAGCAAGAAAAAGTGTGGCAGAAATATTTTATTGCAAAAGCCTTCTTTTTGCCAGGAAGTGGTTGTCATGGAAGCCATGTCATCCTGACAAATTATCAGACGTTGCATGTTTCATAACTCCCACCGCAATGACCCCCCCCCCCGCCCACCGTACAGCCTTAACAAACTGTTGGGGCAAGTGCTGTTAGCGAGCAACGCCTATGAAGGATGGCACGGCACACGAGGGGGCGGTGTAGCCAACACCACGTCCAAGCCGCCTTTGTCTCCCCAATGGTGATGTTTACACACCGCACCGGGTGCTCATTTCAGACAGAATCAACCTAGTGGAGGCCCGGACACACGAGACGCTGGTCGGGGCAGGGATCGCGTTCGCCTCTCATTGCAGAGGTTCACAGTTCGATTCCACTGCCCGCCCTGATTAATACGATAACAACAATAATAACAAAGATCCTCTGGCACAATTCGCAAGAGTGGGCGATCCTGTGTCGGCGGCGTCGGGGTTAAAATTTGCCAACTTAAAAATTACACCGTAAATGACCAAATCGGGGTCACACACAGCAACAATCATTGCCCCCCCCCCCTCCCCGTTACTGGCTGGCAGACGAACGCCCCCCCAGTTCACGTTTGCAAACGAGACTCCGGGTCGGTCTCTCTCCTGCTCTCAGCTGGTGGTCAAACAGAATCGACGTGGAACATGGTTGGCATACAGAAGAGTGTTCATTTGTTATCCCACCTCTCGCCGTTTGTGTCCCCTGCCCCCAGCTGCTGCAGCTGATCGCGGACACGCAGCTGACGTCGCTGAGCGGGGTGGCTCAGACCAACTACTTCAGCATCCTGGAGAGAGTTGTCTGCAAAGGTGCTTCACTCGGTGGCGGCGGCAGCAGCACTCGCGCGCACAAACACTAAGACAAAGATAGACCCCCCCCCCCCCCCCATATAGTCTGTAACAGATTGTTGGGGTAAGTGCTGTTCGTTTAGCACCTATGAAGGCCGGCCACTGTGGCACACGAGCGCACACACACACATACAGGCTTGCGCCATCGCGCTGGAGTGCATGCGCATGTGTACGAGCGAGTGTGTGAGAGTGTGCTGTGTGTTATGGGGAGCGGTAGCTGGGCTACAAACCCGGCGAACCGAGTTCGATTCCTGATCACGGCCAACACCGGTGACGATTATCTGAACCGGTCCTGGGCCTCCCCTAGTTCGACTCGGACTCAAATGAGTACCTGGTGCGATGTGCAAACGTTTCCACGAGCACGGTTTGCTACGTATGGTGCGAAAGAAGTTCAACATGCATACATAAAAAAGGCGGCCGGACGTGCGTGTGGTGCTGGCCACCAACCCCCTCGTGTGCCGCGCTGGCCGGCGTAGGTAATGCTGGTTAACAACACTTTCCCCATTGGCGTCCCGTTCATTTGAAAATGAAGGTCCAGGAATTGCCGTTCAACCGAAATTGGAGTCTGCAGACGACTCTTGCGCCGATGATCCCGTCAATAGGTGCCGCTCGCCAACGGCACTTGCCGCAAAAAGCCCCCGCCAAAGGCTGCACGGTGAATCTTTGTCTTTGTGCACGGCAGTGGTGGATGACCAACACAGCGTGCGCCCGATCCGCGAGCTGCTCTCCGGCCTGTGTTCGTCGGTGGCGCGCCTCGTGTGCGGCGTGGGCAAGTCGCCCCTCGTGGGCAACGTGAACACCTGGACCCGCCGCCTCGACACCATCCTGCTGTGGCAGCGTCTGCTGTGCGGCCTGCAGATCAGCCGCGTGCGTTCACATCGCCGACGCCGCCGCCCACGTGTCTGTTAAATCGTCTCGGTTGAAAACTCGCTTCTTTCTTTAGGACTCCTTTTGTTGTGTTTAGTTTGTTGACGTTGGCCCACGCACACAATTAGCACTGTTGGGTACGTACGGTGCAAAGGAAATTCAGCATACATACACACTACACTATACACTGCTATATACTACCCTGGTATACACTACACTACTATACTAAATTGAAAACTAATTTCTTGAACTGCTTGTTCTATTCTTGAGTCTTACGCAAGCGGTCGTCTTCAGGAAAAGTTTTTTTCTGAAGACGACCATTTGCGTTGCGATCGAAACGTCGTCGTTTTCTGTTATTTTTGATGATTTTCTTTGAACCTATCTACGTGACTTTACCGAAACACCCAAGAATATGAATTCCTGCAGTCACAAGATTTAACTGCTTGTTATGTTTAGTTTGTTGTCCTTACCCCGCACCTCCGATTACCACAGTTGGCTACGTACTGTGCGAAAGAAGTTCAACCTACGTACGTACATAATTATCGCGCGCATCTATGCCGTCAACGAGCGGCGAGCCCGCCCCGAGATTCAAACTGCGGAGTGACCTGCCCATGCCTATTCGTAGTATGATTTTGAAGGCACATCCTGGGGCTGTTGTAAATGATGGAGCAGATAAGCGTCCGAGTTATCGGCTCGGAAGGCAGCACCTCTCGTGATTTCAAGAGCTCGTAAGCGATTGGCCCCTCATTCATTAAAGTCGGTGGCGCGATCTTAGAGTTCTACGGACAAACATGAAAACAACAAATGTGCATACCGATTTCCTACTTGTAATTGTAGTTCCTCCATGCCAATTCACCTTAAAGTCTTCACTCGGTTGAAGTGACGATTCCGATGCGGTCGTCGGAATGACCAGTGTTCCTGACGGGGACTTGCCAATGCTTGCCGTGTGGCGGCCATTAGCGGTCCCGTTCATTTAAAATGGGAGCCCTAGGATTTGCCATTCAAACGAATGGGAATCTACGGACAACTCTTGGGCCGCTGATATCATCCATTCATCCGTTTGGAAGAATGGTATCAACGGCCTGGCAGTGGAAGAGGGGCATTCGTTCTCTTAGCCACCCAGAATCGCGCATCGTTGGGAACACCGGCATCGCAGCGGTCCGACCCTCTCCGCTCCTCCCCGCCTCTCTTTCTCGCCCCCCACTTCTCCGTGCCGGAACCAGAGAGGCGACGAGGGGCTGACGCTGAGCGACCTCCCGCCACACACGCAGCTCTCCATCCTGCAGCGCCTGGACGACGGGCGGGACATCGTGAGCCTGGGTCGTGTCACCGCCACGCTGCACTCGCTGAGCGAGGACCGCATGCTCTGGCGCACGCTCTGCCGATACCACTTCACCGACAAGCAGGTACGGGCGGCGCAGCCTGCATCCTGCTTTCGATGTACGTGTGTACGTATGTTGAACTTCTTTCGCACCGTACGTAGCCAACCATGCTAATCGAAGGTGCGGGGGAAGAACAACAAACAAAAAAGTGTTTTTTAGAGTAAGTTTTCAATCGAGATTTCAAAGTGTACAGCTCCAGTGGCTTCCTAATATTGGGAGGAAGAGCATTTCCAGATGGCCGCCTAAGCGTGTCTGAACGCCCGCGTTGCAGTGACCGTCTTTGTTCGATGGCCAGCCACAAGCCGTCTTTCTTTCCCTCTCTTCCGTCGGCCGTCGCGGAATGCTAAGAGAACTTAGCTCTTCAGCTTGTTTAAGGCTACACAAGTGGTGGGTCTTTTGTGTTTGTCTTATACGTGTGTGTGTGTTACGTGTGCTGTAGGACCGGTTGTGTTGCGGTTAGCATGCTGCGTTACCAACCCTCCTCACTGCCAACGCCAGTGACAATAATCTGAACTCGTCCTGGGCCTCCCCTAGGTCGACTCAGCCTCAAATGAGTACCTGGTGTGGTGTGTAAACATTGGTGCTCGGGAAACAAAGGCGGCCGGGCGTGGTGCTGGCCACCCATCCTCTCGTGTGCCGTCCCAGGCCTTCATAGATGCCACTCGCTGAACATCACTTGCTTCTACAGTCTGTTAAGGCTACACGGGAGGGTACGTTTATCCTCATTTGCGTGCGCGTGGTTGCGGCTGTTGCGACTGACCGGCAGTTCTGCCGGCATCTGGTGGTGCGCGAGGGCGGCTCGGCCGACTGGAAGGCGACGTACTTCACCCTGCAGAAGCTGTACCCGCGGCGCGAGCAGTACGCCGACAGCCTTCAGTTCTGCCGCCACTGCAGCATTCTCTTCTGGAAGGTACCGGCGTGGTGGTCGGCAGCGCGAGCCTGTGGCCAGGCCGAGCAGGGGCGCAGTTCACGGCCCCTGATATTGTCAGTCCACTATCCTTTAAATCGGTTTATTTAGCGAACGCTTTTACACGTGACTTTTACACAGAGCACTAGATACGCAAGAAAAATAATTGATGAATAAGAACGTTTGCAATGTTCTCTTGTGAGTGGACGTCAGCCCATGTAGCCGCACGGCCATGTGACGGCCTCCTCCTCTCAGCACGTGAATATATCGGACCTTGACGTGCGCCAATATTTAATGTAATAAGAAAAAAATGTGTTATTGCAACTCAACGCGAGCCCGGTACAGTACGCTGATAACAGAATACGGCAGGGAGGAGTGGGGAGCAGGAACTCCGAGAACAGCAGCCCGAGGAGTTTGGGGGCGACAGGGCCCTGTGAAGGGGGGAGAATTGTACTATGTGCAGGCGACCATGAAGATTTACATGGGGGAGGGGAAAGGGTGAACGGTGAGCTCGAATGATCCTTGCGTGCTGCACTGCGATCTGCATTCTCAAAGCGTCTATTTTTTGACAGCGCGACCGTATTTGAAGACGCGAATGCGCCCACGCAAAGAGTTTTTTTGAATCGGTATGGGGAATGGTGGGTAGAATTCCACTGACCAGGGAGCGAATTGAGATGACATTTATGGCGTCGGCACGAGTGAAGTCACGTTACGGATGTGAGAATAGGGATGGAACGCCATCCCTATTCTCACATCCGTAACGATCGATCATTTTCTTTGTTCATTTAACCACCGAGTCTTCCTGGAACCGCGCAACGCCATCTGACACTTGACGTCGGCTCCGCATCTCAGAATTGTGTCTTAGGTCCGCAACATTGTGCAGGTTATAAATTGCATTATTATTATTAGGGAGAGATGGAGTCGGCCGTAGACAAGGGAGAAAAGGAAAGTCTGGAGTCTGGAGTTTTGAACGGTGGAGGGGTCTCGACAGTGGAGATGGCGAGAGCAAGGGAACTCATATGCAGTGCTTTTTGTAAATTTAAAGCGTAGGTTTTGTGCTGGACGTATTATGCGATTCATAATTGACACTTGGGTTAGGCGACGTAACGATCTGGCCAATTTCTGTGTCGTAAGTCCCTCTCATCAACTGACACATCCAAACAAACTAAATTGTCCCATGGTGTACACGCATTTGACGACGAGCCAATTATTGTTTCTGAAGTTCGCCGGGATGGTGAAGACTAAATGTAACGAGTAAAGTTATCGATTAGATGGTTGTGAGAATTGCCCTTCAACTTACCGGCGAGCTCAAACAATGACCATTTGGCACGTTGTTAAACGCTTGCACACGTGACAATTCAATTTATTTGGCTGTGTCGGGAGGTGCAGGATCTTCCTAACGACTTTCCGTAAATGACGAGACAACCCCTCGCAGCAGAGCACTGAGCATGCAACGTGCAACGGGAATTATAGACAGCGGAAGCAGCAGCAGGGCAGGGGTGATCTCCCACCGAGCAAAGGCCGACTGAGGTTGACCGACGGAAGACCTTTGGTCACAAATGCAATCGTGGAACTTTCTCCTCGCGTCATGATCCTTTTTGAAATGCAAGCTACTAATGCCCGTCTCTCCTCCCCTCGGCGCTTCACAGGACTATCCCCTGGCTGTCGTGTGGGAGGTACAATGCTGTCCTTTCTCCTTTACGATCATTTCACCCGTTGCTGTTCAATATGGAGACAGGTCGTCTCCGTGTGTTAGCATCATCACTTTATATTTTGAATTTCACATCATTACTTTTTTCGCCTCCCCGCCCGCCCCCACGTCTTTTTCTCATCGGATCTTAAAGCCACTGTTGTATTTGTGACGCATCCATTCCGTAGTTGGGACACCGCGGTGCACACCACCCAGCCCTGCCCTTTTGCCGGACTCCATGGTGCTTTTAATGGGCAACGAAGATGAAAGAACCCCCCCCCCCAAATAAAAAAAAATAATTCTTCCATAATATACGGGGGGGGGGGGGGGGTTTGGTTTAGATCGCGTAAATAAATGTGTCGTTAAATATATAAATGTGTCTAACCTCCCCAAAAAAACCTGTATTATGGATGATATTGGTCGCGGAAGCCTCCTACGTGTTAAACAAACAACTCTTATTCTGATCGTCATAGACAGCGAATGCTCGCGTGCGCTCCGGAAACAGACAGACGTCCGCTGGAGCTAACGCAGCTAAAGACGGGGCCGGTTTCAGTCCCCCCACCGTGCCGGTGTGACCAGCGTCGCCAGACCTTTAGAGGTGTTCGTCCAGGGGTGAAGACGAGATTGCAGGTCGCTCGTCTCCTGTGCAGCAGTCGTGGGATCTGGTGCACCGCGTTGGTGTGCCCTGTGCGGTGACAGCCGTGTCTACGATAGCTTCCTGATCTTGAGTTTGAGAAACACGCCCAACTTGCCTGCAGGAACCGCTGATTAAAAGCCTGCATGTGGTTTTATCACTCAGCACCAAACGTGGCTAATGCCACACCATGCACGATAGAGGCAGCTCGTATCTTGGAGCAACACACGTAGGTTCTGTGTGCGTCGGGAGTGTCCGACTTAAAAGTTGGCAGCCCCGGTAATGAGAGGACTCTTAAAGTGACTTTCACGCACTCTCAAGTGATGTTAGTTTGCTGTGGAATGGGGGTACCGCTTAATACACCAATGCGGTGACCGTATTACAGTGCACGTGAAAGTCGCTTGCAATTCACGGGCACGGCACTCGTGGCCTGCCTGCAAAGGCACATTTTTTACGACGGTTGCCGAGCACAGGGCCCAAAATGCCCAGAACGCCAAACGGGACCGCAACCGACAGCACAATTAAAGTTGCATCTTCAACATAGGAGCCGTTTCCTTTTTTTTGTCCTTGTCACGCGCAGTCGGATTTACCCCGCGTCGCCGTCGCGTTACATGTGCTTACCAATGCATGCGTCACTCACCGCTTCACAACACCCCTTTTCCACTGTCACAGCCAAGCCGTGCCAGGGCCGTGTTGAGCCAGGCTGGTGCGGGTCAGGGGGTTGATGGGGTTGTTTTTCCACAGCACAAAACGAGAACCGATCCATTATGGTGATGTCACACGCGAAATGCGAGTGACGTCAAGAAACACGTAGGTCGGCGATGGGCAACCCTAGACTAGTCAGTTGCCACATGAGTGGCCCTCCTTCAACTCAGTGGGCCGCAAGCTTGACATTGTGCTTGTGCACTCATCATGACCCCACGCATCAACCTTAGACACTCTTAGACCAGGCCACCATGATGGGCCTGGTTGCCCACCACCTGCAGCCCGCAGGTTGCCCACCAATGACATAGATGATGCGTCGAGGCTGTGTTCGACTTGTACTGACCGACCCTGGCCCTGCTTGGCCCCAGAGTTAGATTATGATGTTTTGCGAGGCCAGTGTATCACGGTTTGGTTCTGACACGGCTTGGTAAACAGGCAGTGGAAAAACACCTGTGCTGTGCTGGCCCTGTGTGCTGGCTGAGCTCGAATGTGCCAGTGGAAAAGCGGTGATAAAATCCGCGAACATAGAAATTACTTTGCAGCAGAGAATGTCATGGATATTGGATGTCTGTCTTTCCTCTTCCTTTGTCGTTCTATAACAAATAATAATAATAATAATTTGCAGCCTTTTGTCAATCCACTGCTGGATAAAAGCCTCACCACGCCATGTCGGTAATTGTGGTTGATCGACCATACTTCACCACACTGGTCAGTGCGGGTTGGTGAAGGGGGTCACCCAGGAACCAGTTAAGATTTAACTTTCCACCGTCAGCTCACCGGGTTCATGCCATCGCTTCTCACCACCCCCACACCCCATCATGAGTATAATTATTGCTTATTTAACCGGGATAAACTCAGCCTCTGTCCTTCATAGCCCTGTGCCTCCCCGTCACTTGGGGGACACTAATTGGACAGCAGTGTTATTGTTATTCCTGCAATTTGGCTGTCGGCTCCGGTTGCGCGGAGCGAGGGATCTTCCCGACGCGTCACCTCATGTGCCGCCGCGTGTCTCAGCACAGACCGGCACGTGGGAACCTTTCCGTGCGGTAGCCGCCAGATCTGCTTCTTGTCTCACAAGACGCTCAATAACATTGCAGACCGTTGTTGCAGCGTGATGAAATGTGTTTCTGACGTGGGGTTGTTTTTTTAAATCAATATATATTTTTCATAGTTCTCCATTTGTTCTATTGGTGTCACGATTCAAAGTATCCACTCGGGTCTGTCGCAGAGCAGGGAAACCTCTTCGTTTTGAGGAAGCAGATATCACAGAGCCACTGTTGAATACCCTTTAAGTGACCTCTGGTCCACACACAGCAGCGGGTAGCACTTTCCCACTCGCTCTACATATGACAGTAAATGTTGATCGCATGGTAGTTAAACCAATATTTGTATTCTGAGAGGTTGAATTTAGGTGACTGGGCTGAGATTACTATAGTTGTGAACCCAGGTTAATCACAGGCAGTTGCCTGGAATCGAACCCAGGCCCTCAGCAGTGTCAGCTCAGTGCCCTTGACCTCTGAGCTACCTGGCCACCTCAGGTGCTGTTTTAATTTCAAAGAGACTTGGGCAGCCATTTTATGGGCAGCCATTTTTGAGTGGCTGGTCTCAACCCAGTTACTGATTATTGCGCAAGCACTGATTTATTAAATTTGAGCATCTCTATAGCGGGGTGCGTGGGAAAGCGCAGCCCCCCTTAAGTGCGGATGAGAGGCCCACTTGGATGGATCTCGAAAGTAGTTCTGTAAAATCTGCTTCTGCGGGCCATATTCTAGCACATGGAGCGATGCACTCCTTCGCCAGTGTTCCAAATTGGCACTTTATCTCACGACGTTGTTCATATTACACTCGATTACCCACAAAAGCCTCGGTGCATCTCAAGGCTTCTTCAGGAGGGGTCCTGCTAAGTTTTTGCAGTAGCGGCGTGACGATGACCCCCATGTGTTTTCCCAATTGAGTAATTCGCTGTGTCGTCTCTACATTTTCGACAGTGACGCCGGCAAATAATCGCTCACTCCACTTTGAATGGCATCGCTGGGTCTTAAACATCCACGACATAGCAGGCGGTCGTGCTTGTTGATAATCAATAGGCCTGCAGTATTAACCAGGGGGCGGTCTTCTGGATTGGAACCACGAACCTCTGCCACTAGCGCCATCACAATGTAAATATGAAGGCACGGGGGGGGTGGTGGAGAAATATTTGGAACGCACAATTATGAAACGCTCCTCCACTGCGCGTGCGCGTGTTTTTGCAGGACACCGGACACCCGTGTTCTGCCAACGACCCCGAAACCTCCTTCATCTCCGTGTCGCCGCAGGACTTCATGAAGCTCTTCCGATACTAGCGGGCTGCAGGGGCACTCCGCGGCACACACGCGCTTGGCCAACCAAGCACGTGTCGCCGCGCAGACGCAGACGCGCGCACCAACTCGAACTCGCATTTGTACACACACAGAGACAAAGACACCCACCCCTCCTCCGCCCCACCCGTACAGTGTAGACTGTTGGGCCAAATGCTGTGAGCGAGCACCTATGCAGGCCACGTACCCAAACCCTTATGCATACATACTTTGGCGAGCATGCACAAAGACAAAAATGCCCCCATACCGCCCTGACAGACTGTTAGGAGGACCAGTGGTGTTAGCGAGCATCTATGAAGGCCGACACGGCGCACGAGGGGGTGGGTGGCCAGCACCACGCCCAACCGCCTTGGTCTCCCTAGTGATGTTTTCACACCGCACCAGGTACTCATTTGAGGCTGGGTCGACCTAGGGGAGGCCCAGGGCCGGTTCAGATAATCGTCACTGGTGTCGACCGTGAGTGGGAATCGAACTTGGGTCGTCGGGTTTGTAGCGCAGTGCGCTAACCGCTACACCACCGCTCCCCACACCAGTACACACACATACAGACGCACACATACGCGCGCTCGCTAGGATTGGCAGCACCAACGCATTACAATTTGGGGGGCTATGGTGGGAGGCTGGGGGGCAGGGGCGAGCGCATAACACGTATGCTAACTAGTATTGCACACGTGGTTATATGCTTCGCAGTTTCATATGACTTTGTACATTGCCCCTAAAACACGGGGTCTTATCCGGTGTAATTTTGTTTTGAGGACAGAATCATTGACATATTGCTTGCAAACTCCAACACAGGTGTTCGGATTCGTGGCCAGTCGGTGGCTTTAATTTCTTTTCACCGATTAAGTTCTACAGCATTGGTAGGCTGGCTTGGAGTCGGAACAGTCGGTGTTAGTCACTACCGCTAGAGTTACAGGTTTCCCTTGCTTTGTGCGGTAGCAGATGCATTCCAAAAAAAAGGGCACAGGAAGCGAAACCGCACGAGGGGACTGCTTTCCTGCGGCGATACGTCCGACCGTATAGTCGCGTATGCTTAAATTCAAACCACGTATAACGAATTTTGGGTAGAAATAGGTTGGCCGCATGTACAGTGCAAAATCACACAAACGGAACCCGCATCGAGCAAGGGAAACCTGTACATGGTACACTTAGCCAACACGTTCCTTCGGAGTGGGCAGGTAGGAACTTGGTTGGACAGCGCATTCGTGCGATCCGTGTCACGCGGCGCAAGCTGCGTGGGGCGGCGCGTCACGTGGTGCTGAGCCCGCCCGAAACGCTCTGAAATACAAATCGAGGGCGTGGCTATGCACGACAGACAGACAGACAAATAATCCCTGGTGGGCAGTGTAGAACTGTTGTTCCTACCTGTACAAGTAATCTCTTATTGTACCCTATAGTCCTATAATCCTATGAACAGGTTTAGGGTGTATACTACGGCACGATGGACGTGCTCTGCTGAAAGATTTCCCGGAACGGCATTCCGGACTGCTGTGGCTGTAATCGAAACCCCTTTAGCTCGTAAACATGGACACGTGCACGCACACACACCTCGACATGCTCATCCAGTGCTATTTTTCTATCAAGTTGAAACTTTCATTTCTGGAAATAAGCTCCTTGTATACCCCACCTTGTGAAGAGGCGGAGTTACCTACGCGGGCAGTTAAAACCCGGCCCCGTGTCTTCAGCGCACGTTCGCAGCATTTCATTCGTCACTCAAGAGGTACTTTTGTATTTTTTGTTTCGACGGTAACGCAGCTACCGAGCAGTACGACGTGCAAAGGCTGTTTGGGGTCCATTTTTTGTTTGTTCCAGACACCTGATCGGAAGGCTTGTTCGCAGCTTGGATTTACCCACCCCGCGTTGATGGTTTCTGATTGGTCGGCTCTGGCTCTGCGAAGATTCCCGATTTTGGCCGAAACTTTCCTCAGCCGGGTCCGCACCTCAGCGCTCGGTTTGTGCAACGCAATCGCCCCCCCCCCCCGCAACCGCTTTTGTCCGTGTCTGCGCGAGTAGTTGCGCAGCGAGGAAATGAACGGGCGTGTGTGGCGCTGTAACCGGCCAATCACGATTCGCGAATGCGTTGCACGGTGAGGAAATGCGTCACGACAAATCGCTGAGCAGATCGACACTTGGAGGGGGTCGAGTCCGTCTCTACTGTGAGCAACCGGTTGTGCTACTGCTCGCAACTGGTTGCACAGACGTGGATACATTTAATATTAAGCTCGGAAGACCCCGATGAGCTACGGGGATCTTTTTTTTCACAGCTGCCCTGCCCAAAGCTACTCGGCAATGGCGTAACATTGCAGGGGAAGTTACACAGCTAGATCTAATAAAGGATCGGAAACTTGAACAAAACAAAAGGATGATGTGTGGGAAAACAAATAATGGCAGTAACAAAATAAAATTCGACAAAGGATGCATCTCACTTGGCAAAGCCACAGTTTGTTGAATCAGTTGCGGAGAGGTCCAAACACACAAGCAAGCGATTGTAAGTCCCTGAGGCTCGGAACCCAGCCGAACGCTCGCTGGGCCGGAGACATCCACTCTCGTCCCACATCGAGCGACGCGCGTGGCGGCGATTCCCATGCGGCCCGATTTCTGACAGGCCGCACGAGCGTCCCCGGTGTGGATGACGCCTCCGTGCGTTTTAAGGCAACGGATGCCGTCCGTCGCTTGGCCATTTGACCTCTGGTGCCCCGTACCTTGCCATCCACCTCCTTTACATTCCCCCCCCCCCCCCCCCCAAATCGGCATCTGCATGCCACGCGGTCGTTGGCCTCGCTTAAATCCGAATGGGAGGGGGGACAAATCCGTACGGGCAAACGCTGCAAGCCAATTTGTTGGTTACGTCGATTTGCGTAATTCTATTGCGCGGTTATTTGCGAGGAATTTTGAAAAGCAATGCTTTTGTCCGATGCGTGCACGCCACAAATAATAGCCCAGTGAGGTGGCTTATCATGTGGAAATTTATAGCAGCCATATACTGTAAAGGCATATTTTAAATGTGGAGGGAAAAACTGGAGGACCCGAAGAAAATGCATGGGACCACGGGATCGAACCCACAACCTCCTGTATACCAGGCGAGGTAGTTAACATCTCACCACCGTGGCGCTTTGTGATCGTCCAGCAGTAGGTTGACCATGGCTGATGATGGTGAGATGGCGATGTAACATTTCCTAAGGGGAACAACGAAATTGAAATGTGGATGTTAGAAATATTCAATCGGCAGACCCGGACTTTGTGTCATTGATGATTTATTTTGGGGACTTTAATAACATGATGTCAGATTATGGGAAAATGCACAAGGTGGTAATATTGTAATTGGGGCTTAATTTCTTGGGTGTTTTCCAGAACGAAGCTAGGTTGGCCTGGAGTATGGATTTTCGCCCTAAGGCACCACCACTAGCATACGAGGTATGCCTCTCAATAATAAGCTATTGTACCCTACATTTGTATAATTATATCAACGTGATGATAAAAATTATGAGGATGTGGCGTGCCAAAATAATTCTCGCAGACTGTTCCGGCTGAAATTAAGCGCCGATTTTCACGTTTTTCTGTATCGTAGAGATGATGAGCTGCAGGGAGGTGAGCTGAGGAGGGAGTGAACCGTGGGATTTCACGGGGAAGAGTTGAATTCCCTTTCGTTTTCCAACGAATCCTCGCCGAGTCTCGACGGCTTTTCACGAGGGTCCTCCTGCTTTGGGATGTTTGATCACTTGTGGCCAGTCAAGCTGCCCCTTCCCGACGGTGAGGAGCTAAGGAGAGGCGAGACGGGTGCCCGCGATCGTAAAACACGACTTTGCTGGGCTTGGTTAATGATGATGAATACGGGGAGAAAAATAGACGATACATTTCCAAGGGGATGTTGCCGTGGTGTAACGTTCAGCACACCCGACACTTGCAATTCAGAGGTCGCCGGTTTGATTGCATTTCGAGGCGCGTCAATTTTGAAACGGTGGAGCAAGTTTCTTAAAATCCCCACCGCCGCCTCAGTCCACACAGTGTGGGCACACACTCGCCTCTTCAAGAACGTCTGGCCGGCACGGAAGAGGAGGCCAAATTTAGCTCGAGGGAGAGAGGCTTTTCCGGAGCCTCAAGCGGTTGCAGTGCTGCACCTTTACTTTCTAGCTCGGTGTGTTCCTCCGTGCAAGGCCCGCGGGCCACTGGCGGCCCCTGGTGGCCTTTAGTGCCCCCCCCCGACTACACAACATGTGAACACACCCCTTGCGAGCGGTGTGGGAGCCTCTCAACGCTGATGTCTTATCGGCGAAAGTGGGCCCTCTCCCTCTGAAAATTAGTGAAGAACGCCGATCTCCAGATGTACGTTGGCGAGGTTCGTGGAGGCCAGCTCGCTAAACCATAAATTGCGCGACGGGCGTTCGCTGCGCCGGCGATGGGCGTGCTGCCACGGAAGGGGAGCGGGGGGGTAGTCGTGTGTCGTGTCATCATCCCCGCGCTCAAGTGGCGGCAGCAGCAAAGCGGGGATTTTGCTCCGTACGCATTCCGGCTTGGAGCCAGCGGCCAAAAAAATGTGTGGGGCCCTCGTGCAAAAGAGGGGGGCCCCAACACGTCAGGACTCTTTGTTTTGGTCGCTAACGAGCGACGTGGGGCAATTCGGTGAGCGTCGGGTCCCAGAACTCTGGACACCTTCCGAGCGGCGGTCGGCAGCGGTGGCAGCAGCGTGACGGACGGCCCGGGGCGCGTTATTTAAGCGACGGTTCTGCCGGAGGGCTGCGCAGAAACCCGCACGCATTTCTAAGCGGGCACGAGGCACCAGGTATCCGGGGTCTATTCTCAAACCTGTGCAAAGTCTCCTGCATTGACGGTCAACAACGCAGCCATACCCGATACCAGATCTCAGTACCAGTCTATTCGTGCTGCCACACGAACACAATGCCAATTCCCGTGCCGTGTCCAGGTCAAAGCCGAACAACTGGCAACCCTTTGGTTATAGTCTGCTGCTGTGTCCTGTGCTTTGTGGTAGCATTCTGCACATAACCCCTCCCGTCTCCCCCGTCCTGTGCTTAGGCGATCGGAGAGACGCTTTTGTAAGCTTTGGTTTACCTTCTATTCGATGTATGGTAATGTTATGGAGCTGTTAAACATTTATGTGTATGTACTGTATGTATTACATTCTGTATATGTTAAGCCCATATAATATATATCATGTCCTTGACCACAATATGCATTCCCAGTACCTCTTGCTTTACCATGGCGGGATAGGGTAAGCAACTTTGACGTTTGTAATAGAGTGTGCTGAGAAAGTGTTGCAGGTGTAGTCCCATGAGCATGGTTGGCAACGTACGGTGCGAAATAATTGTAACATACATCCAGGCAGGACCAGCTCCGATATCACTCGCCGCCGATTTTATAGCCGTGGCAATACATTTAAATTCTGGTCGCAGGCTTCGGCGCGCTAACCACTGCGCCGCCACTCCACCCTGCAATGGAGATTGTGAATCTCTGCAATGAGGGTTTCTGTGCTATATTTTGGAATCCTATGGGGCACGAAACTGCTCGGGTCACACTGGTTTGCCGTTTAAAGCCGTGGAAAAGGGGCAATAGTCACTTTAGGTACGCTTTGGTTCTTTCGGTAAAGTCACGTAGGTATAAAATAAAATAAATCACGACGTTTCGGGCGCAACACAAGCGTCCGTCATCAGGTGGGACAATCACAGCAAGAAACAATTGCTGAAGTGGGCAAAAGGGCTGCTGTAACAGCAGCAATTAGCCCTTTGTCACAAGAGCAAGCAGCCCTTTTGCCCACTTCAGCAATTGTTTCTTGCTGTGGTTGTACCACCTGATGACGGACGCTTGTGTTGCGCCCGAAACGTCGTGATTTAATTTATTTTCTACCTACGTGACTTTACCGAAAGAACCAAAGAGTATAGATCTCTGCAGTCACGACAACTTAAAATCTAGATTGTCACTTTAGGTGTTTCATAATCCTCAGCAGCCATGGTCAAATCCACTGCTGCCGCCACCACCTCCTGCAATCCTGTGATGTTGATGATCCACCCGGCACCAGCGAACGTGTTTTTCATCGCTCCATCTCCACGGTGGATGGCCTCTCGGATGCGTTCAATTCTGTTGGCCGACATTCCGTTAGTATTCCCGCCCAGGTCGGTCACCGTCCCTTCCAGCCATGAGGTGTCCCACCCAAGCCTTCTCGGTGTCTCCTGTACATTCTGGACGATGCCATTGAACCTGGCGTGCGTTCTGCAATCCACGCGCTCCCCTTTCTGTCTCTCGGTGTGATCCAAAGGATATTTCAAGTAACAATACAAACAAAAGAGCACACCTCCATCCAAACCATCGACGTTATACGCTATTTTTACTCGACCCAGTTTTCACATTTGAAGTCACATGCCTTTCTGAATTAACAGTTGATTACACACCGGACCACGTCACGAACACCAACACAGGATGCCAGCATGCATTGTGAACACCTCGCGATAAACATCGAACATCCTTGGCTCCTGGCATGGGCAGTGCCAAAGTGGGGGGGGGGGGGGTTGGGGGGAAAAGGGGGCTATCCCCCCCCCCCCCCCCACGTCGCCGGGGGGCAGCAACCCGTTGGGGCAGAACAAATAGCCTTAAACAATCATCATAAGTTATACTTCCAAAGCACCTTTCACCCGTAGATCACAAGGAGGTTGCTGACACGGATCGCTTCTGGCTGCAGCTTTACAGCTGTCAAATAGTTAAAAGCCGGAGAAAAATCCACGCGACAGAGGGAGGGAAACATGCAAACTCCAACTATGCAGGCGTTGGGATCGAACCCACGACCTGCATACCACCACGGCGGACCTAGTGGAGGAGAGCCAGGAGAATCTTCTTGTAGTCCCCGCCGCACTCGCCATCGACCCACTCTCCGAGCGGAGTCTCGTACTCGTCGTTGAACTTCTCCCGGATGGTCCCCAGGTCCACCTGAGAGCACACGACACGGCAGCATGCAGGTACCGTCAGCCCCCCCCCCCCCATCCAGAATCTTGCGCTGGTGGAAATTCGCTGCTACACCGGGTTCACACCCAAGCCATCAGTTTGTGCAGCGTCCAGGTGACCGGTTGCAAGCAGTTGCACAACCGGTTGCAAACTTTCAAGCGTCGATCACCTAGACCAGGGGTGGGGAACCTTTCTAACAAGGGCCATTTGGATATTTATAACATCATTCGCGGGCCATACTAAATTATCAACTTAAACATTTGCCTGTTATATTTGGTCAAACATTTAATTTACACACCCCTAATTTGATGGCTGAAACTGCTTCTCTTTGGCGAGGCGTGTGACGTTAGCTGGTATTGATGATGTTGCTACTGGCAACTGCTTTTCGAGGTTTGCTCCTAGATTTATTGAATTTCGAGTCCCGCCTGTGGTTGCCTTGGCAGGGCCACACCAATATATATAAGGCCCGCGGGCCGGACGTTCCCCACCCCTGACCTAGACGATTTGTAGCAATGTATGTCATCACCATGTGACGCATTTGCGAACTGTCATTGGTCGTTACGATCCAGAACAATGCGTTGTCTAATTCCCTTGCGCAAGGCAGTTGCAGGCAATTTCACGATTTAGTTCAGCAGCTGATTCCAAAGGTGTGGACCCGACTTTAGGTACGTAATTGGTTTCTTTTGAAACTCAAGAGGTGGCACAATATCCGGACCTGTTCCAGACCAGAATCGTGCCTCTCCCCCCCCACCTTCTCCCCCCTTCCCCCACGAGGCCACCCTACCTCAGCCCGGCTGACGATGATGCGGATGAGGGTGTCGTCGTCGGTGCCGACGCCCTTCATAGACCGGTAGATCTTTTCTGCAAAGTAGGCCTGAGCGTCCTTAGCGCAGCGAACTGCCGGGACCACAGTGAGACACGGGAACCAGGGCGCCCGTTTACGCTACGGTCGCCAACCCCACGCTCGCGTCTCGCGGTGCCCATAGCTCTCAAGAGAGCGTGCTGCTGTGTTCCACCACCACACTGCAGGTCGCAGCCACTCAACCACTCAACCACTCACCACACTGCAGGTCACAGCAACTCAACCAATCACCACACTGCAACTCAACCAATTACCACACTGCAGGGCCCAACAACTCAACCAATCACCACACTGCAGGTCACAGCCACTCAACCACTCACCACACTACAACTCAACCAATTACCACACTGCAGGGCCCAACAACTCAACCAATCACCACACTGCAGGTCACAGCCACTCAACCACTCACCACACTCCATGACCCAACGACTCAACCACTCACCACACTGCAGGACCCAACGACTCAACCACTCACCACACTGCAGGACCCAACGACTCAACCAATCACCACACTGCAGGACCCAACAACTCAACCACTCACCACACTGCAGGACCCAACGACTCAACCACTCACCACACTGCAGGACCCAACAACTCAACCACTCACCACACTCCATGACCCAACGACTCAACCACTCACCACACTGCAGGACCCAACGACTCAACCAATCACCACACTGCAGGACCCAACAACTCAACCACTCACCACACTCCATGACCCAACGACTCAACCACTCACCACACTGCAGGACCCAACGACTCAACCAATCACCACACTGCAGGACCCAACAACTCAACCACTCACCACACTCCATGACCCAACGACTCAACCACTCACCACACTGCAGGACCCAACGACTCAACCAATCACCACACTGCAGGACCCAACAACTCAACCACTCACCACACTCCATGACCCAACGACTCAACCACTCACCACACTGCAGGACCCAACGACTCAACCAATCACCACACTGCAGGACCCAACGACTCAACCACTCACCACACACCAGTGCCCAACGACTCAACCAATCACCACACTGCAGGGCCTAACAACTCAACCACTCCGCAAACTTGATTAAAATCAAGATAATAAAAATATACTTGTGCTAATTTTCAGATTTCTAGACCATTCTAGGGGAAAAATTAGCTAATTCGCTCACTAATGACCTACTGTGCAAGTCACGAATGTGGTGGCTGTGTGAAGTGCATACCGCGCATGCATACACAGACACGTGCGTACGTACTAATTGTCAGATAAGCCTCCTGCAGGATTCCTGAGACCTCGCTCTTGATCACCTCCTCTATGTCGCTGCCATGGAGCTGCTCGCACATGGAGGAAGAGGACAGCAAAGAAGAAACGGCCGTTCATATAGAGACAGCCTTGCGACACACACACGAGATGTTAACTACCTCGCCTGATATACCGGAGGTCGTGGGTTAGATCCCGACTGACGCCTATATATTTGGAGGTTTGCGTGTCTCTACCCGTGGTCGTGTGTCATTTTCTCGGGGTCCTTCGGTTTTTCCCTCCACATTTATAAACGCGCATTTAAAGTATTTGCCTGCAATACATTTCCACGTGATGATAAGCCACTTCGTTTGAGCTATCATTTGTGGCCAGGTCACTTCTGAAAAATAACTATATAACTCACCGTGGCTTATGCCAGACCGTTCTTTGGAAAGCAGCTGTTTACTTTTGCGAGGGTACAACCTCCCCCCCACCCCCCTCTGTACCAGTTATTTCCCGGAGGAAGTTTTGCCCATCGTAGGTAACAATTTAAAACAGTAGCAGCTGTTCTGCGGGCGTTGTGAATTGTTACATCTCTGAATGAATTTGACACGTAGTGCTTTCGCGACCAATATTATTCATAATAAAAGATTTTGGTTTAGATCGCATGAGTATAAATGTGTCGTAACCCGCCACCACCCGACACAGCCAACCGGTAAGGTTTGTCACTTAAACAAAACGAGCCAATTAGTTACTACTCCAGCCCACCGGCGGGTTGGAGAGTACATCCACGACCTTTATCCGGCCGCTCCTTCCTCATACGGCCCGGCCCATGGCCTCATATGGCCACGGGCCGTATGAGGCCCGCGACATCATTTGGTCTGGCCCTACCAAGGCAACCGCAGGCAGGACTCGAAATTCAATAAATCTAGGAGCAAACCTGGAAAAGCAGTTGCGAGTAGCAACATCATCAATACCAGCTAACATCACACGCCTCGCCAAAGAGAAGCAGTTCCAGCCATCGCATTTGGGGTGAGTTAACTAAATGTTTGACCAAATATAACAGGCTAATTTTTAAGTTGATAATTTTTATGGCCCGCGAATGATGTTAAAAATGTCCAAATGGCCCTTGGCAGAAAAAAGGTTCCCCACCCCTGACTTCTCGGCATGCTTAGAAACGTGCGTTTGGAGTATTTGGCCTCTATCAATGTCCACGTGATGATAAGCCACTTCGTTGAGCTTTCATTTGTGGCCAGGTCACTTCTGACAAAGAGCTACATCGCTCAGTTGACCTTAGGGGCCGTCCATAAATGACGTCACGCACCTGGGGGGGGGGATCAGACATTTGTGACGATGTGTGACGAGGGGGGGGGGGGGAGGTTGAGAAATGTGACGCCACATCAAAATGCGCAACTTTAAACAAATATAGACAACACGTTCTACTTAATTAAATAGACTTTTTAATAAATGTTACCTACTACAACATCAGAGTGCAGCGCCACATTAAATACGCCCTACAATGACAATAGTTTAAAGCGATTTTAAGCATGTTTAATTATTTGGGGGGGTGGGGGGGTCAGAGCTTTGTGACGTCATACATGAGGGGGGGTCTGACTTTTTGTGACGCCGTGTGACGAAGGGGGGGGGAGGGGGTCAAAATTCGTCCAAAATCGCGTGACGTCATGTATTGACGGCCCTCCACCTGGTAAAAAAATTATAATTCTCTGACTGCCTTTGGCCATTCGATAATCCACTTCTGTGCTGCCATCTCCTGGCCGCAAAGCAAGGCCACAACCGGCGCCTGGTAATGGCCGGCCCGTCTCCCAACGCGTGCGGCACGGCACAGGCTCGACCTCGCTGAGCGTCGGAGATGTGATGAGAGAGAGGGGGATGCTCTTGTGGGGTGATTTATTTTTTAGATCGGGGTTGCTAAGCACCCCCCCCCCCCCCCCACAAAAAGCACAAAACGCCAAGTTTCCAGTAACAAATAGCATTTCCCATATCCCCTCCCTTTGATGCTGCTAATCCTGCATAATGCACGGGCATAAGTAGTACTAATCACATACCTGCATTTCCCATAAATATGATAAATTCCTCTTGATATGCAAATTATTTTGTCAAGGCGCCCTTTCCCCCCCCTTCCAACCCAGCTCATATATATATGCTCCAAGCACATGTGCTGTTTCATTCAGATGCTGTCGCCTCGACAGACCTGGTTTTCACCTGAGGATGGCTGCTTGTGTTGTGGCCGAAACGTCGTGAGAATTATTTTATTATGTTTATTTTTATTATTTTATTACTTCCCTTCTACGTGACTTTACCGAAAGAACCAAGAAGACTATTAACGTTGTAATGTGTTAGTGGCTAATGTATTGTGTTATAGTTAACGGTAGTAATGGGTAAGAGTTTAATATGATTTTCCTGAATTCAGCAGGGTTATTATAATAACTTGGGAAAAGAGACGATGGGAGGGGTTCCCAAGTGGAGCGGTGCTAGCAAAGAAAGAGAAGCAGTGTGGTGAGTGGGTGTGTAGTTGTGATCTGCAGTGTGGTGAGCAGGTGAGTGGGTGGGTGAGTGTCTAGTGGTGACCTGCAGCGTGGTGGCGGTTGAACACGGTGTGATTGAGACGAAACGGCCAGTCTGTTTGACCGAGTCCTCAACGTGGCTGGTGGAGTTGGCGAGTGACGTGGTAGCAATAGTAGCGTGACAAGTTAGAGACTGATCGCCGGTGAGCGAGCGACTCGGCGATCGTGGTATCGCATCGATGGCAGAGACACGAGGAGGCGACTGGAGTGGAGCTTGTCCGTAGGAATTGAGACTCACGATTTCGTACGCGCAGAACGTGGCTCGCAGCTGCATGTAGTTGCGCTTGGCGAGCACCGCGTTGAACACGAACTCATCCGTGCCCCACTTGCCCTCGCCGGCCTGTGATCACACAAAGGCAAAAGGTCCCCGTAGAGCCTTAACAGACTGGTGGGGTAAGTGCTACACGCGAGTAGCGCCGAAGAAGGCCGGCACGGCGCACAAGGGGTGGCCAGTACCGGTAGCGATGTTTACACACCGCACCAGGTACTTATTTGCGGCTGAGTCGACCTAGGGGAGGCCCAGGAACCAGTTCAGATAATCGTCGCTGATGTTGGCCGTCAGCGGGAATCGGACTCGGGCCTGCTAACTGCAGCACCACCGCTCCCCATGCGCGCACACACACACACAGTAGTAGTAGCGATAGCAGAGTGATAAGGAGGCGAGTGGCTGCAGTACGTTTAACATTTCCAAGTGCAACTCATCTTCTTTACTTCACGCTCCAACCGGTTGGCTCAGCGCTAGAGCGAGCGACTCGCCATCGCAAAGGCTGCGAGTTCACATCCTGGTTAAGGGGGTTGACTCGGCCCATCATCTCTACTGCGGTCGACGGCAACGCAACGGCCCTAACGCCCCCCCCGCCCCTCTTGCGAATGACGTCACGGGATCTGTGACGTCCACTGTGAAGGGGACGCCGCGGGTCGTTTTTGTGGTTTGATCCACCCATGGCGGTGTTCACCCTTTCCCGTTGCGAGACATCTGCAAGTTGCAGGGTGGGGGTCCCTTTTACCGCCGAATCTCAGGAACGCGCTAGCGGCTCGACGTGAATTTTAATTCAGAGAGGCGTGGCGCCGCTGTTTTTAAAGACGCTGTGCTCACCACAGAGAACTGTAGTGAGACGACCATGGCACTCTACCATACCTGGGCGCCAAACTGTGCCACACGCCCTCCCGCATGACCTGAAGATGTACCGATGAAGTTCTTTTATTATTATTTTTTTCTGTCGATTCCATTCTGATGACGTACGCATGTCAACGGAACGTACGTCATCAGAACAGAATCAGAAGAAAAGGTGATGACATACACGTACGTCATCGGTGAACTGTAGCCACACGACCGCACTCTATGATAGCTGCACGCCAAACTGTGCCACACGCCTGGTGACGTCCCAATAAAGTTATTTTATTTTTTCTGCCGATTCCATTCTGATGACGTACGCATGTCATCGGAACGCACGTATTCGGAATCGGAAGAAAAACTGATGACATACACATACGTCATCGCAACGGGAAAGGTTTAACCGGATTTTGACCCGTGATCCCGGAACGCGAGGCCACGTCGCCACCCTCCGTAGAACGTGGGGCTGTCAGGCGTACTTCATGCAGTTCCCGCGCATCCTCCTCTGCCTGATCTTCATCGATGTCGAACCCCGAGTCTCGATCTCCCTGCGGCGGACACGAGGAGTTTCGTCATCTTCATCATCGTAAGTAATTATCTTCCGTCAATTATCGTCATCGCCATTCATTCATCGGTATCATCATTACTATCATCGCACCTCCGATTGCCACAATGGGTTACGTACGGTGCAAAATAATTTCAACATACATACATACATCATCAATCAATCAATTTCATTACTTATCGTCAACATTATCATAATGTATAAATTATCATTTATTATTCCCATCATCACCACCACCATCAACAATCATCATCACAATCACTCATCATTATCATGATCATCATCGTCAGCTATAGTCAGTCCACTGCCGGATGAAGGCCTCCTCAAGCTGCCGGTACCTCTAACGATTCTGCGATGACAACAATCCATCCAGCGCCTGCATTGTTATTGCATTATGGTTGCAAAGGCTCAGACAAAATACGAATGTTGCCAATACCCTGCAAATGCGGCGGATAATAGGAAGATCTGCCACGTGGAAAACATGATTTTGCGCCGTATGATTCAGAGGCACAGATAGCAGGAGGAGTGGGACTGCAACTCTACCTGCACAAGCGCCACCAGCAGATTCTTGAGGTCTCCGCTCGTCTCGCTCGACAAGTCCGACTCTAGGTCTCGGTCAAAAACTGCAATGGGTCAGCGACGTTGTCCACAAGTGACCTCCACACCAACACGCGGCGTCTCTCTCTCGTAGCCACCCCCCCCCCCCCTCATCCGGCCACCCCCCCTTATCCAAACCACAGTCCCAGAACCCCAGAGGTCGCAACCGGGTACCCGATACCCGTACCCTACCCGATACCCGGCTACCCGTACCCGGCCAGGTACGGGTACGAGTACCCGTTTGCGACCCTGGTGCGGCCGGGTACGGGTAAGGAATCAAAACCCGTTTGCGACTTCTGCAGAACCGCCATCTTCACCAGCCCAACTTCATGGCACTTAGGAACCCCCTACTGGCGGGCGGGTGTCAGTGCTCGAACAAATCAGGTCACCGCGTGCGAAATATAGCCAGGTCCTGCGATTTCATATCAGGGCTCTACGACACATCCGACCACGAATTAGTCATGACGTGGCCAACACGGCGGCGCATAGTATAGCATCGATAAGGCTCGAATATGCAACTCTCTACTCTACGGGACGTCTGGCAAAAAACATTACCAAGCTGCGGCGCGTACAAAAAAAGTTGGCACGTGTCGTGACGGGTACTGGAAGATCCGACCGTGGTCCGTCCAGTGCTCGCTGAGCTGCGTTGGCTTCTAGTTGCTGAACTCATACATTGCAAGGTCGCACTCATTACACACAACGTGCTTGTCACAAATGAACTGTGGTGGATGAATGCCCACTCGTAGGCCGGTGCAGCGTCACCTTGTGCCGCACAGGGACAGCTGCCACCTAGGCTTAAGATTGGAGTGACTGAGATGGGACACTGGGGAATTTAAGCACCCAATAAATGAAAATTTAAATTCTTACTTACTCTCATTGTAAGACATCCGTATTGCGTTGATATTCTGCAGAACACAGAATGAGCACGGGTTAGGGCATCGCAATCAGGCGGTTTAATTTGAATAGGTGCAGGTCGGGAAAGTGATACAAACTTGAATTACGGTACTATAATTCTTAACACAGTAAACACAGTTAAAATAACAACGCAAAAAACATGTTCAAATTATTATACATTTTTTGTGCCGATTTTTTATATCTTAAAATTATTGGTTCTTTACAATAACCGCACTTGTAATTGAATTTGACATACGCCCTTGTCTGTTAACATATTGGTACAAGAGTCACCCTATATCTGCTTAATGTTTCTGTAGCTTCATTTTTATGCGCAACGTCATTGCGTGCAACTGAATCGCTCATACCTGGATGTCTCTGCAATCGGTTGCAAGCAGTTGCGCAACCGGTTGCTCACATCTGAGACAGACTCTACTGTCAAGCGTCGATCTGCTCAGTGATTTATAATTATGTAATTCATCGCTATGATTGGTTGCTGCAATCCTGAACACGTTCTTTAATTATTCCTTGTTGCTCAACTGCTTGCTCGGAAATGGACAAAGCAGTCGCAGGTGTGTAAGTTGCGCAATTTGGTTGAGGTTAGATTTGGTTGCGCAACTGATCACTGATGTTTGGACCTTCCTTGACCCCTTCCCGTTCCGAGACGTCTGCAAGTTAGAGGATGGATCCCGTTCACCGCTGAATCTCGTAACGCGCGTTACTAGCTTCAGCGGTGACGTACATGCACGTCACCAGTTTGGGAAAGGGTTAATTAGCAGGGACTAGGTCACAGCACTCTCATCAATCCACCACTGAATGAAGGCCTCCTCCAGGTCATTTCAGCCATGGAAGTTGGTCTCACCGCGTTCTGCCGCGTGCACAGGATCTCGACGAGCAGCGACTCGTCCGTGCCGATGCCCCGCATGGCACCGCGCAGGAGCTTGGCGTCGTACACGCACGGCCGGTCCATCAGCGCCACCACCACGGTCTCCAGCTCGCCGCGCAGCTCGCCCTTTAGCACGTCCACCAGGTCCTGCGGGCACACGCGCATACACGCACACCGAGTCACTTCCCCCGCACATCCGATTTAGCACTGTTGGCTACTTATGGATGCGAAAGAAGTTTCATGCATTCGTACATACAAAGTTCAGCATGCATACGTCACGCCGCGACGTGGCTGGGAAGCGACGTGTTTGCCGCGTGTTGCCGCGTGTTGCTGAGGTTTGCCCTCCGCTCTCCCCACCCCTTCTCCCCTTCCCTCCCCGCGGCTGTCCTGGTTAATGCGGCATCGCGGTGGCCAGATGTCAACTCCCTCGCCTGGTATGCAGGAGGTCGTGGGTTCCATCCGGACCCTGACGCCTGCTGTATATTTGGAGTTTGCGTGTCTCTCTCCCCGTGGTCGCGTGGATTTTTCTCCGGATCCTCTGGGTTTTCCCACCACACATTGAGAATCAACATTACGCGTTTATAGTATTCTGCTGCTATAAATTTTCACGTGATGAGCCACTTGGCTAAGCTATCATTTGTGGCCAGGTCGCTTCTGAAAAAAGAGCTATACAGTAGCTCAGTGGGCCTTACGTGGTAAAATAAAAAAAATAGTTTGAAAGTTTTAACGGTCGAGGCATCAAGCACTCATAGCGGCGCTCATGGCCCGTTCACGGCCCCGAGGCATTTTTTATAAGAACTTTCACGTTCCTATGGAGGGGATGAGTCTATCCGTAGGACAACCGCTGTTGATTTCCCCCGCAATGTGGCACTCGTTTTACTTACCCCAGAGGGATGATCGGCTCGGTCAACTTCGAACACGAGTTTAAATCGCAAACCTTCCGACCGCGAGCCGCTCGCTACCGGCTGCGGTGAACGCTGCCCGGGTATATTGACCACGAACGCACGGCGGGTACCGTCTACTCTGCATCGTCGCGTGCGAGATCCCGCGACATTGCTCGACAAAAGAAGCCCATGTGTGCCGGCGTGAAGGCCCGGAATTTTGCCAAATAAAAAAAAGTACAAATATATACACAGCAGGTCTACTCGCCCTGGCCATGATGATCCCCGATTCGGCCGCGTAGTGAGAGGGAATGAGTTGAAGGAGGTGAGCGGATGTGCGGCAGTCAGAGGGAATGAGCTGAAAGAGATGATTGAGGGAAGGAAAATAATGACGATACTAGCCGATGTTCGACGAGGACGTATGGACAGGCGAAGATCGCCGCCGAATTCAGTGCAAACACGTCGCAATCAGAATATTTATCCTGGAGAAATCCGATGAGCTATGAAGCCCTTTTTCACAGATGTCCAATAGGGGCGGGTCAGAACGTTACGACAACAGACAATACAACAACACGATAGGAGTGCAAAGTACAGGAAAGGTAAGAAAGTCACAAAAAAAATACAAATATATCAAAACCTAGCTTTTTATTTTTATTTTACCAGGAAAAGCCCACTGTCTATGTACAGAACACAGAATGAAAATTCATCCCTACGGCTTCAGGGTCACCAACGCTCAAAACAGAGACTTTGCCTCGTTTCATTTACCTAAGCAAAGGACATCTGGGCCGGCCACAACGATCTGTTATCGCCCGTTTAATCCGTGTATACACAACGAGCCTCGGCTTGGGAGATTGTGCTGCTGCTGCTGCGTAATGCGCCAGTGCCTGGTAAACTCGTACGCTGCTGCTCCTTTCTCTCCGGGTCAAAGGTCATCCGGCACTCCCACTGCACACCCCTCCCGTTGCCCAAGTGGTAAAATGACGGCGGTGAATTTC
This sequence comes from Lampetra planeri, assembly GCF_965212315.1. Taxonomy (NCBI): domain Eukaryota; kingdom Metazoa; phylum Chordata; class Hyperoartia; order Petromyzontiformes; family Petromyzontidae; genus Lampetra; species Lampetra planeri. The sequence continues at coordinate 9,235,698 of NC_136128.1, read as the reverse complement.
CATTCACGAAACAAGAAATATTACTGGACTGTGGTTGAGCCTGACGACTATCGGCATACAGCCGCTGTCGAAGCCTCATGGTGTGTGTCGGGAAAGGCAGCTCCATGTGTTATAGCCTGCCATGAGATAACCCACAAACTAAACGATTTAGATTTCAGTAGGCGAGGTCCACTGAGCTATGAATCTCTTTTTCAGAAGCGACCTGGCCAACGATGTGGCTTATCATGTGGACATTTATTGCAGCCAAATACTCTAAATGCATGATTCTAAATGTGGAGAGGAAAAAAATCCACACAACCACGGGGAGAGAAACATGCAAACTCCTAATATACAGCAGGCATCAGGGGATCGAACCCATGACCTCCTGCATACCAGGCGAGGTACTTAACATCTTGCCACCGAGGAGGACTGGAGGAGTGGGGAAACCTCAGCTCTGGTGCGGCTTGCTCCTGGAAATCCCACTTACGTTTCCATACATCGACTTGTACGCTCGTTCGACCTCCTCCCGCTGCCGGGCCGAGCGGTTGGCGATGATGGCGATGATTTCGTCTTCGTCCGTGCCTGCCGAGGGAGAGTTACTCTTGAGGTTTCACAGTCGTAACGAGCACACGGTTCACATGGATAAGGAATTGTATTCATATGGCACCTGCAACTCTAAGCACTTTAAAGGTATACAAAAGACAAAGATCCCCCATATAGCCTGTAACAGATGGTTGGGGCAAGTGCTGTTAGCGAGCACCTATGAAGGCCGGTACGGCACACGAGGGGGTGGGTGGCCAACACCACGCCCGACCGCCTTTGTCTCCCCAGTGGCGATGTTTACACACCACACCAGGTACTGCTGCACCACCGCTCCCCACAGGTAAACTTCACAATCATTCCTGTGCCCATCTGCAGTAATATTACTTTTTTTTATCCTGGGGAGGGGGGACCCCTGATGATAGCTGTGTGACACAAGGTGACGCAGTACCAGCCCACAGGTGGGCAATCATCCGTCAGTAGGAGGGGGGACGGGGATGTTGCTCTCGGTTTTTTTTCTCTCCCAATGACAGTGTTGTTTCGCGAGCACGTAAATTTGGACCGTGACAAATTTGAGCCATGGAAAATTTGGACCACGACTGCCGGGATTACAAGGCCTAGTCTCTTTCGAACGACGTCACAGGAAATTCGTAACGTCCGCTGCGATGCAGACGGCGTGTATTAATCGTTAATGCAGCCGCAGTATTAACCGGGGCGGCCGGTGGGGGGGGGGGGGCTTGAACCACAAACCTCTGCAACTGGCGGGAACAAAAAACATGCATGACCGCTTGGAAGTGATCATGCCTGGACCCCCATCGCTTCTGGAGGTAAGCATTGGCGAATGGCACAGATTCGTGAGACTCAAAGTCAATCGGCTGGACGTGGCAGTGCTGCGAGGGGGTTCAGATCGCACATGCGTGACGGGTCATCTCCGGCTAGCGGCAGTTTCCTTCGATGTGCAAAACACTCCTCCTCGAAATGGAATATTCTGGAGAGAGAAAAAGATTCCTAACACTTAGTGAGGCTTTCTCGGATAAACATATTCACGTGAATATTATTAGAATAAACTGTTTGCTTTTAGCTCAGGGTTGGAAGCATAAATCTGTACCATGTTGGTCACAAAACGTTTGTGGTACCAATTTATTTACTTGGATAGTAAACATGTTTCAGCACTTGTTTGGATAGGTTTTTTTTTACGTAAAGTCTTGCCACATAAGGTGGGTAATGACATGTTAGATACATGATCTTGGCCCCTTGACTAACTGTACGAGTTCTAAGTAAAATAATGAAAGCCTTTACTTAGGAAAGCCTGATTTTCAAGAGTCATTTTGAAGAGTGTCATGCATTAGGGATGTTTGACCAATTGGATTAATATATTTTTTTACAGAGAAAGTAGTGTTATTGACGACTGTGTTGTGCATTTTGTGCATAAGCCGACGTTTCAGGCAATGCCCCTTCTTCAGAGCAGACTATACAGCAAAAGATCTCGCAACCAGACTCGAGTAATGTATGCATGTTGAACTTTTTTCGCACTGTACATAGCCAACCACACTGATCGGAGGTGCGGGGAAAGTACAACAAACTAAACACATAAATAATCTCCAAAGAAATTAACTTTAAATCTACATTTTAAAGTGCATAGCTCCAGCGGCTTCACATTATCGCAAAGGAGAGCATTCCAGACGGCCGCAGAAGTGCATTTGAAAGCGCCGCGCGATGCAATGAGCGAGATCTTCGTACGAGGCGGAAAGTCGCTGTCCGCAGTGCTGCAAATACACTGACACACACGGGAGCCAAACAACACCTTTCTCGCAATGAGATACCGCGTGCTCCGATGACCTCTGAGCATGGGCGGATCTAGAAACTCGCAGTGGCGGTGTAGCCCCGACATTTCAAGAGTCTGTTGAGGCTAAAGCGGAGGGGGGGGGGGAGTATCGTTTGCCTTTGTACCATATGCATGTTGGTGTCATTTGTGTTTATTTATGTTCGGTGGGAGTGTAAGTGGTTAACCCGGTAACTTAATCTCGAATCCTGCTCACGGCCAAAATGAGTGACGAATATATCTGTACCGATCATGGGCCTCCGCTAGATCGACTCAGCCTTAAATGAGTACCTGGTGCGATGTGTTAACGTCACCACTGGGGAGACAAAGGCGGTTGGGTGTAGAGCTTGCCACGCCGCCTTCATTAGGTGCTCGTTGACAACACTTGCCACAACAGCCTGTGGAGGCTATAAGGTGGATCTTTGTTTTCGCATGTGGCTGTGGCTGTTTCAAGGCGTGTATTTGAACAGGTTCACAGTTTATAGCACACAAACCTCAAAGCTCCATAGTCTGTTGCTTCATATCGATCAACCTGTATTTCAGCATTATGGCTTGCCTCTTAATCTCGTTCTAATGTGCCAGTCAGAGCCATCTCAGCACCGGAGTGGAGTGCTGTGCAGATCGTGTTTAGATGCACCCTGGAAACAAGCACAGTATGGGTCCAGAGAGGGGCTTTGAGAGGCAAGCAAAGCGACAGATGGACACAGAGACACGGAGAGAGACAGGAAGACACGAGGAAAGGCACGGAAAGGCATGGACAGAAACGGACACAAAACACGAGTGACACAAAGACACAGAGAGCTAGAGAGACAGACACAGGGAGACACACGGAAATACGTGAATACTGGATCGAGAAAGACAAGGAGAGAGACAGCAAGAAACACCAAGGGAGACAAACGCAGAGAGAAACACGGACAGCCAGAGGAACGCAGAGAAGCACATGGAGAGAGACAAAAAATGTTGGGGGGGGGCATGTCCACCCATTCCGCATGCGTAGAGACGGCGGTGGCAGGACGGTGTGTGTCTGTGTGTATGTCTGTGTGTGTGTCTGTGTGTGTGTCTGTGTGTGGGGAGCGGTAGTGTAGCGGTTAGCGCGCTGCGCTATGAACCTGGCGACACGAGTTCGATTCCCGCTCACGGCCAACACCAGTGACGATTATCTGAACCGGTCCCGGCCTCCCCTAGGTCGACTCAGCCTCAAATGAGTACCTGGTGCGATGTGTTAACGTCACCACTGGGGAGACAAAGGCGGTTGGGTGTAGAGCTTGCCACGCCGCCTTCATTAGGTGCTCGTTGACAACACTTGCCACAACAGCCTGTGGAGGCTATAAGGTGGATCTTTGTTTTCGCATGTGGCTGTGGCTGTTTCAAGGCGTGTATTTGAACAGGTTCACAGTTTATAGCACACAAACCTCAAAGCTCCATAGTCTGTTGCTTCATATCGATCAACCTGTATTTCAGCATTATGGCTTGCCTCTTAATCTCGTTCTAATGTGCCAGTCAGAGCCATCTCAGCACCGGAGTGGAGTGCTGTGCAGATCGTGTTTAGATGCACCCTGGAAACAAGCACAGTATGGGTCCAGAGAGGGGCTTTGAGAGGCAAGCAAAGCGACAGATGGACACAGAGACACGGAGAGAGACAGGAAGACACGAGGAAAGGCACGGAAAGGCATGGACAGAAACGGACACAAAACACGAGTGACACAAAGACACAGAGAGCTAGAGAGACAGACACAGGGAGACACACGGAAATACGTGAATACTGGATCGAGAAAGACAAGGAGAGAGACAGCAAGAAACACCAAGGGAGACAAACGCAGAGAGAAACACGGACAGCCAGAGGAACGCAGAGAAGCACATGGAGAGAGACAAAAAATGTTGGGGGGGGGCATGTCCACCCATTCCGCATGCGTAGAGACGGCGGTGGCAGGACGGTGTGTGTCTGTGTGTATGTCTGTGTGTGTGTCTGTGTGTGTGTCTGTGTGTGGGGAGCGGTAGTGTAGCGGTTAGCGCGCTGCGCTATGAACCTGGCGACACGAGTTCGATTCCCGCTCACGGCCAACACCAGTGACGATTATCTGAACCGGTCCCGGCCTCCCCTAGGTCGACTCAGCCTCAAATGAGTACCTGGTGAGGTGTGTAAACATCGTCACTGGGGAGACAAAGGCGGTCGGGCGTGGTGCTGGCCACCCACCCCCTCGTGTACCGTTCTGGCCTTCATAGGTGCTCGCTAACAGCACTTGCCCCTACAGTCTGTTAAGGCTATACGGGGGATGTTTATCTTTGTCTGTGTGTGTGTCTGTGTGTCAGTCATGACTGCTACCAGCGGTGTCAAGATCGGCCTCTGTGGAGGAGGCTCGCGAAGGACGCTACTGGGCAATTGGAGGCAGTCGGTGGCTAAAGCACAGCAAGTTGGCACAGTAGGGGGCACAGGTGGTGCATTAGCCAGTCATCTCGGTCATTTCAGTTAGTCGACCCGTGGCACCTGGGTCTGCCCCGTGACCTCCTGCCAGCGGGCGTTCGACACTTCACGTAGCCTCAAGGTGCACATGGCCTGGCACAAGCGTCGTGGTGACGTCACCGCCACTTAGTGGCGAATGGCGGTTGTTGTTGTCTGTGTGTGTCTGTATGTGAGTGTGTGGAGCGGTAGTATAGTGGTCAGTGCGCTGCGCTACGAAACTGGCGACCCGAGTTCGATTCCCGCTCACGACCAACACCAGTGACGATTATCTGAACCGGTCCTGGGCCTCCTCCTAGGTTGACTCAGCCTCAAATGAGTACCTGGTACGGTGTGTATACATCGCCACTGGGGAGACAAAGGCGGCCGGGCGTGGTGCTGTCCACCCACCCCCGCGTGTGCCGTGCCGGCCTTCATAGGTACTCGCTAACAGCACTTGCCCCAACAGTGTGTTAAGGCTATACGGGGGATCTTTGTCTTTGGTCATCATTACCGATCCCTCTGCACGCTTTGCACAGATCCTTGGCATCTTGTTCAGCGTCGAAGTCCGGAAAGTCTTCCACGGTCGGCTGTGAACACACACGGAGGGTCACCGCCACCGCCCTCTTACAATTCCGATGAAAAGTCTCATTGATGCTGCTCGCTGCTGCGTTGCAGTGGCGCAAGGTGAACAGAGACAGGTCTCGGTGTAAGAATACAAGTTTTGCTGGCTGGCTGGCTGGGACGGACAGTCGCGGACAAAATACGTATGGGTTGCTCCTTAACAACAACAAAAAGTCAACGCGTTTCGTGTGTGACACTGCCGTCGAAGAAAAATGTATAACAGGCGAAGTTCTATAAAGAAGGGCCATTGCCCGAAACGTCTCCTATTATATATTTTGTCGTTTACGGCACTGTTATTGTCCAATGTTTGTATTTATTTAGATGTGAGGTTGCTCTCCAATCTAAATAACAATTTACTGCTAAGCTGTCGATTCTTTATAATTTCACTCACATAGTCCTAATTGGTACTAATGTATCTACCCCGGAGGGATGACGGGCTAAATCAACCCCCAGTCAAGATTTGAATTCTAAACATTCCGATTTCGAGCCACTCTCTCCACCACTGCAACCACCTGGCTGGCTTCTCATTTATCTACCCCGGAGAGATGATGGGCTGAGTCAACTTACCCCTACCCAATCAAGATTTGAACTCACAACATTTGGATTGCGACCTGGCAGGCCACATTTTTTAAATGACCCAAATACAAAGGGCATAGCCACCCCACCGTTGAGTTGCCGGATTATCATCGGAGCAAAAGTTGCTACAAATGCTACGGGCCCCGCACTTTCAAGGGCCCCGCGCTAAATGCTTTCAAGCTATCAATATTCGGTTCAGTGATTCTGCACGTGCTCTATTACTATAGTACTGTACTGCCTTCAACTTTTATAAACGACTGGGTGTTTAAGATTAGCGATTTGTCGTATTATCTGGCTGTATAGCAAATGAAAAAATAAAATTACTTTACTGGAAAGTAAAAAAATGTGTGTTTTAATATTTACGTGTTTTTTTTTATTTAAGGCCCCTTTATAACAGATGCTACAGGCCCCGCACTCGCTTAATCCGTCACTGATCCCACCGTTGTTATCATTACACTGACCACCATTAATCGGAATCAATCAGCATTTTCCATTCGCGTGTAGCTGCAAACCCATACGCAATGCTCCTTCATACGCCCTACAATGGATAGTACAGTGGGATGATGTCATCTCCCTCTCCTCTGCCTCCCGCGCCGACTGCTGCAGGGAATACATTTAATAATTTCCCTTCCTTGACCCAGGAAAAGCTAACTGAGCCGCAAAAAAACCAGATAAGAGCCTGATTTCTCACTCGATATTTTTTCTTTCCCGGAACGTTGCCAGGGCGTCTTGGAGTAGGGTTGATTAACGTAAGGCACTACCACGAGAGAGCCACAAGATACACCTATCCATGATCCTATATTATTCTAACAAACCAAAAAATCCCTATAATCCTATGAACAGGTTAATAGGAATGTTGGGTAGAATGAGAAAAAAATAAGGTGAGATGGATGTGACTGGATGTCAACATTATTCCCTGAACCGTGTTCCGGACAGTTCCGTATGAAGTAAAGCACAGGCGCACAGCTAAAGACTGATTTTATTTATTTCCAGGAAAGTCATCAATGTGGATGTTTGGCCCATTCCACGAATGAGTGTTTAGATTATTGTGGGAGTAAACTGGAGGAAAACCCTGGAGAAACCCCAAACATACGAGGGAGTAACACACAAATTTCCAAACTGATGTCTTCATTGCAACAGGCATTATTGATTAGGACAGGTGCATTATCTAATGAAGACATTTTATACACCTTTCTGAGATGCCTGGCCAAGCGTGGAAAAGTAGACCAAATACCCTCCATAGGGGCACTCAAGAGCTCGCTCCAGTGGAGACCCTTCCAACAGCAGTGTCGCGTGATCAAACCATTGCAGGGCTGCGCCTTTGACCTTTTACATTTGTATGTACTTTATAAACTCCATACGTATACATCAGTAACTGCACCTCTGCCATAATGATACACTCAGACCATCATACACCGTCACTGCACATTAGATAACGCGCAACCTGTAACCCCTAACACCCTGCAATTAAAGTCCATTGCTTAAGTGAATGCTTCACCAACCCGCAATGACCAGCGCGGTGAAGTATGGCCAAACGACCCTTACGATCGATACGACATTAGACGAACTGGTGGCCAGGGCTTCATCCAGCAGTGGATTGACAAAGGCTTGCGATTGTTCGCATTACTGATTTAATGTGCAAGTATTGTGATATTTTTTTTTCTGACTGCTATCAATACGACCCATTTGGTCGAAACGGTCGCCTGTTACATTTATTTTCCCTCTCTATGGCCGTGTTATTAGCGAATATTCCCCAGTTATCACATTACGCGCGCGCGCGTGTGGATTTAACGTCCCCATCATGTTGGCCACATGTCGAATGGCGTTGGCAGTGTTACTAAATACGATGGAGGGCTTGCCGAACTCACCTGCATGTTGCCCATGGTTTGATGCTCAAGAGAGGGTGTAGCGCTGAGACCCACCAGATCTCTGTTGGCAGATTGTGTGGCTGCCGGCTTGTGCACCTCGAGTCTCCTTGCCCCCCCCCCCAGGGGCGTGGCGATGCTTAAATCAGCGGTCGATAAAACCCAGACACAGGCAGCAGCAGTAGGGCGTTGCCGATCCGTGGCAGTGCAAACGTTGGGGTGTTTGTGTTGTATATTCTTTGGTTCTTTCGTTAACGTCACGTAGGTGAAAATAAGAAATAAGAAATAATAAAATAATACAAACAAAATGAAAATAACTTTAAAAAAAATCACCTACGTGAATTCACCTTTACCGAAAGAACCAAAGAGTATGGATCCTTGTTTGTGTTGTGTTGTGTGTGAGAGAGGCAGGGGCTGTGTGTAGGAGCGGTGGGGTGTTTGTGTTGTGTGTGCGAGAGACTGGGGGCTGTGTGGAGGAGCGGTGGGTTGGCGGTTAGCGTTACGGCTGCCCAACGACCCCAGCCAACCCTGAGTTGGATTCCCGCTCACTGCCAACACCGGTGGCAATTATCTGAACCGGTTACTCGGCCTCCCCCTAGGTCGACACGGCCTCAAATGAGTACCTGGTGCGGTGTGTAGTAAACATCAGCACTGGGGAGATTTGCCTGGCGTGGTAGTTCTGACCACACAACTGCCCCCAGAGGTGCGCTGTGCGGGCTTTGATATCGAGGTGCTCGCTAACAGCACTTGCCCCAATAGCATGTTGAAGGCTACATGGGGGAGCTTTGTAGTGGTACAGTCCTGTATTTGAGAATCCGAATATTTATTTATACTGGAGGAGGAATCCGATGAGCTATGAAGCTCTTTTTCACAGATGTCCGGTATTCATCTTCTTGGTTCTTTCGGTAAAGTCACGTAGAAGGGAAATAATAAAATAATACAAATAAAACATGTTTTATTTATAAATAAAAAAAATAAAACATATTATGTTTTATTTATAAATAATAAAAATAAAACACATTATTCTACGTGACTTTACCGAAAGAACCAAAAAGATGAATCCCTGTAGTCACGAAAGCTTTAAATCGAAAGATGTCCGGTAGTTTTACAGATGTCCAGAAATGTTTTTATTCCCTATCACGGCTAAGGCACAATCGCAAGGAACACACATCTCAACACGTTCGTTCATGGCACTGCCGTGAAGGAAAGTAAATATATAATCGACGTTTCGGTTAATGGCCCTGATTCATAGATATTTTATGAAGGGCAAATATACAAAATATTACCAAGTTTTTATTTATTTCTCTTTTGGGCAGTTTTATTGACCAATCTGTTGAGTTTAAATATTAGCGGTGATTATCTGAACCGGTTTTGGCGCTCTCCTAAGTCGACTCAGCCTTAAATGAGTCCAGTACGTGGTTCTGGCCAAGCAAACCATTCCACGTGTGTGCTGTTGGCCCATTCATAGGGCGCTCGCTAACAGCACCTTGACCCGACAGCTTGTGGAGGCTATACGGGGGACCTTTTTATTTTGTGTGCGACTGACGAGTAACTTGAGTTTGCACAAACACAGCCATGCCGCACCATTAAGGTGAGGGCCCGTCCATAAACGACGTCACGCACCTAGGCGGGGGTCAGACATTTGTGACGATGTGTGACGAGGGGCGGGGGGGTTGAGAAATGTGACGTCACATCAAAATGCGCAACTTTACATAAATACAGACAACACGTTCTACTTAATTAAATTGACTTTTTAATAAATGTTTTCTCCTATAACATCAGAGTGCAGCGCCACATTAAATACGCACTACAATGACAATAGTTTAAAGCGATTAGAAGCGTGTTTAATTTTTTTTGGGGGGGGGGCAGAGCTTTGTGACGTCATATTTGAGGGGGGGAGTCTGACTTTTTGTGACGCCGTGTGACGAGGGGGGGGGGGTCAAAAATCGTCCAAAATCGCGTGACGTCATTTGTTGACTTAAGTGCAAGTACCTATCAAGGCGGCCGGAACGGCGCAAATATTATTGGGTGGTGAGATCAGTACCACGCCCGGCCGCCTTTGTCTTCCCAGTGTTGATGTCACACCGCGCTTGGTACACACATCGACGTTGATATACCCTGGATCGCAAGGGGAAGGCAGTAGTGCATGTGGACTGTTCGCCATCTGTTTCCATCTGTACGGGGATGGAGTGTTGCCACTTCCGGCCTTGAACCGGGTGCTCCGGCTTCCTCCCACTTGTAAGCCACCCATGAATTGGCCAATAACACCTTCACATATTGAGGACGGCAGAACGTGGGCAATCGTTGTCATCTGCTCACTGCGGTGGCTGCTGCTGCTGCATTCCACGCTCATCTGAGTCGTCATCTCTCCACGAGAGTGAATGAATATTCTGCGCTGCGTTAGAGGTTGAATATGATTAAATAAAAAAAAGATTTAAAAAAGATTAAATTACTTAACTAGAATACTAGCACCCCCCCCCCCCTTCCGGCAGTCCTAGGCCCACGTGCAAGCCGCTGCTTTGTTCACCTTCTGCCGCACAGGGACAGCTGCCAACGCGGGGTGCCCTAGGCAAGCAAAAAAAACCCTACGCGAACGATCGCCTGATGAAGTTGGTTGTAATCACCAGCGAAACGTCGTATTTGAAATATGAACGTTGTGGGTTTACTCTCCCAACACACAACCGGTGGTGCTGATTACGTGACAAACCTTTGCCAATTGTCTGTGTCGGGTGGTGGCGGGTTTAACGACACATTCATGTTTATTTACCTGTCAACCCACACGGTATACCCGTAGTCTTGTACAGGGAAATTGATGTTTCAGATCCAAATGGCGTACAGCCGTTTCAATACGGGCAAAACTTTTTTTTGTCTTTGTGTTTCTTCCTTTGTGATGGGGCTTTGTAGGATGAATGTTGAGATTTATAAGGGCGAGGGGTGACCAATAAGGTCTGAATTGGTCTGTAATAAAGTAGGGCACTGACAGGGGGTTGAAAGGTTTATATTTAACGCGATCTAACCCCAAAAAACGTGTTTAAAAAAAAAATTATTATCATTATTTAATCGGCAATTAATCTTTCGATTTAAAGCTTTCGTGACTGCAGGGATTCATATTCTTGGGTCTTTCGGTAAAGTCACGTAGAAGGGAAATAATAAAAATAAAACAATACAATTATCACGACGTTTCGATTGGAACACAAACAATCATCATCAGGTGTGAAAACCACAGCAAGAAAATTTGAAAAAAGTGGTGTTTTTTTCAAATTTTCACACCTGATGATGATTGCTTGTATTGCAATCGAAACGTCGTGAGGATTTTTTTTTATTATTTCCCTTCCACGTGACTTTACCGAAAGAACCAATAATACGGCAATTAATCGATAGTGTATGTTAATTCATCGTTCGCTTGCTATGACGCGCACTTTGCTCACCACCCACCCGGAAGCGTTGGTGACAGCGAGGGGCGGGGGGGCGGGGGCGACCGCGATACATTTCCCAGAGCGCATAAGCACAGGCGAGCCGTGCGCGACCGCTCGCCATTGGCTGGCGGCATTTCCACTTCCGGACCAACGGGCGCGCGGGATGCGGCCTTGATGCGCCTGACCACGCCCACAAGGCCCCCCCCTCCCGCCCCCCCACCCGCTCCAGCACGCGCCCCCCCCCCGCACGCGCCCGCCCTCGCGCTCGTCACGGCCAATCAGACACCTCGACGCGCGTATGCGCTGTACGTATTGTAATCGATGGGGCCAATGTATCATGCGGGTGCTTCTGTGAAGGGATGAGGCCTGTAGCAGCAGTGGCCGCCGCCGCTGTCGTGTTGTTGTTTTTATTAATTTCAAATCCAGCTTCCTCGTCGATATTGTTGTAGGCGGAGGGGAGTGGGAGTGGGTGGGTGGGGTTGTTTTTTCCTTCCTTTTAATAAAACCGAATAACTTTCTCGCAGCGTCAGTCAAAAGCCGACATGAATATCGACGTGGAGTTTCACATCCGTCAGAATTACGCGTGGGCGAAGCTGCCTGTGAACGTGAGACAGGTGAGAGAGGTTGGGGGTGGCCCCCTGTACCCCCAAGGCCTCGTCCCTCTCAATTTTGTATATTTCAAACAGATTGTATTCATATATCTCTCTCTAACGAGTGTGTGTGTGTGTGCGCTTCCCTATAATGTACAACAACAATATTACGTTCCCATAGGAAAAGTATAATGCATCCACCAGCGATGGTTGATTACTCATTAGAGAGATCTCGCAAGCTGATCAGGGTTTTGTTTCTTCTCTAAGCCTGTGTGTGACCACCAAGCAACGTGCTTCACAGGTGCTATAGGCTGCGCTCTGCTATTGCTGCTGTCAGCAGTGCTGCGGTGACATCCATTCGTCGTACTACTGTACAGTACTATGCAAGGCAAAGAGCCCCCGTGTAGCCTTAACAGACTGTAGGGGCAAGTGCTGTAAGCGAGCAGCACCTATGAAGGTCGGCACGGTACACGAGTGGGTGTGTGGCCAGCACCACGCCCGGCCGCCTTTGTCTCCCCAGTGGCGATGTTTACACACCGTACCAGGTACTCATTTGAGGCCAAGTCGACCTAGGGGAGGTCCAGGACCGGTTCAGATAATCGTCACTGTGCAAGCTATGGTCAAACAATTACCCTCAACGCACGGCTTGGTCTTCGTCCAGCAGTGGAGTGAGAAGGGCTGTGCATGTCTATCCATACCCCACCCCCCAAGAGGTTTAATGTGCATTCAAGATAACGCTTGATTGGATATCATCATCATACGTGTTCTATACACTGCTAGATGAAGACCTTTCCATGCAGGCACCAACTCATCATCATGCAGTGCAATAACTCAGTACCACCCGAACTGACTTAATCGCTCCATCTCCTCGGCTGATCACCATCATCATCACAATCATCTCAGACGCGTTCCATGCACTGGAATACTTGTGAAGAAAACAAGTTACTGACATCTCTACCACATCTATGGGATTTAAAGGTCTACCTGCCCTCTTCTGCCTTTATGATTACATGTAGAACTTATAATGTAAGTGACAATTTGAGAGCCAAAGATAAAATTACAATATCCAAAAAGGTGTATTCCGTATATTGTGGATATAATGTTATTTATTGTCTTAGCTTGTGTGTTATTGTTATGTTGCAGTAACCCCATTACCATTATCTGTCTGAATATTTCATATTTCAACTTTATTCAAACACTTGCTTCCCGTTATTTCCTTAACTGGCTTACCACAATCTTTGTCCCACTTCGAGATATTGTTGCATCTGGATGCTATGTAAAATATCTTTGAATTGACTGCACTCACCCTGGTCTCACCAATGACTGCTGAAAAAAACTCGGCATTAAATGTGACAAGTTTTTTGGTGGTGATGCTGCTGCATTGGCACTGGTGCACAATTATCACGGAAAATTTAAACCCATTCGTCTGACATTGTGGCCTTAAATGGTAAATATAGAATCGGTGACGTGGTCAATGACCCCTTAATATGCTATACAGAAGGACTATTGCCCAAAACATTTACGATCACATACCATTACGTTTGGTTGGTGATGCACGTAGTTTGGCAAACATTCCAGCTGTAAGAAAAAAAATAACATTTCAGCCACAAACATCTCCGTAGCGTGGTGTGTGGGGGAGTATCTGGCTTCAAGTGTAAATGCGGGGCACTTTTAAGGGATTTCCAAAGTCGTTTTGTGATGTCACCTTCTGCAGGCCACTGTTAGCACAGGGTGATGATGATGCCTTGATCTGCGGGAGTTCTGCATGGATTCCACTTCATGATTACTGAGAGAACAATTTCATTTTGGAAATTTAAAAAAAACGTTATTCTCCTGAAGAAGGTTACCTATTTATTAACCTGTGTTTAAACCCCAACGCATGTAGGCCCGTGAAATAAGAAGAGGTACTAATGCATTTTTCTTATGTAAGCTGAGTTATAAATTGATTGAATGTGTGTGACGTACAGTGTATTAAATAATTCATTGAGTACTGAATGATGGTTCTTTATGTGCTGATGATTTATAGAGTGGTTTCTGCAGTGAGTGTTTGCAGCCGGCGTTGTTGATGGACGGTGTTTTGCTTGTCATTGCAGAGCCTGGGAAACTCCCAGCGCGAGTACGAGCGACTGGTTGTTAATTACAGCGTCAGAAACCAACTTCGGTACCGAAGCAGTCTGGGTACAGCATTGCGCGCACACCGCGGAGTTGTTCATTTATTTTTGCTGCGGCAGTCGTAACGCCCAGGGGCAAAACAACAGCGCCATTCTAAACGCTGCCCCGAAGTATATATTTGTGAGTGTTTTACTTTTTACATACAGAGATTTCTCAAATACATTGGCGAAGTGAATCAATTCCGGTAAGAGCTTGTGCATTGTGTACTTAATTAGCGGGCAGTGTAGGGAAGTCGTAGGCTTTTTTTTTATTTAATTATGATTTGTCATTCCCAGTAAAGTTTCGCAACTGGTCCCACTGCTGTTTCGTTGTGGTAAAATATTTCCATTGAATTGCTTTTATTATATTTGTTTACTCTGGAAAGGCTTACTGAGTCTCAATATTTGTTTCAGGAGGGTCCTGCTATACATGTCAGAGTAGGGGTCGACGTGTTTCTGAATAAAGTAATTTGACAATATTTTTTTCTAAGTTGGACTGTGATGCCGACACTCAAAGGACTACACTTCGAATGACCTTACAGCATCTTGAATGTCCACTTGTGAAGCATACCGCCCATTTGTTTTGCGGTAACTCCACCCACAGTATTAAACCAGGGCACCCTCCCGCATTCCAACCAAGAACCTCTGCAGCAAGTGGCGTGAATACATTTTAACAGCCACACAGTGTGATGACTCAGACTGCGATGGAGACCTCTGATTGGGTCCCACACACGCAAATTAATTGACCTTCGAATAATAACGCGAACGCCCTTTTTGTTTCCAGTGAGGCACATAAAGAAAGATGAGCGACGCTACTATGAGGACCTCCTGCGCTACAGCCGGGAACACCTCATGCTCTATCCCTACCACCTGTCAGATATTATGGTCAAGGGACTCCGCATCACCCCTTTCGCCTACTACTGCAGCATGATGGAGGTAGTTGCCCAACTTCCGCCTTGTTCACACACACAAAGTTAGCCTGCCACACCTCCGATTAGCACAGTTGGCTAGGTACGGTGATAAAGAGTTCAACATACATAAAGATTATCAGCTGTCATCACAGGGTGATGTACTTGCTTCAGCTTATTGAAGAGTGATTCACGGCATGTAAGCAATTTTGACACATCACATGCATCCAATAATAAATGTAAAAATATATTGTTTATCATGATGGCAGATTATTTTCCAATGCAACTGTATGGCAATTGAACAGACAAGACAGACCACATGAGATACGAAATATGAGACGTTCAAATAAGACGGCATGAGCAATAAAAAGAGAATACATTTTCAATCGAATCATGAGCCATCAGAGTTTATTGAATCTGTAATGCATACATGTTTGACACGGAGGCCCATGGGAGTTCTATTATATTGGTGCCAACACAAGCCTTACTCTGTCATACACCTGCATGCACACCCTCCTTGCTCACTCCCATGGCGTTAGCCTTACATGTAAAGCTTTGATCCTCGGTTTTCAGGTCACTTGAATTGGCACAAGCCCCTTTCTCCGAGTGCCTCTATTGGATGTCGGGTACATTTTAATGTTATGTAGGGCTGTCACAAGGACACATGTGATGCAAGCACTTTGTACCCTATTGAATAATGTTTAAACCTTCAATTTGCCTGTGTCTACGTGCAGAATGAATGGTGGATATTGACCCCGTGTTTTATATACTTACATGTCATCTTGTAGTGTACCCCCCAATCCTTGCTTCAGATTTACAACCATTAACCACACACAATCTCGCAGGTTCTAGCTCATCCTCTATTACAAGGTGTAATTGTAACTACACAATGTATCTTTAAACTGGTCTTTGTTTTTTTTTACCATCTCTTCAAATCTACTGAAAAAAAAGACTTGTGTGTAAATGAAAAGGTTGCTATACAAAGCACAATAAAATCAGTCATCTCAGCTAATATATTTATATTTTACATAGTGCAACTTTTATATTAGAGTGCTACTTACTGACGGTTAAACGCATATTTTTTTTGACGGTGCGTTGGCAGTGATGTAGAAGCACATTCTGTTTTTCAACACATTGACTTGGTGTACCCTGTTCTTTTCCCTCTCTTTCATGGCGGCGTTATTGACGAATGCGTTGCGTTGACAGAACAGCAGCTATTATAATTGCACGATTCATGCAATGTGTAAACGTATCGAGACTGGTTCAAGGCAGCGGCCCCGTTAGAAACTAGAACCTCGGGAATGGACCGTCATCTTGCAACTAGATGCCCGACTGCGCGGCAGCCAAAATCTAAATGCATCACAATTGGGGACCGTTTAATTTTGACGACCGCAAGCACAGCCTCGCGTACTTTTCAGCTCTGAGTTTTTTTTCGTAGCAAGTTCTCACTGTTAAAAAAATTGTTGCGTGCGTTTCCTAATTAATTGATTTCACGTGTTTTGGTTTTCGCAGGACATCATGTCAAATGAGAGAAGTTATGACTCCTTGCCCAACTTTACTGCAGCTGACTGTAAGTGCTAAAAGTAGGGAAAAGGCCAATGCGGTTGTTTACAATTTGTGCTCTTAGCTTGGGTTGCAGAAACTTACTTTATCGAGTTTGTTTATGCTTTTGTTATGAGGACTGTAATTCAATCTTGTAGTATTTAAACTTGTTCTCGCAGTTAATATATTATTTTTTACCAGGTAAGACCCACTGTGCTATTTAACTCTTTTTCAGAAGCAACCCGGCCAAAAATGGTAGCTCAGTGAAGTGGCTTAATATGTGGGAATTTATCGCAGACAGATACTAAAAATGCATGTTTCTAAATGTGGAGGAAATACCGGGGGATCCAGAGAAAAATTCATGGCACCACGGGGAAAACATGCAAACTCGAAATATACAGGCGTCTGGGTCAGCATCGAACCCACATCCTCCTTGTATACCAGGCGAGGTAGTTAACATCTCACCACCATGGCGTTCCAAAATAAAACACACGGTTACTGTGTTGTTTAAAACATTCTGCTGGTTACTCAAGGAGATTATAAAAAGATTAAAGTTAATAGGACTAAGCAATCCTCCACATTCATTATCATGAATGATGATAATAATTATCACATCCCGTTGTGAATTCTTCGCTGAGGACACGGCCTCAACCTCTACCATTTAGGCCATTGGATTGTTTGACTATACTTCACCACACTGGCTAGTGTCGGTTTGGTGAAGGTGTCAAGGATATTGAAGATGAGGAGCATGGGTTAGTGAGGTGTGAGAGGTCGTCGGGGGGGGGGGGCGAGGGCCTGATCAGATATTACTCATCACTGATGTTAGCCGTGGCTGGGAATCTGTTACTGACGCTACATTAATAATAATGATAATGTTTAGCCCTTTTTCAATACACTTCTGGATGAAGCTCCGTCCCCACAAAGTTAGTTAATGGTTTGTTTTTACTGTACTCCACCCCACTGGTCAAAGTTGGTTGGTATTGGTACGACCCAGGACCCGGTCAAATATCACTCGCCGCTGGCGTTAGCCATGGCTGAGAATCAAGCTCAGGTTGCGAGGTTCATATTCCCCTGTGCTAACCACAGTTCCGCCACTCCCCCATGAATTTCGATTTAAAGCTTTTGTGACTGCAGGGATTCATCTTCTTGGTTCTTTCGGTAAAGTCACGTAGAAGAGAAATAATAAAATAATAAAAATAAAACATAATAAAATCCAATTCTCATGACGTTTCGGCCACAACACAAGCAGCCGTCCTCAGGTGAAGAACAGATCTGTTGGAAAGACAGCGTCTGAATGAACACCACCAAGCTTGGCAGCGTATATTTAAGCTGGGTTAGGGGAGAAAGGGCGCCTTGATGAAGAAATTTGCATATCAACAGAGGAATTTAGCATATGTATGAGCAAAATGTTCCCATAAATATGCTAATTTCTTATGTTGATATGCAAATTCCTTTGCCAAGGCGCCCTTCCTCCCCTAACCCAGCTTAAACACTCTCTCATGCTTTAGAGTAGTGTTTATGTTTTAAAAGTATGCAGACAGAAATGAAAAAAAATACAAACGGGGAGCAAATTACTGTAGTAATGCAATGTAGATACAAATGAGCAATTTACTATGTCCTATTCTGTGGGTCTTTCGGTAAAGCCACGTAGATAGAAACATAAGAAAAATATCCACAATATCACGATGTTTCGATCGCAACAAGCAATCGTCATCCGGTGAGAGCTGCTGAAGCAGGAAAAAATATATGGCGGGAGCGCTGCTAAGGCAAGGAGTTATATAGGTTTGAGATGGGTGTAGCCCAAGGGTCAGTGGGTGGGGCTAGAGATGAAATTTGCATGTAAATGTAAGATAGGAGAAATCTTGATAAACGAAGCTGTGGGGGTGGCCATTGTATTGAGAGATTGGCATGTCAATGTAAGAAATTTGCTGATAAATGTAAGCTAGATAGAGCTCGGAAAGGAACATTGCCACATGGAGGTGGAAAAGGATGGCAAGCCCGCCATTTACTAACACAGCTAACGGTGGCTGTGTTAGTGAATGTCACTCAGAGAGTCGAAAATGACTGCTAACATAGGTAGGAAGGGAACAACACAGCCAGTTATGACCTAAACTGGTTAATAACGTCCTTCCAATGATTGCTCAGTTTGCACCCATCATCTCAGTTGAATTTGTCTGTGTTTATATATCTGGATGGCTTTATGGACAAATCTTTTGCTGATAGCCAGTGGGTTTGCAGAGTACCTTCGTCTTGGCAAAATCAATTTCGCGTGTGCCCACAGCGTTAAAATAATGATCAGCCACGGCCGAGGTATTGGTCCTACCGTGTTTCAGATCTGAGGTATTGGTCCTACCGTGTTCAGTGAAGGATCGCCGCTTGTTTGGTCCTCCAGGTTTGCGACTGCTCGGCATTGGGAGGAATCAGTACATCGACCTCATGAACCAGTGCCGCTCCTCGAAGGTATGGGCGAGAGCGTTCCTGGCTATGTCACGCACTCCATGTGTTCCTGTTTGGAGAAAAAAGTGGCTCGTTTCCGTCACTGTGCCGGCTCGCCCGGACCTGTGTAGTGTGATTCTGCCACTCACACGTACACACACACATTTCACAGAAACTTGACACATTCGTCTAAAACACTGCTCTCAAGGCAATTATAATCAGAGACTTTTGGGCAATGGCCTTTCTGTTTGCCATGGCAAAGGTGCATTTGGCGAAACATTGCCTTTTATATATATAAATAAAAAATGCTATAAAATGGACGGCGTTTCCCTATTTCTGAGTCACTCGTAGTGGCAGACGATTGTTTAAATTGAAACGCCGGGGCTGTTGATGCATGTCTGTCTCACGTGTGCAGAAATTCTTCCGGAGGCGGCCGGTGCGGGAATTGTTGCCAATCAAGCCCGTGGAGATCACCGTGGAGCCATGGTGGGTCATCCAGGCCGGGTTCATCACTGAGGATGACATCAAGGTAAGGATGTTCTTGGTTCTTTCGGTAAAGTCACGTAGAAGGGAAATAATAAAATAATAAAAAATAAAACATAATAAAATAATTCTCACGACGTTTCGGCCACAACGCAAGCAGCCGTCCTCAGGTGAAGAACAGATCTGTCAGAAAGACAGCGTCATTCAGATAATTATTTTATTATGTTTTATTTGTATTATTTTATTATTTCCATTCTACGTGACTTTACCAAAAGAACCAAGAAGATGAATCCCTGTAGTCACGAAAGCTTTAAATCGAAATTTAAGGTAAGGATGGCGCTGAAGTTTCAGCCCAGGGAGATGGGGGTTTACATCAACTGAGACAAAACAAGGTCTTGAATAGTGGAAACCAAGGTCGATATGTAGTTGGGTTGTTCTGTGTGTGTTTTTAAAGGAAGTTGATATCTGTTATGCTTGCATAGACCAAAAAACTTTCAGGTTATGATGGATTTTTTTAATGTATTATTAATGGCTGCATCGGCAATAAATGTTTTATAAAACTGAGCATTCACTTTTGTTAAGAGCACTTGGCTTAAGAGGTTTGCACAGAGCCATAATGGAAGGTAGACTGAGCTGTGATATATATTTTTTTCGTTAACCCCCTGTGTTCTGTGCCCGAATGCCTACCCGACGCGCAGGTCTGCAGCATCGTGGAGAAGAACACCATCGACAAAATCATCGACACGGGGCCACAGCTGGCGGGCTCGCTCGAACACGCCGTGGTCCACCGTATGATGCTCGCTCCGCATATCACTGGCTTAACGCTTTCCGGTCCACACGATCTGTTTGTCACTCTGTGGGCACCTGCACCTGCCCGTTGGTTTCGCATTATTATTTCTCCACAGACTTGGGAGTTGCATGCAAAGGATGCTAGCAGTTTCACAGCAGGATAGGATAAGCGGTGTTGAGATTCAGAGGAGTCTGGAATCATTCTGAGCAGGCCAAAATATCCTCTATAGGGGCTTTCAGCAGTAGCGTAAGCAAGCAGTTGCAAAGCTACACCTTTACATTTTTACTTTATTTTTATAAATAAAATGGCGCGGTATTTCTTGCAGGTTACTTATTAAGCTTGCATTGTGCTGTTTTTCTTTTTCAGGGCTCTACAATAAAGGCTTCATATACTTGGATGTACCCATTTCAGATGACGACTGCATTGTGGGTAAGTCACTTGGCTGATGGCACTGTAAACCAGAAACCGCTCCGGTCAGCTGGCCTGGGTGACTCACGGCTCAGGCCACTGTGGCAACACCGCTGAGATCCTGGGTTTGATTTCAGCTGCTCACGATTAATCAAGTTTCTTGCGTGTAGCGACGTGGTGGTCCCGAGCCCATCACCAATGACTGCGCAAAAAAAATCGCCAATCATTTATTTTGGGCTTTCACTTGATTGGACACAAACAATCTAGCTCTGAGAACTAAATAAAGAATAACATGTATTATTTAATTGCAATTAAATATATGTATCTGTAGCAGAACGGGTAGGAAAGTGCATCGCCCCTAGTATTGATCATTAATAAGAGTTTGCTTGAAGGCATTGAAGAAGTAGTTGTGATAACACCTACCTGCCTGCTTCTGGACGTTTTCTAAGGCAGTGATTCCCTAAATATTGAGAATTTTCAGTAGACACTTTGTCTCATGGCATGACACTGAAAGCGTCATTGAAATAAAACTGAGAAACAAATGACAATGGGTTTATTTTTCATTTGCCATTAATTTTTTTCTCAGACGTTACACAATAACATGGTTTGTAGAGTCGTGATGTTATCGTTAGACCGGCTGGCTTGTATTGTCATTCACTGTGGGATGGTGAGGTTGGGGTGAACCGCTATTTTTCGCTCACCATGGAGTCCTCACCACTTAGATTACAGCTCGGGCATCACTACTACTATTATTCTCTAATGTGTCGGTCACTTGCAAGATGTGTACCGCAATTCGTTGTCTCTGTCTCCTGTTCATTTAGAATGTTCATTACATATCGAGGAAAAGGCATTTCCACCACTCTCCAGGCAGCCATAGGTAACAGAGGCCCATCTGTTCTAAAGCCAACGTGAGAGCTGATGCCAAAGCCACAGAGCCCACTGATGTGTGGATTTTTTATTTTGTTTGCTTTGGATAAGTTGGGCTTGGTGTGGACTGGGCACCCACCGCTTGTTGGCCCAGCTGTTTCTGCCTTGACTATTTTTTCCCATATTTGCTTTCTAGCCCTGGGACAGTCTCTCGCTTGGTTCACCTTGTCCTCTAGTTGGTTTGCACTGCAAGCTGTAGCGACTCTTCGCTGCCCTGTATTTCATCTTTTAATGTCAACATTGCCGATGGGTTTCTGGCATGGTGTAATGGCTGGCACACTGAACTTGCATTCCATAGGTGTCGCAGGGTTCGATTCAGTGTCCCGGCTCGCAATGTCCTGGCCAGGCGGTGGCGGTTAAAACAATGGGGACAAGTTTCTTAAATCCCCTCCCATGCCTCTGTCCAGCCAGCAGTATAAATGGGTGCTCCACTTTTGGTCGATCGGCAGGTCGTGTGTGCGGTGGGATCAAGTGTGGTCAGCACTAAACAATACTTTCTAAAGGAGGATTTTTTTGTTTCCTTCTAGTGGCGGCCCTTCCACCAGCAGTTGTGTGAAGCAGGCAGTTGCAGGGCTGCACCTTTACCCCCCCCCCCAATACTTATTGCTTTTATAATACAATAAATGCAATTGTCTCTACACATTGCTCATGAGTTATACAATGCTATTTTGCGTGCATAAAGTTCAGGGTGCATCTGGTTACAGATAGGTAGTAATCTGCTAGGAGTACACTGGAGGTAATGCACTGCTTGCTTGCTTGCTTACTGGTTAATAATTGAGTGCTCACGTGGATAATGCAGCCAGGACCCACTACAACCCACCTGATTCCTTGCAAGTATTCATAAGCTGCTGTTTCTGCCACATAGTCAAAAAAGTAAATTTGATTCTTGCTTAAAGGAGAAATTAGCGTTTGCGCACCTCCGATTCGCACAGTTGGCTACGTGCGGTGCAAAGAAGTTAAACATACACGTGTAGAGGAGTAGTACGGCACACGCATACATGCTCATGTACTATGAGTGTCGTGGGAATTCTACTTTTCTAATGCTGGGGCACGAGTCTCTCCATTGAACAGTCACTGTTGATTTCCTCACAAAGTGGCGCTTACTTTATTGAGGGAATGGTGGACTGTGTCAACCACCAGCCAGGATTTGAGCTCACAACCTTTCTGATTCTGAGTCCACTCGCTCTACCACTGAGCCACCTGGTCGGATATTTTCCAGATACAGTAAAACCTTGGATTTCGAGCATAATTCGTTCCGTAAACGTGTTGTAATCCAAAGCACTCGTATATCAAAGCACTCGTATATCAGTTGTGATCACGTGACGCTCGGCAGACAAAGCGTATACGTACTACTCGTATTGCAAGACCCTCGCTCGTTTATAAAATTAATATTTATTTAAAATGTTTGCTCGTCTTGAAAAAACACTCGCAGATCAAGTTACTTGCAATCCAAGGTTTTACTGTAGTTGAGTCTTAAGAGTACTGTAGCTTTAACACCCTATTACAGAAGTGTGCCCATAGTCGGCATTCCTATTTATTTATTTTAAACTCGCTTGAACAAATAGGGAACTAATCGAGTCTTGATCCATTAGGTGGGATGTTTTGTTTTAATATAAAGTTAAACTTAGGAATGCATGTAATTGAAAACATTCAAGATATTTACTCTGGAAAGTAACACCGAGTCCTCGAGCTGATCACAGCACAAAGTAAACTTGAGTATATTACAGGAGAGCATTCACACAGATATGTTTCAGATCGCTACTTGCTGTACTGCTTATGTAATTATTGCCTGCAAGATGGGATTCCAATACAATTTATATTGGCTGTTTTGTAGATGTGTGTTTAGTTTGTTGTCCTTCCCCAGCACCTCCGATTAGCATGGTTGGCTATGTACTGTGCGAAAGAAGTTCAACATACATACATTCAAGGTTTCAGAACTGACATTCTGGTACATCACTACCACACTGGTCACTGAATGAGTGAGCATACGATTGTGTTTGTGTGAGCATGCATGAATAAGGGAATTACTGAGATAGTAAATGAAAGATTTAGTGAATTATTGAGAGATTGAATGGAGTGAGCAAGTGAGTAACAGATTATAACTAAAAACTGTTAAACATTATTTTATCAGGTAAGACCCACTGAGCTATATAGCTCTTTATTAGAAGTGACGTTGACACAAATGATAGCTCAATTAAAGTGGCTTATCACGTGGAAATTATTGCAGCCAGGTTCTCTCAACGCACGTTGATTCTTAATATGGAGGGAAAAACCGGAGGAACCCGGAGAAAAATCAATGTAACCATGGGGAGAACATGCAAACTCCAAATATGCAGGCGTCACGGTTGGGATCGAACCCACGATCTCCTGCGTACCAGGCGAGGTAGTTATCATCTCTCCATCATGGAACCCAGATTGAGCAATGTGGGTTACTGATTAACGGAGTGATTGTCTATTGAATTGAATGAGACAGCGAAGGACCGAGTGAGCGACTGAGCGACCGAGCGGGTGCAAGCTGTGTGTGTGTTTGTTGCTGCAATGTCCACCCTCCTCTCGCTTGCTTTTGCAGTTCCACCCCTCGAAGGCTTCGTCATGAACCGGCTGCAGGGAGACTACTTTGAGACGCTGCTCTACAAGATCTTCGTTTCGATCGACGAGCACACCAACGTGGCCGAGGTGGGTGCTGCCGGCATGACGTCCATGCTACAAATTTGGCAAAGTAAAACAAAAATGTACTGGCAAATAATTTAATTGGAAAAGCTAATAGCAATATCGCTCATTGGCAGACATGCCCACTTGTGTTGATCACGTGATCACGTTGTGTCGCATAGGGGCCGCTGCCACCAGGGGATTCCCGAGGCAAAAAACAAACCTGGGCTGTGAGACATTTGTTACGTTATGGGAGCAATGTAATTATGTATTCAGGTAACTTCCCTACGTCATCAGATTAATGTCTTGAGTCGGGATCCGCCCCACCCACCTAGAGTGAATTAATTAATTGGCATTCCCCACCATATTCTTTTACAGTAATAATAATCAGCCCTTTGTCAAGCCACTGCTGGACGAAGGCTTCCCCATGCCGTGTCGGTCATGGAGGTTATTTGACGATACTTCAACACGCTGGTCTGTGCAAGTTGGTGAAGTGAGAGGCACAGGGCTGGTTCATATATCGCTCGCCACTTATGTTAGCCGTTGCTAGGATTTGCACTCGGGGTCAGACAAAGCAATTTAATGGCTAAATCACTTAAATATCCAATACTTGCTATGTATGGGCCGTATGAAAGTAGAAGTGATAACAATAATAGCAATAATGCAGCAGTGGTAATGACCCAGATTACAGACTAATAAAATTGTGTTTGTTCTGCGGCACAAATATGTCGGAGCATGTTTGTTATTACTAATACTTTCTTTAATTTCCTGTGCAGCTGGCGAGCGTGCTGGAGATCGATCTGTCTCTGGTGAAGGTAGGCCCTTCTCCGAGCTTTAACAGAAGCCTCAATCATTTCGGCATTAAACGTGCACTTCATTGTCATGTCCTGTTCAACTTCCACATGATGCCACAACTGCTCTGGCATCAACTCATCGCTGTTGGCAAATGCTTGCGCCAGCCACATGTCTTACATTCGTCACCCACGAGTGAGCACAGATAATCAAGTTGAATTGGTGCCCTAGGTTTAAACAACAGAACATCATGTGATTGTAATCACACTGTTGTTGTGTGCCAAGAAATACCAACACTTGCAGGCATGCTTCGTGCAGGCATGACTCACCCATCATGCCTTGCATGTTTGTCTTG
Organism: Lampetra planeri; assembly: GCF_965212315.1. Classification (NCBI taxonomy): domain Eukaryota; kingdom Metazoa; phylum Chordata; class Hyperoartia; order Petromyzontiformes; family Petromyzontidae; genus Lampetra; species Lampetra planeri. The sequence continues at coordinate 9,210,409 of NC_136128.1, read as the reverse complement.
CGACCGCCACGTTACATGTACAATGCTCCTCCGCCTTGCTTAGACCACCAGCTCAAAATAAATTAAAGTGTTATCGTCCCTTCAGGCAGCATTGAAACACGAGACAACTATTTCTAATAGTTTGCAGCTTGAACGCATCGATGTTTTTTTCCCATTATTTACAGAGTGTTGGATTTGAATTCTTGTCTGCAGTAGCCGCAATAACACACTCCAGTACAAGCAAAATGTTTGTCATTTTGTCTGTCAGTTAGGTACAAAGTCACCATCTCCCTGCTAAAGTGAACAACGGAGTGTCCCTTGTCTAGTGGTTTACAGCATTAAACCACTGTTGGAAATTTCAGATTCCTATGACGAGGAGAAACATTATGTAACTGCTGTTTGATATTCAACAAAGTGGTACTCATTTTATTGGCTCCAGTGGTGGCCAGATGGCTCAGGGCACCTGTACTGTGTCAGAGAACGAAGCCAGTAATGCTGACATCCTGTGTCCAAATCTAGGTTTCTGCCACCAACTGAATTCTCAGTGGTATTGAGTTCATGGTCTCACCTAAGTCCCCACAGATTAAAAAGAAGACCTATCTTATTCAAGTTTGTCTCCTAATTTGGCGTATTCTAGCCCCGGTAAATATGTTAACGGTCTGTTCTACAATTGTGTCGATACAAATCTACTCGCTGTAATAGGGATTCACATGCTTGTAGCATCTAGAATTCATCCAAATCCAAAAGAGCTTGGGAAACTCCCTTCAAGTAAGATGCAGAACAAGTGTGCCCCTTTTTGTAGATGCCTACCTAGGTTGTGACTGTCTCACATTGAGGTTTGAAGCTTTATTCGTGAGAATCATGGTTGGGTGCACCACCAAAGCCCTCAAGTGACCTCGCCGTAGTGACATGTTAAAGTGCATGGGATTGACATTGCAGTGGTGTCACAGCAGTGCTATAATGGTGTGCCTTAAAATACTCTCTTTCATTAACGGAGCTTTGGTCTCGTCTTTGGAGAGCTCTGGGCTCGCACGCAACCTCCTCCGTACGTGTCCACAAAATAAGATCCCTGTGTGTTTTGGAGTTGTTAACGCATTGTGTTTAACATGCCACAATGCACCGCAGTGTTGCGTGTGTTTCATTTTTAAACGCTTTTATTTAACTCACTCTGTTGTATCCTCAACTCTGTCTGTTGTCGTATCCTCAAATTTTGTAACTCAATTTTAACCCACTTCCCAATGTCGTATCGACTGCAAACTTGGTATACTTATGTCATACTGATGACAATACTATCTTCTATCATTTAAAATAAATAAATATCTTAAGCAATCTTTTTTATATCTTATCTTTCGGCTTGGGTCTAATTGTCCACGCTCAACTGACGGCTGTAAATCACCACAGTCCCTTACGTTATGGCAAGCTTCGGGGCCACTTCCTGGAGTCTTGGAGTTCTGCCATTACTCTTACGGTACATTTCATTAAAGCGTGTTTTTAAAAAAGTATTTTTAAATATTACTTCTTTGCCTAGTGGGATACTGGCAGGCGCGGCAATTCATGTTGTCGCTTGTGTGGTTTGCATTCACAGAACGCAGTGTCGCTCTACAACCGCCTGGGCTTCGCCCGCAAGAAGGTCCAGGTGCTAACTCAGGAGGCCCTGCACCTGAGCTGGAGGGAGGTGGCACAAGTCAACAGGCTCAGGTGGTGGCTCCCAACAGTGCCGACTCAGAGGGTTGCGAAACATTCAGCACGACGATGACGTCCCACGGGTGTATTGAAGCATTGATCAAACAACTGTTTGGTGTGTTTTTCGACATGTATGTGCGTTACGGATTTTTTTTTTATTCAGAAGTACCGTATTCTCTCAGAAAATAATACACGGTTATTCCTGTATTTTAAATCAGAATTTTGGGGTACGTCTTTATAGGAATCAAGAATTGATGTTTTATTACGTCTCTAGTGAGTTAGGGGTCACGTAAGCTTATTCATGCCAAAGTTAAAAATAAGAATTATAGCGCTCTAGCAAATCCTCTGCTGGATGAGGGGGAGGGGCCCAGCACTGGTTCAGATATCACTCGTTGCACAGCTGGATTAATGGTGCCACGCCAGGATGGTGCCCGGCACGGCCTGATGCAGCTTGCACGTGGAGAGTGTGCTGCAGGCGGAGATCACAGTGGGCGCTCACGGTCTCCTCCCCCACGCCTTCACCCCGCCAGGGCCACGATGGACCCACAGAAAATGCTGCTGAGCTTTGAGGGAGTGGACGGAGGCCGCCCGGTGGGACTTGGAGCCTTGCAGGACGCCAACGACACCGACACTGCCAGCCAGGACGATCCGGGTGAATATCCACGGCTGTGCACAGCGAAGCCGACGATAACGGGCACGCTTTTCCCTATGGCGGTGGTGTCTTGCAACGACGTCTTTGCTTGTCCATGCCAAGTCGTTTACCATGGGCGGCAAAGTTGGAGAAATAAGGTTGCACGTGGGTTTGCAGCTCACACGTCTTATATAATCTGTTAATTTTGTACACGCCGTAGCGTTGCGATTGGCTTGATGAGGTCACTTTGATCATCACGGCAACACAATGTAAAGGTAAATAAATCACGAGTTGTAATTATTTTTGTAACGACATTGAAAGGTTTAATGATAACACTGATTTAATTTGTCTTTTGAAATGTAAACAACATGATCACCTTGATTGTTTTACACACATTTTGTTATTTAAATATTATTGGGCTGTTCGTGGGCCAGCAGAGTCTGGTTTAGAACCATTATTGAAACAAATGAACCATGATACCTTTGCCTAAGAAGCTCCATTACTTCCATGCGTCTTGATGCAATCATTATCTATAAAGCATCATCTAGATCGATAGATCTTCTGAGACTTTTGCAGAGGATCGGCATGCATCCGTGTAAGTGTATACGGAGGTAGTGGCGCAGTTGTTAGTATAACTCGCCACAAATCCACCCACCTGAGGTTGGTTCCTGATCACAGCAAAATGTATCTAAACCAGTCCTAGGCCTCTCCAAGCTCTATTTCAGAAGCAACCACAGAATATGAATATTTACACTGGAGGAAGCTGATGAGCTATAAAATTATTTTTCACAGACAGAATCAAACAGCGGTTACAATACAAATAAATGATAGGGGATACCTGGCCAAATTAAGCTCAACGAAGTGGCCTATCATGTGGAAATTTATAGCAGCCAAATACTCTAAACGCATGTTTCTAAATGTGGAGGGAAAAACCGGAGGACCCGGAGAAAAATCCATGCAACCACACGGAGAACATGCAAACTCCAAATATACAGGCGTCACGGTTGGGATCAAACCCAGGATCTCCTGCATACCAGGCGAGGTAGTTATCATCTTGCCACCACGGGGCCAAATCTCGCCACTCTTGGCTTTTAAGTGATGGCTTGGCCATTCTAAGTCATTGGAATACCACCATGGCACCCCGTTAAGGCTACACGTGAGGGATATGTTTTTGCCGTCTTGCGCGCACGCAGACACGGCGAGCGTGAGCAGCCTGACTCTGAGCTGCGCGCCGGCTCCGGGGACGCACAGCAAGCGCATCGCCTTCCTCTTCGACTCCACGCTCACCGCCTTCCTCATGATGGGGAACCTCTCGCCCGTACGTACGCACCGGCACATGCACGCTCGCACGTACGCACGCACAGGTCGGCAGGATTCAGTTTCCTGACCTAAAATTGCCAAATACAAAATTGTCGTGAGTGGTGTGTCATTGCGGAGAATACAACTGGTGTTCGTCTGCTTAAAAATGTTTTCTTATTTTCTCCACAATGATGCTCATGATTTTATTGTGTTATATATTACGTAGTTTTTCAGAGAGGGCCCTTGCCAATGCACATCTGGCATTTCATTGTTTCAATCAAGCCTGACTCTGCTGATGAGATATTGTATGCCGAAACCAATCCACCCATCTTTCATGTGTTGAACCAGTATTTCTGAAATTGTACGCTCCCAGAAGGACGTGTGTCTGATGGGTTGTGTAAGGAATATGCTAATTATTTATGTGAAAAACATCTGAAGGGGGCATATCATTTGCTTATTGAAATTGCTCAATAATTTGGTAGAAAAGTTGGAATAAGCCATTGTATAAGTGGAGGAAATTGGAGTGTGGAAACCATTGGTTCTCTACCTGTTTGGGTTTTCGACCTCCATCAAGGCCACCCAATCAAGACCACTTGTCCCCAAATCTCCCACCCCTCCTCCAAGCCCAAAAAAGACAAAAAAAGATACTGAGGCCACAATACACAGAGATTGCATGCCCACGCCTCTAGTCAATGCGGTGTTAGTAAGGCATCTGTTTCATCATGTTATATATTCCTGTTTTGTCACCCAAACGTGGCGCTGACATTTACTGGGCACGTTGAAATTTTCTTCTGTATGGTATCCATGCTGCAGCCTGAATTTCTACCCCCCCCCGCCGCCCCCCCGAAAGGGTTTTGGGCCCTCCCAGGGTAGCATGCCTGATTGGTTGAGAACCGCTGGCATATTCAATATATTGTTTTATATTTATATTATTTTATTATTTCCCTTCTACGTGACTTTACCGAAAGAACCAAGAATACCTTATACCTTATCTGTTCAATCAGTTTGTTGCTGTCTAAAGCAAGAACATTTGCATTAAATGCAATTGTCCTTACCTCTGTATCTGTCTCTCCCTGTCCCATCTCTCACCAAATCCTGTTGATTTGGTGACGGCAGTAGAGCTTCGTAAAACCTTCACGGCGCGTGACGTTTGCAGAATCTCAAGAGCCACGCGGTGACGATGTTTGAGGTGGGGAAGCTATCGGACGAGAGCCTGGACAGTTTCCTTCAGGAGCTTGACAAGGTACACAGCCACTGGCGAGAAACAACCGGTGGTCATAATGATTGTGGTTATGATCCCCTTTGCTGAGCACCACCGCGCTCTGGTTTGAGAACTTGACTCACCCTTCGAAAGTTGTAATTTAAATTCCCAGTTAAAGTTTTTCATTCTGGTGTCACTAGAACATTGGTGTTCGATTGAACAGTGATGTCATGTTTAACAGTTTTGAAAGGTGTGGTAGTGGTGTGCTGCAGTGACATCGCTAGAGTGTTCATTAACGAAGCTTCAAATTTTCAACTCGTTGACAGCCAGCGGCACACAGACCTTGTGCGCCTCTACAAAACATTTACCGTTTGGCGCATCCTCGTTTACATCATAGCTGCTTCGGGCTGGTGTCCTCTTAACTCATTCTTCTCTATCAAATTCCTGTTGCCCCAACGTTGAGTACAGGTGCAGATGGCGGGTGAGGGGGAGGCCCAGAGGTACTTCGACCACGCGCTCACACTGCGCAACACCATCCTCTTCCTGAGGCACAACCGGGAGCTCACGCCGGACCCCGAGATGCATCCCAACGGTAGCTGCTCCCCGCGCGATCCTTGAAGGCCACGACGCGCTGCTCTGCGACGGTTCCCGCATCGGTTCTGCGTCTCAGGACCGTGTGACGCCGAAAGCACAATCTGGATAAATAAAGTTCCAATGAGACGAAAACAAAGAGTTGGTTTCGCAAATCGTTGGGGAGGTGGCGGAGGCAATTTATTATGAATGTAACAATTTCGTCACTGCTACAATTAGACAAGTTATGAAAATTTGGGATCATTAATTTCGTTTTTTGTTTTATGAATCCATTCCGTCTTTGCCCCGTGCAGTGTATGTAGAATCTATAGTGGTAAGAATCTAGATAATCCATTGTGGTGTAAATCTGTAGAATCTAGTGGTATTATAATAATGTATAGCCTTTTGCCAATTTACTGCTGTAAAAATGCCTCCCCACGGGGCAGTGCGGGTTGACGAATGGTGTTCCCAGGACCGATATGAATATATATATCGGTCTTCAATACATATATATGTATGTTGGACTTCTTTTGCACCGTACGTAGCCAACTGTGCTAATCAGGAACAATTGATTCTTAGGCAAAAACACTTTGGTTCGCGTAAAATGAGCGTAAGATTGTCATTTAGTTCATGAATCATCCCAGGTGTAATTTTTTCACCCTCAGTTTTCTGCAATGCCGCTTGGCTGAATTGGGAGTGGATTATTGGTTATTGGAATAAGGCACTCCACTAGAGTACAGGGGTATGGTTATCCATAATTAATCCTGTATTTCTTTACTGTGTATACCTATTATAATTACAATAATCACAATCCGTGAATACAAAATAGGGCGAGATGCACGTGACGCGCCAAAATATATCACGTAACAGTAGACCGTTCCGCCTGAAATCAAGCACCGGTTCTATCGCTAATTATATGATCTCTTCTCATCCCTCCCGTGTCCTCTACACTTCATCGTTTCTGCGCCCCGTCCGTGGTCGCGCGCATCTCCCGCTGCCCTCAATCGCACTGCCGCCCGACGCGCGCGCGCGTGCCAAGGCCTGCCGCTGGACCTGCTACGCTGCGAAAGCCTCTTGGGACTGGACCCGGCCACGTGCAGCCGCGTCCTGAACAAGAACTACGCGCTGCTCGTCTCCATGGCGCCGCTCAGCAACGAGATCCGCCCCATCAGCAGCTGCACCCCACAGGTCTCCGCGGGGTGGGGGGCGAAGGAAGGCGGGCATTAGGGGGTGTGATAAGGAGGCACAGGCTTGGCAAGGATGCCCTGGGCTAATCTTGGGAGCCGTAGTAGTCAGATGTGCAGACTCATACACGTTTGTTGAAGCTGATTGATGGACATCAAAACCGCGGTCTAACGCAAAAGCAGCACTTCGCTGCTTGATGTAGAATCTTCTCTGGCTGTAACAGTAGCGATTGTTGTGCGAGTTTGCTTTAAATAACGATATATATCTTGTGTGCAGCACATGGGTCCGGCGATCCCAGAGGTGAGCTCCATCTGGTTCAAGCTGTACGTGTACCACCTCACCGGCTGGGGCCCGCCCTCCTTACTCCTCTCCAAAGGCACACGGCTGCGGCGCCTGCCCTCTATATTCCAGGTACCTGTGAGCATTACCGCGAATGCCCATCCGGCAAATCGGAACTCGGGAGTTTATCTTATCCGCTGGTATGGCCCCATTGGGGATAAGTAACTCTGTTAGGAGGACGGCCGCAGCCATAGACAATCGGCGGTGGCGGCAGTAACAGGACATCACAGTTACATTGAGTTGCATGAAGATCCATAGAGTTGTATGGAGATCCATGGAGTTACTTAGAGATCCATAACACTTCCGTACCCAGTTACACGCTAATTTCTCACATTAACATCACTAGACCCAGCCACTTATTTATGACCCTTGGGCTACACCCATTTCAAACCTTTTAAAACAGTCTGCATCAGCAGCAGACCATGCTTTCCCACCTGATGACGGACGCTTGTGTTGCGCCCGAAACGTCGTGATCTATTTTATTTTATACCTACGTGACTTTACCGATAGGACCAAAGAGTGTGGATTCCTGCAGCAACGAAAGCTTCAAATCAAGATAGATCCATAGAGTTACATGAACATTTATAGAGTTACATACAGGATCGTAGACCACAGCCGAAGATCGTTGAAAGTGGCCGCAGTTACAGGACATCATAGTTAGATTGAGTTGCATAGAGATTCATAGAGTTACATACAGATTCATAGAGTTACATACAGATTCATAGACCACAGCCCAAGACTGTTGACAGTGGCGGCAGTTACAGGCCATTGCAGGGTGGCAATGGGCAATTTAACAAGAGCAAAAACAACAGTTTTGTCCCCAACAGCCATGCCAGAACTTACTGCAAACACGATAGACAATACATAGTGCTTAAATACAAATAGAAAAACATGTAAAAATAAATCATGTCACAACCGTGTGCAAATTAACTGTATACTCGGACAATGGAGCTTAGTTATAGCATTCGTATTTGTGGCAAAAGCGGCGTGAATGTGTCCCGCATCTCGGAAGTTTCTTGGCATCTGAAGTGAATACTGTGGATAGTAGGTGTACACTTGGGCTCCACACACACACAGGTACTGACACGCAAGGGTTAAGAGCTTTTGTATTGATCGCGTCTGTTCGCATTTCAGGGCTACGAGCGGTTACTCATCACATCCTGGGGTCATGACCCCGGGGTGGTGGCCACGTCCAACGTCCTCATGACGCTGAACGACGCACTCACCCACTCTGCCGTCCTCGTTCAGGTATTCACCACCCTCGGGATCATCCCCCTTGATCATCTATACCAGTGGTTCTCAACCGGGGGTACGCGGATCCCTGGGGGTACGCGAGGTGATTTATAAATGTGTCTTCTTCGTCGTGACTCCTGTCCAACCTATATGGTCTTTTCCCAAAATTCTGATTTATTGGTGAATAATCATGTAGGAATCTGCCAATACACATATATAATAGCCCAGATCTGTCATTATTTATTTCATTCTGTGCCTGTGATTAACGCGGCACGGATTGGTTGAAGTGCGTCATGTGACCGCGAGCAACCAGCCAGGCAGAGGTGAGCCCCTCCCAAACATGTACGCCCCCCGATTTGTTGAAGTGCGTCACGTGACCGCGAGCAACAGATGGGTGTGTGAGAGTGAGGAGACGGGTGAGTGAGAGTGAGGCAGAGCCGTGCTCCGTCCACTGCTGCCCTGAGGGGGACTCCCCTGCTCTCCACTGCTGGCTTGAGGGAGAGCCGTGTGGTTGTTCGGGCCCGCCGCAGGCTGTGGTTATTCGGGGACGCTGCAGGCCATAGGCGCCGCCCAACAACCGAGTATAAAATAACTACGATAACAATTGAAATCGACATGGTAACTTAGAACGATATTGATGTTAATTATTCATACATTTATTTGTCAGAACCATGTTGGGTCAGGCAAGGGGGGTTACTCGGTTGAAACAAAATTCATCAAGGCGGTGCAGTCGCCAAGAAAAGCTGAGAACCACTGATCTGTACTACTCATCATGTGTTTGTGGGCGGCAAGGTGGCATGGTTGTTCGACTCGTGCCGCACAGCAAGAAGCACATGGGTTCGAGTGCTGACTCTGTGTGGAGTTTGTACGTTCTCCCCCTGGTTCTGCATGGGTTTCTTCCGGGGTTCTCCGGTTTCCTACCAGTAAGCTAAAAAAAACCTTACAATGTAACTGGTATTGGCCAAACATCCCAATGCTGAAACCATTACCTACAAATTACTTAATTAGGATAACAACAGCATTACCCCCAACTGCAAAAACGTTGGCAGGACCCTCCAGAAAAAAAGTCTTGAGATGCAGTGAGGCTGTCCTGGGTAAAAAAAAATTAAATCCGACATACCCCGTGACCAAATCTCCCTAGATTTAGCCGATGGTGGGTCTTCTCTGCGTACTCCACATGCAAAAACGTTCCTTCAAATCTTAATTGGTCAAACCGCCCGCAGAAGGAGCCTCCCGAAATAAGTGCTTTGATACTCGGGGAAGCTTTTTTTGCGTGATTAAATAATATTTATTTATTTTGTTGCAGTGGTCATGCGCGTGTGTGTGTGTGTGTATTGCGATAATACGAGCCCCCTAATGAGCTTTTGCTGCGATGACTCCGACATCAGGATGGCGATGCAATGATGCTAACGAGGTGTTTACTTGTGGCAGGGACATGGGGCACAGGCGGACGGCGAAGTCGTTTACGTTCCATTCCCGATTGATGAGCCCATCATCAAGGGAGGTAAGCGTCGGAGGTGAAGACTTGTACCCACCAGCGGAACGAATATCTGCCAGGGATAAGGCAGCAGTAGACAACGATTGCTATCCTGTACTAATTAATCCCATCAAGGTTGAAACCAGTATAGCGTCCGTCTAATTTTTTTGTGTTTAGTTTGTTGTCCTTCCCCCGCACCTCTGATTAGCACGGTTGGCCATGTACGGTGCGAAAGAAGTTCAACATACCTACAATATAAAAACGTACATTCTCCTGCTCCTATCTCAAGTAACATTGCCACAGTTTTCACACTTGAGTTGGTTGACCAAATGAAAATATTGGGTTTGTTATACACGCGATGCGGTGATGTCACACGCATGCGAGGCATTATAGTCACCAGTGCGTGATTGCCGTCTATAAAATCGCCTCCTGCCTGTATTATGACTCTTAATCTGAAATTTTGTGTTTGTTTTGGCGCTCACTTTTTGCCACAGACTTCAGCCTGGAGCACGTGTGCCGGCACCCGGCTGTGCAGGCACTGCGGGAGAAGCTCGACCTCGAGCACTCGTGCGGCTTCATCGCCATGGTCACACCGAGGAGTCGAGAGGTCACAGGTGCGGGTGGATGAGAGAGAAAGCGCACAGGTGTGGGGAGATGAGAGAGAGGTCACAGGTGCGGGGAGATGAGAGAGAGTGCACAGGTGCGGGGGGGGAGATGAGAGAGCGAGCAGCAGTCGGTCAACCCATGACACCTGGGTCTGTCCCGTGACCTGTCAGCGAGCCGTCGACAATTTCACACTTCACGTGGCCTCAAAGTGCACCTGGCCTGGCACAGGTGGCGTGGTGACGTTACCGCCACTTAGCGGCGAACGGCGAGTGTTGTGTTCATCACGTTGGTGCTGGTGCGTGCCTCTGTGTGCTTGCGCTCGTTTGCCACGGGTGTCCCGACGATGAAACAGAGGGGCCCCCTGTTGGCACCGAAGAGGATTCGCCGGCCGACTCGGACACGCAGGGCAGCGCCGACTCATTTGAGATTGTGGGCGGCGACGCCGAGGGGGCGGTCGAGAAGACGGCGCCGAGGAGAGCCCCTCCGAGCGCTCCCACGGCCCAGGGTGAGTGCCGCACGCTCGCACCACCGCGCGCACTCGCGTGGACTCGTCCTTGTTCACGCGCTCGCTCGTGCCCTGCAGCTCGTCATCTGCTTGTTCAGGCAGCTGATGCACTTGTCGCTATGCCCAGGAAATGTTTGTCTGTCCGTGCGTCTGCCAGTGGCCGCTTCAATTGGTTTCACGAATACTGCAAATCGCCTTAACAAATTGCTGGGAAAATCTTGATTTGATGTTTTGGTGACTGCAGGAATCCATACTCGTTGGTTCCTTCGGTAAAGTCACGTGGGTAGAAATAAAATAATATTAACAAATCGCGACGTTTCGATCGCAACACAAGCAGCTCCCCTTCCCCTGCTCCACACCCCCCCTCTCTCTCTCTCCCCCCTTGCTCCTCCCCCTTTTCTTACCTATATAACCTCTTGCCACGGCAGCTCTCTCGCCTACTTCAGCATTTTTTCTTGCTGTGGTTGTTCCACCTGATGAAGATTGCTTGTGTTGCGATCGAAACGTCGTGATTTGTTTTATTTTATTTCTGCCTACGTGCCTTTACCGAATGAACCAAAGAGTATAAATTGCTGGGAAATTCAGCATTTATCTTAGCATTGACCATGCCTGGAAGATCTCTGTATAGTTTTGGGCAATATTGATAACTGTAGGGTGGCCATTTGGCCAGCTCACAGTTATAAAGTGTAATGTTCATCTTATATTTCATTGTTTTTATCAAAGCTTTACCGAGTCTCAGGACTTTTGATGAGGGTCCTGCATTAAGACGTTTGGCCATTTCCATTTAAGGAATTAGTTGCAATTGGAAGGAAACTGTAACACCCTTAGAAAACCCATGCAAACAACGGGTTAGGTCCTCGTTTAATGTGGTAGATGCTATCCTGAAAAGGGTCACGTTAAGTGAAAACAATTTCCCCTTTAGTAATGTCACGTGAAAGGTTGGTGGGATACGATGTATGCACACTACACGGTAAGATGACGGGAGAAATAACCGCTGTGTAATGTTCATCTTATATTTCATTGTTTTCATCAAAGCTTTACCGAGTCTCAGGACTTTTGATGAGGGTCCTGCATTAAGACGTTTGGCCATTTCCATTTAAGAAATTAGTTGCAATTGGAAGGAAACTGTAACACCCTTAGAAAACCCATGCAAATAACGGGTTAGGTCCTCGTTTAATGTGGTAGATGCTATCCTGAAAAGGGTCACGTTAAGTGAAAACAATTTCCCCTTTAGTAATGTCACGTGAAAGGTTGGTGGGATACGATGTATGCACACTACACGGTAAGATGACGGGAGAAATAACCGAGGGTACGCCGCTGCGTTACAATATCATTCCACGTACTGAATCACTCCGCTCAGCCGTGCAGCTCAAGAAAGTGGTTGTCGACCGCACAGATACTGCGTTTATAGCGTTGCGCGTACCACGTTATTGCGGGCACGTTCCGCCTTATGAATCGAGCAATGGCGAAGACGCCCCCATGTGAACACGCGGTTAAGCGAGGACTTACCGGATAACACTCAAGAGGTCACACTTGGCTGGTGAACTGCTGAACCAATTGCAAGTGATGATGCGTCCGTTTTCTGCGTAATTACCATCTGCCTGGTCTCCGTCCCACCTCCCCCGCCGTGTCGCCAGCGGATCATTGGGTTCCGCTGGAACTCTGCTTCGGGATTCCTCTCTTCAACTCGGAGTTGAACAAGAGCGTGTGCGAGAGGGTGGCCTCCCACTCGCTGTTCCGCAAGGAGAGGTGAGCGCTGCCGCGAGCACGTGCACACGATGGTCCGCCCCGACCGGTAGGCAACGTAACGACGCGTCGATCCGCGCGGGTTTCAATTCGACAGTTTTGGGCCCGCGATGTGTCCGCACGTCGTGCGCTTGAGAATTGACTCTTCACTGCCTCCACGGGATAAAAGCGAGGAACGTTTCGGTTTCGCGTAGCGACATCCACACGTAGGAACGTACGACTTCAAGCCGCCGCCGTTTTGAATTTTTGCGCTCCCTTCTCCCAGTTTGGAAGAGCTGCTGCATTTCAGCCGAAAGCTTTCGCTGCAGCTGCTGGACTTCATCAGTCACTACCAGGTGAGGCCTCTTGTCTCTCTTGCCCCTGTGCTGTGTCTCTGGACCAAAGTGCACCTAGCCTGGCACAAGTGCTGTGGTGTCATTATGATGGTGATTGTGATAGTGACATGAACAATGTTTATTCTGATACATGGGTGAAGGTAGCTGCTGTCTGCACGTAAAGTCTTTGAATGGATGGCTACTGGACATTGGTGAAAAAGAGCTTTATAGCTCATCAGATTTCTCCAGTGTTAATATTCTGATTCTGATCATGGAAACAAATACAAATGTGTGCTGCCCTTGTTGTACCCCCGCCCCCCCACTTCCCGCAGGACGGTGGCTCCACGGAGAGCTCCACACCGCTCGCTCCCCATCCGCCTCCCACAGTCCCCAGCACGGAGCAGGGAGTCTCCATGCCGGCCGTGAACCTGATGTTCTCGGCCGGAAAGCTCTCCCACTGGAGGAGCAAACCACCGACGTCTATCCTCCTCCATCAGGCCGACATCACCCGAAAGAACGCCGCATCGCCGGCAGATTAACACCGGTCGGGCATTGGGGTTCAGGGGTCCGGATTTGTGAGCCTTAGCAGAGTAGTTAGGGGGCCCTCCGTGTGTGAACGGGTGAGAGGGCAAGTGCGGGTGATGGTGTGAGTAACTTGAGTTAATGAGTGGTTCGGTCGGTGGGTGGGTGCCTGCATGGGTGAAGAGCCAGCAAGTTCTGTCGATAGATGAGTTGAACACGTGAGTGAGCGAGCGAGAGAGTGGGTGTGTGTGAGACTGCGTACATCGTGGATGCGCGAGTGAGCGTGCAAGTGTGTGTATGCGTGAGTACGCGAGTTTATGCATGACTGAGCAAGCAAAAGAGTGAGCCAATCATTTAGTAAGTCGCTTATCTTCATCATCGCAGTCTCTCCTATCCTCTCCTCACCAACCAAGCATCGACATCCAGCCGAAAAAAGGACCCTGGTATGTTTGAGGTGTAGTCTCTGGTTGGGGTATCCTATGCTGCTGTTAACAGGTGTATCTCTTGTTTGGTGGTTGTTACGGTTATGTAGTTTGTATTTATATACCTGGCTCGGCGATTTAAATAATCGGGAGCCGTGTTGCATTCCTTTTACGGGAACACCTTTAGGTTTGGAAGTGAAGTTTTAACTGTGGAGAGGACCCTTATGTGTTGTAGGTATTTTTTTAATAATATATTTCTAAGTGGTCATTGTCTTCTTCATTACGATTGCAGTTGCTAGATCATGTGGTCGGTCCATTCACATCTGTGGCCATGGTCCAATTCACACCTCGTAATGTTTCAATGTCTTCCTTATCGTCCTCGTCATCATCATCATCGTAGCCGCTGGTATCTGGTGGTTGTAGGAGCAGTCGTCTTAAGTTTGTATTGTATTGACAAACTGGACACCGTCCTCTGGAGCCAACCAATTTCTTTTTTATGGGGGTGTTTCTATTCCTGAGCCCACTCTTGAACCACCCAACAACCAGCTGCGGTAACCCCGTTGTTTTAACAACCTCCGGGCGTAGTGTGCATTAAGGTAAATCCACTGGCTGAGCTAATTCACGCAAGTACTGCTCATTAGCATCGCAGCAAATTAACACTGCCAGAAGGAAATCCTCGTACGTGGTATTTACATGCACCCTCGCAATCGGCAAATTATGAAGGAGTTGAGCCTGTGTTGATATAATTTTTCAGACGGATAAACACCTCCTCCACGTCCATTAGTGCAGGATTAGCAGTCGTTGCGTAGGTGGGAATTAAAGACAGGCATGTGTTGTGCGCGTGCGTGTGTGTACATATGGGGGGGGGGCAGTAAAACTCGGGGATCCAAGTTCGATTCCCGCTCATGGCCAACACCAGTGACGATTATCTGAACCGGTTATGGGCCTCTCCTAGTTTGACTCGGCCTCAAATGAGTACCTGGCATGTAGACATCACCCCTGGGGAGACCAAGGTGGCCGGGCCTGTTGCTGGCCACCCACTCCCTCGTGTGCTGTGCCGGCCTTCATAGGTGCTCGCTAACAGCACTTGGCCCAGCAAGTCGGTTAAGGCTATAAGGGGGGGGATCTTTGTCTTTGTACATAGCATTTCATTGTTAAATATCCTTGCGCAGTGGCTCCATGTAAGATGGTAAATTCCATAACTGAGTGCAAAGGAACTGCCATGAAACATCGTTGTAATTATCGTTACGGAGCTTTCAACAGGGTGGGGCGGCGGGGGGGAGCTTTAAGTGCAGTGTTCATACACGAAGCTTCCTAACGTAGCCTTTGGGTGTATCGTATTTTGCGTGTATATATGGGTGACATTTCTATACATGCCTACGTGATTAGCAGCCCGACTTGCTGTACTCTAGCTGGTTACGTTTATTCTGTCGCTGCATTCCTGTTATCGTGAAGCACTTTTTGAAAGGGAAGGGTCTCGTTAAACTAGAGCCACAAGCAGTGGTCACACTTGGCTGAAATAAGGGCAACGTTCTTACAGGAGTTCACGGGAGGTGGCAAAAATTATACTCTTTGCCCACGATCTGTGGGAAAGCTTTTGTGGACCCCATTGCACGTCACGATTGCAACACAAACAACTTGGATTGATGCAGCCTATCTAACTCGTGTTTGCAACTGCGTCGCATCGCCCATAGGGGGGACCTACCATCGCCTGTGCTGATCGTTGTAACATTCACTCGGCTTTTGAAGAGCGCTCGCTACGCGTTCTGAGTTGTGGCCGCCGTCCTTTCACCTCGGCTCCGCCTCCCACAATGCCCTGCCGCTCGTCACGGTGCGGTTTTGCACCACGACCCCGGCAGGTGCTGCCTCGGTGGAGCCATGGGCCAGCCCACTGGAATGGCAATCCGGAGGACGCCGGTTGGATTACTTCCTCCGGCGTGGCAGTTAAAGTTTCTAAAATCCCATCGCCAGCCCCTGCCCCCCGTCCCCGCCAGCAGCGTAAAGAGTACATGCCAGTCGATTGTTAGGTCGCATGCGGTGGGGCGAAGTGTTGGTACTTCTGTCTCTTCCAAGATGTTAACTGTGGCGAGATGTTAACTTCCTTGCCTGGTATACAGGTCATGGGTTTGTGGGTTTGATCCCGAAGCTGACGCTTGTATATTTGGAGTTTGCATGTTCTCCCCCGTGGTCACGTGGATTTTTCTCCGGGTCCTTCGGTTTTCCACTCCGCATTTAGAATCGACATGCGTTTAATTATTTTGCTGATATCAATTTCCACGTAGTAAGCCACTTTGTTCAGCTATCATTTGTGATAGCCAGGTCACGTCCGAAAAGAGCTGTACAGCTCCATGGGCCTTACCTGGTCAAATAAAATCTTTATGCCTGGCCAACGTGTGAGAGAAGGCCAGCATACCTTCTAGAGGGGGGCTGTCTCGAGCTCCCTCTAGTGGAGACCCTTCTGCCAGCAGTAATGTGAGCAAGCAATTGCAGGGCTGCACCTTTACCTTACTGTTCACCGTTTGTGACACTTGAAGATTGAGGAGTTATTCTGGCGTGGGGAGATTCTACTGTCTGATTTGTGTGTCCTTATAAAGGTTAATTGGAATTTGAAACAAGCTTTCGGCAACTTGAACAATTTTTTTTTACAGTTTGTGTTTGTGGTGATCCAGCCTGTCCATAAAACTTGCCACCAATGGGAGCAGTCTTGTCCAGGTGGTGCGTATTTTACCCACCCCCAGAGGGATGAGGAGGATGATGAGAGACGCTTGGTCGTGCAAGAAAATTCTGGAAACCGCCGCTCTCGGTACTGCCATGCCACTAATTAAGGACTGTATGACAGAAATAATGCGAAACGATTGCTTTGCTAAAGTACGTTCACAAACGTGTTACAGTCATGGCAAAAACAAGTAATAATTTTAAATAAAATTAAAGGACGGATCATGCAGGATATAGTTGTGTATTTGCAGTCAACATAAACATCAATGCCATAGCAAGAGTTAGGGGGCTGGAGGGCCGGTTGCTGCGGACACCGCCTCTCCACGGGGGGCAGCCACCTAGACACGTAGCAGAATTGTTGGCAGTGAAACAAGGCAGCAGTGGTGGTGGTGGTGGCGGCCGCTCAAGGTTTTGACGGGGTGGTGCCGATGCCCCGAACAGTCGTCGCTTGTTTGTGGAATTGCCCAAACGTTTTGAAAATCCTCTTGATCGAACGACGTGTCCCAGCGGCACAAGGAATATTCATGACAATGACGGTGCGAACCCAGTTTTAGTGGCAGGCCAGACGTAGGGGGCGATGTCTTCGTGAAATCAATATTCCTTGCACGTTTTGCACCCCTGCCCACTGAGAATTTGCATTCGCCAAATTTAAACTGCTCGGTTAAGGGCCTTTTTCAGCTATGTGCGATGGACACAGAATATTATCAGGTATGAACTACAAATCATGGCATGTGATTCGACCAGTAATTGGGTTCAACCTAACACCTGCAGCCGCTGGTGATGCTATCTTCACTGAAATGTTTCGATTTTTTTAATGGAATTTGACCAATTCATGACATCGCTGGGGGTGTGAGTTGTTAAAATTCTTAATTGATAACGCTAGCTGCTGCAAGTATTACTGAACGGAGCCTTGAAACAGGAAAATGTTTCATGAGCTCTAGTATTCCGCAGTATTTCCTTTTGCCGTTTCCTGCAACGTTACCCTATGACGACTGTTTCTTCGTGACGCTTTGGGTAAAGTTTGTTGACCCTGTGCAGTGGTTATCTCCCCCACCGCCGCTGTGAATCCCGCCACCCGAGTTCGATTTCTGGCCACAGGCTGAACCTGGGGCCTCGTTTCTCCCTCCACTCTTCATCACACCCGCACTGATTAGCGTGACAAAGTGCGGTCAACCCCCGTGACCGACACGGCACAGAGAGAGGCCTTCACCCAGCAGTAGATTTACAAAGGGCTGTGCGTTTTTCTGCACATATGCCAACGCAGTCTCTGAACCTTTTAAAGCTTAAAACCGCACAGGAGTTGTGGAGGGGGCCCCCCCACCACCTTGAGATGTGGCCAACTTTACCACTTCCTGACCTGCGAGAAGTGTGGTAAAACCCGCATGGCGTGGGAAGGCCCTCATCCAGCAGTAAATTCGAAAAATGGACGACATGAACATACGTTGTAAATGATCGGAGGGCAATTAGCCACATTGGAGATGTAAGTTACGTGTTTTAGTTTAATGCCGATTGTGTCGTTTCTCCGGGTTAACATTTTTTAAGCCATCATTTGTATACTTGCCAGCTCCACATGATACGATACAGAAAATGATCAATGTCCTTTCTCCGTGCAGGTCACCGTCGACCGAGCTGGCCGGCATTGTCTTTGTCGCCACTTTAAATCCAACTCGAGTTGTACTCTCACCTTGTTTGCCCCTATTTGGCCAGGAAAAGCCAAAGTTGCTTTCTTGCATCCCCCCCCCCTGCCATGACTTTTAACCTTGATAGTAGAGGCTGGTGTTCTGGTTGTTTCCAGATTCACGTGGAGTGCCTTACCGAATGAAATGCATCTCCCAAATGCTGGTTAATCGCAGTCGTCCACTGCTCTAAATATCTCTTATCAGCATCCCCCCCCTGCCCCTCCTAATGGGAAACTGTCAGTGGTGAATTGGGATTATGGTGAAACGGTATGGAGTAATAGTGTAAAGCATCCATTTGGATTGGCAATGTTTAAAAAGATGGGCAGTGGGGAAGCTGCTACGACCGGAGTTTGGGTGCCGTTGGTGTAAAATTTAAATGCCTTGCGCATATTTGGTCCTCTGTCCCCAAGAGGGTATAAAACACAGCTTCGTGTTGCTGTGGACAGATTTTCTGTAACTATACACATCAATTTCACATTGAACAAGGGAGCCCATAGGCCTCTGGGTCATGTTATAAAAAAAAAAACAACCGGGTCATGTGTGTGATTGTAAACTTTAAAGTGTTCTTTGCGATGAACCACTGCACTTGGATTCACAAAATGCGCATACGTGTTAGCAGTTGTGGAATCCTTGTTGATGGAGTCCTAAGTTTACTTCGTCTTTTACCATGGCTGCTTCTTGTTCTTGATGGGAGGCCTCAACTGCCTTATCCAACTCTGGGTTTTGACAAGGTTATGGCCAAGGCCAGACGAACAGCAAAGTGGGGCATAACAATGCCTCTTTGCTTCATATCGAGTCTTCAGACAACCCCACACGTGAGCGATCAATAGCGAGTCGTGGTTGGTTGCAACCATCACCGATGTGTGGACGTCTCTGCAACCGGTTGTACATCCGGTTGCATTTAGCAAAGAAAAAATATATTATTTTCAAGTGGCAAGCTGCTCTGATTTATCGCAATGTATTTCAGCAGCATGTGACAATTAAAAACGAATTGGCTGTTCGTCCCAAATACGCAGTTACAATTTCCCTGTTGAAGTTCACCGGCGATTACGTTGCACTTTTCAGGCGTGAACCTGGCTTTAACATCACAGTACTTGCATGAAATCTCTTGAGTAAGAATCGATGTGTTCCGATTGTGTGCGTTGTACCGTGTGATGGGGCCCATGTGACTTAGCAGCCGGTTGCTTGCATTCACCACCACGTTAAAAACATCTCTTTCGCAATTGAGTCGCCGCCCTCAATCAAGGGTGCTGATGGTTCGACCCCATATCGCCCTCACCTGGTTTTAAGAGTACCAAGTTGAGTTAGCGTCTTTGGTGAGCATGGGGGTTTAGAACCCATATTAAAAACGTATTTCCTTCCCCTCGTGGTTGGAGGGGTGACCACTTTTCTTTCGTTTCATAAAGTGAGGGGTTGTGCGTTTTTGCGCTTCTACATTCCGTTAAAACATTGAGGAATTAAATGGAAGGTTTAAAGTAACAAAAAATATAAACCACCAAAAGCTTTATTCCTAAGATTTAGTTGTATTCCAGTGGTGTACTGGATAAATAAAGTTGATTTGTGAATTTCTGTGATACTGCCTGATTGTATTTTACTAATAGAATGCTCAATGCATTGAATGCAGTGTACTCTGAATCGTTTATACCTAAGAGGGCTTGTAAATCCACTCCTGGATGAACACCCCCACCCCCGCAACCAGTCCCACAGTAGCCTCGTGGTCAACGCACACCAAGCATCATCCAGCCGACGAGAAACTGCAAATTCCACGCAGATTTGAGAACACCTATGCATGTATTCTGCATCGTTTCCCAACATGCGTTTGTCCTGAAGTTTTTTTTTTTATTCACTAATGCGTTACGACTACCATGCATTTACACGGAACAGAAACGTGGAATATGCAAAGAAGCGTGGACAAATGTGTGTACCCTTAGAATTACATTTAATAAGAGGCGGTTGAACACTTAAGGATACCACACAGGTTATTAGACAATCGACTTAATTTGGCTTGATTTGCATCGGTCGAAAATAATAGCGAAAGGAACACGCCCCAAGGAGGTGTCGCCATGAATTTGGCTCGAGTGCAAAGCCGTTGGGTGGATTACCATAATTACATGGGTGGCAAACATGGGGAAGGTTTTCATCCAGCCGCAGATCTATCACAGCCGTTGATGAACGATCACATGGAGCCGCGCAAGAGATTACATGGCGCAGCTGCGAGATGTCGCACGCGTATACATTAGAGACCATGGGGTAGCGCAAAGTGGCCAACTAATGTAGCAACGCTTTAGTGCAAATTTACGTACGCAGCGAATACCAGGTAATTATATGGCACCCCCCACCCACTCATTTCACACACGGTTATCACAATTCACTGTTGTCCACAGAAATTAGCCACAGAAAGTGACACCACATCAGGTGGTAGCGACAAGCGCGTGATATCTGGTCTGGAACCATGGGACTGCACCGTTTGTAGATTACTTGCCAAATGGCGGTAATATACAACCATGTGGACTTTGCTAATTGATGAGGAAGGGTAACGGAGGATTCTGATCCACAGAACTCTACCCAATTGCAGCCAAGCACAGCTAACAACTTAAAATATTCAATCGATGGTCATTAATTGCCGTGTGTTCAGATTTATTCGAGCACATAAAACCAGCAAACATGTCATACCAAAAATATTCTTTATTGTCATAATCGTCATACTTTATTTCGATCAAATCGTCGCGTTAAAATCAGAGATTGCTCGCCCCATTTTAAAGTAACGACCCACCCATGGGGAGAGCTTGCAGTTTTATAGTCAACTTTTTTTTTAATAGAAGTTACCACCTGCAAAAGCACAGCGTAGAAATATTTAGTTGTTTATAATTTCTACTGTCGTTAATTTACACGCGACTAGCCCCATCTTTGCGTTCGAGATATGGTACAAAGCCTCAACAGGGAGAGGGGGTCAAGCGAGCCACAGCGCCCGAGATTAAGCAACAAACGCAAAGAGACAAACACGACACCACTTCAGAATGAACACGACGCGGACTGGCTTGAGCTGGCCAAGTCATTTGTGCGGTCAACTGGAAACCACGTGGTTTGCCAATTTTTCTCATGTCGTCTGTAAACATTTAAAACGTTTCTTAAACTAACACGACAGCGAAGCACCCTCAATCAGTTAAAAGTCTGCACGGATCTTACGTATTTATTTATCCACTTCCGCGCAATTCAACTGCCACTAACTGGCAGCCAAGAGAACTACTTCCTCCCCACCAGCAAACGCATCACTTTCTACAAATATGGCGGCACTTCTAATCTCATTGCCGCTCGCTTCCCTGTTAAGACGCGGCACGTGCACGACACCGAGAAGCAAAGCCAGGGTTTTTCCAACATGGGGTTGCGAGAGGGATATCAACAACCACAACCCTGCGCAGAAGCACAACCCCATCAGCCACCATGCGTGCGCGCCTTCCTACACGCACGCAGGGAGGCCGCCCGCTTCCATCGCGACAACCTTTTTCATTTGGAACAAATTCTCGGAAGGGGGAGAAGGGGGCCATGTGGCATTTCTCAAAAACGCAACGTGAATCACCAGTGGTCACAGCAATGGCTCGGGCAGGGCGCTTGGGATATATATTTACAGATTGGCTGGGCGCATCGGAGGTCCACCAGTTCAAAGACGGAGGGGGCAATCGTCGTCATCATCACAGGCCCTGCAGGTACTTGGCAGCGACCCCCTGCACCGTGGCCCAGTACTGCCAGCCCAACGCGGCCAGAACCATTCCCATGGTGAGGCTCAGCGGCGATATGAAGCCAGTCCCCTGATGGCGGCCATTAACCTCCTCTTCCTCCTGCGCGTCGCCGCTGTCGCCACCGCCTGCCGACGACGACGCGCCCGCGCGCGACATGGCCTTGATGCGCAGCACAATGTTGCGCGTCTGGGTTGCCGAAGGGTCGTCGGGCGGGATGCAGCGCTGGATCTGTGGGCGAAGCGACGTCATGCCTGGCTACCCACGGAGGTTTACGCGGTTGCAGCTGCACAGATCTCCGATGAGGTGAAAGGTAATGAAAGTAAAAAAGGCGCAACCCTGCAATTACCTGCTCACGCCCATTGCTAGCAGAAGGGCTTCCACCCAAGGGAGCTGTAGGAGGGGGGGGGGGGGCCACTCTAGAAACCCTACAACTTCCACGCTGGCCCATCCACCCACTTCATCCCACGACACGCCACCTGCTAATTCAGGCCCGCAAATTAATTAGGCTGTTCCAGCCATCACATTAGGGGCGAGTTAATTAAATGTTTGGCCAAATATAACAGGCTAATGTTTAAGTTGATAATTTTGAATGGCCCGCAAATGATGTTATAAATATCCAAATGGCCCTTGGCAGAAAAAAGGTTCCCCCACCCCTGTGCTAATCATTCAACTGTGATGATCCCATTTATACTGTTGCGTGGACAAAGGCGGAGGGAGCATTTAAGAAATAGAAAAAAATTATAGTCTGCGTCTTTCATTCAGAGAATGGCCAATTTCATCTTGTCATAGATGCACTTGGCTCCTTGGCGGACAGTCGGTCATCACCACGACGCCGGCACGCATGGCCTACTCTTTTACGAATAGCGTCACGGGATCCTTTAACGTCCACCGTGCAGTAAATGGCGAGTGGTATTTTTATGTTAATATTAAACTTTTTGGGTTAGATCGCGTTATTTATGTGTCGTAACCCTCCACCACCCGACACGGCCAATCAGTAAAAAAGTGTCACGTTGGCAAAAGACAAATAGTTCACTACTTTAGCCCACCGGTGTGTCGAAGAGTGAATACACAACATTTACAATTCATGAATAATATTGGTCGCGAAAGCCTACGTGTTAAACTGGTATTTTTACGGTTACTCCAACGGAAGTATTAAGTTTAACCGGGGTAGCCGCTGGGCATGAACTGCGTGCCTCTGCAATCGGCAGCATGCGCACTACGTGCCAGGGCACCACGTCACCTTTCCTATACTTGGCACTCCTATCGTGTTCTTGTATTGCTTGTCGTTGTGACGTTCTGACCCGCCCCTAGTGGACACCTGCGAAATAGAGCTTTATAGCTCATCGGATTCCTCCAGTAGAAACTGAATATTGGGATTCTGAACGCCGCCCAAGCCCGCCCACCTCACCTCCTGTGCGTACTGCAGCATCATGGCGCGCACCGACGCCAGGCTCGTAGCGTCCATCATGAGCGTGACCGCCTGGCCCTTGCGGATCTTCACGACGCCGCCAAACACCGCCGGGTTGTTGTAGCAGGCGGACAGCGTGGCGATCGCCATCACCTGCCGGTGCAGAGCGCGAGCACGCACACAGGCACGCGCGCGCGTGTTAATTTTAGCCGCGGGCTATAAAGTTAATCTGCTCGGCACAACCACCTCGGCCAACCCGTCACGGAACGGCTATATTAATCATCTGGCGAAGGAGACGTGGACAAAGCGGGCTTTCCTTTTCTGTGCTAAAGCTTTCAAACTCGGAATTAGTTCGACATTACAAAGCACAAATGTGGCCAATGCTGTCATATCTCGGGTGGAACAGCCAGTTCACACCTCACTAGTGCACAGAATTCACAACCGTCAGGTTGACAGACGATTCAGCAGTCACCGCACACCGGAGGTCAGTCGCCTGCTTAGCACTCTTCCTTTGCTAATAACAATGCGTCACGCGTCGATTCCTCTACTCACGTAGACCACCTCTGCCTGCCCGACTATTTCATCTCAGCCACAACGTGTTCGGCCACCACACTGCAGGTCACCACCACGCTTCTCTTTAAGCTTTGTTCCCCTCGCACCGCTCCACTCTGCAATTACCTCCCCAGCGTCTCTTTTTCGCTGGATCACACAAACCTTGCTCAGTTCAAGAAACCTATTACCACCTTTACAGTGCCGGTTTGTTGTATGTATGCATGTTGAACTTCTTCGCACAGTGCGTAGGCAACTATGCTAAATCGGTGGTACGGGCGGAGGCGAAGGGAAACAAACTAAACACAAAAAGCAGTTGTTGCCGACGACTTGGCTTTGAGGCTTTGGGGGGGGGGGGGGGGGCGTGCTTTGCAACCGTGATTAAAACATTTGAAGAAAAAAAACACACACGGTCACATTTCCTTTCGCGCAGCGGGAGTGCAGATCCTCGTGTGTCCACAAGGAGGTGCGCGGCGGTCACCAATGGGG
This sequence comes from Lampetra planeri, assembly GCF_965212315.1. Taxonomy (NCBI): domain Eukaryota; kingdom Metazoa; phylum Chordata; class Hyperoartia; order Petromyzontiformes; family Petromyzontidae; genus Lampetra; species Lampetra planeri. Next base: position 9,186,120 of record NC_136128.1, on the reverse strand, counting down.
ACGCGAGGACGTGGCTCCGATTCACCATCGCCCTCCGCCAGAGATGTACAACAAACGTCGGGGTGTTTCTAGTCGTCTAAAACGCCGCCGCCATCTCAAGACGCTGAGCAGAAGTCTTGAGATTTTTTTTTTTGCTTGCCGGCAGCCGCTGGCGGTAATGCTACAACGCTTGGGTTGGTTTCGTGGGTCACACAAACCCGTGAGAAACTTGCGCCCTGACAGTTGGGCGTCACGGTCGCCATCTCCTGGCTTGTCAGGGTATTATGGCAGTACAGAAAGTAGGTTGAAGATTAATACAAGACCCTCACCAGGACAAGCGGGCTGAGAAACCAACAAATACATCTGTACAGGGATAGTGTGTGGTCGTCCCCCCCTCCATACTTATGGACTCCCAAGTACTCTGGTTTCGCCCTGATGTGTGTAGCCACTCATTGGAGTTGACTAACGTCCCTTTACTAGGACCGCAGAGCTTGGGCAATTGCTGGCGCTGGTTGTGGCCGACTCACTGCAGATTCTCCGCACATCAAAATTATTATCATCTCCCTCGACAGTGAACAATAAGCGTGCGCGTTACAAACTACATTTAAAACAATTGATTGGTCTCACAGAACAACGGAGGACTGGCTTGTGCAACACCCTCGCCATGACTGGCACGTGTGGGGCGCCACGGTGGTGAGATGTTAACTCCCTCGCCTGGTATACCAGAGGTCGTGGGTTCAATCCCAACCCTGACGCCTGCGTATTTGGAGTTTGCATGTTCTCCCCGTGGGCGTGTGAATTTTTCTCCAGGTCCTCCAGTTTTTTCTCTACACATTTTGAATCAACGTGCGTTTAGCGTATTTGGCAGCGCTAAATGTTCACATGATAGACCAATTCGTTGTGCTTGTGCCATCATTCAGGTTTGCTTTTGAAAGAGCTGTATAGCTCAGTGGGCCTGGCAAAATAAAGCGTGCGCACTCCGCCACCCACAACTCAAACGCGTGAGCATTCCTGCCCGCTAACATCAAAACGAGAACCCCTATCTCCAAGTTCCACATGTTTTCCTTAATAACCCTGCAGCGGAGCAGACAGGTTTAGGCGGGATTATTGCACGGACCTACGTGCGAGAGGGGGGGGGGGGGTGGGAAGGGCCAATATTTTCGGACAAATCAAACGGCCGGTCAGACAGCAGATGCGGAGGGGGGCGATGAGCAGATAAAGAGCACAAACGCAGCGTCCGTCAACACTTGACCCGTCACCGACACTCGGGTCAGGCCTGCGAGTTAATTACCCAGGGGAATAAGAGCGGCGTCCCGCACCCTCGAGCGACACGCAGCCGAAACCCGCCCGGCTCTCCCATATTCACCTCCTTATCAGCGGCGGCTGTGCGCACTTACAGTGGGCTGGCTTTTTTTGTTATGGCCAGAACAGCCAATTTTTATGAGATGAAACTTTATACCCCCCGCACGGGTCGGTTCATGCTGCGCCTGAAATTACACCGCATTTTTATCTCTGCCGCTTTAGAACTAAAATACGGAGGGAGGTTGACTTGAGAAGGGGTAGATTTTGTTCGTCATTACGGGCGACATGAACCCGATTTTCCGTGCGCGAGAACTGACCCCCCCCACCCCCCCCCCCCCGCGTCAGGGGCCACCACATGTGTGACACCGGTCCGATCGTGCCCAGGCAGAGGGAGCGAGTGAATGAAGAGTATTTGGGAGCGCAGAAACCTCAGAGGATTTGGAGTTTTGGTTAGGGTGGTATACACAAGGAGAGCCAAATTTGACGGGGTGACTAATTTGGGGCTCGCGGTTAGATTCAGGGACGTTTCTGACGTCTCACCTGTACCGTACTCATTTACCACGTCTCGCTTGCGCAGTGCCGCTTGTGCCAAAGTTCGATGCATGCAAAGCGAGCTTGAGGATCGCTTTGTAACACGCGAATTAGTGCACGAATAAAACTGCAATAACTTGACAGAGAGGAATGTGTGTTCGTTGTATTTCAGATCACTTGGGACAGCAGGCACGTCAAAATTATCTCGGCCAGCGATTTGACGGTCAAAATCCACAGTAAAGATTAGAATCAAGTTTAGTCTCTTTGGCTTCACTGTTTATCACGTAATTTGTATCTTCTCCCCATTTGCTCCCTCTCTTTGCAAGTCTTGTTTGCTCCGTGAACCTTACACGTAACGACACGAGCAGACCACGTGCTTACAATGTGCACAAATTGGAAACAATGATTCAAATGCGCACGACTCAATGCGCGCTTGAAATGCAGCAGTTGGTTTTAAATCAGCGGCAAACACAGACGCACTGTTGTATGCCTCTCGTGTTCACCGCTGACGATTTTCACGTATTTCGCTAAATCTATCTAAACCAAAAAATTGTTTGGCGACGCTGTCGCGTTGGCAGTGGCACGCAAGAAAAAAAGACGAACCACAACTCGCATTTGTCAATAACTGTGGCCTTACTTAAAGAGACCTTCATGGAACATAAAATGTATCTGTGATGAAGAAGGCCTATTCATTGCAGGAAACGTTGCCCATTATACATTTTCCCTTTAAGGCCACGGTGTTATTGACGAATGTGTAGAGTATTTTTTCTTAATCAACAATCAACTCGATAAATCTCTCATCATAATCATCATTCGCAGCCTTTTGTCAATCCGGATCGTGCGGGTTAGTTGACCATACCTGACCCCCTCACTCAGTACGGGTTCTTGAACGGGATGGAGTGGAGGTGGTGCAGGGGAGCGGTGGTGTCGCAGTTAGCACGCTGCGCTGCGAACCTGGCGACCTGAGTTCCATTCCCGCTCACGGCCAAAAAGTGACAATTATCTTAACTGGTCCTGGGCCTCCACTAGGTAGACTCAACCTCAAATGTGTACCTGGTGCGGTGTATAAATATTGCCACTAGGGAGACAAAGGAGGACCGGCGTGGTGCTGGCCACCCAACCCCCTCGTGTGCAGTCCTGGTCTTCATCGGTGCTCGCTCACAGCACTTGCTCCTACAGTCTGTTACATGCCAAATCGGGGGATCTTTGTTTGTCTTTGGAGGGGGCAGGGGAGGCACATGTTCTGGTGTTGTGCGTGAATGGTGCTTAAACCGATATTGTCCATGGCCGGGAATTGAACTCGGGGAAGAATGGTGTGTGGGGGGGGGGGGGGGTCGGTGTGGGATCTCCGATCTCCGTGGAGACGAGCTCTTGCCTGGGGGATGGCGCAGAAGTTGAAGACGCTCTGGTTGCGCAGGCGCGACAGGTAGGTGAGCACGTCTGGCACGTGGCCCAGCGCGTTGGTCACCAGCTCGTTGAGGCAGCCCACGGCCGCGCACAGGTTCTCGGGGCGCGCCAAGTCCGACAGGCTCCCCGCGTATTTGCTCCACGCCTGTTGTCGGTCACGCGGGGCACAAGACAAAGATCCCCTGTATAGCCTAAGCAGACTTTTGGGGGGGGGGGGGGGGGAAGTGCTGCTATGAAGTCTGCCACCACGGCACATGGGGGAGTGCGTGGCCAGCACCACGCTCGGCTGTCTGTCTCCCGAGCGGCGATGTTTACACACCGGGCCAGGGTGTGGCAGGGAAGGAGGGGACCCCCCCCCCCCCACATGATTCCGTGAATATTTTAATTTCCTCCACCGATCAGCCATATATTTTTTTTACCAAAAATCACCATGTGCCAAAATCATCGCCTTAGGTAACAGAACACGCATCGCCAGCGATGCTTGCACGGCAAGGGTAGTCCTGCAATTGTCCCGGTGCATCGCGGCCCCCCAGAGACAAAGCCAGGCACCGTGTGCGGTGAAGAGCCCACAACACGTGGGTTGCGTGGGGGTTGCGTGGGGGTTGCGTGGGGGTTGCGTGGGGGTTGCGTGGGGGTTGCGTGGGGGTTGCGTGGGGGTTGCGTGGGGGTTGCGTGCGGCGACGTGCCTCCTGGGGCCAGAACTCCCTGCGGTCGCGAGTGTCCTCCAGGTAATCTCGGATGATGTTGGTCTTCTGCAGGAAGAGCCCCATGGAGTTGGCGAGCGCCGCGTCCTCTCCCACCACCACGTCCTCGAGACCCGACGCCGCAAACAGCCGCGACAGCCCGATCCCCACCAGGCCCGCCACGTAGTGGCAGTACTGCACACAAAGACAAAAAATTCCACCCCATCCCCACGTATAGCCTCAACAGACCGATGGGGGCATGTGCTGTTAGCGAGCACCCATGAACGCCGGCACGGCACACGAGACGGTCGTGTGGCTTCCACCACACCTTGCAGCCTTCGGCTCCCAAGTGCGGATGCTTAATACACTCTGCACCAGGTATGTTGATTTAAGGCCGAGTTGACGATAGGGAGGCTCAAGACCGGTTGAGATATTTGCCACGGATGTAAAGTCGTGAGCGGGAATCGAACTCTGGTCGCCAGGTTCACAGCACACACACGTGTGTAACCTAAGAGAACATCTACTACGCGTACCTGATCCCACTCCTGCATGGAGCCCACTTTCTTCTGTAGCACTTCAGCCATGCCCGCTCCCATGCGCTGGCAGATGTCGCCAATGACATCCCGGTAAATCTTGGCCAGCTTGCGGAACTCCAGCGAGATCTGTTCCGGGCAGCATACAGATAAAGGTTCATCCCTGCAGTAGCTCGGCTCTGGACAAGGGCCAACTGTAGACCGTCTACGAAATGTAACGTCTTCGCGATCATCCTGCACTATAAGAACAACGCGAACGCCAAAACCTACTAACGAATGAATCAATGAACGAACAAATTTGTCAACCAGGCGCGCGCCACCACGCTTTTCTCACCGTAGGGAAGTCCTCCAGGACCTGGCGGTCCTTCTCGTTGCTCAGCGAGTAGCTCCACTCGTGCTGGTACAGGAAGCTGTGGAAGTCGCGCAGCATGGGCACCTTGGCGGCGTTGGGGATCGTCATGTCGTCCTCCACTGTGTCCAGCGCCCGCAGCACGAGGTAGAAGATGCACACGGCGTCCCTGTGCGACACCCCCACGCCGACACGCGGCGGTCGGTAAACATCGAGTTCGTCAACGTCCACGATTCCGGTCCGCGTCGTAAACAAGCAGTGCCATATCCCTTATCAGTGCCCTACCTTATTACAGACCAAGTCAGACCTTATTGGGCTCCACGTTCCCTTATAAATCTCAACGTTCATCCTACAAATACCAATCAGAAGGGAGAAACACTAACCAATAAGACGAAACATTTTTTTTGCCCGTCTTGAAATGGCTGTACGCCGTATGGACCCGAAATCTCAATTTCCCTGTACGAGAACACGGGTGAACCGTGTGGGTTGACAGCTATGCAGTATGCGCGCGTGTATTCAGTTTAACACGTCGGCTTTCGCGACCAATATGACCCACAATAAAACGTTTTTTGGGTTAGATCGAAAATACTTGTGTCGTTAAACCCGCCACCACCCAAACAGACAATTCGTAAGAGTTTGTTACGTCAACAAAACGTGCCAATTCGTTACCGCTTCAGCACCACCGGTTTGTGTTGGGAGAGTAAACCCACAACATTTAACACGGAGTACGACGTTTTGCTGGCGATTACAAACCAGCCTCATCAGCCGACTAACCAGAATTGTCAAGAAAGTTCCTCCCGTTTCATTAGTTACGTAGAGCCTTTTTATTCCCCAGAAGTATTTTCTTGAACAAACGAATCGGGTGCACAGAGGGGGCATGATGTATGGCAATTGACAGCAGTATAGACGCAATTGGAATTACAACGATTAATCACTCTGCGTTTTATATTTTGAACCAGCCTATGCAGCGCGTTTAAATAAACTCTGCATCCCTGGTGTCGTCTTCCGTAACTCCGATAACTCTCGAGGGAATGGAATAACCCTCGGGGGGGAGGGGTGGCGAAGGGGAGAAGTGGGGGTGCCTAAAAACCCAAAAGAACATAGCAACCTTCTTGATAGTTTTTTACACCATTGGAACCTCATTTGCCAGTACAAATATGATAATTGTTTTTTTACCCTTCTATCTGGCAACAAAACTGACACCTTTTTTACAAGGAGTCATGTTTACCACAATACCTGCAGTCATAATGCAGGTATTGTGGTCTATGTAAACATGACTCCTTGTAAAAAAGGTGTCAGTTTTGTTGCCAGATAGAAGGGTAAAAAAACAATTATCTTCTTGATAGTTGTTTATTAGCCGTGTTTATAAAACTTCTATGCAACCCTTGCGAGGCTTCAACCTGGATTCAAACCCAGGATCTCAAGGAGTCCAATCCTCGAGCCGCAGACTCGTTGGCAGACGTTGCGGGTGGCGTTGTACCTTCCTCATCCTGTGCGGTCGATTCGGGCTCAAATGAATACCTGGTGCAACATGTCCATGTTGACCCCACGAGGGAGACAAAGGCGGCCGGGCATGATGCTGGCCACCCACCCACTCTTGTGCCGTGCAAGACTTCATTAGGTGCTCGCTAACAGCACTTGCCCCAACAGTCTGTCAAGGCTATACGGAGGATAGTTGTTTCCGTTCTCCGTTAGCTCTTTTTAAAAACCAAGCCGCACGCGAATGAACGAGAGCGCGAATGAACGAACAAACGATGAAACGGACTCCGGCGTTTGCCACCCGCGGCTCTGGCCCACAAAAACCACGGCGGATCACCTGAGCTCCCCGTCCAGCGCTTGAATGACGGCGGCGAAGGAGCGGCTCGTCTGGTTGAGATAGCGGTAGCACGTGCGCAGGGAAGGCGCCATCGAGTCCTGCAGCCCGGGCACACGCAAAAACCACGTGGTGGCAACCATCAACCCGTCAGCGTCGCCGTCTGCGAGCAACCCGTTCACCTGGCGTGTGGCGGTTCGCCACCAGTGCGATTCAACGAAATTGCCATGATTATTCTTTGCCGGAGGGGGGTCAGGATTTGTTTGGGAGTTAATTTTTGCCGAAGGTCGCTTCTGCCGACTAATTTGTGTCGGGTCTCTCGAAGGTTCAGATTTCTTTTGTTTCCCTCCCGTATAGATTGTGCCCTCGGTATAATTTATATAAGTAGCAAGATCAGAGTGGATTCCTCCCCCCCCCACCCCTGTCACAATTTGATGGACGTAAATGGCGGGATAGGATGGATTCTAAATGAATGGTTACGAGGCAAGGAACGATCCATTAGTTCAGATGAAGACTCTTTAAAGAGGATGGCAAAATAAATAAACAATTGCCCCTTCATATTTCTGCCTCGTCACATGAAAAGCATTTTCGTACACAATCCATCAGCCGCAAGGCCTTCTTGGATTACATATCAGCAGCATTGATCCAATACAAGAAAACACTGGATTTATTTCAACATGACAGTATCTCGTGAGCAGTCAAGCTTGCTTGAATCCATGAAGGTGAACTGCCAATTTTACAGACATCGACCCTCTCTTTACGATGAGTCCTGGTTTGATGCAAAATGATATAATGCAGTAAGACAATCTTCTTACAATAACACGCACGACATCATGTGCGAGACCCCGCTGCGTACGTTAAGCACGGAAGTTACGCACATCAAAGCCATCTTTTAACAACCAACAGTGGCGAGATGTTAACTACCTCGCCTGGTATGCAGGAGGTCGTGGGTTACATCCCAACTCTGACACCTGCTGTATATTTGGAGTTTGCATGTTCAACCCCTGGTCACGTAGATTTTTCTCCAGGTCCTCCGGTATTTCCCCTCCACATTTAGAAACACACGTTGAGTAATTGTCTGCTGTACATTTCCACACGAACACGTTCCTTCGGAGTGGGCAGGTAGGAACTTGGTTGGACAGACAGCGCATTCGTGCACGACAGAAAGCTCGCGGTCACGTGACACACTTCAACCAATCCGGGAGCGTACATGTTTGGGTGGGCAGTGTGGAACTGTTGTTCCTACCTGTATAAACCACTTCATTGGGCTATCAGAAACGGAACACTGGTTTGTCCAAATGTCCTGAAGTTTACCGACTAAATATTATTTTATAAACGGGAAAAAACCCCTCGTCTTTTTAATTTACTACTTTATGAGCCATAACCCACCAAGACGGTGAATAGTATAAAATGACTTCGGGTTACCGTTTGAGTTAGTGAATTCTTACCATGTGGATGAGAATACAATTCCATAACATGGACCAAGAGAGAATGCAATGGACCAGGTTGCTTTAAATCGACGATACCAAGTGAACAATCAAATGAAATCCACGACAGAGCAAGACTTGACCTCAAAATTCCACCTGATGACGGACGCTTGTGTTGCGCCCGAAACGTCGTGATTTATTTTATTTTATGCCTACGTGACTTTACCAAAAGAACCAAAGAGTATGGATCCCTGCAGTCACGAAAGCTTCAAAATTCCAACTTGTCGTCGAGTAAACCGGCTGCAACTAGATATGCAATGATAATTTCAATTACCACTGGAGGTCAGTGCACGAGTTAGAGGGGGGGGGATAAGCGAGGTTGGATCCGAAGCATGGCACGCTTGGCGAGTGCGACAGGCAGCGACTCTATAAAAGTTCCACCGCCTCCACCATGCGAGTTCAACCCCGCTGAAGCTCGGACAGCTGAATGAAGTTCAAGAAGACCTCAAAACACTTTGTGTTGTGAAAGACCCAATGCAGAAGATCCCTGGGGTCCACACCCCAAACCGCATTTATACAATCCATGAAAGGGCGCTATAGAAATCTGAAACAGAATAGAAGACGGATACCTGATGGACAAATGGAAAATTACAAATTCTCCAGTGTGCGACTGGTCGTCCAGGACAGACCGTTCAACATATAACGACGCAATGCCCGATCCACAAACACGAAGGAGACATCACGGCCGTACGCTACTCCCGACGCGGTTATCTGGCTTGACCACCTGAATGTTAAATTGCAGTTGTTGCTCTGCATCTACAATCAGCCATACGACAAGACGAAGAGACGAAGACCATCATCACGTAACCCCCTTCCCCGTGCACTCGCACTGCCCCCCCCCCCAATCCTCTTCCTGCAACACCAACGTGCAGAGGCATCGCAAACCTGCCCGCACGTAGACTTTAAAAAACGAAGATAAAAGATCCATCGTTTAGATTCACGGACCAGCGGCTGTCACGTTCCATTAGAGAGTGCCTATCAGGGCCGGCAAGGAACACGCGGCGGTGGTGGCGACGGTTAGCACCATGCCCGGCTGGTATTAACCGCCACAGAGAACTCGTCTCAAGCAGAGTTGACACTGGGGAAGTCTGCACCAGGTTCACTTTTGAACCTCCCACCTGGCGATGTGCACAGCCTGGTACCAAACTTGCATCACCAGGATCGTAGCCGGATCGGCCACCGAGGAGATGGAGCGATGGAATCGGCGCGTGCGGTGGGTGCTTGGTGGGATTTCTTCCTTCCAAGATTTGGGCGGTGGCGGCATAGGGAGCCACCGTCCAGCAGTGGATTGACGATGGTTGATGATAACGATAATTAAGTTAAAACAGCAACGACACTCAACTGTTGGAGTGTAGAGGATGCGGATAAACAGGGTGGTGGGGTAGGGGGTTGCGCGAGCTTGTTTTGAGTTGTTTTTAAAAGGGGACACACCTCCAGTTACCTGGGTTGAACCAATACACGGGAGGGGAGGGGGACCTGGCCGTCTCCTCAACACGTTCCTGCACCCATCACACGCTCCACTTCACTAACAACATCAAACAGCGCACACACACACACATTTCTAACCTTGACAAGACTTGGGAGGAGACACGTCCACGAGAATAACTCGATTTGACTAATTTTCCAGGTGTGTAACACACACACGTTGATCATCACACTCATGACAACAGGTAAAGGTGCAGCCCTGCAATTGCTTTCAAGCCACGTCTGCCAGAAGAGCCTCCACTCGAGGCAGCTCTATAGAGCTCCGTCAAGGAAATGTTGGTCTACTCTTCCACACTGGCAGGATGTGTTGAAAGAGGTGCACACACTCATGTATACTGCCGAGTGGACAGAAAGTGGAGGGGTGGGGACTTGACGACCTTGCACCATTATTTCAACTGCCGTGACCGGCGACTGAATGGAACCGGCGACCTCTGCATTGCAAGCACGTGGAGCTACAAACCCAGAGACCACAGTTCGATTCCCGCTCACAGCCAACGCCAGTGCAATTAATCGGAACCAGTCCTGGGTCGACGTCGGCCTGAAATGTGTACGTATCATTACTCGGGAGCCAAAGGTGGCAGGGCGTGGTGCTGGCCACCCACCCCCTCGTATACCGTGTAGGCCTCCATTAGGCGCTCACCAACGGCACTTGCCTCAACAGTCTTAAGGCTTCATATTCTTGGTTCTTTTGGTAAAGTCACGTAGAAGGGAAATAATACAATTATATATATATAAAACAATACAAATTCTCACGACGTTTCGACTGCAACACAAGCAATCATCATCAGGTGTGAAATCCACAGCAAGAAAATTTGAAAAAAGTGGAGTTTCATTTATTTATCAAAATTTAGTCTTAAGGCTATTTCAAGGTCAGGGGGTCATCAGGGCCAAAGGGGGTGATGCAACTACACCTCACCACAGACCTCATCACCCCCTATAGGATCCTGCAGCTGTTGCAAAAATGACATCTGACCTTCAAAGTCTGCTCTTACAGAATCCCTCCGTATGGCTTACAGCCTTACAGTGTCACCACTCCCATCTGGCTCAAGGTCTTCACATTGCTAGACAGTCAACCCATTCTTCTAGAACATATATTTGAGGGGGGGGGGTGGACAGACATTTGAACCATTCCACTCAGAGCGGCGTCCAAACGCAAACGTCGCCTCAACGCCCAATGGAACTGTTGCGCAAGCAATTCGCTCTCGCAACTTAAAAAAAATCACCTACAGTTGCTTTGTCCACGTGCTGAGCGAGTAGTTGTGTAAAGAGGTAAAATAAACGGCACGTTCAGAATTGTAACAACCAATCATATTTTGTTATGTGTGTCACGTGATAATAAAGATCCCCCCTTCTTGGTTCTTTCGGTAAAGTCACTTTACCGAAATAACCAAGAAGATGAATCCCTGCAGTCACGAAAGCTTTAAATCGAAAAATAAACATCCCTACAAATATCCAAACAGATCAATGCTTCTGAGAGGCTGTGCTTGCAGAGACACAACTACATAAAAGCGAATTAGCTGCACACAACCAAGTTGCGCAAATGATCGCAGAGACGTCCACTGAAAGCGATTTAAGTTGCACCCAACCAGAGTTGCCCAACTGCTCGAATCAGGTGCAGACCTCGGATTAAGGACAGCGCACGTCCGGTAGCAGCAGCGGCAGTCGAGGCCTGGACGCCGCTTGCCCGCTTCTCAGCGCTCAGCACAAATGACCCGACAGCCAAGGTTGTTTCCACAAATAGACACTCATGGACGGATGCAGAACAAAACCTGGCAAGCGCCACGGTGAACGCCGTTGCAGAATTACAATTGACCCACCAACGGCCACGGCGGCAGGAGAGCACAGCGGATTCGTTTTAATAATAATTTCATTTTTATAAAAATCGCGTCATTTGTGCATTTGCATCCCACAAAGCTGCAACATCTATTAGCCAGTCTCTGACACAGATGATGCAAAAACAAAACGCACTACTTGGCACATCAAGAAGATGTATATATATAAAAAACAAGAAAAAATGCACATAACAAGAAAATGATCATCACAGAGAAAATACATTTAAATTAATGAATCCGTTCGGTCTCCGAACAACAGGCCACAAAACCCAACATTTTGCCGGATTTAGGAGAACCTTCACGGGAAGGAGAGCATGGTCAAAAAGTTATGAAGCCAGTTGGACCATAATATGGATGGGTTCCATCTGGGGTTGTACCTCCACTGCTATGAAGGTAAAAATGCGCAGCCCTGAAATTAGTTTTGGCCACGCCACTCCTGGTGGAAGGGCCTTCAATAGAGGAAGCGCTTGAGAGCCCCCCCCCCACCCCCTGGCATGGTTGAAAGCCATCCATTGGTCAATCAAGTATGGGTTGTCTGACCATTCTTCACCGTGCTAGTCAGCGCGGGTTGGTAAAGGGGGGGGGGGGGCGTCCTGAGAAAAGATTCAGAGATCACTCGACCACCGATGTTAGCCGTGTGCGGGATTCGAACGAGGGTCACCCCTGGTTAAAAGTGCGGCACTACCACTCGCTGCCTATCTATCACCCTATCAGGAGCCACCGTTTACACTGTAAAACCAACGGCCCTTTGTCAATGCACTGCTGGATTAAGGCCTCCACTTACCATGTAGATTTTTAGGGTTAATTGACCATACTTCAGCACCTTGGTCCACGTGGGTTAGGGAAAGCAGGGAGCAAATAAGCCAAGTACAAATAATGCACTGCCATCCGCTGCCCACATGCGCACAACCCTGTAACACCTGCTATGCATGGCAATCACCCATCCAAGCTCAAAACCTGCTTAGCTTCCAAGATCAGGCACCTTCAAAGGCGATTTGGTCATAGGTTTACACTATATGGATAGAATACATTTTGGGCTTGTTTTTCAAATATTTAACCTAAGCGTACTATCGCTGTCTTGTCCCGAGACGAAACACCCATTCGGAACGCAGAGCAAGTCGTGCGGGAGGGGATATCCCAAAACGATTTATTATACGTTCTCACACGACAAATGTATACGCAAATAACCCCCACACCTTGCTACAGAGAAATTCTCACCGCATGACAGTCAAAACGGATATATTTTCATTCTCAAGGTAGTTTCTTTCGGGCGGTCATTGGGTGGCCAAGTTGGGACCATCCACTTGCTACGCTTGAGGTATCATAGACGTACACTTCTGACATCCCTTTGTGGATCCTTTAGTACGTACTACAGACATTCAATTTTCCCCCAGGCCCTGCGACAAAGAAATGTTCGCCACACCTTTCAAAGTATTTTTGTTATCCTGGAATTTGGAAAGGTTAAACAAAGGCGAGAAACGACGTTTTAGTTTTTGTCGTCATTTTGTAGACAGAGTCGATATGGTCGACGGCACTACATTCGAGAAACTGGTTCACAATCTCGGGTGGCTCGACGCTGGATTCGAACCCAGGTACTCATCGGTGCTGGCTCATCAGCTCTGAAGCCAGAGCCATCCCGATTACCTCCACTGTGGAATTTTTTGCATGTATAGAGTTTTTTTTTGGGTTGGAGCACGTAAATATATAAATGTATCGTTAAAACCCGCCACCACCCAACACATGACAACCCTTACTAGCTGGCTGTGTTGGGTGGTGGCGGGTTTTCACGACACATTTATATATTTACGCGATCAAACCCCAAAAAAACTCTATTATGAATATATGCATGTATGTTAATAATAAAAAGCACAAAGGGCCTTTCTGTCCCGATATGGTCTTAAACGGTGATAGAGCAGGTCCAATTAGTCAGGACCTATTAAGGCCGGCACAAGAACCAAGGAGTGACGTGTGCGAGCACCACATCCTGCTGTCCCGCTCCCAAGTATGGCTCTTAACACGCTCACAAACCAGGTATTCATGTCGGACCAAGCGGACCTAGAAGTCACGCTCTTGGCAGGCTACGATACGAATATGCCAATAATGTTCATGGGATGGGATCAAACTCAGCTGACTGATTACTCGGCTTGGAACAAGTCACTACCCATCACGATTAAATAAAAATCCACCCGATTCAGGGTCAGGATAACATTTTTGTATCACGGTGCCTTTTCAGTGGCTATCGGAGGGTGGCGGTGAGAAAAATCGTGAACCCAATACATACAACATATGGAAAAATTAAACAGATTACCACAAACGATCATTGCATACAGACACTACCACAAAAACGCTGCGTACAAAATCTCTTGAACTTTAGCTTCACATAATAGTTTAGCCCACCAGCTTGGTCCTTGCAGACCCGTGTTAAGCAGCAGGATGTGTTTGAGCAGGTAACACATGGGTGTCCAACACAAGCAGACTTGCCGTACAAAATGCTGCCAATGTTGTTATTGGGACTGAGCACTCCACCGAAACATGTGTTTATAATACATGAAGGGTTGAATTGTGCAAAACAAATTCAGGCTTTTACCACGGAGGATTCACGTTTCTAACTGCCTCTAATCAGAAACTATCACGGTATTAATCCATCCAAGAAAGCTTCACAAAGCCTCACCGAGCCAAAACTTTTCAACTTAATCCTGCATTGGAATGTTTGGCCAATTACTTTGTAATACGTGTTTCTGATTATGCGAACAAACAAATAAAACCCTTAGTACCAAGGCCATGAGCCAGCGTTACGAGGGGAGAACACTCAACAGATCTGCACACACAGATTAACTCACCTACTTTCTGAACTTGTCACTGTGTTAGTTGGCAAGCTTCACGAATTGACTGCGTGTTCCGCCAACCCTTGGCCTCCAAAGCGCTGAATTCAGCAGGTACGCACCGCTATTGTCATTGCATTTTGGTTTCTGCCTCTGTCCTTTTTTATAATAATTACAAAAAGCCCTCTTTACTTACTTGCCAATGAAATCTGCACCAGAGTCCAAAGACTTTATTTTCCCATGATGGTGCTGCATTGGAATGCTGAGCAAATACCATTCACGAGTTGTTTGGTATGTGGGAGCACACCACATCAGTTGAGAAAACCCACATTACGTACCTAAAAGGCAGTAAATAACATTTAAAAAAAGGTACGTTCAAATCATCAGTCATGGTTAATCCACTGCTGGATGAAGGCCACCACCTCCCACCCCCAAGCTGCCACCCTCTATTGCGATCCTGCGATGTAATACAACTATAGCACCTGCTCCGCTACCTGATCGATATTTTTATGTTAACTTGGTTTGTTTTTTCCTGCCAATAGCTTTGAGCTCTCTTCGGTTATGTTGACGTGCAAACGGCATCTCAACAGTCCCGAGGTTACTTCCAGTGTTTGAAATTGTCAAGGGCAGCTCCATCTCCGCATCCACGTCTTAAAGACTATTTAAAAAAAAAAGACATGCAGATTGATTCAGGAAACCCATTACTGTATAGTCGTCTGCTGGCCACCTTGCAACACAAGTCGACAACATCGGAGTATTCCCAGGCAGCCTCTCCCATCCAAGACCCATTCCAGGCTCCAGCCTGCTGACATTCTGCAGTCCGACAAGCTCTTGGTGCATTCAAGGTGATCTGGTCACAAGCCAAGAATAATTCTGGCGCGCACCAACGCTCTTGCAATATGCAGCGGCGAGTTAGAACTAATGTAACGTGTACTCTCCATTGTTATACTGTACATCCTCCCTTCCCATCAATGTCACATCCCTTTTACTATTCTACAGCACCAGAGAGCGATGAGATTGTATTTCAAAGTAATTTCTTGCAAGTCAAAAAGTGGTTTCTGTACGCAAGGATTCCCCGGTACACAGACTGTCCGGTGGGAAAGTTGCTGATTGGCGAGCACCTCTTGTGGCCGGAGAGCGCACGAGGGCTTGTTTGTGGCCAGCACGTCAAGGCTGATGATGAATAATGCTTCCTAGTATACGGAACCATTCCCTTACATATTAAGATGTTTTCAAGTAACGGAGTGTCTATACATTGTGTGTAAATGTTCACTTCGGCCAATGGAAACATAAACCAAGCTTCCCAATATTGGTGCGGCTGTGCACTGTGCAGTCACCAGCATAAGGGAATATAGGTCAAGTTCATGGCAGCTCTCTCCAGAACACAACAACCACACTCCCTCTACCACGACTGCAATGCCGATCTGAACCACTCTGTGCAAGGCAGGCCTGCACACAGCCCAAACAAAACAAGACAAAGATCCTGTTGGGGCAAGTGCTGTTAGCAAGCACCTATGAAGGCCGTAACAGCACACGATGGCGTGGGAAGCCAGCACCACGCCCGGCCACCTTTGTCTCCCCAGTGGCGATATTTACACATCGCACCAGGTACTCATTTGAGGCCGAGTCGACCTAGGGGATACCCAGGACCAGCTCACATAATTGTCACTGGTGTTTGCCGTGAGCAGGAATTGAACCCGGGGTCGCCAGTTTCGTAAGCACAGCGCGCTAACCGCGACACCACCGCTCCCCACACAGTACACCACACACACACCCCGCAGATATTCCAAAAGCTGACAACAAATTCATGACATTCTACCAATGATGATGATTTTATGATAAACATGCCGAGTCATATCGCTATCCAGTAGCAGACGAGCATTGCAAATTTTGAACGTACAGCTGGTCCTAAACGCAGAATCCTTTTTTCTAAAACTGGATAGATCGCAACCCTATCCCCTAAACCAGCTACCATATCTCTCTCTCTCGCTCTCCCGCTCACCCTCACCCACCAATCAAAATGCCATTAACAACTGGCATGGGTGTCCAATTATGATTTGTCGCTCGGTTTGCCCCATCGCCCGGGTCCTCGGGGGTCACAGACTTTTATAATCTAGGCAGGGCCGTTCCAATTCCAGCAGGCAACTGTGGGAAAGGATGAACAATTCCATCAGCAATTAAGGTCGACAAAAAAGTTGGGAGCCTACGAAAACGAAGTTATCAAACTTTTAAAGTTAATGATTATCTGCATTCAGAATGATAGGTCTGACATAGTATTAGGCCTCAAGGTTTTGGAGATTCCAGTACTAGAATTGCTGTACTGTGTTCATACATCTAAAACACGGAACCTAATTTTAAGCAGATACATGGCATTTATGAGAAGGGAAAACCGACTTGGAATAAGTCTGTTTCAAAGAAGGCCTCTGTTTAGATTGAGTGAGTCCGAGGATCAACAGTCATATATTTGACACAGGCCAATATTAGTTTTAATGGTGCAATGATGTAAAACTGTTGCAAAACAAATGGCTCAATAAAGTTTGTTTAACATGGAATGATAACAGCCGTTAAACAGTATTGTACCCATTTTGAAAAAAAATCTAACATGAAGAGTTTTTCAGAAAGGTTTTTCATTGAGGTCTAATTTAATTAATGCAAGGTAGAAAGAAAACCATGAGTTACTGGAGAAAACCCACCCATGCATAGGTAGACAGGAATAACACCTAGTAAAAACCCACCCACGCATATGATTGAATAAGACCCAGCGAAAACCAACCCATCCATGCTTATGAGGGAATAACATCCCTTTAAAAACCCACCCATTCATGCGTAGGTAGAAGGGAATAACATCTTGCGAAAACCCCCCCATGCATAGGAGGAAACACACCAAAAGCTCTGCGTACGTACAGATGCAACAGTCCATTGCTGTACTGTTCTATACTGGTCACGTCCCTGCCCCACACTTGCCATTCCAAAGCTGCCTCCCAAGTTAGGAACCAGACTCAACTCTGCCTAGCTTCCAAAACCAAAAGGGGATCGGGCATAAGCTTTCAGGGCACTTCCACAGTAGGCATCAACGGTGTTGTTGAAACATGTGAACAATGCCACACAATTCTTGGTTACTCCACAAAAAGCAAACTCGGCCACAAGTTCAGCGCCACGGGGCCCGTACCGGAAAGCCATCGTTAGACAGGCCAGAGTCCTGGATGTTCTCGTTGTGCCCTGCCTGGGGCCTGTAGCATCCCAGCTCTCCATCCGCCATCACCGACATCGCCAGCGGAGACAACGCGACCACCGCCACAGAAGCCAGGGCTGACGATGTTGAAGAAGATGAAGATGACGACGACGACGGAGGCTGCTGTGTTGGTGGCACGTTTGTGGAAAGAGTTCTGGGCGTGCAAGCCATGCACGTTGGGGAGGTCCTACGCTGCCGGTGCTGCTGGTGGTGATGCTGGTGGTGCTGCTGCTGCTGTTGGTGGAGGTGGTGGTTGTTGTGGTGGTGGTGCCGAGCTCGGCGAACACATGCGCCGGCCCAACAGCAGCAGAAGCCGGCCATGAGGCCCCGTGCGCGGTATAGATGGGCCATATCTTCCCGTCGCATGTCCAGATCGATCCACACCGCGCCTCCTACCACCACCACCTCCACCCGCAACCACCATCCACACCCTGCAACCACAACCCACGAGCTGCAACTTGCACTCACAACCAACTACAGCGCAGGTATTCACAACCACCATGCAAATCTTCATTTCACCCCCCACCACCTGAACCCAAACATAACTTGCTCTTCTAAGAAAAAAAATCACAAACATGAATTCACGGTCGCCTTGCAACTAGCACCACCAACCACAACCAAGACTCACAACCCCACATCTTACACATTCACGATCACTTTCCACTCCTGAACGATTCGATTCTTACACGCACAACAACTGACGCTCAAAACCCACGACAGAGAGTGCAACCACCACTTAACCCTCCACTCACCAATACTCGTGCCATTCGCCACTAGTGACGGTGACGTCACCAAGGCGCCTGTGCCAGGCCAGGTGCACTTTGAGGCCACGTCAAGTGTCGAAGGGTCTCGCTTCACCTCACCACCACCATCCGGACCCACAATCAGTAACTTGGCCTCACAACATATTCCAGTCCACAACTCACATCACCAATTGCACCCACAACCAAATATTGCACACACACACGAGACAAAATACGCAGTGACAACCACCATTCAACCCAACACAACTAAACCCACCATCAACAAAATCAACAAACACCTTCCCGCATTATAACCACTGAGCGTGCAACCTCAAATGGACACCACCACCACCACCCCATTGCAACTTCCAACACAACCATGGGTTGCACTGAAAAGCCAAAGAATCAACTTACATTCATCAGCGTTCAACCTTCAACCGACGTCGCTCACACACACACTGAAACCGAATTAGCATTCACAACCACCACCCACCCTTTAACCAACACCACCGACAACCACTTTCTAGACACCACAACCACACATTGCACCGACCACTTTCTAGCCAACACAACCACACATCACACATTGCACCGACAACCAAACTCGCGTTCGCAACCGCAGCTCTCTAAACCTTCGACCAACAACTAACGCATAACCGCATCCACCAACTCCCCCACCACCCACCCACCACAACCACCGCACCTAAACCTCACCGCAGACCTCTGCTCAACTATCCCACTCACCTCCACAATTAACCATGACCACCGCTAACCTCTACGACAACACCCAGACACTCGACCACCAAAACGCGACCACCAACACGCAACCACCGCCAACCAAACTTTGCTCGCCACCACCACCACCACCGCTCACCAACTCACTAACTCACCTCCACGACAGCACCCAGAGGCCCCTTTCTTTCTTTACGGGGTAAACCACCACGGCGCCAGCCAGCTCGCCGCCGTGGTGTCTCGTGCAGCGAGAATTACCATCGGGGCGAATCCGCGGCGCATAAAAAAAATGCGTAAGGCCCAGCAAAGCAAAGGAGGGCACACACACACAGAGACTGCGTACGACGATACGAGACAACGGCGGAGTAGCGACGCCCTTTAAAATAATATATTTATTATTAATGCTAATCGATTGTTGCTGCGTAGGCTGGTCTTAGAAGCCAAAGTGAACTTAGCGTTGGATGTTCTCGTAACTGCTACGAACCCGATAATGCAATTCCCTGTGCGCCCCTTTGCCTATTCATCCTACTCCCCTACACACGTGGCGCAATGAGTTTGTGTAAAAAAAAAATGTTTTATATAAAACTACAACAGCCGAGAGACATTTCTCGTTCAACCTGTCATTTCTATAGCAGCTGGGTGGGTAAAAAAAAGGACGACTTGCAATGGCGGTAAGGACTCGCTGCGGGTTATGTCGAACTGGCAAAGGAAGAAAGCCACGCAGAGTGCGTAACCACGTGGAGGGGAGACCTCACACGCAGACACCACCACTACCACTGGAGTGGCAGAGCCAGGCCCCTCCCACCTCTCCCCGGCCAGTAAACAAAGTGAAAAATAAACAGCAGGACTCTACCACTCGGCATCACAGTCGGAGGGGATGCAATTGGTGAGACGTGTGTGTGGAGGGGGAGGGTTGCATAACATGGTACGTCCCGCCTCCTCCCATTGCATCTCCACCATCATCCACACGCCAGCAATCTGCTGCCCCAATGCAGGCTATAGGATGGTCCAGATGTCTTGTAACCCCCCCCTCCCACAATTAATTGGGTGGGGAGGGTGGGGCTGGGTGGGGACGGGAGGGTGGGGAGGGGCTGGTTGGGGAGGGTGAGACTGGGTGGGGAGGGGCTGGGTGGGGAGGGGTGGGGAGGGGTGGGGCTGGGTGGGGAGGGGCTGGTCACCCCGTGGTGCCCTTATAAAACTCAACGTTTAACCTACTCACGCCGGCTTGTGCCCGCCCTCACAGTCGGGCATATTTGCGGAATACACCACGCCGCCGTTGACCCTGGCCATTGACCGAGCAACCCAACGTTCCTACCAGCTCCCTCCGCAGGAGGAATGTGTTACAATTGCGTTATTGAGACACGCACCTGTAGTTGTGCACGTGTGTTGCAGGTGTGTCCGAACAGGTTTGCCAGAAACGATGACGCATTAATTACTGGATTAGTCTTGATTTGAAGCTTTCGTGACTTTACCGAAAGAACCGAAGAGGACTGGATTCGTACCGATCCCCGATTCGCATTGCCCCGATAGCCACTAGGGGCGCTACCATTCACCGCAATGTTAAAATAAAACGTGTTTTTTTAAATATATATACCGTATTGTGATGTCGTGTTGGCATTGGTGCACAAGCACAAATAACAAACCAACAAACAAACTCACCACATCCGTCAATAACACCGTGCAAAAGGTCCATTATCAGAACCGTCGCCTATTATACTATTTTTCCTTTTTTTAAGGTAGTGTCGTTGAGTTAAAACGTTAAAAGTTATACATTCTTCGCTCGAATCTGCTCTCACGGATTCGCTTGGGGCAAAGAAAAAGGGTGAGATTAATCGTTTAACCCCTATGAGGCTATACCCGACACGTGTCCCAACACGATTGTGTGCTAATTGCATAGGGATGGGAGTCATGGAGATTAGGGCATTTTATTTTATGGGCCACAAATTTCCATGAAAAGCATGGTCACTCTGGTAGCTATTTATTGGGCGGAAATGTCATTACAGAAGGGTTCAGTGGCGAATTAATGGGGAATATTTCGCAATAAAAAATACCATCACGTGATATGAAACATCTTGGAAATATGAAAAGTAATAGCAAGTGTGTACAGGTACAGCACTGTATATAAAACAGATGGTATGAACGCTGAGCTGTGTTTTACCACCGGTGATACTGATTCAACGCCCCTTGGCTCATGGGCAATTAAGTTGCATTTCAACTTTCAATCATCAAAGAGCAATCTAGACTAGTGTACAGCGATAGCTGGCGAGCCCTTTGCAATTGCAGGTGCTTCAAATGTTTGAAATATGATTATAGTTTATCCTTTGAGTCGACACACCAATTTGCTGCCTTTATTATCATCATCGGCACGCTGTCGTGATCACGCACACAAGGGTCACACTTTGTCGAAGCGTTCCTAAGTGACTACGTGCCCAGCAGTGGAAAAAACATCCCTGTCAAACTATACCATTTACCAGAGGTGTGGACTCGAGTCATGTGACTTGGACTCGAGTCAGACTCGAGTCATGAATTTGATGACTTGCGACTCGACTTGGACTTGCATAACAATGACTTTGTCCCACCTATGAGATGTGGACTCGAGTCATGTGACTTGGACTCGAGTCAGACTCGAGTCATGAATTTGATGACTTGCGACTCGACTTGGACTTGCATAACAATGACTTTGTCCCACCTCTGCCATTTACCCGTATTCTTGTACGGGGACATTTTCTCCCTTGTGATGGGGCTTTGTAGGATGCACGTGGAGATTTATATGGGCACGGGGTGACCAATACTGTCTGAATTGGTTTGTAATAAGGTAGGGGCACTTATAAGGGGTTGACAATAAACTCATTATTGTCGTGCAATTTCGCATCTCTGAACTGTATTGGGGTAGAGAAGGTATTCATTTCTCATGGAGTATTTTCTGTCACCCTTCTCACCAACCCACACAATATGAAGCCCTCTGGACTCCGGGTACATAGTTTCCTGAGCTCAGCCCCATACAGCTCCTTGTAGATAGTTTAAACCCCACAAGGGGCCACATCGTTGTTGGTCAAGCCAGCAACAGTAGACAAAAAAACACAATATTTAATCATACGTGATATCAAAGACTCATGGCGACCCAGCACGATACGCGTTTCCCCCCACATTCCCCCAATCTTCTTGGTTAAAATAAAGCACATGTACGGTACAGGGTCGCATATCCACCCTCACGTCTACAAATCCATCGTGGTCACATGCTGTACACAGAGTACTGTATATAATTAATTCGTAAACTACTCGGGTACAGTAAACATACCTGTCAACCCATCATGTTTATCCCGTACTCTTATACAGGGAAATAGAGTTTTCAGGTCCATACGACGTACAGCCGTTTCAATACGGGCACAAACATTTTTGTTTGTCTATTTGTTTGTGTTTCTTCCTCGTGATGGGAATTTGTAGGATAAATGTTGAGATTTATAAGGGCACGGGGTGACCAATAATGTCTGAATTGGTCTGTGATAAGGTAGGTACTGATAAGGAGCTGACAAACATCACGGTATAAGCAGACATCCACTATTTCTGCACATTATAATATAAACATGGTTTATAGTCCTTTCAGCCTATCAGCTTTGTTGTTGCCAAGAACACTCCATATACAGTATATACTACGGGGGGTTTTGTATGGTAATTCCTCGACACATTCAGCTCTCGTTCTGCAACAATAAATAAATGATTGCAAAAACCACTACGGCACCATACATACCTACGCAGTTCCAGCGAATCGGGGCTCAATATTCAATTATCTTGTTATTTCACGGTAATACTGAATGTATCGGCCACTAGTTGGGCAACACAAGTCTCATGAACAAACACCACTCGGATACAACCGTTTAAACACGCGATCGGATTAATTTTTTTCGAGAATATAATTCAAGTAAATTCGAAATCCTACTAAATTGTTTAACATTTTTGGTTCGATCCCTCCCCCAAGACGTCTGGCCTGCGTGGAAGAGTAGGCCAATATCGTCTCTCGAGTCGAGAGTGGCTCTCCGCAGAGCTCCCTTGAGTGGGAGGCCCTTCCACCAGCAGCGACTTGAGCCAGACATTGCAGGGCTGCAGCTTTACCCAATTCCAGCCCATGACCATAAAATCACCTGCAATGCGTCAGACCTCCTTCTTTAACGACCCGGACTGTCTACTGTGGTGAAGTATGGTCACATTATCCATATGATGGGGGGGGGGCGTTCATCCGGTAAAGTATTGACTAAAGCACGTCGCACAATCCGCCCTAACCAATTATCGATTGCCACATCGATCATTTCACACAATCGCCCGTAGCTCAGTCCCCATTTGCTAACATGCCGTGTTCAGAAGCCTTGATGGTTAATCTTGTTACTGCTGTTTAAGCCTTGCACTTGAATCAATCGACCAGCGCCCCTTCACAATACAATCGTTACTGAGCGCTTCACGTGTGCACGTAACATTGCATTCATAACATCTGAGATACGCAAAAGCGTTAAAGGTATACACAGTTCAAAATACTGTATGTAAAAGAGATTGCATAATACATTTTGAGCTTGATTGTAAAAAGGCCAGAGTCTCAACGGGCTCTCGTCTGCTTGTAATAACATAAAGGATGTAAGATGTTGTTATTGCTGATGATGATTATTGGGCGTCTGCTGATGCT